>NC_057863.1:279524374-280176160 GCF_019393635.1 Dromiciops gliroides | reverse complement strand
AGTTTCTGAAAACAGGTCTGGATTGATTGATTGTGGTTATAACAAACAGCCCTCGATGAGGGCCTCTGGGTGCACGCATAATATAAAATACACAAACATAACAAACCAGGGGAGAGAGAGCCAAGATTCCAGTTCTTCTCTCGGATTTGCAAGAAGCTGCTTTGAAATCCCACATTGTTGGAAGACTGCAAGAGCGAACATGATCACATTTAACATTACTGGCCTTACAACAGGGAGGCCTTCACCAGAAGCTGAGGAGCCAGAACTGAGCTCCATATTCATTTATGGTATGGGTGGTGCCCTGTAGCCTCAGAGCACAGCCTCACTGGGAGGGTGGGGCCCACGGTGGTACAGAAAACAATCGCACAGAGGAGGTAGTCATAGCCACCATCAGGGGCTGAGGGGGTGGGGGTGGGGAGAGAAAGGGCAATCCCTGAAAGGTTTCCCTTCAGGTGTGGTTCCACACTGGGCCAGAGGCACACAGGATGATGTACAGGGGTAGCAGTCGTGTTGGGGAGAAAACATGGTAGGAATCATTCCCCCCACCCCCATCCCATGTCTGGCACCCTGTCAAAACCCCATCTGGCCAATACTATTTATGGCTCTGCCCTCTACTGTGGAACTAGATGAAGAATGTTGAGGGGAGAGTGAGTGGGTGTTGGGAGAGGAAAGACAGGTGATCTCTTTTTTGTGTGTGGGGGAGGTAGAAAGGTATGACTGCAAGGATTCATCTTTCAAAGACACCTTGGCCACGTTCCTTTGTGTTTTATTTTTTAAATAAGCGAGGCCTTGAGTTAGATGAAGGCAAAGAGCCTCTGGATTTGCTCTAAAGCCTCTGTTTTGGGGGGAAGGAGGGGAGGGAAATTTTTCACCTTTCGGCACAGACACTTAAGATGTGCGTAATAAACACTTTATATTCACAGACATTTTCTCCAGGATGAACTTGGCATAGAAGGTCCCCGATTGAATTGGAATGAAATGTAGTTTATTGAGAAAACACTGATGCGGGAACAAAGCACAGAAGAAAGAATGCTTCACCAATTACCCAGCAGACGTTCCTCCAGACATCTCTGTGACCTGGTTCCTGGCATGTGAGGGAGGATACCCAGAGGGGAGTCAGGCAGCATCACCCTACAGCAGTGCCAGACACCCAAAGTAGGTTAACAAATGCTATAGTCTTGTCTGTCAGCAAATCAATTATGGGTATAGTGGAGAGCAGAGAGGATTGAAAATCAGGCAACCTGGATGCTAGCACCACATCTGCCACTAACCTCCAGTGAAACTGCAATTCCAGCCATTTGGGTCACTGGAGCATAGGATTTAGAGCGGGTTGGGAACTCCTAGATCATCTCTTCTATCCCCTCCCCGAAACCACCACCACCCTCTTATTTAATTGATGAGGAAACTGAGATCCAAAAAGTCCCTTAAGTGACCTCCCCAAGGTCACACAATTAGTAAGTTGTGGTGATGAGATTTTTAAGCCTGTCCTCTGACCCCAAAGCCAGTGTTTTCTCTCCCACTCTCTCCCCTTCCCCGCCCCCCCCACACATACACCCCTACCAAAATGAAGAGGAATCTTCTGAGATCCTACCTAATTTAAGCACCAATCAGAAGCACTCATTTGTAAGAACACTATGGGTGGAACTCTAGGAGGCTAAATCGAGAAGCTTACAAGGACTCTATTTTTGCTTTTCTTTGTATAGCTAGCACTTGGTACTGCCTGGCACTTAGTAGGTGCTTAATAACTGCCAATTCCCTGACAGTTCTCCTTCTTCTAACGGCCTTCTAGTATTCCCAGGCAGATTTCTCTTCTCTCTAGTACTTCTCCTCTCCTCACACCTCACACCTTAATTATTACAAAAGCCTGCGATAATTGGATCTGCCTGTCTCAACCCTCTCCCCACTCCAATCCATATCCCATTCAGCCACTAAAGTGATTTTCCTAAAGGTCAAGTCTGATTATGTCTCACCCTTGCTCCATAAACTCCAGTAGCTCCCTATTGCCTCCTGGACCAAGTACAAAATGCTCTGCTTGGCATTCAAAACCTAGCCCTCAGGGGCAGCTAGATGGCGCTGTGGATAAAGCACCGGCCCTGGATTCAGGAGTACCTGAGTTCAAGTCTGGCCTCAGACACTTAACACTTACTAGCTGTGTGACCCTGGGCGAGTCACTTAACCCCAATTGCCTCACCAAAAACAAAACCTAGCCCTCTCTTGCCTTTCTAGTCTCCTTATCCCTTACTGTCCCATCCAGTGACACTTGCCTCCTGACATCCACAAACAAGGCATCCTATCTTTTGGCCCCAGATATTTTTGCCGCCTGTCTCCCATGCCTGGAGCTCTCTCCCTCCTATATTCTGACTTAGGGACCTTGCTTGCTTCCTCTAAGTCCCAACTAAAATCCTAAACTAAGGGGCAGCTGGTGGAGCAGTGGATAGAGCACCAGTCCTGGATTCAGAAGAACCTGAGTTCAAATCCAGCCTCAGACACTTAACACTTACTAGTTGTGTGACTCTGGGTAAGTCACTTAACCCCAATTGCCTCACCAAAAAAAAAAAAAAATCCTAAACTAAAAACTTAAACCAGCTTGAGGGTTTCTAACAAGCCTCAAACCCATCCATAAGTTAGGGGGATGTCTACCCCAAGCTTGTGAAGACTTCCACCAGTAGAATGGGCAGATGAGAGCAATTTGTTCTAAGGGCCATGAAGGTGCTGAGGAAGGCACTATGGAATGGGTAGGGCTTGGTCAGGCATCAATGATGCCAAGGTCATGCACTGTATCCTTTTGACTTTTGTTCTGCTACTGGACTTAGATGACTCATGAAGAGAAAGTAGGGGGTGCGATTTTGTGCAACTCTGACTCACAAATTCATTTCACTCAGAAGTCGGCCCATGATGTCTTTGGTCCTCTTCGAAATAAAGGGCAAACAACCACAACCACAACAGAAAACCCTCCCTTCTACAGGAAGCCTTCCCCAACTCCTTTTAATCCCAATGCCTTCCCTATGTTAATCAGTTACTATTTATCCTGTGTATAGCTCACCAGGTAGATATTTGTTTGCATGTTGCCTCCCCCCATTAGATTGTAGCTCCTTGATAGCAGGGACTATCTCTTACCTCTTTTTGTATACCCATTGCTTAGCACACTGCCTGGCACAGAGTGGAAGCTTAATAAATATTTGTTGATTAGTTATGATTACTGGTCTTTCCTCCTTTTTTATAAAGCTGTTTCCCTCCTAAATTCCATCCCTACCTAGTATTATAACCTTTCTCCTCCCCGCCCCCCATCACTTTCCTGTTGACACTTTGGCAACAAGTATGAACTTGAGTCATAATGTACTCAGTTGAGGCTCACCTGTCCACATCTGGTTGGTTTGAGCCGCCTTCCCCAGAGAGGCAGACTGCATGATTATATGGAGACTTCATATAAATATAGGAGAGCTAAGATTGACAATTTGCCCTATTCTCAATAATCTCATAAATCATGTTACTATAATTATAGTATGACTATTGTTACATTCATTTTTTATTTTATTTATTATTATTATTATTATTTTTAGTGAGGCAATTGGGGTTAAGTGACTTGCCCAGGGTCACACAGCTAGTAAGTGTTAAGTGTCTGAGGCCGAATTTGAACTCAGGTACTCCTGACTCCAAGGCTGGTGCTCTATCCACTACGCCACCTAGCTGCCCCCATTCATTTTTTTATAGATGAAGACACTATGGCTCAGAGAAAATAAGGTGATTTATCCAGGGTCACACAGCTAAGTCCCAGTCTTCTTTATGCTCTGCTCTGAGTACCCTTGTTTTCTGTCTGGATCACACCTTCTAATGATTACAGACAGGGTGGTATCATGGTAAGCAGCTGACACAGAACTTTGGCCAATGGTTATTACCTAGTACTTGTTAGGATAGCTCAGCCAGCCCCTCCTTCCTTGTGGTAAACTTAATTTGGGTTTTTTTTTTTTTGAGGGATGAGGGTAGAGGGATTCTTGTTACCTAGAGGGCAATGGACAGGTCAACAGAGTCACAAGTATTCAGTAAATCATGGTGACAGTGAGTTTACTGCTGAATGGAGCAGCTTGGAGTGAGTGAAAAATGATGACAAATCTCCCAAATATTTACTCTTTACAAAATGGAGGTTGTATTTATTACATGAAATACATTATCAAACTGGCATCACTTTGGTTCATTATGGCTTCTGTTTTGATGCTTATTACATTGAACTGGTTAGTTCCTAATGATTGTTGTCCTGATATCTCTTCATCCATGTCAACCTCATGACCTACCCACTCAATTGTTAGTTTATGTTGACCAACTTGTTTATGTCCTCTCATTTCTACCACGTGATAAGAGCACAATCCATCTGTTATTCTGCAGCAACCTCTGTCTGACCCTCATCAATGAACTTCAGCATCTCTTCAGAGAATTCTCTGCTTCCCATTGGTCTTGTTTTACCGTATATCACATTCTAGTACCACCTAGTTCCAACTTCCTACCTCCTTACTCCATGTTTCCCTAGTTTCCTTCTACTTAACTCCACAGAGAGTTAAAGGAATTGTTCCTCTATTCATTTTAATGAACATTTAATAAAGTAGCTATTATGTGTAAGGCAACGTGCTAAATGCTAAGGATATAGGCCCTGCCTTCAAAGAGCTTTTAGAAATAGCATGTATATAATAATAACTTAACATAAGAATGCAAAGTAATGGGGGAGAAGGGAAGGAGTGCCAAGTATTTTAAGGCTTCTTGCCTCTCTCCTCACCCTATTTCCTTCACAATGCTTTGCTTTTATTTTGTCACTTTATGGAAACTTACTTAGATGATTAAGAGCATGACATTTTTATAGAATTGGGGTATGGTATTTGCAGCATCTATCATTTTTCTGAAACCACAAAAAATTTGATGACTTTATATTTGGAGATGAGAAGTTCAGTGTGTGCCTCTAATTTTAGCCTGCTGTAACATTCAATGGCCAAAATCAGATTTGTTGACATGTCAGAAAATCTATGAATACTCATAAGGAATGGGGTACTGTTCCTCATTTGATAACTTATTATAAGGCATTTTGTATCATGGCCTTAGTTTGAAATTTTAACATAATCCATAGTTGGGGTATATGGGAAACTGTGATATGGTAGAAAGAGTACTGGCTCTAGAGTCAGAGGATTTGGGTTCAAATCTCACTCATTACATAAATCATTTAACTTTCCTAACCCTGAGGGTGTTCATCTATAAAACAGGGTCGGGGGGAAAGGTAGAGGGTGACTAGATAGCCTCTGAGGACCCTTCCATCTCTAATAATCTATTTTCCCATGATCTTTTGAAAGTCAATTCCTAATGAGCTTTCTTCTTACAATCTTTGTTCTAGTTCAGTCCTATCTATTCCCAGCCAAGCTCACATAGATTGCATTGTACCCATCTAGGATAGAATATCCCAAGAAATCTGAGGGATGCTGAGCTGGGGAAAAGAAGACATGGACCCCAGAAGAACTAATGCAATTTTAGGCAACATTAGTAGAAGCACATTGTTCAGAATGGGGGGGGTGCAATTACTCTCCTGTACTCTGTCCTGGTCAAACCCCATCTGGAGTATTTTACTCCCAGGCAGCTAAGTGGCAAAGGGCACTTGGCCTGAAGTCAGGAAGACCTGAGTTCAAATTCAGTCTCAAATACTTACTAGCTATATGACCCTGGGCAAGTCACTTAACCCTTCTTGCCTTAGTTTCCTCATTTGTAAAATGAGCTGGAGAAGGAAATGGTAAACCACTCCAAGTATCTTTGCCAAGAAAACCCCAAACACAGTCACAAAGAGTTGGACACAACTGAAATGACTGAACAACAACCTGGGTTCCATTTTAGAAAGGACATTGTCATTGTAAATCTAGAAGAGATGGTCAAGATGGTGAAAATGAGAGGTGAAACCATGCCAGAGGTTTTGTTGAGAGAACTTGGAAAGAGAAGACCAAGGAACAGGGAGAATGGAATACCATCTTTAAGTATTGGATAATTTGTTTCATGGAAAAGGGATTAGACTTGTTCATCCTAGCCCCAGAAGACAAAAGTAAGGGGAATAGGTAGAAATTAAAGAGAAATAAGATTCAGCTTGATTAAGAACAAACTTCCCAACAAATGAGTAGAATTGTCCCAAAACAAAATGGGCTCCCTTGTGTATCAATCAATCAATTAATTAATTAAACAATATTTATTATATTTATTACTTGAGAAAATGGGTTTCCTACTCATTGGAGGTCTTCAGTTAGAAGGTGGAAATTGAAAAACAGATTCCCCTTCAACTAGGGGTGACATGAGACTTAGTGTGAAAAGTTCATAGATTCATAACCAGAAGAGTACTCAGAGACCATCTACTCCAACCCCCTCATTTTACTAATGAGACTGTGAGTTGTCTTAAAGTCACATAGAGTGTGCGAAATGTGCTGTTTACCACGTGAGGGACAGAGGAGAAGTTCAGAGAATAATCAAAATATTCTCAGTTTGGTTATCATTGAGCTATTTCCTGCCAACATTCATTTGTGGTCCTTCCATCAGAAGACCCAGGTTTGAGTTCAAGTTCCTCAACTTCTCAGGTGACCATCTGAAAGCTATGAGCCTTATCTGAATTTCTTCATCTGTAAAATGAAAGAGGAAAGTATCTACACTTCCCACCTCACAGGATTACTGTGAGGAACAAGTGAGATTATGTTTATAAAGTTTGGTATAGCACAATATAAAGATGAAGTATCATCATTAATAAAATAGTTTTAATTTAACTGAACAAACATTTATTAAACTACTTCTATGGTCAAAGAACTGGGTGAGGGATGCAAATATGAAAAAAAAATAGTCCCCACTCTCAGAGAACTTATCATTGGGGGACTGGGGAGGAAAGAGGAGGATGAGCCCTTATATAAGTAACTATAACTACAAGGTGTGATGTAGTAAGTGTAAAAAGAGGTCTAAGGAGCATGCTATTTTAAATACATGTTGTTTGGCCTTTGTTGTCAAAAAGGACCAACCAATGACATTGCAAAGGTACTGTCTTGTCTTGCACATGAATTGGATTTAAGTGAGGAAAAGCTGTGCAAAGTTGTCAGCCTCACTTTCTTCTCCATCATCATCAAAGTCCAGTGGCAAGACAAAACACAAGTCAAGATGACTGGCAATGGCCCAGGATGCAGTGGGTGACCTTAGCCTTTCTAAATTAAGGTCTTTCCCAGATCTCTTTGTCTGAGGCTACACCAATTCAATGACTACTGACTATATAAGAATTGAGAAAAAAGACGGCCCAATTTACTATCACAATCATATCAATCTGGGAGAGGAAGACCCTTAAGGTTTCTGTCCAGAACAGAAAAAATTGATATTTACACTCATTATTAAGCCATCAAAACCTAGCATGCTAATAAATACAGAGGGAGCCTTTGACAAAATAAAATACTCAAATATGCAAAAAATCCTACAGAGCATAAACATAGATGGGCCATTTTAGTATAATATACATAAATATGTGTGTATATAGATATAGATAGATAGATAGAACCAAAAGCTAATATCATATACAATGGAAAAACTCTATAAATTCTTTCAATAAATAAATAAAGGAATGAAAGCAATGATACCACTTTTCCTTCCTGCTTTTTAACATATTTCTGGAAATGTCAGCAAGAACAATGAGACAAGAGAAAAATGAAAGTCAGAAAGATAGACAAAAAGAAAAAACTCTTTTTTTCTGCTAATGACATAATGATTTAGAAAATATTAGAGAATCAGCAAAGAAACTGATCCAATGAATAACTTAAGTGGTAGGATATACAGTCAACCTATAATATCAATAGCATTTCACAAATCAATAACAAAATCCAGGAAGATTTAGAAAAAAAAAGAAAGCCTCATTCAAAATTATTACAAAATGCCAAAATATCTGGAAATCAGTCTACCATGTCAACCCAGAATCTGTATAGGTTTACAATTACACAAGCTTACTAAAAGAAAGAAATAATAATTTAAATAATTCAAGAGACATATGGTTCTTGTGGTTGGCCACAACAATATAATAAAAATAATAATGCCGCTTAAATTAATTTACAGGCTATACAAATCAAACTACCAAGAAACTTTATAGAGCTAGTCAAAACAATACCAGAATTCATTTTAAAGAACAAAAGATCACAAAGAAAATATCAAAAAAAGTAGAAATGAAAGAGAATAGCACTTTTAAAGCTCAAATTATGCTATAAAGCATTAATTATCAAAAGCACTTGATACTACTGGCTTAAAATTAGAAAAGTAGGTCAGTAAAATAGTCTAGATAAGGTAAAATCAGAAACCATTGAACTCAATAACCCTATGTTCAATAAACCGAGAACATAAATTACTTGAAGAAATATTCCCTATTTGCCAAGAATAGCTGGGAAAACTGGAAAATGGCTTGGCAGAAATTAGGTTTAGACCAACAACTTGCACTATATCACAATAAATTTGAAATGTATATGTAACCTGAATATTAAGTCATGTCATAAAACAATTAGAAGGGGATCACATCAGATATCTTTCAAAGCAATGTCAAGGGGTAGAATTCTTAACTAAACAAGGGATAGAAGTGCTCACAAGAGATAAAATAGATCCTTTCAATTATATGAAATTTTAAAAGGCTTCATAAACAAAATTGATACAAGTAGGACAAGAAGGGAAGTGATCAATTGGGGAAAATATTTGAATTAAATATCTCTGATAAGTAGAAATTGCCAAATGTCTGATAAGGGTCTGATAAACAAGATATATTGGGACCTAACAAAAATATAGAAAAAAAAATCCCCAATAGATATGTAGTAAAAGGATATGAATTAACAGTTCTCAAAAGAAGAATAAGAAACTATTAATAATCATATTAAAGATTGTTTCAAAGGACTAATAATAGAGAAATGTGAATCAGAATAACTTTGTGGTTTCATCTCTCACCCAGTCATTTGGTAAAGATGACGAATGGTATGGGAATAGTCAATGTTGAACAGGTTGTAGAAATAGACACATGAGTGCACTATTGGTGGAGATGTGAACTTCTCTGACAGTTATAGAAAACAATTTGGAACTATGCTAATAAAATAATAAATTTCTTCCTTTTTTTGATTCAGAAATATCTATGGAAGTGACTAGGATACCTTTCTATATAGTCTTTGATCCTGACTATGCACTGCTAGACAACTACCCAAAGGAAGTTATTGATTAAAAGAAAGGTGCCGTGTAAGCAAAAATATTTATAACAAAATTTTTTGTGTCAGAAATTAAATTGAAATAAAGTAGATACCCCTGGACTGGGGAATGTAATAGAATGTTACTATGGTATAAGAAACAATGAAAATTGTGAAAACAGAGAAGCATGAAATTTTATATATGATCTGATGCAAAATAAAGTTAGCAGAGCAAGGAAAGCAATATAACAACAACTACAACAAAATAAATAGAAAATAAACAATAAAAATAATCAAACTGAAGGCCATGAAATTATCCTGGCCAAACTTGGCCTAAAAAAGACGCATAATGATCCATATATGTTCCTCTCTTCTTTGAAGAGGTGGAGGATTATGGATGTGGAATACTTGTACGTAAGGTTGGACATAGTTAATATGGTGTTTGGTTTTGCTTAACTATTTTCCCTCTTTGTAATTCATTGTTATAAGAGTTGGGAAGATGGTATATGTTGGTAATGCACATGATGCAAAAACAAAAGATGCCAATAATTTTTTTTTGGTGGGGCAATGAGGGTTAAGTGACTTGCCCAGAGTCACATAGCTAGTAAGTGTCAAGTATCTGAGGCCGGATTTGAACTCAGGTTCTCGTGAATCAAGGGCTTATGCTTTATCCACTGTGCCACCTAGTTGCTCGCCAATAATTTTTAAAAAGAACTATGAGGAGGGGCAGCTAGGTAGCACAGTGGATAGAGCACCAGCCCTGGATTCAGGCAGACCTGAGTTCAAATCCAGCCTCAGACACTTAACACTTACTAGCTGTGTGACCCTGGGCAAGTCACTTAACCCCAATTGCCTCACCAAAAATTAAAAAAAAAAAGAACTATGAGGAGTGAAAGATCACCTTCCACTGGAGAATATTAATAAAAGTTTCAGGGGATATTTGGTACCTAAATTATACCTTCAAGAAGGAGAATGTCAAATAATGGAGATGTAGAGGGAAAATGCATTACAGGCAACAGATGGTTGATGCTTTTAAAAAAATTGTTTATAAGGGGGGAAAGAAGCTTTAAAATAAAATCCAGGAAGAACTGAAAATCTAATAATAATAATAAATAATAATATTAACAATAATCTCCTAATTAATAGTTTAAAAAATAAAATGAGATGTCAGATTCCCTTTATTCCTGTACGCAATGATTCATTTTCCAAACCCTTCCTTTGATACCCACCCAAATCATTATCTGAGATCCCAGTTTCCACAAACTTAACTTGTAACTGAGGCAAGGTCTAGAATATGAGAGATGCAACAGTTCCAGGTGCTTGTGATTGTTGTAATTAAAATCATCGGAGCTGAAGAAATCAACCAAAAGCAGCTAAGTCCATATGACTGCCACATAAAGGGGAGCCAGCATCTTCTTATTTGTTAGTGTGAGAAAGAAGGTCCCCTTCCTCTTCACCCCCTCCCCACCTCAAGTGATATAGTCAAAGAAGGCCCAGAATGTAATCAAATGGTGTTAATGAGGTGTTAAACTGACTGTTGAGATCCAACTATGCCCTGATCCCTTTAAGAAATATAAATACCTCTCAGAGTCAAGAAGGGAACAACAAAATTGATCGAGTAAACAAATTAGCCACACCTCTGAGGGTTTGAAATAGCTAAGCCCTAAACAAATTTCAGAACGCTAGACTTTGGGGGGGGGGTTGGGAGGGGGAGAGGCCCGGGTTCCTATTCTGGGGAGAAGTATGAGAGGGCAGGGCATTTGTTTCCTCATCCCTCCTCAGACATCTCAGTAGAGTGACTTGACATTGCATTAGCAGGGAGCAGAGGCACAAATTCCATCAAGATGAGATACAGGGGGCAGCTAGGTGGTGCAGTGGGTAAAGCATCGGCCTTGGATTCAGGAGGACCTGAGTTCAAATTTGACCGCAGAGATTTTTATATTTGCTAGCTGTGTGACGCTGGGCAAGTCACTTAACCCTTATTGCCCTGCCCAAAAAACAATATTTAAAAAAAAAAAAAGATGAGAGACAAAGAGACAATCACGTAAAAAAGGAAAGAAGATTTAGGGAGTGGAACTCCTGACAGCAGAAAAGAAGGGCAGCTATGTATGAGCAGGCTTCATGAAGCCTGCTGAACAACCCATGTAACAGTGAGGCTACACCCAAAGGGCAGCTTTGCAAGGACTGCACGAGGAGATAAGGGACTTCTAGACTCTAATATAGTAGGAATTGTGTTTTATTTTCCAAGTGTCTATCTGATACATGTTCCTCACTGCCACTGATATGTTGAATTGTGCCCCCCTTCCTGTGTATTTGTGGAAGAATGAGCCCCAGGTTTAGGGGAGAAATATCTTGTACCAATTGTTCCTACTCTAAGGGCCTTGCAAATGCTTTGCCTAGAAGCAGCTAGGTGGTGCAGTGGATAGAGCACCGGCTCCAGATTCGGGAGGACCTGAGTTCAAATCCGACCTCAGACACTTGACACTTACTAGCTGTGTGACCCTGGGCAAGTCATTTAACCCTCATTACCCTGCCCCCCCCAAAAAAATGCGTTGCCTAAGAACTAACTGTGTTTCCTGATGATTGGAAGCATAAAGGTATTCAGTTGTTCAGTCATTTCTGACCCTTTGTGATCCCATTTGGAGTTTTCTTTACAAAGATATTGGAGTGGGGCAGCTAGGTGGCGCAGTGGATAGAGCACTGGCCCTAGATTCAGGGGGACCTGAGTTCAAATTTGGCCTCAGACACTTGACACTGTAAAGAATTAATTGTTATTTGAGGTTTTTATGCCTCAGCGCGCACTGGTCTGGGGCTCCGCAAACCACATGGTGCTCCACCCACTGGTTGTAGCCGTTGCCAGGGCTCTGGCACCTCATGTCATCACCACTGGCTGACGCCTACATGGGCCTGGCAAAATTATAATGATTGGAAGCCTAGTGAGGGCAGTCATGTGACTGTCAGAGCAGCCATCCCATTAGCTGGGGCTGTGTGGGGTGTTTCTGGAGTTGGGGAAAAGAATTGGACATTCTAGTGGAAACTGGAAAGCGAGAGGCGTTCTGCTGCGTATTTTCAGCTGATTCCTGGGCGGTGGTATTTTTTCAGGTATTATAATTTCCCTTTCCCCATTTTATTTCCTTTCCCTTGATCCTACTGATCCTGTTTGTGTTTTTTTTTTAAAGTTCATTCTTGTCTCCTTCCTTGCCCCAATATTGCCGTAAGCCGCTTAGCTAGCACTCCCCAATTAAAAATTGGTCCCCACAACACTTACTAGCTGTGTGACCCTGGGCAAGTCACTTAACCCCAATTGCCTCACAAAAAAAAAAGCAAACAAACAAAAAAACAAAGATACTGGAGTGGTTTGCCATTTCCTTCCCCAGCTCATTTTATAGATGAGGAAACTGAGGCAAACAGGATGAAGTGACTTACCCAGGGTCTCACAGGTAATGAATTGTCTAAGGCCAGATATGAACTCAGGTCTTCCTGACTCTAGGCCAGGTGCTCTATCCAGTGTCCAACCTAGCTGCCCTGTATAAAGGTATAGGCTCTAGCATTATTATAACGTTAGAAGTGTAGACCCATGGGGTTACTTCCTACATCCTGAGACTGCCTGCATTGCAGTAAGAATGTAAGTTGGAAGATTTTCAGAGGGGTGCTAAATATATGAATATGTCCCTTACTAAAGGCTGGGTGGTAAGCTGCAGCCACCTCTAATTCCATTCTAACTGGGTTAGAAAACAGATTTGGGGGCTTCTCTTGGAAGGATCTTTTTCTGCAAAAATCTATGTGGTCCCTGTTGAGTTTCTTTCGATGTATGCATCTAGTGCTTGTGGAAAGGAAAATTCCAAGGGATAATTTCCCTGGCAAATCAATCTAGTAATTAGGAAAACCTGCCAGTGGGTTATACCTGCTCTCTATATCTTCATGATGCTGATTAGATTGGCTCACAGAACATATAGTTCCAGAGAAATACAGGCTACATTCTGCTCACTCTTAAATTCACACACCAAGGAAATCCAACTATTTTCTATAGGGGAAAGAGACAGGCCAAATGAATTTATTTCTGGAGAAGGAGACAGGCAGATGCTGCAGATGATTCAACACAGCTGGGACAATGCTGATCCCATTTCCAGTTTGAAACTGACCTTCTCTCCCCTGGTATGGTGGAAAGAGCTGTGGGCTAGGAGAGAGGATGCCTGGATTCTTGTCATAAGTCTGATACTAATGAGTTCTATGACTTTGGGCAAGTTGGTTACACTCTCTGGGCCTCAATTTCCTCATCTTTAAAAAGAGAGTTGGACTAGGTGATCCCGAAGGTCTCTCTTAGCTCTGCTGTTCTTCCAGTCTCAAATTTGCTTGGAGCAGAGACAAGTTATCCAAGGCTGTGTCGTGATTCTCTTGATAGAGTCAACCGTCCAAGGATCACTGGGACACAGAAGCAATTTCACTGTCTTTTCCAGCCCTAGGCAGGTTTGGAACACAGATCTCTAGAGAGGCAAGGCTAATCCATTTCTGCACTGGCCCTCCAGATGTTTGCTCAGTGCCCAAGGTTCTCTTCTGGAAGGGGATGGCTAACACACTGCCCCCGCTCCAACACATTATTCTTTTGTTGGTATCTATGACTCCAGTCAGGAAAAATAGTTCAGTATTAGTATTGGTGCTTACTGGAAACATTTGGTTACCTGACATATAAAGCTGTTAGACTTAAGAGGCCATGGGAAGGAACCATCCGGAATGGTTCAATCCTCGTGGAGTTCAATAATGTGAAATTAGACAGGAGCTCTCCTTGTACAAAAAGCCTATGTCTATCATACTGGCCCCTGGGTCAAAGATGCTAAAATACAGATAGGATCTTATCACCAAAGAGAGAGCAGCAAGTTGGCATCATCAAGAACATTTCAAATAAAAACAAAGAACCACAGAGTTGAATTTGGCTTTGGTTACTTCCTAGATGGGTTTGCATTTCTTTGAGGGTACAGTGAATATGGTCCATCAAAAGCAAAACAACAACTGTTAGCATTTGTGTAGCACATTAAGGCTTGCAAAGTGCTTACAAATATTAACTCATTTTCTCCTTACCACAACCCTGGGAGCTGGGTTGTTCTAAGAAGAAAATGAGATAATGGGTGATAATATCCCTATTTTACAGAGGAAGAAATTGAGGCAGACAGTGGTAAAGTGACTTTTTGGGGGGGTAAGGCAATAGGGGTTAAGTGACTTGCCCAAGGTCACACAGCTAGTAAGTGTCAAGTGTCTGGTAAAGTGACTTTTATCCAGGGTCATATGGCTTGTAAGTGTCTTAAGGTAGATTTGAACTCAGGTCTTCCCAACTTCAAGTAGCACTGATTTTTAGCAAGAACATTCTGAGAACAAGCAGATTTTGTTACATGTTGTCCCATTCCTACCAAGTTAGATATCTGACTTCTTTCTAATTTTCCCCAGGTTCTTCCCTATCCTCTCTCTACAGTGAACCTCCAACACACATCATCACTACCATCCGTATTCTGAATTTGGGATACTGAATAATGTGTGAATCTACTTCCATTTATACTGTTCCAAAAAAAGACCAATTCCTCCATCTACACAATGATTATGAAACCTCTTCATTAGTTATCCCCATGGTAGAATGGAAAGAAGACTTGGGTTCTATAGTCATATCTCCAGCCCTTACTGGCTAGCCATGTGACCAAGCACCATCATCTCTCTGGGCCTCAGATTCCTCACCTGAAAATGGCAACAGTAATGCCTTCTCTGCCTACTTCAGAGGGATATTGTGAGGAACAAATCTGACAGTGTATGTGAAAGGGCTTTATGAACAGAAATCCATTACACAAATATGAAGTTCCATTGGGTGGTGCATTCTTTGACCAAAGCCACCCATGAGACAAAGAAAACAACAAAATGATCTTAAGTCATGTGTCAGTCCCCTTCCATTTCTGCAGCGATCATGCTACCTACACAACGTAGTAGAAAAGGAAGCAGACAGTGGTAACCACCATCTTGTTTTTTTGTACCAGCTATCAATATTAATCTATTGGTATTCTAAAGCAATGCTGTCAAATTCAAATAGAAATCAGGGCCAATAAACCATACATAAGGATCCCTGCAGGTTGTATATTGACTTAGTCAAAAAATGTAATATAATCTATGTTTTATTGTATTTTTATTCATGTTAAATATTTCCCAATTACATTTTATTCTGGTTCTGACTCCACTTGGAAGTGTTGTGGACTATATAGTAGTGTTTGCCACCTCTTCTCTAAATCACCAGCCAAACAATTTACAAGACAAAACTTGCTGGAAAGATTCATACCTATCTCCATTAGCTAATAAATGTCAAATATTTTGCCTTTTTTTTGCTTTTGCCCCTAAAAAGCAGATAAGATCTCCACCTGTTTTCCCAATAAACACTAATTAAATCCACCTGCCTTCAAGCAGCCCAGGTAGCACCTGGCAGTATAGATTAAGGTTCATCATGTTCTCTTTGTTGGTTAACCTTGAATAATTTTTGGAATACTCCAATCTCGTACCTTCATTCTCCTCAACCAATCACTGTGCTCTGTAATAGATCTAGAATTGGAGGGAAAAGAATATAGCATCATAGATTTTGAGTTGGAAGGGACCTTGGAAATCCAAGCTCCTCATTCCACATAAAGGTTAAGTGACAAGCACAAAGGTCAAAATAATACACTGCTCCCCACCAATCACCATCCTAGAAACATCAAGAAGGATAGAGAATCTCTATAACATGTCAGAGAAGGGAAACCTGGGAAGCCACCCTGGGAGCTACTATACCTCTCCCTCCCTTTGGGGAAACTGTCACATTATTGTCCTAAACAGGGCACAGATTCAGAGAGCCTTAGTATCCCATTCTCCTTTCCATCCACCTATAAAGAATATTTTCAATAATAAATCTCTTGAACAGAAAAGTTGTGGCATACATATGTTTGTTTCCTTTTCTATTCTCTAATTCAGGACTGTGGGTTGCCACAGAATCCACTTATCTGAAGAGGCATTTGCTACTAAAAGGAGGAACCTAAGGGGAAGAGAAAATGATCAAACTCTTGCTGTTCAGTCATTTCAATCATGCCTGACTCTTCATGACCCCATTTGGGGTTTTCTTGGCAAAGATACTGGAGTGGTTTGCCATTTCCTTCTCCAGCTGATTTTACAAATTAAGAAATGGAGGCAGATAGGGTTAGGTGACTTGCCCAGGGTCTGAGGCCAGATTTGGATACAGGAAGATGAATCTTCTGGACTCCAGGCCCAGCATTCTACCTACTGCATCACCTAGGTGCCTGAAATTTTGAAATTTTTACAATATTTAAGAGCTGACCACTTATCCATAGTCATATAATTAGATGAAAGGTACAGAAAAAACAAAATTCCAAAATGTCTGTTGTTTGTTGACTCAGAAGAAAATTGTTTTGATTTAGTAGACCAAAATATAGCCTTAAAATATCTCTTTCAATAAGATATCTCCCATGCAAATCAAAATCATAAAAGGGACCTTGAAAGCTATACCAACAGAGATAATAAGTTGATTCCATGACCTTCTGATTGGTAACACTAAGGCATAAAATGAAAAAGCAGACTCACTAATGATATTTCTACTATCATGGAAGGTGTTCAGTGAAAAAAGGAACATACAATGACAAGGTTTTCCAGATGTACTTCTTGGCAGATGACATTGTGCAATTTACATAAAATCTGAGAACATTGTTGAAACTCCCCAAAGAGATATATACTCAATCAATAGAGTTTGGACTAACTATCAATACAGTAAAAACCAAGTGGATGAAAAATGGGTATTGTCCCTACCACAATGAACAGCCCATGCTCACTATGCATGTCTTTAGTGACCTTTGAGGATAACCTACAACTTCAATTTTTGGAGACCTTTGTTACTCTAAGATATACATGCACACATACACATACAGAGCGATTTTATAGAGTTCTAGAAGTGAGCAATGAATAGTCTCTGAATCATCATTTTTTCAGTTAAAATGTCCATAATTTCCCCTTAGACATTTGATATCTTCCCCTCTTTCAGATATCTTAAAAATCAATCCCTCTACAATCTTGAAAATTTGTTGCCTCCACCATGTACCTCTCCTTTCTCTAGTCTAGTTGTTCTTCCCATTTTTTCTTTAATCCCTTTTCTATTTCCTTATGTAGCCCATAAGGGACTTCAATTTCACAAGAAAAAAGCACTATAATAGATGTCATCAGAGATGAATTACTGGAATAGGAGGTATACTGGTCATGTAATGACACCAGGGAATAACTGATGTTAGTTCCGTTGTTACCCATGCAATGTCCAGGGATCTAGAAGGCTCACAACACAGAGAGTGAACTTCTTCCCTCCTCCCTTTAAGAAATTATGGGACAATTACATAGGTTTTGATCTGCACTGTTGGAGGAAGTATTTACTTTTAGGAGAGCACAGATATGCAGTGTTGAAGATGGATGTTAGCTATTACTATTGCTGCTAACTGTGTGACCGAGAGCAAGTCACTTAACCTTTGTTTGCCTCAGTTTCCTCAATTGTAAAGTGGGGGGTAAGTATATCACCTCCCTTGCGGGATCACTGTGAGATCAAATGAGACAACATTAGTAAAATTGCTTAGCACAGTGACTGACATACAGCAGATGCCGCATAAATGCTTACTCCCTTTCCCCTTTCCTCTCCAATGGGGCTTGCCTTGCAGCAAAGAAAAGCCATCAACAAGTTACATAATCAATGAGCCGGCAGGGTAGTTGTTTTCCATAAAACTTCCCAGACTAAAAACCTCATCAATAAAAAAGGAATTCTGCATCATATGCAGAGTAACTAAAACCGAATCCACATAAGAAGACAAAAACCTTTACCTTATGGTAAATAACAGCAGATAACTGAAATCCTTTGGAGCATCAGAACCTCATTACACCATGCTCTGGAAGCAGCCTCACAGATCTGATTTTCAGGGTCTGACTGTGGAGGTCTCTACCCAGTGCCCCACGACAGCCCCCAAATCACAGAAAGGGAAAGCTGGAAGGGAAATCAAGGGCCATATGGTCCAACAACCCCTAAACAAAAGGAACCCCAACTCAAACATACCTGACAAGTGGCCATCCAGCTTCTATTGGAAGACCTCCATGGTTTTGGACAGCTCTAATTGTTCCAGAGGTTTTCCTGACATGGAGCTGAAATTGGTCTCTTTTCAATTTCTGGCCGTGTGTCCTGGTTCTCCCATGTGGGCCCCAAATAGAACAAGTTCATCATCCATGACAGCCCTTCAAATACTTACACGTGACTATCACGTCCTTCCTGAGTTTTCTCCATTCCAGGATAACCATCCCTAGTTTCTTCAATCAATCCTCATAGAACCTGGAGGTCCTCGATGCTCTTCTTCATTTTCCTAGAAGCAGCTTGGTGGTACAGTAAATGGAGAACTGGGCCTTGAGTCAGGAAGACCTAAGTTCATATCTGACCTCAGACACTCCCTAGTTGTGTGACCCTAACAAATCACTTGAATTGATGTCTGCCTCAGTTTCCTCGACTATAAAATAGCACCCACCTCCCAGAACTATATTGAGGATTAAATGAGACAACATTTGTAAAGCACTTAACACAGTGATTGACTTGTGATAGGTACTTTATGTTTATTTCCTTCCTTCTTTTCCCTCCTTCAGGAACTATACATGGCTCCCTGTCAATGTCCTCCTTAAACTGTAATACACAGATCTGAACACAGTACTTCAGATGCAGGGTATAGTGGAGCTATCACTCCCCTAGTCCTGGAAGCTATGTGGCCCAAGATCACATTAGTTTTGTTGTTGTTTTCTGTCTCACAATAACACTGCTGACTAGTGAGCTTGCAATCCAGCAAAACTCCAAGATCTTTTTACAGAATAACGAACTGCTGTCCAGTCGAGGCTCCCCATCTTGAATTTTAGTTGGGTTTTTTTTTTTGCCCAAGTATAAGACTTGACATTTATCGTTATTTAATTTCATTTTATTAGATTTAGCCCAATGATTTGGCCTACTAAGATCCTTTTGGGTCTTGACCATTATATAGTACATTTGCTATCTCTTCCAGCTTTGCACAACCCATATATTTGATGAGCACACCATCCATGATTTTATCCCAGTTACTGATTAAAAAAAAACAAACTAAACTACACAGATCCCTGGACTACTCCATGATGACTTGCTATGAACTCCCATTTTAACCCCACAAGGTGCACTTTGTCCAGGTACTCACAAGAATGGGGAAACAACAAGGGGAGAAAAATAAAGGAAAACTCAGAACAAGCCTGCTACAGGGGGATGTAACCCAGCTGGGGTCAGTCAGTCTTCTCCTTGCAGAGTTTACTCTGGGCAGGGATCCAGTTGGTCCTGACACTCCCATTCCAATTTGAGAAAGTGGAGTATACAAGACACCTAATCTGAGTTGGGAGTAGGGATGAGTCTGTTCAATAGTGCGAGATTGAGGAGCCATAGAGGGAAGAGAGAAATCAGAGGCAATCTACTGGGAATATAAGAAGAAGGTTGAAAGCCCAAAAGTGCTAGGGAGAAAGATTGGGTAAAGATGACCTAGCTCCCAAGCAGAAAAACCAACAGAGAGACTCCCAAAGACAAAAAGAAAAAATGAGTAAAAATTCAAAGACCAAAATACCAACTTGAACAGATGTGAAGGAAAATGAACCCCAAATTTTTATTGCAAAAAGAGAATTCTATGGATTCCCCAAAGATGTGGAATAATAAGAAACTGTAGAATGGTTCATCTGAGTAATAAAAATTTTAAAAGGAGACATGAGAAATGGAAATTAGGCTGGAAGTCAGAGCTTTCACAACAGAAATGAAGACAAGCAACAAGAATGTAGAATTTAGAACAAAACATGAAGAATCTTTTCAAGAAAGAAAGGCTCCAAAAGAGAAAATGGCAGATTCTCTGAAATTTTACTCTCATCAAAAATCCAATTTCCTTGGGTTACAGGGTCTGCTCTTATTATTTTTATTTTAAACCTATCACCTTGCACAGTGTCTGGAACATGGAAGGTACTTAATAAATAATCATTGAATGAATTGAATGAAACAAAATCCCACTTATTAGCATTAATATTCTTCTGGTAATGCCATAATGTTTTGAATCATAAAATACCATAGTCTCTAAAGAATCAAAATTGAGTCACTGAAAAAGTAATAGAAGTATAGAGGCAAGCACAGAGGCAACTGGCATTGAAGGGGATAGAATGCTGGGTTTGGAGTCAGGAAGACCTGAGTTCAAATCCAGCTTCAGACACTTTCTAGCTGTGTGACCCTGAGCAAGTCACTTAACCTCTGTTTACCCCAGTTTCCTTGGCAGCAAAATAAAGATATTAACAGCACCTACCTCCCAGGATTGTTGTGAGGTTCAACTGAGATAATATTTGAAAAGCCCTTCACATAGTGCCTGGCACATATTAGCCACTTAATAAATGCTTATTCCCTTCCTCCCAATGAAGACACTCACAACAGGCAAAAATATTGATGTAACGTATCACCAACAATGTAATTGTTTTTATGTAATTATGTCAAGAAAATATACAACAGGAGTGCCTGAAATTTCTGAGAACTTTGGTTTTGGAATCTTTTATAATTTTTCTAATATTCCATGTGACCATTTCAATTGATCAGTTATAAAAAATCACAACCCATATTTCCATCTGATATAACACTTTCTGCTACCAAACTAAGTAAGAGAAATCAACCCAATAGCAAGAGCATTTAGTTACAATGCAGATAGAGCATAAATACAAAGGGGAAGAGAAGCAAGTAGTGGGATCATACTCTGCCCTCACATACAAATAAATGAAACCTCTCACAAGATTCATGGGATTTATACATAGAATACTCCTCAATTCCCACTAATCCCCCAATATAGCAAGAAAGAGGACAAAGCTATTTCAGAACTCATGGTTTCATCTAAAGGCTTAGGCATCAATGCTATCTGTGTCCTGGAGTTTTAGAGAAATCTCTTTGTAGGACAGGCTGGGAAATGGGGGTATGGTGCATTTGCAGAGCATATCAGCTTGCTGAGCTAATGGTAACCTCTCTCTATGGAGAATGGTATGGACATGGCTTCTAACAGAATCATGATGATATGCATGGAAGGTACCTTGGAGAGACTGGTTCTTTTCAGCTAACTCTCTGGTGGAAGAGAGGCAGTGGCATCGACTCTAGTGGCATCAAAAAGGTTTATTAGCTTCAACTACTTTCTCCCTGTTTCATTTGAGTCTAGGGAGGGCTCAGTGACTTTCCTCTCATCGTGTCAGATGAGAGACCAAATAGTAAATCAAAGGACCACCTCCTCCTCTGAGGCTATGCAGGTTCCCTGGAGAAACAGACCTCGATCTTTGGTATGTTTGTTTGTTCTCTTCCACAGGAATCAGGAGTCAGAATCTAGCTCTGATTTTATAGTCTACTCAGCATCAATGCCCAGAGGAGCCCTTTCGATGGAGCATTCTTCTCCACTCAGGTTAATGAAAGTTGAAATGAATGCTCACCCAGCAGCAATGCCAACTTTGGATCTGAATCTTCAATGGAACCAATGCTGTGTCAGAACTGAGCAAAATTTTTAAGCCTGTACTCTTAAAGTGTGAGGAAAGAGGATACCCCAGAGGTACTGGGAGGAAACAGTCATGTATTGTTCTTGCTATTATCTTTGAAGTAAATAACTTTTTGTAAAAGCTTCTTTATGTCAAATGGTTAAATATGGAATGGGGTCCTGGTAACAGGATCCTAACAATAAGGGGAACATAGCCAGTGGGGATGGAAGCCAATTGCAGAGGAAAGAAAGAAACTCCAATCTCTCAGGGTGCCTGAGGACAATTATTGAATGGTTATCTTAAAGAGGATACTTATTTTTAGCACTAAATGGCATCTTTTCAAAGATTGATCACATGTTAGGACATAATGAACTCATGAATGCAAAAAGACAGAAACATTAAACACATCCTTTTTATGTAACACAAAATTATGAACAACAAAGAAAATGGAAATAAAATATACAGACCACTGGAGAATAAAATGATATCCTAAATAGAAAAGTAGAAATAATAAATGATAGCAATGATAATAGTGAAACAACATATCAAAGTTAATGGGATTCAGCAAAAGCAGCACTTAGAGAAAAATTTATAAAAAGCAAAAGAGAAGGTAATGGATTAAACATCCATTTTTGCAAAACCTAGAAAACAATCAAGTCAATGTTAAAAAAAAGATACACAAAAGAATAAATTGTGGAGATCAAAGGAGCAATCAACAAAACTAAAAACAAGAAGATTATTAAAGTGATAAAACAAAAATTATATTTTATGAAAAAATAGATAGATCATTAGCTAAACTAATTTTTAAGAGAAGAGAAAACCAAATTACCAAGATCAAAAATTAGTAAATGGAATTCAATTAGAATAAAGAAAAATAAGGAAAATTATCAAAAACTACTATACCAAATTATATGCCAAAAAATGTAAAACAGATCAATATCTATAAAAATATAAAACATTCATGTTAACAAAAAAAGAAAGAGAAGCTCTAAATATACTAATCTTAGGGGGAAAATTAAATGAGTAAGCTTAAAATGAATCATCAAAGGAAAAATTCCTGACCTAGTAAGATTTACAAGTGAATTAAATCAGACATTTAAAGAATGAAAATTCCCTATGCCATGTACATTTTTATAAAAAGAAAGAAAGAAAATACTGCCAAATTTCCACTATGAGACAAATAGGGTTCTGCTACAAAAATGAGGGAGGGATAAAACAGAGAAAGAAAACATCATTAAATATCATTAATAAATATTGATACAAAAATATTTTTAATATTAGCAAAGAATAATAGCTATATATTCTCCAAATTTATTCAAAATGTACAAGTTATATTTATTCCAGAAATGTAAGGATGTTTTATCATGAGGAAAACTATTAGAATAGTTAAAGATATATTAATAACAAAAAATCATAAAAATCACACTATAGTATCAGTAGATGCAAAGAAAAAAATCTAAATATAACACTCATTTATGGCTTTTTAAAAACACTTAAAAGCATGATAAAGTTCTCCAAACCTTTTGAAACCATTGCTCACCCTCTTTTGCCTGATAATCTCTTCTCTCTGGTTTTTCATGACACTATTCTCTCCTTGTTTTCCTCTTAACAGACAAACCACTCCTTCTTGGTCCCTTTTACTCTATTTTTATCTAGGTTATGTCTGCTGTCCCTGTTCCCCAAGTCTCTAACCCTCTTCTCTTTTCCCTCTATACCATCTCCTCTGGTCATATCACATGTTCTTGTGGATTCAGTGATCAATTATATGCAGATAACTTTCAGATCCATTTATCCAGCCCTCATCTCTCACAAGCAGGGGACAGCTAAGTGGCACAGTAGATAGAGCATTGGCTCTGAAGCTGGGAAGAACTGACAAATCTCACCTCAGACACTTACTAGCTGTGTGACCCTGGGCAAGTCACTTAACCACAATTGCCTTAAACATCCAGGGACATCTCCACTTGTCCTAATATATATCTTGTCACTGGACTCAGATAGCTCTGGAGGAGAGAGTGAGGTAGGTGACCTTGCACAGCCCTCCCTCACTTAAATCCAATTCACTGCAAGTCATGACATTATCTCCTAATGTAATGGTCCCCTTCAAGAATGAAGGACAAACAACAGTTCATGGACCTCATCAAAAGCATCAGGGTTCCCAACTATAAAACAGCTTGACATAGTGTCTCTCCCACCCTGCCATTCCCCCCATCATGCAATGAGAGGAAGTGAGGAGGACAGACCCAGCTGTACAGACAAGGCCACATGGAAGGCTGGAGAGGGCTGCCAGCACCGATGATAGCCATGGAACTTCTTGCCAGGGCTGACTACTGAGTCTACTCATCCTGTAACCAGATGAAGTCAGAGCTCTGCCAGGACAAGAGAGCCAGAATGCATCATCGGCTATAGAAGCTTTAGTATTCTCCCGATTCCACCTAGATCCCATATCTGTTCCATGTGTCCTCAGCCCCTAACCCAGCATTCCTCCTGAGGCTCTGCCTATTCATCCAGTGAGTCAAACATTGAGGGGGTTTTCCTTGAACCAAGAAATGGGCATGACATATATGGACACGTGGAATTGCATTAACCCTATAATCCCTGGAACTGGAGGGTGGAAAAAGGAAGCCTGGGGAAACAAGTGGTAAGAGCATGTGCTACTTAAATTTATTTAATTTTACATGCCTTGCATGATACTTAATAATAATAAAAATAGGGGCAGCTAGATGGCGTGGTGGTTAAGCACCGGCCCCGGATTCAGGAGGACCTGAGTTCAAATCCGGCCTCAGACACTTGACACTTACTAGCTGTGTGACTCTGGGCAAGCCACTTAACCCCCATTGCCTGCAATAATAATAATAATAATAATAATAGGATTATGTGGTGTTTTATGGTTTTTAAAAAAAGCTTCAAAAATATTAACTCATTTTTTCCTCCCAACAACCCTGGAAGGTATTAGTCCTATTTTACAGATGAGGAAACTAAGGCCAGCTGATAAATGACTTGCCCAAAGCTATACAGTTAGTAAGTGTCTGAGGTAGGATTTGAACTCAGGTCTTCCAGCTTTTTATCTAATGCACCATGATACCTCTCCTCAAGTTGTCTTGATTCCATGTGAACTGGTTGATAACAGACAATATCTAATCTCGCCTTTCCAGCTCCTCAAAGAGGAAAGCTGGTGCTGATTGCTTAACAGCAGCTGCCACCCTAAACCCTGCATTAGGGGCCCTAAAAGGCTTCATTCCCTGCACTTCTCACTCTTCTCTGTGTGGGGTCTGTCTGCAAAGGCAGATCTCTAAAGTTAACCCTCTCCCTCCATGAATGTCTGGGGCTTGGTTGGTGTTGCCAGCACAGAGAGGTGGTTTATTTCAACTTCTCAACAGCTATTTGATGTTTTAGAAGAAAAAAAACTCACCCAGGGCCAAAAGCTGCAGATTCTCAGATTAAACAACTCCCCCCCCACACACACACACAAACTAGCCAGCCCACCTTGCCATACCAGCCCACTCTGGGGCCATGGTGGGAGAAGACAGACATGCTGCGAAAAAGTAGGCAGTTCCTGCAGCTGCTTTCTAACCTTCTCGTGTAACAGCTGCCACCCCACTGCAAACACATTAAATTGTGATATCTGGAGCATGGTGTACATGGCAGCATATGTCTCTGCCGCCTTCCTCATTTCTTTCATCGGGTCTCCTGATGACCTCCCCCCTTGCCTCACACACACACGCACACACACGAGTGACAAAATCATGGCACTGGGTTTTGTGTGGATTGAAAACTTTTGAAAAACCTCTAGGATGTAAGAGATTATTCTTACACAGCACATTGCATGACAAATAAAACCCTAGGATTTGGGGTTCTATCCCTTATGTGGCTTGTAACACCCGATGCAGAAGTAAATGGCTCATCTTGATGACAGCCCATCTTTGAAGATACTCAGAAATTCAGCCGCTGGGTTTCCATTAATATGGCTGGATCTGGGAGGCTACACCCCCATTCCCATCTCTGCTACTTTGACAATGCGTCCATCTGTGCAATTCCCAGGTAAACCTGGTTCACATAAGACCACTCTGCTTTAAGCTGCAGGAAATGAGGGTGCAAGATGCCCTATCGTAATTTTGCTGGTTCAAACTGTCACCATTTGGCATTCTGGCATGCCTGCGTTCTCATCAGCACAGTTAGCATCTGCCAAAGGGCACCGCCGCCAGCCAACGAATCAGCAATTTCATTAACAAGAAAAGCTTCTCTAAAGGGTGATCTGGGCCTCTTCTGTTTTTCTCCTCTTTCCTTTTCTCTCCTCATTCCCACCTCACTTTTCCCCACCACAAAAAGGCTCCTTTCCTCCGGATTGGATTCAGATCTCTGAGAAGGAGACATACGGATGCTGAACAAAACTGCTCACCAGACCCTAAGAGAGCTCAGAGCCCTGTGCTGCAGCTGTGCTGTGGTGGTAATAACCACTTGTAATATCTGACAGAAAGAACTCACACTGGTAACATCAGATTTTGCCACATGAAAAGAAACATTGAGCCTGCCTCTTGGGAGCCTGGGGGCCGGCTGAGAGCCTAAGTAGAAATCAGAAGTGTTTTCCAATGAAGATGGTATTCAGAGCCCTAGAAAAAAATGAGGGGTGCTTTTCTGACATCCATGGAGATGCTATTCTTCTCTGGGGTTGCATGTTGAAGAGGAATTCATGGAGTCCAGCTTAATCCAAATTGGCCCACCATTTTGCATTTCTGAGCTCCAAGGGGCCTGAGATGGTCAGAAGGAGGAATTGTGGTGGACCTTAAGGAGCAGAGAAGTCATGTCCATGAGCAAGCTCCTGTACCAGAGGAGGCTGTCTTCTCTCACACACACTCATCATCACACAATGACTTGGGCACCACCTGGAAACCATTAACCCAATGTTTCCTAATTCAGTGTCCTCTGAAGCATATGACTGCTTTCTAGAAAATGCTACCTAGCTTCCTTCAAAACATGGTTCAAGTGCCAATACCTACAAAAGGTCCTTCCCAATCTCAGGTACTAGTGCTCCAACTCTGAAAAAAGTGTTCTCTATTTATTTTTAAATTATTTATATGAGTACCTGTTGTTTGTCCCAATGGAATATAAAAATTGTTGAAGGCAGGGACAATTTTCTTTTCTTTTCTCTATATCTCCAGTGCCAAGCATAGTGTGTGGTCCTTAAATGCATGTTGAATGAATGAATAAATGAATGAATGAATGTACATCTCTGAAAAAATAAAATGAAATTCACTGCCATTGATGAGGATGCTCCGGTCCTGGATTCAGGAGGACCTGAGTTCAAATCTGGCCTCAGACACTTAACACTTACTAGCTGTGTGACCCTGGGCAAGTCACTTAATTCCCCATTGCCCCACAAAAAAAGAAAAAAAATTAATGAAAAAAATTAATGATGAGGATGCTGATAAATACTTGTTGTTATAAAACCGTATTCAAAATAGTCAATATTCCCTTGGGCCACCCCCCAATCATCTTAAAGTCACAGGTTCCCCTTTAACAGACAATCTAAGGGCATGACTTAGGAGCTCTGTGGGGTCAGAGGCATGAGATCTTTGCATTCTGGCTTAGGGCAGAAGGGTTTTTAGAAGATATGGGTGAGACTTGATCTTGACTGGAAAGATTGGAAGAGATTTTTAAAATCTGAGATGAGAGTGAAGGGCATTTCTAGCACCCTGAGGAACTAAATATATCGTATCACCATCATTGCAGTCAGTTTATGAAGTTTGACTTTAGAATGATTCCATCACGAGGATAATTTAAATGTGCTTTAAAACTTGCAAATTCCTTTTCCTAGATTATCTCATTTGAGCTTCACAACAGCTCTTTGAGGAGAACACTGGAGATATTTTTAACCTCACTTTACAGAAAATCAAAAATGTAATGTGATTTGCCTATGGTCCACAGCTACTTAGTGTTAAAGGGGAGATTTGAACCCAGATCTTCCAGTCTCCAAGCCCTGCATTCTCTCCATGCTACCACACCACCCTGAATCAAACCCCAAGAAAATAGAAAGTGAATACAAGGTGTCAACCTGTTCCAACACCATCCCTATTTCCTCACTATGTCCTACCCTTTTCTGGGCCTCCCCTATAAAATGAGGAGGTTGAGCTGGATGATCACTAAAGTTCCTTCCAATTATGTCATTCTATGATTCATCACTTCCTATCTTTCCTGTCTGCTCTTGCCACAGGCACAAACACTGGCTCTGGTTTGGGGGAGGGTGGGTTGGGGAGGCCCTATTCACTAGGCTATCAGCACTGCTCCTGTACTACCCACCTTCCCTCAGAGACCCCTAGGCTGCTCGTTTCATTACCCTCCCCCAAAACCATCCTCAGAAGCCTGAAGACAGGCCTGCCTGCCTTAATGTATGGCTTCCTGCCACCACCACGACCGTCTGTCCCTCGGGCCATTGGATCTCAAGCTTTGACAACTTGTCACCTGGCTTCTTCTTGAGGACTTCCAATGAGGGAGTAACTCTCAGGCTCCCAAGCCAGCCCCTTCCTACTTTTGGACAGATCTAATTGTTATGACAGTTTGTTTTATTTTTTTCCACTTTTATTGAGCCAAAATCTGCTTCTCTTCAACTTGCATCCATTGCTACTGGTTCTTCCTTCTGGGGCCAAGCAGAACAAAGCTAGTCCTTCCTGGAGACAGCCCTTCTGATACTTGAACACATATATTATGTCTCAACTGAATCTTCTCTTCTCCAGGCTAAATAAATCTGGTTTCTTCAACTAATCACTTCTATGACTTGGTTTCCAGTCCTCTCGTCATCCCAATTATCTGCCTCAGCATGCTCCCCAATGGGTCAGCTTCTTAAAATCTGGTTTTAAAGGATTACATGTCTTTTTCAAAAGGCTTGGCAATGTCCTGGGGCTCTACGCAACTAACACAATATCATCCCCAAACAGAGGCATCTGGAGGACCTCACCATCCACAGGGTATCTCACCTTCACCTGGACTATGTGCTACATCTCCTTCATCACACTGTAAGGTACCCTTGCTGACCAAACATCTGCCTGTCTCATGCTTTTGCTGATGTTTATTATCAAAAGATCATTGAACATGGTTATTTCTGTTATCTCTTCCAAGGAATTCTGAAAGATTTTGATGTATAGATGAAAGACACCTTGCTATGAAATAACTTGTTTGGAAACATTTTTTCTAGGAAATTAAATATTTTAAAATTAATTTAAAATCTATTATCCAAAAAAATCAATTATCCAGAGCTGAACACAACTACAGATATGAACTGACCGGGGTCCCCTATGGTGAGACTATAACCTGTCTCCATCCTGTCAAGATCTTTCTAGATCTTGCCTCAGTGATTTGATATACCTACCTTCCTATGATCCATGAACTTAATAATATATCATGTATACCTTCAATCAAGTCAGTGTAAAAAAAAATCAATTAAAATAAAAACCATTCCCAGTGCTACTGGGAATATCCACCCACCCATCACCACCCTTGGTTTGCTATTTCTGCCACCAACTTCCCTCTCTAACTTAGACCTTTACTGGTATAACTACTGTTATCTTATCCAGAGAATTCAATCAGCAAGTCTCTCAAGAGAGGGGAGAAAGGGGTGTGGTATTGCAATATCTCCATCACCCAAACTCAGGTCTGGGAATCAACCCAAAACCACCTCTCATAAATGGGAGCAAAGTCTCTAGGAAGCTATTTTGTAGCCATGATCTCTACACCTCCCACATCTGCAGCAGACTCATTGCCCCTCAGCCATAGAATCACACTCTTTGTCAGCTTACTAAGATCTAACTGCCTTCCCCTTGAGAACTTTGAGCTGGGCATTTTGTTTTGTTGTTTTTGTTTTTTGTTTGTTTGTTTTGTTTTGTTTTGTGTGGTTTTTGCCCAGGGTCACACAGCTAGTAAGTGTCAAGTGTCTGAGGCCAGATTTGAACTCAGGTACTCCTGAATCCAGGGTCAGTGCTTTATCCACTGCACCACCTAACTGCCCCCTGGGCACTTTGAAAGAAGAAACAAAAATAGGTACAAAGTGCTGGAAAGGCATAGAAAGGATGATCAGCTTGAAGTTGAAGGAGTTGGATCACAACTAAACCAATGGGGCACAGCAGAGAGGAAGTGGATGAAGAGTTAATTCTTTGTAACTCAGAGTTGGTGATACCAACCTGAGAGGAATGAGTTTCAACTCCCCAGGCACTTGGTGGCTGTTCACTGGCTTCCACATTCTACTACTAGAAGCACTGGTAGTAGGAATCAAGACCAGAGGGCTCCATCGTAGAGGCAAGGTCTCATTGCCCCCTTATGTAAGACATGTTCAGATGTTCCAATGTATTTGTGATCTCATCAATTTGGTTGTTCCTTCCAATGATGTAGCTCACAACCCTATCCATGCTAGCCTATCCTGGGCATCTCTCAAAAATTCACCATATGCTGATCCACCCAACATGCTAAAGGTTTTCCTTGATTTCTCCTCCACATGGTCAAGATACCTGAAAAATATTCTGGATCTCATCTGTCATTCTTCATTCTTGCCACATAACTAATCCATTATCTCCCTTTGTCACACAATTCATCAATGACATGTTCCATTCCTGTTCTCCTTCAGAGTTCTTTATTGGTTTTATATTACAGGCTGCTCACAACTATCATGTGCCTCTCTCCTGTCCTTACCTTTAGTTCTTCAGAATCAGTAGTGTTCCATACCTCATTGACATATTTAACTAGAAATACTAGTGAATGGTCAGCATTGTAAAGGCGGACCTTTGCTTTCCTGGCAGGTTCTCAGTCACTAAAAGAGGCTTGTGACTTCCCCAAAGCAATCCAGACTACTCTCATCCTCTTTTCCAACTTTTAGCCAGCTCACCGTCCATCTTTACTGTCCATCCCAGATACAGATAGCACTAGGAAAACTCGAGAGTGTCCCTTCAAATGCATATTGAAATCTGAGCAATATAAATTCTTTATTTACTTGGCCTTCCCTATGTAGGTGGGCAAGCCAAATTCTTTGAGTGATTACATATCTTTTCTGAAAGGTTCTGTGATGTCCTGGGACTTGATGCAATTAGCACAGTATCATCCCTAAACATGGGGCATCTGGAGGACCTCACCATCCACAGGTATCTCACCTTTACTTGGACTATGCACTGCATCTCCTTCATTGCACTATAAGATGCCCTTGCTGACCAAATATCTGCTTGTCTCATGCATAGCCTGATCTTTATTATCAAAAGATCATTGAACATGACTATTTGTTATCTCTTCCAAGGGACCTGAAGGATTTTGATGTATAGATGAAGGACACCTTGCTATAAAATAACTTATTTGGGGGGCAGCTAGGTGGCACAGTGGATAAAGCAGCAGCCCTGGATTCAGGAGGACCTGAGTTCAAATCCAGCCTCAGACACTTGACACTAGCTGTGTAACCCTGAGCAAGTCACTTAACCCTCATCGTCCTGCCCCTCACCAAAATAAAATAAAATTTAAAAATAAAATAATTTATTTAGAAATATTTTTATTCTGGGAAATCAAATTTTTTATAACAACAAAGAGTCAGCATGATAGGATCTTATGATCTGCACATTTAGTTAACTGTGAGGTAGTAAAGATGTGGTCCATGGTTGTGACAAAGTCATTGACTAATATAAATATACAGACTAAAAATAAAGTACATATGAAGAAAGATGCTATCTGCATCCAGAGAAAGATGCAGATAGCATCTTTCATCATATGTATTTTATATATATATATATATAATATACTTTATATAGGTGTGTGTATATATATACATGTACATGTATATGTGTGTATATATAATATATTTTATATATATATATATATATATACATGCACCTATGCGCGTAATGGTAGCCATCTTTAGGGTGGGGGGAGAGGAGAGAAGAAAAAAAGAAAAAAAGAAATTTACATGATAGCTTTGTTGTATATTTGGAGGGAATAGCAAGTCGCACATGGTAGATTTGCAGTTTTATGTGCAATCATCTTTTTATTGTACTGTGTTATAGAAATGCTTGTTTTGTTCTGTGAATTGAAAATAAAATAAATTTTTAAAAAAATGAAAATCACTTGCAAAAGACTGCTCATTTCCTACTAATGCTCTTATTGAAGATGCCTTCAATTTGTATATAAATGACTATCAAAGATTTTGTATAGATGGGAAAGGAAACAGATGGGTCAGTAGTTATTGATGTTCTCTCTATCACATTTTTTTAGGTTTAACAAAGTCCAAAATTTTTTCCACACCTTTGGTATCTTTCCCTCCATCAGATCCCTTATCTATCTTATCTATCAATTTCTCAATGGCCTCATGTTTGTATCACCTCCTGAATGGATCTCCTGTATGTATACTTGGTCTGGCTGCTTTTCCTGTCTTGGTCCTCTTTGTTAACATTTCTGCTGCCTCTATAGGTAGCTCAATGACTGTGATGTTGGAGATTGAGTGTGACATTTCCACTGTCCTTAATGGAGAAAACCATTTGCAAATCCCTTCCATTCTTTTTCTGTTTGTAGTCCTCCTTCCATTTCTAATCCTTTCATTCCCTTCAGATGACTATCATAACATGATTTCTTCTAACAAGTTTTACCTTCCAGAGAAGGGAGGAAATAATTTATTGTGCCAGGCACTGTGCTAAGCTCTTTACAAATATTGTCTCCTTTAAACTTCACAACAATCAGGGGAGGTAAGTGCTGTTATTGCCCCCATTTTACAGTTAAGTAAACTAAGTTAAACAAAGGTTAATTGATTAGTCCACAGCTCTTAAGTGTCTGAAATGGGATTTGAACTTAGGTCTGCTTGACTCCTGGCCCAGTCCCCTTTCTACTGTGCCATCAAGTTCCTTCCACTGATTCTCTTTCCTTTATTAAACAATACTACCCTTAATTGTTCATCATTCTTCTATTTTTAACAGATTTAACAGATAAGAGTATATTCTAACCTAATGTTGCCTTTGGGAACCAGTTCTTTCAGTAATGTCAAATGTTTGATCACCAAGGTCTCCTTATTATGGTAATTCATTTATATTAATTAAATTCTTGAATGAAATTATTATAGTTTATGTCTATATCAGTTCTGCTATTTATTTCCCATTATTTTATTTTCAATTACATGTTAAGTAATTCAGTGTTTAATATTTTGTATTCCATACAGTTTTCTCACTGTTATTCTTTCTTAGTTTTTTTATAAATTAAGTTCTTATTTCTACTAAATTGTGATCTGACTATGCATAGACAGCTGCCTCAGAAATAATTCAACATCAATAACAAGTTTTGTCCTATTATTAAAATAATTGTCTATGCTATTACTTCCATGATCTAGAGCTGTGAACTTTCAGTGTAAGCTACATACAGATTTGTAACCTCTCACTCCTTCCTAAGCCATACTTTCCCATCTATATTTCCCCATCCTTGCCTTATTCCTTTTCAACAAAGTATCAGAGTGCATATTGATTTAATTTTGAGAAACTTGCTAAGTTCTTCCTAGAACTTTTTGATCATCTTATCCTTGACAACAAATGTTGGTGCATAAACTACAATTATTTTGGTGGTAGTTTGTTTTTGTTTTTACAAATATTTATCAACAGAACCATAATATTTGGTCTCTGAATATTCCATGAAACAACGTGTATTGTAGTTTCTGAGTGTTACAATAATGCCCACTCTACCATCTCCTTTCTTTGCCTCTCCATGGAGTATCTATGAGCCATCCTTCTGCTTAGAAACATCTTTCTTCTTTCTTCCCCCACAAAGTCCTACTCTGAATCCTCATCATGGTATGGAGATGATCCTGGGTTCTTTAAGCCTATGACCTATGCAAGATCTGGTAGATAACTGTCATGTTTAAAAAAATCTATGAGTAGGGCTTCAGTAACATACTAAATGTCTTCCCCACGCCCACCCCACACCCTGCCTCCAAGACCAACCTAGGTAATTATAGAGAGGCATATCACTAGTAGACTACATAGCTGATCTTTTTTTCTTTTTTTTTGCTATAGAAACTCATGAAACAAAGAAAAATAAATGATATTCTATCATGTACAATTCCTCTCTATTTCTGTAGTGATGGTGGCAGAGTGAGAGAGAAGGGACCAGAGGGTGCTAAGAAATAACACAGTTTTAGCGCATCAACAAATTGCATTTTTGATTACTGATACTCTAAATATGAGATCTTTGCCCAATGGCCAGTAAGTGGGGAGCTGAATAATATGAGTCTTGACATTCTATATGACATGAGGATAGGAAATCAGTCATTTCAACAATATGCATTCCAGAAAACTAAAATATACCCCCACTTAGACCTCAGAAACTGTTGAATGCTTATGGAATGAACAAAACCAAGGACAGAGTCCTGGGGTACTCCTCTGAAGACATCTCTCTAGGCTGACATTTATCCATCAGTTGACATTCTTTGGGAACAGTGATCCAAACAGTTCTATATTAATGTAACTGTACTATCATCTAGCCCACATCTCTCCATCTTGTATACAAGTGTACTGTGAGAGAATTGGTCAAATTCTTAACTGAAGTATAAGTAAGTTATATTTACAGCATTCTCTTGCCATACCAATCCAGAAGCACTGTTGAAAAAAAGAAAGGGAGAGAGGAAAGAGAGGGGGAAAGAAAGGAAGAAAGAAAGAAAGGGAGTGAGGAAGGAAGGAAGAGAGCAAGGGAGAAAGGAAGGAAGGAAGGAAGGAAGAAAGAAAGAAGGAAGAAAGAAAGAAAGAAAGAAAGAAAGAAAGAAAGAAAGAAAGAAAGAAAGAAAGAAAGAAAGAAAGAAAGCAGGGAGGGAGGGAATCTGGCATGAATTACTCTTGATGAACCCATGCTAGTTCACTGAGATCACTGTTTTCTTTATAAATGCTTATGCAAAACTAGTAAATAAGACATTCTATAATTTTGCCTAGGAATAAGCTAAGCTCATTGATCTATAATTTGAAGATTCTACCAACTACCAACTTCATCTTTTTGAAAACCCAGTCAACACTTGCCTATGTCCAACCCCATGCTACCACAATATTTCAAAGCATCAGTAGCAGCTTAGCAATCAGTACTTCAGTGCTTTGAGATAAAATTGGATCAAGGTTGGGGAGGGAAACTCACAATCAACAGTTAATTGCTTTCTTATCAACTCTGTGTAATCTCTGCACTTAGGGTAGGCTAACCATTTTTGTTCTATCCTTACTAATCAGATGATCATTCTTCTTAGTAGAGAAAATAGCAAGAAAGCAAAAGTTGAGGCAGCTAGATGGTGAAGTGAATAGTGTTGGGCATGAGATGAGGAAGACTCATTTTTGTGAGTTCAAATCCACTCTCAGACACCAGGCAATTAACTTAACTCTGTTTATCTCAATTTCCTCATCTATAAAAATGAGCTGTTTAAGAAAATGGCAAACCATTCCAGTATCTTCACCAAGAAAACCCTAAATGGACTCATGAAGAATTGTATATGACTTAAAATGACTCAATGACAACAAAAAATTGGAGAATTCCTGCCCCTTCTCTACCATCAGTTATGCCCTAAAGACCTGGTGGAGACCACATGAAGAGAAGAAAAACTCAACCAAACTCTAATTTTTGTTTTTAAAGCCAGAGAAGTTGAATTTGGAAGCCATACTCTGAAAATGGGGCAATCATCTGCTCATGGACTGAAAACAGCAGGGAACCTTAGGAATCCTCTTTTTAAGGATAAAGAAACTGGGACCCAGAAAGGTTAGTGCACTTCCAGCCTCCAAGTTAAGTACTCTACCCACAATGCCACACTGCCTTGCTCATGTAAGGCACTGATAGTTGGTTCAAAAGCTCAGGGAAATCAGGGTCTTGTTCCAAATCTGGGAATTAATATTTGTCATTTCTGTGCTTCATGTCAAAGATGCTTCATATAGATATAAAGGTGAGATGAAACTCCAGGGCTAGGAGCGGACAGGACCCATACAGCAACCAAATTTGGCAATGTAAGAAGACATAAGGGAGATTTGTCAGTGAAGTGCTTTGGAATCTTCTGCTATGGGGGAACCACAGCAGCAAGTCATCATTAACTGATTCTTCTATTTGAGTACAGATTGACTTGAACAATATCCCTTCTTGGATGCTGATGGAGAAAATACAACTTCATTTACAAACAATTATTAAGTTCAGAGAACTCCAAAGAAAGTAGGAAAAGTTTAAAGTGGAATAAAACTCAGTGCTAGAATCAAGGAGCTTGCAGTCTATAAGAGGGTACATGTATCACATAATTCTAACAGAAAAACAGGATAGAAAAAATTAACACTAAAAGCACATCAATTAACGCATTTTTTAAAAATTACTATATTTTATTATTTAATTTTTCCTATCTACAGAAATGTACTTTAAATATAAGTAATTACAAGTGTATAAACTTTACTTTGAAATAAAGGGTTTTTTTATTCTACTATGTATATTTTCTCTACCTTATGGCTAGAAAACAAAAAAATGCACCAAGTCAATTAATGCAGCTTGGTCCTTTAAGGTACTCTGAAATTCTGGTCCTTCTATTGATGGAGTGCCAAAAAGCTTTAGGAGAGAGTTGAGGAGGAAGGAATTATTTCTCACTGGGGATGACAAAAAGATTCACAGTGAAGTGGCCCTTGAAGTTGAGCCTTGAAAAACAGGATAGAGTTTCAAAAAGTAGAGATAAAGGAGAAAATATGAATTAAAGAGAACATGTTGCAGACTTTGTGATGCCTAACATCATATGAAGGTGATGTGAGCAAATGAAGATTAAAAAGGACACAGGGTAGAATTAGTTTGGAGAACAACAAATAGTAAGTACAGTGCTGTAGAATTTGTGGGAAAGTGGTCCAAGAAAAGGCTACTGGGAAAGTTGGAACAACCTTGCCAAAGACATTAAATAACCAAGGTGATCAAGGAGTTTGGACTTACTTCTATAGGCTCTATTATTGTTGAGTCATTTCAGTCATGTCCAACTCTTTGTGACCCTATTTGGTGTTTTCCTTGGCAAAGATACTGGAGTGATGTGCTATTTCCTTCTCCAGCTCATTTTACTGACGAGAAACTGAAGAAAACAGGGTTAAGTGACTTGCCCAGGGTCACTGAAGTAGTGAGTGTTTCAGGCCAGATTTGAACTCAAGAAGATGAGTGTTCTTTAAAGAGCCTGGCACTCTATCTGCTGCACCACCTAGCTGCCTTCTACACACTCTAGGGAACCACTCAAGGTCTTGGCCCAAAACAGTAACATTATCAGAGCTCTGCAAGAGGAAGATTAGCAATAGTTTGTAGGACAGGTTAAAGAAGGGAAATTAGAGGTAGGAAGACCAGTTAGGAGACTATCACAATAATTCTTTGCAAATAATTATGTTATACATATAATGAGAAATTGAGTTAGGGTAATAGCAGTAGAAATGGAGAGGAGAGTCTAGGCCAACAGATATCATAAAGGTAGAATCAACAGGATTTAGTAACTGATTGGATATAAGGGTAAGGGAAAGGGAAGAGTCAAAGGTAATGCCAAGACTTCCAGCCTGGATGAAAGGGAAAAAGGTCATATTATTGAATGTTCTAGGGATGTTAGAGGGAGGGAAAAGTTAGGTAGAGAAATGATGAGTTTAATTTTAGAGAGGTCAGTGCAACATCCAAGTGGAGACAGACAGTAGACATTGAAAATATGTGGAATTTGAGTACTAATAAGAGAGAACAGTTGGAAAAATAGGCTTAAGTTTCACCTACATAAAGAATTGAAGTCATGAGACCAAATGAGATTATTAAGGGAGAAAATGTAGGGTAAAAAAGAGAGGGCCAAAGACAGCCCATGAGATTTCACATTTAGATGGGGTAAGGAAGACAGGAAATAGAAGAGGTCCCTTTGAATGAGACAGAAAAAGAGAATGCAAAGAGGTGAGAGGAGAACCTGGAAAGTCCAGTGTCATGAATGCAGGTAGACAGAAGTTGGGCGTGGTCAATAGCATCAACTGTTGCAGGAAGGTCAAGGAGGGTGAGGAATGAGAGAAGCCTTTTTGAAGAGGGCCATGACAAAGTTACTGATGACCTTTGAGAAAGCAGAGGTAGGAAGCCAGATTGTAGAGGAAAGAGTAGGTGGTGAGCAAGTTGGAATGTCTGGTGCTGAGAACTTTTTATTTTGTTTTTGTTTTTTTGTTTTTTTGGGTGGGGAAATAGGGGTTAAGTGACTTGCCCAGGATCACACAGCTTGTAAGTGTCACGTGTCTGAGGCTGGATTTGAACTCGTGTACTCCTGAATCCAGGGCTGGTGCTTTATCCACTGTGCCACCTAGCTGCCCCCCCCCCCGTGCTGAGAACTTTTTAAAGAAATGTAGCCACAAAGGAGAGGAGAGGGGTTCAATGGAAGCTGGATATGGAACAAGGGTTAAGAAAAGGTATTTATAATATAGAGGAAATGAGCCAGTTTTCAGAAATATGGGAAAGAGCCAATATGAGAAAGGGGGCAAATGATGGATGAAACAAGGTCCCAGAAGAGGTAAGTTATGGTAGAATTAGTAGAGAAACACAGAGGTAACAAGGCTTAAATAAGGAAGGTTGATGGAGATCCCATCAGATGACACTGATCTCAATGGGAAAGAATGGAAAAGCTGCTGTAGATATATGACAGGGACCCAAGGAGAAATCAAAACAAGAATTGACATGCAAGTACATCAATAGGTTATGCTGATTCAAACCATGGTTACTTTGGACACATGTATTCAATACATACAATCAGTGCCTTTTTATAATGTTTTGTTTTTCTACCAGTGTTCATTACTCCAGGAATTAGAAGAGAGAAAGTGGAAGGTAGAGGAAAGGCAGTAAGCTCTCAGAACTCACAACACAATAGCTCCAAAAAACCTCCAAATAATGCCAGAGAACAATTCCTGAAGCAGCAGAACCCACAAAACAACAGGCTGAGATCATTTTCCGCCAAAGACGGCTTAAAAGGTCAGCAGGAGGGGGCCGCTGTGCCAGGGCGGGAGTGGAGCCCAACCCCATCATCATGTGGACACAGATTCAGTTCCAGGCAGGTCCCACCAGAGAAAGAGACCCCCAGAGTCTCTGAATCAGCTGCAACACCAGCATCTTCTGGAACTAAGCTCACAGTCTGGTGAGAAGGCTGAGCAGTTGGCAGGGGACAGATTACAAGGGTATCTGCTGGCACTGAGGTGGAACTTGGGTGTTTCACCCCTGCTGGGAACCAGGAAGTAGGCTTGAGTGGCAGTGGCCCAGGTTGGGAAGAGGTGCAGGTTCCTTGGAGTTAACAACCACAACACACAAAGTTTTTGCTGCCTGGTTAATTAGCAAGTTGGCCTCGGTTATCTATAGACCAGAGAACAGGCCAGGTCAGTGAAGAACCTGCCCCTCTTCAAATCGAACTACCTTAAACCCTCTGAAACTTGAGACAGTACATCCTGGAAGCAGAACCTCACTTTAAGAAGGAGTTAAAAGTCAAGTAAAAGATGGGCAAAATGAGCAGAGAAAGATGCAGACCATAGAAGGTTTCTTTAATGACAAAGAAGATTGAGGTGCACCCTCAGAAGATGATAGCAACATCAGGGTTCCTACATCCAAAACTTCCAAGAAAAATATGTATTGGTCTCAGGCCATAGAGGCACTCACAAAGGACTAAAGATAAAGTAAGAGAAGTAGAGGGAAAAGTAAGAGAAGTAGAGGAAAAATGGAAAGAGAAATGAGAGTAACGCAAGAGAGTCATGAAAGCTGAAAGTAGAAGCTGCCTAGAACTGGTGATCAACATAGCAGGAATTATGGGAGTTCAAGGGGCAAAGGATTCAATAATGAAGAACAGTGCATCATCAAAACAGCTGATCATGGTGGTCAGGATTGACTATGAAAGCGGCAATAAGGTTCATGAACTGAAAGAATACAAAAGGTCTGAGGGGCCGGAAATCATAATGAGGACAAAGGAGACTTCAGTAGGAGTAAGGATATGGAGTCAAAGAATGTAACCTTGGTCAAGTTGGTTCATTTCTATGTGCCTCAGTTTCCTTAACTTGGCCTCTAAAAATCAAACATAAAATATTCTGTTCAACAGTGATCAAAAATACCTTTCCAGACTTATTATATCTTACTCTACTCCTGAACTCTGGCTCATCTTCATTCCTTTCGTATGACCTCAGCCTCCCATCTCCATGACTTTGCACTGGCTATCTCCTATACCTGGAATGCATTCCCTCCTCATCTCCACCTCATGTAATTATCTTCCTTCAATATGCAACTCAAGCACCATCTTCTATTTGAATCCTTTCCTGATCCCCTCAGTTACTAGTGCTCTCTCAAACTACTTTGTATTTAATTACTTCATGTTTATTTCTTTTTATTCTCTTTATATTTATTCTGAATATACAGAATTGTATTATGTCTAAAGACTAGATAGTTGTTGGGCATCTAGGTGGTGCAGTGAATAAAGTATCAAGGCTGGAGTCAGGAAGACTAGTCTTCCTGAGTTCAAATATGCCCTCAGGCACTGTATGACCCTGGGCGAGTCACTTAACTCTCTTTGCCTCAGTTTCCTCATCTGTAAAATGAACTGGAGAAGGAAATGGCACACCACTCCAGTTTCTTTGCCAAGAAAACCCCAAAATAGAGTCTTGAAGAGTGGGGCATGACTGAGACAACTGAACAAAAGCAAAAATATAGCTGTTGTTCCCCCCATTAGAATGTAAGTTCTTTGCAAGTAGGATTGTGCATTCATTGTATTTATATCCTGAACATGTAGCACAATGACTGACACATGGCAGGTTCTTAATAAATACTTGTTAATTGATCTAAAAAATGAGGAATTTGGACTAAATCTCTAGGGTCCTTTCCAGCTCTAAGGTTATAGCAAAGCTGAAATGAAGTAATAGAAAAGAACTCAAATCTTTCTCTTTTTTCTGTACTGCCTCCACCCCCTCATTCCCCTCCTGGATTACCTTGGATCAGGCATAGACCATCAAATAACTGAGTCACCCTCTGATTCAGTTTGAATTTTTCTTTGTCCAACCTGAAGCTTAGGTTCTACCTATTCTCTGAGTGCCAAGAGCACCCTGGGAAGTAAATTTCAACCAACTCAGTACCATTTTCTGGGACTTAACACTTGGGGAGGCAAAGAATTTACCTTTTCAGAGTACGGAGACCTAAAAGCAACACAAAGCCTGCCTCCACATTCTGCTCTTACACACTGAAGGCCCACGTGGCATGTCTCCAGAGCTCCATTTCGCCTTTCTTTTCCTGAATCTCCACGACACCTATGGCACAAGATCAAAAGGCACCATTTCCTTTATTAGCAGCTCCTGCCCACCAGCATATCATACCTCGGCCTGCATGGCAGGGCTCCTGTTGTCCATAGCCTCAAAAGTGAAACAACCAACCCTGGTGCTCGGGCACATGACCAGGCGACCATTTTGACAGTTGTATCACTTTAGCTATTTCTATCAGCATCTTGTCTTTAGCATCAGTGCTACTACTTTGAGGGCAGAGCTGGGAAAATCAAGAGTATATGTGTGTGTGTGTGTGTGTGTGTGTGTGTGTGTGTGTGTGTGTGTGAAATGTTTCATGCCTCTTGATCAGGGAAGAACACCCAAACATTCCAAAATCCAAATTCACCCCCCACACCCCCAGCCCTCTTACCTTCTGTAAACCCCATGGTCACTGACCCACCCAGGGGACAACTGGAGTGAGGCCTGACTGTCAGACAGGGGAGAGAGAGAGAGAGAGAGAAGATGTATGTGAAAAAAGGAGATAGAAGGGAGGTAGGGGCGGGGGGGAGAGGGAGGTGGAAGAAACAGACCAAGGAGGGAGAAACAGCTCTGAACAAACTGTTAGGCTGATGCAGCTTCCCCCTGTAATGCAAACACAATAGACGTCTGGGTGGGCTATCAGAGCCCCACATGAGACAGATAAGGGCTACTCAGAGAAAGCGGCCGGTCTGGTCTGGGAGTGAGTGGCAACAAAGATAAATGCTGGCCACTCTGGCATTTGGAGCGCCCCCCCCCCCCAACACAAAGGCAGTCTTTCCCTGAGGTCTCTTTGCAGCTCAGATGGGCAGGGAAGCCCTTCCCCACCTCACGGAGAGTGTCAATGCATGTCTTTTTCTTAAAAGGGGGGGAGGAAGGGGGGAAGCCTCAGCTCACAAAGAGCTTGGATGAAAAATAAACCCTTTAAAAACCCAGCCTCTCCTTGCTCAGCAGCCCGGTATTTCTCCAGACTGTCAGACTTAGCAGATTGCTTCCTGGAAAGGATCCAATTGGCAAGACCTGCAGCTGTGCAAATGAAATTTTAAAATCTCGTTCCTTGTTGCGCAAAAAGAGCCTTTCTCTTTCTGCTTGTTGTACATCGGCCTCATAGAATTATTCACTTGTCTCTCGTTGTATCAGGAACTAATATCCTACCTGCCCCCCCACCTCCGTTTTCCTTCCCACATGAGGGGTCCTTATCCAAGCTGAGCATTTCTATAATCAGGAGCAGTCCTGAGCACCACTCCAGGACCAACCGTGTTGCTGCTCCCCACCTGGGCCTCTTCTTAGCCTCTCACCTACTAATTACAAAAGAGGGAGAGAGACTTTGCCGAGAGAGCTAGGAGAGAACCAGAGACTCCAGCTTTTGCGGCAGCGGCGGGGCGTTGTGGCAGACAAGGGAGAGAAGGGTAGAGCACATAGGCACCTTTGTTTCGCCTTTCTCAGCAAATGATGTTTTTATCGATTGATCTCATCCCACCTGCTCTGTTTTGCCTCCTCCCCCTAGTACAAAGTCTGCGGAAAAACTGAGCCTGGAGTACTGGGTCCAGCTAGATTTGACAAGCCAGCTCTGGCCCTGAGAAGCCTGTCTGAGGAAAGGCCTCTGTTGTCATGGAAAGAATAGTGGAGAATCAGGAGACCCAAGTTTGACTACTGGCTCTTTCTCTAAGGAGCAAAGCAATTCTTGGGGAAGCCACTTACTTAACCTTGTTCATGATCTCAAATCATAAAATCTTCAAGTAGGAGAGGGTCTTAGGGGTACTCTAGTCAAGCCTCTGGCACCCTGGAAGAATCTGTATTTCCATTTCCTCACCTATAAATATATCTGGAATGCAGTATTGCAATGAGTGTAACAGTTCTTTGAAATACACAGAGGGCTATACAAATGCAAGGTGTTATTATTACTTTAAGGATCACTGCCCCCATCCCCTTAAAACTGTATTACAGGAGCAGCTAGGTGGCGTAGTAGATAGGGCACTGGCCCTGAAGTCAGTTTGAACCCGAGTTCAAATCTGACCTCAGACACTTAACACTACCTGTGTGACCCTAGGCAAGTCACTTAACCCCAATTGCCTCACAAATAACAAAAACAAAAACAACTGTATTGCATTTCTTGGAGAATTCCAGAGGAATCTGGAAAGACCCCTGTAAACTGAGGCAAATGAAGTGAGCAGAACAATTTAAACAATTACAACATTATAAAGAAAAACAACTTTGAAAACCTTTTGAGTTCAATGATAAACCATGCGTCGAGGGGGCTGATGATGAAACATGACACCCATCTTTCATCACAAAAGTAATGGACTTAAAATGCAGAATGAGACATAACCTTTTGGACATGGCCAATGAGGGAATTTACAAAAAAAATAGCCTTTTTTAGTCAATGCCTACTGATATGACATTGTTTACACTTTGTTCCCCTTCATTAGGGATTTTTCCTTGCTATGCTTTTTGGAAAAAAAGCAATCTCAGAGCCAGAACTGTATGTTTGGGACCTTTAATCCAGCATTGCTATCTGGGAGTGGGCCTTTTTCTCCTCTTAACTAAGATCCAGATACTACCACCCCCAAAGCTCACATTCTTCTGCCAGCCCTAGTCCCTATGGGGTTTTGTGGGGGAAAGGTAGTCACAAGGATAGAGTTCCTGGGCCAGTAGGTTGGGGAGGGAACAGGCCAGTCAATCTGCTTGCATGACTAAACTCAATGCCAGACTTTCTCTTTGGGTTTGTTTGCCTTTCCCTCCCACCACTGCCACTTCAGTAACAGCTCTATCCCTTCCACAAATGAGGAATCCTCTTCATTCTATTGGGGTAGATAGAAGAAACTTGGGTTCTACTGAAGATCACTCACTCACTCAATCAAAAAACATTGATTGAACATCTATTCCACGCTGTTAAGGACATAAAAGACATATAAGACAGAGTTCCTGTCATGAAGGTATTTACATTCTAGTTAGGGAGACAAGATATAGGCACATAGTCCTTTTGTTTGTGAGAACAAACCCTAAAATCTGAAATAATATTAGAAACAAATTTATTAGGTTATTTGGTAGAAGAGAACAAACCAGACAAAAGGTGTGGCTCTGTTCCACCCAGGCTCTAGAAGGTTTCCATTATATAGGATTTACACAAGGGAACCCACACACAAATTATACATATAAGTTAAACAATTTTGTTGAGGGGGCAACTTGAAAGCAAGATATAGATTGAGATGGATATCAGTAAATATAAACATTCAATAAAATTTGGGCAAAGTCAAAATACAAGGGAACCCCAAACATAAGCTTGGGTGGAACCCAGGCAAGATCTGGGTATGGAAACCCAAAACAACAATGTTTTGGGTGGATCCAGTACTTGGGGGAATTCAAAATTCCTTAAAGTAATTTCTGGCATTCCTGGAGAGTTATTAAGGCCAAGGGAACACTCTGGATTCAAACAATCTCTAGTCACATAGATTCAAACGACATGAATAAATGATAAATAATAATCCACAGTCTCCAGAATACATCTAATTTAATCATCTCATTTTGCAGCTGCTGAAATGGAAGCCAAGGGAATTAAATGACTTAATTTAGGTCACACATAATAAACACCTGAGATAGGATTTGAACCTAGGTTCTCTGAACCATGTTCTTTTCACCATATCAAAATGTAGGGGCAGCTAGGTGGTGCAGTAGAGCACCAGCCCTGGATTCAGGAGGACCTGAGTTCAAATCCCCCCTTAAACACTTAACACTTACTAGCTGTGTGACTCTGGGCAAGTCATTTAACCCTCATTGCCCCACACAAAAACAAAAACAAAATGTATCCCACTCTGTGTTCTTCCTATGAATGTGTCCAGGCCACACATGTTCCGTGCATGTATGCCTCTTTTTTAGCATGTTCTCTGGCCACATGGATTGCCTACAGGGAACACTTTTCATGTGTTCCCTGATCACACGTGTCTTTTTCCTGTACATGCTTCCTATTAGTGATATGAGAAACTGTTAATTGATTTATACCTATTAAATGTGAAATCATCTGGTTGGCTGTCTCTAGTTCTGAGGGAGTGATGACAAAGGCAGTGCCTCAAATCCTTGGTAGCTGTGAGACCCCACCGCTGAGGTGGATGTGGGTCTGACAGGATAACCACTATTTGTTTTATGGAGAGAATCAGCCCAAGATAAGTCATTTTGTGTGAGTGTGTGCTAACTGTATTGTCCTCCTCAACATCACCCTCCCGCAGGCAGCTAAGTGGTGCGGTGGATAAAGCACAGCCCTTGGATTCAGGAGGACCTGAGTTCAAATTCAGCCTCAGACACTTGACATGTACTAGCTGTGTGACCCTGAGCAAGTCACTTAACCCTCATTGCCCTGCAAAAAAAAAAATCACCCTCCCACTACCAAGCAGTATAAGGCAGTTGCCAAATGAGTGATTTGGGAGGACAATTAAGGACGATAGAATTTCAGAGGTGGGGAAGGATGGTGGCTATAGGCTGGGACAATCCTCCACCTTAGAATCATGGCTAGAGCTTGGCCTAGGAGGATGCAAAGGATTCAGGTAGGTGGGGAGGAGGAGGGGAGCATGCTATGAAAAGGCAGGATAAAGGGACTGAGGCCAACTCAGAAGATGACATCACTGTCCCTGTCACTGAGTGCCTACCATGGAATCCAGCCCAATACTGAGCACCCCTACACTGTTCTAAGAATCTCTGCCCCTTAGAAGAGGCCTCAGGATATCCCTAGAGCCAGTCAGAAGCAAGGCTGAACTCCATGTCTTCAGTGGATTGCTGGATTGCTAGTAGAAACAAGCCGTCTCTGTGAAGGTCACACTCTGATTCCTTTTCAAAGCCGCGCTTGAAGTGGGGGACTTTCCAGTCCTCCCTGGAGTAAAGGTCAGTGTGAAAATGTCATGTAACTTTGCTGTGGCCTCCCTCCCTACACTGACTTGAAGAGCCCCCAGTCGCATAGGCTGGCTGGCTTTTGATGTATAGAAGGAGGGGTTTCTGGCCACAGTTTGTCTCAATAAATGACTATTTTCAAGCCGATTCTTTTTGCTCTTCACTGCTGTCTCATCTGCCAGGGCCCCTAGGTTGAAGCGGCTTCTATTGGGCAGGCTCTTTTAGGATGACAGGATGATTCTTCTTCCCCTCCCCTTTGTTCTATATTTATTTGTGGGAATTGTGTTTGTGGGTTTGCATTGGTTTGTAGTGGCGGGGTGGGGGGTAGTCAGTGTCAAGGATGAGGTCAAGTGAACTGGGAAGTTTCTTTAAGGTACCCTTCTAGAGGAAAATGCCCAGTGGTCAGAATTCAGTCCTCATTCTTACCTAGACTTTCTTTCCTTTTGAAGAGAAAATCTACTGACTTTTATGTAGAATTTCTTCCTTGCAGGGACAAAAATCAAGTGACTCATTGTTTGAGCTCAGTGATTCACCTCTCGGTGTACAGAGGCAAAGCACACTAGGACAAACAGTTATCTGCCAAACCAGGTATATTTTTAAATTTTTTCTCTCATATTGGTTAACATATTTGAATAATACTGGTTCATCCTGTCCATACCTTTCTGTCTAAACTTGCCAACATGACTCATATTAGACTACAGCTTTCCAGAGGGCAAGGACACTTCTATTTAATAGCATCCTAACATAGGACCACTATTCTACTAGCCTTCTTTAGCATGAGAACAAATGTGTTCAGGCATTTAAAAAAATAAACTATTATCATAGCCTCATGAGACATTACACCTCAATAAGGGCCTTAGAAACCACCTCTAGGGTGGAGAACCCACCTGGACTCTGTGAACGAACTTTAAAATATATATATATATATATATATATATATATTTGTATTTCAATATAATCGGTTTCCTTTGTAATCCTATGGGGTTTGTTTTATACATTTAAAAGCCTTATTCTGAGAAGAGAGGGGTTCATTGGCTTCACCAGACTGCCAAAGAGGTCCATAACACACACAAAAAGCTCAAGGATTCCTAAACTCTAGTCTAACACCTTCTGTGTAGTTAAAAAAAAAAATACTGGGTTTGGAATCTGGGAGAACTGGTTTTGAATCCCAATTCAGACACTTATAAGCTAGGAAGAGCTTATATTTGGTAAAATAAGGGTTTGCCCCATGGATGCTAGGGAGGGAGAATGAGGTGGGGAGAAGCAAGGAGTGAGCTTCTTTCCTGTGGAGAAATCATTTTGCACCTTGTCTCACAGTCTTCCTCTGACCCTCTCCACGGAGCTGAGCAGCCACCCCAGGTCACCAGTCCTAGACTCCTCCTGCAAACCCTTCTATGAGGTCAGACTCTCTGGGAGATAAGCTGTCCTCCTCTCTCACCCAAGGTCACATTGACTTCTTGACCATGGCTACCACTCTCTCTCTCAAATGAATTTTCCTCAGGCACAATAATTCCTGGTTATGGCTTTCTAGCTGTGGGATAATGGGTAGGTCAATTAACCTCTCTGAGGCTTATTTTTCTGATCCATAGGATGAGAATATTTTTCCTGGCTTCATCAAAGGCATGTTATAAAGGCAGTACTTTATAAGTGATGTACACCATGGTAAGCATGAGGAATTGTTATCATATGTTGTATTTATAACAAATCAGGAAACTAAGGTAAAGTAACTTGCTTAAGATTACACATCCTTATCAGAAGAACCAGGACTAGAATTTGAATCTCCTGACTCCACTATCCCACACAACCTTCTTTAGCATGAGAACAACAGTGAATCATGAATCAACCTATTCTGCTTTTCTATAGTGTTTTATACAGATAGATAGATAGATAGATAGATTCTCAAGATGAATCCTTCCTTCTTTTGATAGTGAGGGGAGGGGCAGCTAGGTGGCACAGTGGATAGAGCACTGGCCCTGGATTCAGGAGGACCTAAGTTCAAATCTGGCCTCAGACAATGAACACTTACTAGCTGTGTGACCCTGGGCAAGTCACTTAACCCCAATTGCCTCACCAAAAAAAAAAAAAAAAGAAAAGAAAAGAAAAGATAGTGAAGGGAGACAGTTGTCTAAATTATCCAATAATTTTCTTGATTTTTCACTTCCCTTGGCCCAAGTGATATCCTCATTTTCTGTTTATCTCAGTCCTTTTCTGATAAATAGCATTAACAATAATAGTATTTATATATCTCTTCAAGGTTCATAAAATGCTTCATAAATATTCTTATTTGATCCTCACAAGAAACCTGTGAGGTAGATGGTATTATTATCTCTGCCTTACAGATGAGGAAACTGAGGCAAACAGAGGTTAAGTGACTTGCTCAAGGTCAAAAAACTAGTATGTGTTTGAGGACATATCCAACATTCTATCCACTGTGCCACCTAGTAAGCTAACTAATTCTAGTATATTAAATCTACTCTTTCATAGTCAAATCATTTGGATTTCTTTTAGGACCCTGAATTCCTGCTGATTTTTCCAATCAGGGTGTTAGCATTTTAACATTGGAAAGCCAGTAGAACTGAAGATGTGAGGGAAACAATGAAAAAGTTAATCGGAAGTAACTTTGCCACCATTCCTGTGTGCAGAAGTGCTCTGTAGTCAAGGTAATTAAGGAGATGGGAGGACAGTTATTAGTCAATTCAACCCAATAATCATTTAACATCTGTGTTGTACTAGGCACTGTGCCTCAGGATAGAAACACACACCAAGATGGAACCGAACCCTAGTCTCAAGGACCATATCTTCCACTATTGCCCATAGACATATAGTACTCTCCCACTACCAATGGCAGGTTGGGTCTTCAGAGGGGGCTGATTACTTCTCCACTCATGCATGGTACTGGGCATAACCCTGAGAAGCTGAGGTTTCCAGTACTCTCACTCATAAGCCCCCATCCAGTATGCCCTCTTGATATTAATCAGCTGGTAAAATCCCATTAGCTTCTATAACCATATTTATTGAGAAGATACAACAGGAAAAATCATTACAATATATTGACCCCAAATCCAGTGGGAGCATTCTCTCTTTTCAATGCAAGTTTTCTGAAAGAGAGGGGTCTCAAACTTCAAGTATAATAGGAATGAGACACATGTGTGGAGAACATGTGTAGCCTCAGGACTCCCTTCTCTGCCTTCATTAAGTCTTCATGAGGTTCCCCTTCTGTGTCGGTCTTTGCTGGGTTCTGAGGATTGGTTCCTTTCTAGAGTTCATGGACAGCATTCCTCTCTGTCAGCAGGAGTCTCTGCCATCCTGGAGGATATCTTTCCACATCCATCTCTACTTTCTTCCCCTGTCATTGACCACTACCACTCCAGTGGTGGACTCTGTTACCAACTCTAGTAGTCAGTAGGACCTCCAATGGCACTCGGAGATGTCCTGGTTGCCTGAGACCTTCCCTCTTCTCCTTGCAGTGCTCATTCACCTAAGAGTGGGAAAGAATAAACAAGAGAGAACAGAGGCATCATGTGCTCAGGGACATATGGTTGCAAGCTTCTCTCCTCTCCCCATCAGCTCACAGCTGTTCTCCTCACTCAAAAACTGCTGGGGAAGAGACTGAGAAATCTTTCACTCAAACCTTTGGTATGCACATTCGATTTTGGCTCAAGCTCTTCCGAGCCATAAGTTTTTCCAGTCCTGAAGCCAAATAGAAGCCTTTTTATCACCACATGACACCAGTCTGGTTTCCCAAAGTTCCACAAGTTGGAGTATTTATAATTATATCAGGGATTAAGTCCTAATTGGTCAGTCCCATCATTACCAATGTAAGACGAGTTGCGATGCTGCTGCCATTGAGCAGAACTGGTTTAGCTGTGGAGGGTAGTGGGTAGGAGGAAATAAACATTTATTAAGCACCTACTATGTGCCAGTCACTGTACTAAACAAATATTATATCATATGATCCTCACAACCAACCTGGAAGATAAGTGCTATTGTTTTACAATTAAGGAAACTGAGGCAGATAGTATTTAAATGACTTGCTCAAGGACACACAACTTGTAAGTGTCTGAGGATAGATTTGAACTCAAGTCTTCCTGACTCCAGACCCGATGCTCTATCCATTGGGTCATTTAGCTGCCCCAAGAGAAAAGAAACTGAGGAGAAAAAGCCTGATTCAAATAATCCTTAGTGTTTGGGGAAGGATAGAGCAACAGCTGAATAGAGAGAGACCCTCTGGGAAGCAGCATGGAAGGATAGGGATCTGTGATTCCCTTGCAATCGCTAGATTTCTCACGACTATAACTGCGTTTATTGCCCATCCTAGAATGAGAGGGGAGGGGAATTTCAAATTCTCTCTTTTGGTAACTGAGTCTGTGATAATAGAGTAACTCATTCGCACTCTAGGCTGCATATCTGTTCTACCCCTTCCCTCTACAGATGTGTCAGACAGCTCCAGATGTTTACAGGGGAACATTTTGGAATAGTAGAAAGAAGATGGAAGTATAGGTTCCAGGTGCTGGCTTTGCTACTAACTTGATATTTAGCCTCAAATAAGTTACTTCACATCTCTGGGCCTCAGTTTACTCATCTGTAAAATCTGGTTAGCCTAGACGATCCCTAAGGTTCTTTTTAGCTCTTAACATTCTACAAGTCTATAACTGGTAAATGTGACATTATAAAAACATAATCTCACTACAGGAAATCCCATTTTGAAAAAAACCCTGTATTAAAAATATTTATTAAAATTAAAATTTAAAATATTTTTAAAATTTCCTGGGGTATCTAGGTGGTACAGTGGATAAAGCATCAGCCCTGGATTCAGGAGGACCTGAGTTCAAATCTAGACTCACACACTAGCTGTGTGACCCTGGGCAAGTCACTTAACCCTCATTACCCTTACAAAAAAAAGGTTTCCAAAGCCCAAATTCATTAAGTTATATATAAGGCAGTCCAAACCTACAAATGTACTATATTCCAAATGTTTCTACCTGTTAAGTTGTGAGGTCTGACAACAGGGAGACAGTGTGGCCAGTGACCAATTCTTGTTAGCTATTTATATGTTAGGAATATGCATGTCAGGAAAGTTTCCAAACAGCTAAAGAAACAGAGTCCCATGGAGTTTGGTATAGAACTATAGAAAATGAACTTCATATGACCTGCTTTTAAGTTTAGGTTCTGACTTTGAACAGGTAGCATGACCTTAGATGATTCACTTACCATGTCTGTGCGTCAAGTTTCCTCATCTTTAAAATAGAAATAATGGTAATTGCCCTACCTACTTCATATCTGTGAGGATCAAATGGGATAATGTATGTTAAAGCATTTTGGAAATTCTAAAGGCAGTTCAAATATAATGGATTAGCTTGTTACCATATTCCAAGTATGGGGCCCCAAGCTCTGGGTTTACTTTAATGAGGTCCAATCTTTGAGGTTACCCCTACAAAATCAATAACTCTTTAGCTCCCATCACCCTTCCCCTACCTAAAGTTACTGCTAGAAGTATCTGGATATAGCTCCAAAATAACTCATGCCTCGTTCCCCACAGATTAGTGCTTTCTCAAACACACTGCATAAAACATGCATATCCCAGGTATAGGACAACTCGTATTCCAACACCGAGAAAATGCAAAGCCACATTAAAATTCATAGCACTACCATCAACAATTGATATAATTCTCTTCCCTCTGCATTGGCTCATGCCACCCCCACACCACCCCCTCAGGTTCAGTTCTCTAGACTCATAGACATATACTGTGGTCTGGACTCTCCTCAGAAAGGAAATGGACTTGGAACTACTAATGGAACAACCTGCAACATTCCAAAGAAGCCTCCATTTTGCCCCAAAGACCCAGAAAGGTGTCCAGCCTTATCATACTCTCCTGGCTCTATGGACAACCAGTGAAGGAAAATGAACTTGGGAATGCTAGAGAAGCAATTACCTTCCAACCAGACCAGACCACCAAAATTATCCAACAAAATCCAGCCTTAGACACTTACTAGCTGTGCGACCCTGGGAAAGTACCTTAACCTCTATCTGCCTCAATCTCCTCAACTATAAAAGGAACATAATAGTAGTGCCTATCTCCCAGGGTTGTTGTGAGGATCACATGAGCTAATAATTGTAAAGCACCTAGAACAGTACTGGGAAAATAGTAAATGCTATATAAATGTCACCTGTTATTATTATTATTATTCGTGGTGGTGGTGGTAGTAGTAGAAGAAGGAGGAGGAAGTGGAATAGGAGGAGGAGGAGGAGGGGGAGGAGGAGGAGGAGGAGGAGGAGGAGGAGGGGGAGGAGGAGGAGGAGAAGAAGAAGAAGAAGAAGAAGAAGAAGAAGAAGAAGAAGAAGAAGAAGAAGAAGAAGAAGAAGAAGAAGAAGAAGAAGAAGAAGAAGAAGAAGAAGTAGTAATACTGGTGGTGGTAGTGGTGATGGTAGTGGTAGTAGCAATGGTAGAAATATGATATTCTTTTCTCTTCAAGAAGCTAGAATTATCAGGAATTCCCCCTTCTCTAATATTAAACTATGTTCTGGAACTTCCAAATTTAAGGATACCAGGAGGGCAATTTATGATTTTAACAATTTACCAGGAAATCCCCCTCCTTTCACTCAAAAGCCAGACCCTGGGGTTGAACTGCCTAGGAAATCCTTTCTTATATCCAGAAGGCTGGAGTTCAGGACCTCTTATCATTTGAACCATGTGCTTCCCCTCCCCACAACTGGCATGTGGTTTGAAAAATTATGGCTGGGGCAGCTAGGTGACGCAGTGGATAGAGCACTGGCCCTGGAGTCAGGAGTACCTGAGTTCAAATCTGGCCTCAGACACTTAACACTTACTAGCTGTGTGACCCTGGGCAAGTCACTTAACCCCAATTGCCTCACTAAAAAAAAAAGAAAGAAAGAAAGAAAAAAAAAGAAAAGAAAAATTATGGCTGTGCATCTCTAAAAAATGCACCAGAAACTCAGGGGTGACATTATCAGCTTCTGGCTGATAAACCTTCCCTCCATCAGGACGCCTGTCTTTTCTGAGTGTAGGTGTTCTCTGAGCATATTGCCAGGAAAACAAAAACCACAGCCCCCAACCCACCCCCACCAAACGTGTGTATATACATGCACATGTGTATGCACATGTAGACATGATTAATATACATGTATATCTATGCATATACATTTATGCAGATGTGACTATGTGAAAATATATACATACATACATGGATACATACATATATGCAGAAGCGGGGGAAAACTAGGTCCAAGAGGAAGACTCTCTTTACAGATCACAGATTTTCCCACAATAGTCTAGCCAAAGGAGTCTGAGCTAACGAATTAATCTACAGTTTCTGAAATCTCTACTCTGGGAAATGACAAGAGCCATGTCCACAACATTCATAGGAAGATATAATTAAAAGTCCTAAACAAGTGTCATTACCCTATATATTCATCAAGATGATCAGAGAACTCTCTTAACCTCCAAGGGATGTCCTTGGTCCTCTCCATAAGGTACCAATAGGCAAGTCTCTACTCTCCAGGAGGAGATGCTCTCAAAGTCCCAGATGAAGACTTAGCACCTTGTAGTAAATGAAGTAGATCTGTAACTCTTCTGATTCACCCCCTACATTACAGGGGAAACAGAGAGTAGTTGTAGTAGAAAGAATTCTGAATTAGGGATCTGAAGACCGAGGTTATAACCCAGTCTTTGTGACCTTGGCCAGGTAATTCCATCTCAGTGGGTCTCAGGTTGTTGATCTATAAAATATGGTCATGGAGTGAGCCATCTTATTGTCCTGATGTATATCTTGCCACTGGACCCAGAAGGCTCTGGAGGACAGAGTGAGGCTGGTGACTTTGCACAACCCTCCCTCACTTAAATCCAATTCACTGCAAGTCATGACATCACCTACAGATGTCATGGTACTCTTGGAGGATGAAGGGGCCTGGAGTAGATACTTTCTTAGGTTTCTTCCAGCTCTAAGAGTCTATAATTCTAAAAATCAGCAATGGACCTCTCCATCCTGGACATTTTTAGAACTCTCAAACTCTCCCCTACTCATAAATATTTTACCCCCTTGGGAAAATCTCATAACACTGCCCATTGGCTAATTTGAAGATTTGAAAAGTCTTTGACAAAAGAACAGAACTTGGGCAGAAATTTGGGGGAGCACAGAAGAAATAACAACAACAATAAAGTTAATGTTCACATAGCACATTAAGCTTAACAAGGGATAGGGATAAGGAATGGACCTGTGATTCAATGGTTTAGGGAACTCCCAGGGAATAAATTCCATCTACCAATGCAGATTGGCACCTTCTGTGCAACTGATGGTCTTAGAGAGTTCCCTAGAGCCATGAGACATTAAGTGACTTATCCAGCATCACACAGCCAGTATGTGTCAGAAGACAGGCTTGACCCCAGGTCTTCCTGGCTTTGAGGCCTACTCTCCATCCACTCTATAAAAAAAAATTCAAATACATTATTTCATTTGATACTCCCAATAAGATAGGTAGTAAGTAAGGCTAAGAAAGTGACTCATTCATTGTCATACAATAGTTACAACCAGGGGCAGCTAGGTGGCACAGTGGAGAGAGCACAGGCCCTGGAGTCAGGAGTCCCTGAGTTCAAATCTGGCTTCAGACACTTAACACTTACTATCTGTGTGACCCTGGGCAAGTCACTTAACCCCAAATTGCCTCACTAAAAAACAAAAAACAAAAAAAAACAAAGGGGCAGCTAGATGGCACAGTGGATAAAGTACCGACCCTGGATTCAGGAGTATCTGAGTTCAAATCCGGCCTCAGACACTTAACACTTACTAGCTGTGTGACCCTGGGCAAGTCACTTAACCCCAATTGCCTCACCAAAAAAAAAAAAAATAGTTACAACCATTAATGGGATGAAGGAAATATAGATGGAAAGTCATTTTTTGTGTGTGTGTGAAAAGGACCTGGGGGGCTCTACCAGACTGAGAGCTCCACTCAAAGCAGCAATATGACAAGCCATCAAAAAAGTTCATAGACTCTTAGGGCACCTTAAGAGAGTTAGAGTGTCCACAACAAGGGAGGGAATACCCCTGCTGTCCTCTACCCTGGTCAAATCACAGCTAGAGTATTGTGCTCAGTTCTAGTAGACAAATATTAGCATAGTGCCTGGGAAAATCCATCTTCCCATGTTAACCCCAGATTTAAGAGAGAAGAGAGGAAAAGGGATAAATATTCATATAGCACCTACTATGTGCCTACATATAGCACCTACGAAGTGTTCTTATAGCACCTACCTACACTGTGCTAAGTGCCTTATGAATATTATCTCATTTGATCCTCACAACAACACTGCAAGGTAGATGCTATTATTATTCCCATTTTGAGGAAACTGAGGTAACCAGAAGTTAAGGAACATGCCCGGGGCCACACAACTAGAAAATGTCTGAAGATGGATTTGAACTCAAGTCTTCATGCATTTAGGCCACAGCTCTATCAACTGCCTGCATCCATTGTGGGGCCACATTCCCTATCTCATGGGCTTCCACTGATGTGTTTACTTTTACTAGTCAACAGGAGGATATAATTGGATCAGACCAAATACATGTCATGAAATAAAGAAGCAAAAAAGGTAGCAATAAAACCTGGTTTAAATGTTCCCATAAATATATGCATGATTGAATAACTGAATGAATAAATATACTTATTAACAGTGGGAAGAATGGGCACATATGGGGAGCACATGGGAAGAGGTATAGTCATAGGGAACAGGAGAACCAATACACACATACAAAGGTATAACTCATCCCACAGTACTGATAATATTTTTTGGTGCTTATAATATTGCTTGCTTCTGGGTCTACTCCCTGATGAATATCATTCTCTCATGGGCCTGTCCTCACTGGACATACTGATCTCAGCTACTTTCATGGTTATCGACACACTCTGATACCAGCTTCTCAGCTTCATTTCTTCAATATACCTATTTTCCATCTTAGTTCTTTTAACTCCAAGCCCCTTTAAAACTTCTGAATGCCCTGAACCAATTTAGAATGTACTTGGACAATGTTTAACAAAATAAATAAAAATAGGGGCAGCTAGATGGCGCAGTGGATAGAGCACTGGCCCTGAATTCAGGAGAACCTGAGTTCAAATCTGGCCTCAGACACTTGACACTTACTAGCTGTGTGACCCTCGGCAAGTCACTTAACCCCAACTGCCTCACCAAAAAAATAAAAAAAAAATAGAATACAACATAGATAATGTTAATTTGTGGTTTTATAAGTCAATGGTTTCTATCAGACACCACTGTGCTAGAAAACTTGCCCCCAGATAAGTACAGAATAATAAATCTTTAATCAGAGTCAAGACCTTAGCTAGCATACCCAAGGAATGAAACAACAGCCAGGTGGAATACCCTCCAGGCTAAGAGTAAGTCTATTATTTTCGTTTATTTCCTCCAGATACCAGGATCAACATTTCTGTCCCAACTATATATCTCACTTAGGGTTAGAAAGTCCCCTTTAACTCTGTTGTTGTGGTTGTTCAGTCATTTATGTCTGACTCTGTGACTCCATTTGGCTTTTCTTGGCAAACATACTGGAACAGTTTGTCATTTCCTTCCCCAGCTCACATTACAGATGAGGAAACTGAGGCAAACAGAGTTAAATGTCTTGCCTAGGGTCACACAGCTAGTAAGTGTCTAAGACTGGATTTGAACTCAGGTCTTCCTAACTCAGAGATCAGCCATCCACTGTGTCTCCTAGCTGACCTTTCACTTTACTCAATTTTTAATTGTCAACCTGCATTCTCACTCAAACCATTTGGGGGAGTAGAGAAAAGGTAGGATGAAGTGTGTACCAGCTAACCTCAAAGGCACGTATGGGTCTAAGGTAGTGTTGATTACCTCAGTTCTCCCAATCCTTTGGCTCTCATCATGAAAATTAATCTCTTTTTTTTTTTTAAGGGAGGCATTGGGGTTAAGTGACTTGGCCAGGGTCACACAGCTAGTAAGTGTTAAGTGTCTGAGGCTGGCTTTGAACTCAGGTACTCCTGACTCCAGGGCCGGTGCTCTATCCCCTGTGCCACCTAGCTGTCCCTGTGCAAATTAATCTAAGCAAGCATAATAGCTAAGCTATGGACCAAGGTCTTCAACTTTCCTGGCCTACATTGCCTGCTTTTATATGCGAACCTCAACAAACTACCCAGACTCTGAGCTGCCCAGCATTAGAAAAGATACCCCCTGGAGTGGATGTAGAGGCAGATGAGCCTTTGAGCACCTGCCAATGATCAGGAGAATACTGAATGGCCAGAGAGCTGAAGATCTTCCCATGGGCAGATCAGATGAAAGACCTGGAAATGTTAATGATTGAGAAGACAAGACTTGGGGTGGGGTGGACACATAATAATTACCTTTGAATATCTGAAAAAAATGTCATGTGGAATGGAAATTAAATTTGTTCTGAGGGGCAGCTAGGTGGCGCAGTGGATAGAGCACTGGCCCTGGATTCAGGAGGACCTGAGTTCAAATCCGACCTCAGACACTTGACACTTACTAGCTGTGTGACCCTGGGCAAGTCACTTACTGCCCTCCCAAAAATTGTTTTTCTTGTCCCAGAGGGTAGAACTAGGAGTCATATGCAAGATTTGCAGAGAAACAAATACATTTGATATTAGCATAGACTTACTCAAAAGTATAGCCATCACAAAATGGAATAGACTTACTCAGAAAATAATGAATTCCTTTTCACCTGAAGTCTTCAAGTAACAGCAGGAGGATAAAGTTGATGGGGATCCTGGAGAAGAAATTAATTTGTAAAATGAGAGCTTTGAACTAGATGACCTCTGGAGTCTCTTCCAGCTTACAATCAATCTATGATTCCATGACCCCATGATATGATGCTTCCAATATGAATTTGACAAGATGATTGTGAGGTTCCCACAGATTTTGATTTTATTTAATGCTCACAGCACGAGAAAGGATATCTATGGCCAGGAAAAGTGTTATTCCTGATGGAGATGGGGCAATCTTCCTTAACTTAATTTTGAATTCAGATGCAGGGCTTTAGATGAAGGCCTAGGAGAGACATCACGGTTTCTTGGACATGGTATTAAAAGTGACGTTCTGACTGCTATTCCCAGTCCGTTGCTGGTACAATAATTATCACTGTTGATATCAAAGGTTTATTAATCAATCACCATGGCCCCTATCTCACAAGGATCTTCAAAAGTAAGCAAGTAGGCCAACCCAAACAATGTATAGAAACAGGCAGGCAGACAAAATGATGCCCAGGCACCTTGACATAAACACATTATCTCTTCTCTCTTCCTCTTCTTGTCTTTTTTACCCTCCCTCTTCCTTTTCCACTTGTTCTTTCTACTACTTTTCTTTATTTTCTTTTTATTTTATAGGAAACCAAGGCCCTGAGAATCAAGGTGACCCGAATTATAAATAACATAGGTGGGATTAAAACTCAGGTCCCCTGATTATAGACCCACATTTCTTTACAATGTATTTCCATTTTTCCTCCTCAACTTTCTCCTCGTAGGCTCTTGCTCTTCTTCCTCATCTTCTTTCTCCTCCTTCAAAAGTTCAGAGGCAAAGAAGGAGAAAAGGTTGAATTATACTACACATATATGCCTGGCACATACTACTACCCATCCTTACTGTTGTTATTCAGTGGTTTTAGTTGTGTCTGACCCTTTGTGACCCTATTTGGAGTTTTCTTGATAGAGATAGTGAAGTAGTTTGCCATTTCCTTTTCCAGCTCATCTCACAGATGAGGAAACTGAGGCAAACAGTAAAGTGATTTGCCCAAGGACACACAGCTAATAAGTGTCTGAAGAGGGACTTGAACTCAGGACTTCCTGACTCTAGGCCTGACACTATCCACTGCACCAACTAGCTGCCCCCTGTCCCTACTATTTCTGCTCTATCTGAATTCACATGTTGATTTCTCTAAGCCTCCATTTTCCTCATCTACAGTAATAAAAATATTCTTGAGTTAAGGATGAAGAAAAGTGAAATGGTGCTCATTTAGCACATAGGACTATGATGTGGTATTGTGCACACATGGCCACGGCGGTAGTCCAAGTTGAGTGTGTGTGTGTGTGTGTGTGTGTGTAGCATAGGGTGAAATGCCAAGAGTAGAGGAATCCCCATGCAGCTCAATCCCTTGCCTCTATCCTTTTCTTTTTGTCCTTGGCTACTGGACTCAAGACATAATATATGTATATAGGTTGTCTAGGGGGAATTCAAGTTCGATTATAAATCACCCTCTCTGGTCTTTATTTATATCTCCCACTTATAACCTTGGACTGGTTTTTTTAAAGTGGCTGCAGCCGGCCCCACAGGTTTGTTGAGTTCCCATGGGGAGTTCATCGTTCACCCGCCTGAGGCTGGCTTCCACTCTATGCACTGGAGGCTCTGTTGCATTTATTCCAGACTGTCTCCTGTCTCCCTCTTTGTCTTTGCCCTACCCTGCCTTGCACTTCCAGCCCTCTCCAAATAATCACATAAGCAAAGCTAGCAGGCTAAATTCATTTTATATATTAGGGAAAAAAGAACAGAAAGGGGGGAAGTGAACAAAACACTAGATGGGGAAGGAGGAAGCTGATCAGTTCTAAAGAAAAAAGGGCAGCCAGGATTTTTCTCACCATAATGGTCAGAAAGAGGGCTTCCTGCATAGATACCAGAGAAAACACAATTTCCAGCCTTTCTCCTCTCCTTATAGCTTTAAGGGATGGGGAACATCTTGGAGCCCCCCCCCCCACCAAACTCACATCAGCTTCAGCTGGAAGCACATGGGCTATACCTCCCAAAGCACCTTCTCATTTGGTGATTCTCACAGTTTTTCTAGATTCAGATGGTGGGGAGGAGATAATCTGACAGTATTTCTACTGCCCCACATCTCTCTACCCCAAGATGGAAAATTCATCCATTCATTTGAACTCCATATCTCCTTCTTGCCTTCTACCTTCTTTTTCCCATAACTCTGAATGAACTAATGCTAGTCACCTTCACATGCAGCCTTCCAAGAATCTGTTTAAAATATTTAATGCTATGCATTCTGGTATTGGTATACCTCATATAATGGGGGTGTCGCCAGCTAATAAGGCCGGTAGTTATACACTTGCTCAGATTTAATGGTTTCTACATAGCACTGGTCCCACCAATTTGCCAAATGAAACTTTATCTCAGTTACTACTGAACTGGGCTGAGCCCAGAAAGAGTAGCTTGAGGGTGGCACTAAAACCCAACATTTTCTTAATTTTTTTTTGTTGTTGGCAGGGCAATGGGGATTAAGTGACTTGCCCAGGGTCACAAAGCTAGTAAGTGTCAAGTGTCTGAGGCCGGATTTGAACTCTGGTACTCCTAAATCCAGGGCCAATGCTTTATCCACTGCGCCACCAAGCTGCCCCCCATTTTCTTAATTTTTGACTTGATGGTTTGCTCTCTGGACAACTGGAAAGTCACAAGGCCATAGCCTCCAGACTGTTTTCACCTAGAACAAGGTTGAGGCATAGAACCAAAGTCCACTTCTCCAGGCTATGCATTGCCCTCCGACAAAGAGAGGACCCAAGACCCCTCCCCTTACAGCTTTGTCTTTCACTGGATGCTGTCTAACAGGAAGAAGTCAGCCAAGAAACCAAACCAAGAAAAAACTTCTAAGAGAGAGGGTGAGGTCTAGTAAAGCTCTCTGAAGGCATCTTCAGTTCTATATCCTCAGATGTGGCCAAAGAGCTACTATTTGCCACATGGTTAGCAGACTGGAGGTAGTCACAGAATGTCTACACATGCTCCAAAGTCTCTCCAATACACGGCAATTATGTATCAACATCAGTTGAGTCCTTGCTGCTACTAAGCCAACCTTCTATAATTCTCTTATCAGCTGCGTATCCCACTTTCCATAGTGGCTCTTCCAGACTTTTTCATCCCTCCTCACACCTCTTGTCCCTCTTTAGATCCAGTGACACTGACCTCCTGGTTGTTCCACAAGCAAAACATTCCACCTCTTAGATCTGGACATTTTCTCTTGCTGTCCCCTTACCTGGAACACTGTCCCTCATCAATTCTGCCTACTGGCTTCCCTGACTGCTTCCAATTCCCAGTTAAAAATCCATCTTCTAAAGGAAGCCTTTCCCAGGCTCCCTAAATTCTACTGCCTTCCCTCTTTTAATTATTTCCTACTTTTTTGTACATAGCTTTTTCATTTGTATTTGTTTGCTTGTTGTATTCTCCGTTCTCAAGAGCAGTGACTGTCTTCTGACTCTATTTATATCCCCAGTGCGTAGCAAAGGTCATAGCACATAGTAGGCACTTAATAAATTGACTGACTATCATCAACTCTCTGAGAAGCAAACTCCTTAGCCTTCTCTGTGTGAGGAATTGCATCAGCCAAGCACAACGATTCGTTCTGTGAAGACTAATAAAGGCTAGGTTTTTTGGCAAGGCTACACTGACAACATAATTCTTGCACAGCAGGTAAGTGGCCAGTACACAGATGATATGGTAATGGTGGTGAATGATGTTTATGATAAGCATTAACTAAACAACCACAGCTATATTCACTTAGATTCAAAATAAACATCCATTAAGCTCTTACTGTGTGCAAGGCACTAGATTCCTATAGTGTTGAAGCCTGGTTCAAACATACTGAAGAAAACATAGTTTCTTCCCCAAAAAACATTTATTCAAATAATTATATTTCTAGGATAACAGGATTTTGTGCTAGGAGGGACCTGAGAGACCATCTTGCCCAACCTTCCATTTTACATACAAGGAAACTGAAACCCAAAGACACAAAATGATTTGTCCAAAGTCATACACATTGTAAATAGCAAAGCTAGGAGGAAACGGACTCAAATCCTTTGGCTTTCACATCTAGAGTTCCTTCCATTACACTTTAGTTCTTTCTAAGTATGGTGTTGACTTAAACAAAATCATTCATTCATTCAATAAATATTTTATCCAGTCCTGTATTTGCATAATTTGCATGATCACAGCACAAGAACTTGCTAGTGTGTTCTGATGGAAAGAGCATTGATTTAGAGGCAGATTTGGGCTTGAATCCCAGGTCTGCTCCTTAATACCTGAGTGGTCTTGGGAAAGTCATAGAACTTCTTTGGGTCCCAGTTTCCTTATTTTTTAATCTTTAATCTAAATCCTATGATTGTGTGTGTGTGTGTGTGTGAGAGAGAGAGAGAGAGAGAGAGAGAGAGAGAGAGAGAGAGAGAGAGAGAGAGAGGGGCAATTGGGGTTAAGTGACTTGCCCAGGGTCACACAGCTAGCAAGTGTTAAATGTCTGAGGTAGGATTTGAATTCAGGTCCTCCTGAATCCAGGGCCGGTGCTCTATCTATGCCACCTAGCTACCCCTAAATCCTATGATTTTATTAATACAAAGTATAAATTCAAGTCCTGGATCCTCTTGGAAGCTGTAATCATTAGGGAAATAATAAACACTTCTGTTGTTGTTGTTCAGTCATATCTGACTCTTTGTGACCCCATCTGGGACTTTCTTGGCAAAGATATTGTAGTGTGAAGCAAACAGGGTTAAGTGACTTGTCTAAGGTCACACAGCTAGTAAGTGTCTGAGACCAGATTTGAACTCAGGAAAATGGATTTTCTTGACTCCAGCATTCAGTGCCACCCAGCTACCATAATACATAAACATATTAGACAACAGTTACACTACAAAGCAAAAAGGCAATAGGTGTCTCAAGACAGTAGAAGATTAAGTGCTAAGCAATAAGTGCTGTGTATTTATTGGAGAGAGAGATCACAGTAGGAAGAAGTAGTCAGGGAAGGCTTCCTGAAGGAAGCACAACTTGAGCTGGCCAGTGTGCTAGACATCTCCAAAAGCTACCCTAAGCCCAAGTATAGGGATAATGCAAATGACTGACCCAGCACAAAGGCATACATACACACATACATGGGTACATGCATGCAAGGTATACACATGCACATATGTGTACATGTATTTTATTCCCATGTGTTCACAAAATACCTACATGTGTTTTACACGTGTGTGTATTGTTTGATCAAATGCATGTGTGTGCATACATATATGTTATCATGTACGTGATAAGAAAGAGCTCAAGTCCAATTAAGGCCTATTGAAAGTAGTTACACTTCCGTTTCTACAACATCTGCCAAAGTTTATATGTGTGTGTGTGTATTTATGGATGGATGGATGGATGGGTGGGTGGATGGATATGGATATGTGTGTATGTGTACATATAAACATATAGGTGTATAGATTGCATACAAACATGTATACATATGTATTTAGATACATACATACATATATATATATATACATATATGGGTTTACTTAGCTGGTAAGGATACAGTTGTCAAACACAGGGCAAGGATGCATGATGCAAGACTGGACCCAATAACCACTGTAGGTTGCAGTTACTGCACAGGCATCCTGGGACACATTGTGTTACCTTACTTTAAGGCTTGTCCCTAGTTTTAATCTCACAGAAGCCAACACAAGGTGAGGGTCTTTCCTGGTCAATGCAATTGCTTTTATCCCCAGATGAGCTATACTGAATCAGCCTGGTGGTTGCCCAGGCAATAGTGAAGACCAGGTCTATGCCACTTCAAGCATGTCTGTTTTACATTTTATAGCCTTGTTTCTTCCTGCTCCCTCCCCCCTTCCTCTGTTTTATAATCTTGTTTACCTGTTACCACCTAGTTAAATTCTTATTGTACCCACAGCCCTCACCATACGTATTTCAGTTGGGGTTGCAGCAGGGCTTGGCCAAAGCCCACCAGCCTTAGATAAGAATTTTGAAAAAGCTATTGAAGGGAGAGGGCAATCCTAGCAAGGGAAGTGGATGAGAACAGTACAAGAAGGAGTATGGCATTATGGGGGACGCTGCAGAATAGATCAACCAATTATGCTGGAGGGGAGAATTCTAAGAAGTGGTGGGATGGGAAAATATTCTTCTTAGGAAAATATGTGCTTTGCAGCTGAACTTGTTGTCATTCCTTGGCCTAAATAAGGGGCCCCTAGCCCAGGATCCACAGACCCCCTAATATAGATTTCTACGGGTCTGTGAACTTTTATGGAGAAAAAAATACATCTTTATTTTCATCCACCTTTAGTTTCCTTTTAAATCCTATATATTTCATTTTATTCATTTAAAAGCATTATTCTGAAAAGGGGTCCTTGACACACACAAAAAATGGGAAAAACCCCAGCACTAAATCATGCTCCCTACTGTATGGATTATGTTCTCTAGAGACATGCTAGGCCAGACAGAGCTGGGGATGGCACTTCCAAGTCAAGGGTTTCACTTCATACTAGCAAAACCCAGGGCTCAAGCTGGATATTTTCCTAAGACTTTGCCCATTAGTGGAGAGAATGATTATTCCATGTTCTATGCCTGCATAAAGGGTGGAACTAGTTGGAGCTAGAGAGAGGAGAAATCTAGATTCTCCTGGCTTCTGTCTTGAAGGAACTCCTTTTTTTTGTTTTTGTTTTTGTTTTTGTTTTTGCGGGGCAATGGGGGTTAAGTGACTTGCCCAGGGTCACACAGCTAGTAAGTGTCAAGTGTCTGAGGTCGGATTTGAACTCAGGTCCTCCTGAGGGCCGGTGCTTTATCCACTGCGCCACCTAGCCGCCCCCGAGGGAACTCCTTTTAAAGAGAGTTTCCTGGAAAGAAAGACCCCAGGAAGCAGCCATCATGTAGAGAAGCTGGCTCCTGGTTCGGGTCCCTGTTCCTAGTCTATCTACAAACTATTCTTTGGAGAACTTTCCCTTTGCAGGTATTGGAGATCTCTCTCTAATAATTGTGCTGAGATATCTTGTTCTCGATAGAAGAACTTGTTCACTCCTGTGTATTGTCTGGTTTATTCTCATCTGTATAACTTCTCTGATTTCTGCTTAGTAACAGCTTGGTTAAATGGGCTTATTCACACTTAGTGTGACAATCCTTGTGTAATTGGCATTTGGTGGGAAGGGAGGGAAGCCCTATGTATATAGCTTGGAGCATTCCTTCCCAATTCAGGGACAGTGACCAAAAGCATAGTTTGAACCTAGACCAGCAGATAGGGAAGCAGATAAATGTAGTTCTATTCCAGCAACTCCTCTCTGAGGAGAGCAGGGTAGCCCCTCTTACAGAGCCAGTCTTCTACCCTCCCCCTGACAGGAATCAAAATCTCTCTTGGAGAAGGATGGGCAGAAGAGTTATGTGGTTGTATGCACATATACATATATGTATTTTGTGTATACATGTGCACAAATGTTTGTGTATGCATATATGCATATATGTATGTATACTTGTGTGCCTTTTTGTATACACACAAGTGTATGTATGTATACACACACATACATAATTCTGCCCACCCTTCTCCACGGGAGATTTTGATTCCTATCAGGGGGAGAATAGAACACTGAGGAAAGTGGCTCTCCTCAGAGAGAGGCTGCTGGGGAAAAAATCTGCCTCTTTAGTCTAGGGGAAATAGCTTTTAGGTTCAAACTGTGCTTCTGGTTGCTATACCTTAATTGGGAAGGAATGCCCCAAGCAATATCCATAGGACTTGACTCCCTTCCCACCAAGTGCCAAGTATACATGTATATATGTCTGTCTATCTATCTATCAATTGATCTATCTATAATCCATCATCTATCCATCCCTATCATCTATCTCTATATCTATATATCCACATTCTTTTATATATGTGTGTATATATCCAAACATGTATCTTATACATGTTTCTGTATGCATGTGTGTGTATATATGTAGACATGCATATTTATATTTCTGTTATATGTGTGTTTATATATACACACACATGTGTATATGCTTATGATTCCCTGAGAGCCATATCTAGACAAAGCCGTGTAGATACATATAACCCAAATCTGCTGCACACATACACACACACACACACACACACACACACACACACACCTTGTACTAGGAAGTGAGCTGCCATCCCTCTTCAGCAATAAACAAACAAACAAACAAAAAAGATGGAAGCATTCAGGTTAGGCAAGAAGCAAAGTGCAGAGGTAATGAATGAGGGAAGGGGGCAGTGGAGCACTCTCTCCCTCTCCATTAGCAAGGACCACAGGGACAGTTAAACGCTAAAAGGCAGGACTTTTTTCCTCCAACAGTGTAAAATGCACGGGCACAGGCCACAAATCACTCAGGAAAATTCAGAAGAATATCAGCCATTTCTACGAATGAAAACAAAAATAAATAATCATCATCCGCTCTATAGATTTAACCTAGTCTCTTTCTCCATGGGCTCTTTCTTCATGTTTATCTAAAGTCTGATCCTGGAAGTGCGTGTGTGTGTGTGGGGGGGCATCTCTATTTTTAATTAAAGTTTCTTTATTATCTATCTTTCTGCACTTCTGTCCTTTGAACAATTCCATTCCCATTCCTGCTCCAACCACCACTTAAGAAGAGGCAGGGTAGCTCAGTGGAACGAGGGATAGATATGAAGTGTGTGGCCTTGAGTGAGAACCTTGATTTCTTTCCAGGCCAGTTTCTCCATCTGTAAAATGAGAAAGAATAGAAAGCCAAGGCCCCTCCTACTTCTGAATTGAAATCTATGATCCAAAGGTGGGTGGAGAAAGTATGTTGCAAATGCAGCTCTTACACTGCCATCCTTTGTCATTCCAGTTCATTGTTGTGATGAAATAAGGCACTCACAAGTCACTGGACATGTAACAAAGGAGGTTGGCTTTTCCCTGAGATGGCAAAAATATGCAGCAAGGATATGGTAGCATTTAGCATCTCTTCATGCAATGTAGGAATCTACACACATACATACACATACACACCTCCTTGCCATCTGGAAATATGTCTAAGTATGTTATTAGGCACCCACCAAGTCAGAGAGGCCCAAACTGTACATGGTTGGGGCTTTTTATGCCTCTAAGCAACCTAGAAGCCACATCAGGGAAGCCAGGACCAGTGAAGTACCAAGGACAACTTTGTCTTTGGCCCATCCACATTGGCTGAGAGGGTGAAAAAAGAAACTGAATTTGGGAAGCTTAGACCAATTAGGCCCCAGGGGCAGTGGAAAGAAATGGAATAAGGGAAACACTATTCCTATCATAGGCACCTTAGTGGATAAATCTCCTACCCTGGAGTCAGGAAGACCTGGTTCAAAACTGAATTTTTACACTTACTATGTGACCTTGGGCAGTCACTTAACCCTGTCTGCCTTAATTTTCTCATCTGTAAAATAATCCGGGGAAGAAAAATGGCAAACTACTCCAGTATCTTTGCCAAGAAAACCCCAAGTGGGGTCATGAAGAGTTGGACTGAACAACAATAGTCCTGTCACAATGCAGACCCATAAGGACTATACACAAGACTACAATGGTGTAAATGAACCTACGACTAAAAGGCAGGGGCAGCTAGGTGGTGCAGTGGATAAAGCACTGGCCTTGGATTCAGGAGTACCTGAGTTCAAATTCGGCCTCAGACACTTGACACTTACTGGCTGTGTGACCGTGGGCAAGTCACTTAACCCCCCATTACCCCACAAAAAAAAAAAAAAAGACTAAAAGGCAGCCAAAACTCAGATTAACGGCAATGCTCAATTTTGGTTCCAGAGGACAGATAATAAAACACCTCTCTCTTTTCAGTAGAAAGGTGACAGACCACAGAAACTGAATGTTGCATACATCTTCACATGCAGTTCCTGAGCAGGGTTGTTTTGATAACTGTGTCCCTTTGTAACAAAGACGGTTTCTATGAGTTAAGAATTGTGGGGAGGAAGGAGATAGGAAAATGTTTGTTTTGTTGGAGGGGCGGGGTGGGAGGGAGAGTATCAATAGTACTTTAAACAAAGAAGAGAAAGAAAGCTGGTCATTGTGTTCCAATCTTGCAACCTTAATAAGAAGTCAAAGGACCAAATGTTCAGTGGCAACCAGGCAGCTAGACTAGCATTGAGTTTTCCAGTGTGTACCCTTGATCCAAGGAAATAATGTATTAATTATGTATTTTAAGCAATGTGTAAATGTCTACTATAATTGTGGCTATCGTTGTTGTTGTTGTTGCAGCAGAGGGGCAGAAGGATATAGTGTGAAGAGAGCTGGCCTCTGAGGTGGAGGGCCTGGATTTAAATACCTGTCCTGACATTTACAGGTGGTGTGATCCAAGGCAAGATACATAATCTGCAGGGTTCTAGGCAGCTTCCAAATGACATGGGGGTTGGGACACATGAAGGAAATAAGAGACTATTAAAGTTTAAACTGGCCAACTAGCTATCAGGATGGACAACCTAAGAAATAGGGGGAGATTGAACTCTAGCAGGAAAGTCAGTTGGGCCTGGCTACTACCTGAGATAGAGATAATCCAAAGGTCAGGACTATCATTCCAAAAGAAAATTTCCCCTGACTCTCAGGAATCTTTCCCCACCCCACCCCCAAAGGGAACTTTCCATTGTCAGGTGGTCACCCCATCTACTGTCTATAAAAGCTTTGGCCTTCCTTCTGTTGGAGGAGAAAGATGTCTCTCATCCATCTCCTCCCCTCTAGGTGAAGTCTTTGACTTTTCTCTTGGTCTCTTTCTCTAAGCACCCAAATAAAAGACCGTTTTATTCTAATTGGATGTGTGGGAGAGTTGTAATTCTATAAAGAGGAATACCCAAAGACTCCCACCACCATTTTCCCCTGTGACACTAAGAATACCCTTGAAGATATAAGGTATATGTGTACACTGAATTTCTTGAAACAGGGCTAACAGGGAAGGATGAATATGAATAGATGTTTCCATGAATAAAGATCTCTAGAATTTTACCCACTCCACATCCCTGCCTGGAGAGGAGCAGGAGGTTGAGGCTAGCCTGCTCTGCTCTCCACAGAAAGGAGAGACTGAACAAATGGCATATCTATCCCATCCCCCCCCCCATATTGTTGGTCAAGGGGACTAGACTCTCCTGATTGCTATCCCCAATCTATATGCAAAGGCTTGACTCCATCCTCACCAAATGTTTGTTACACAGTATGAAAATGGGTACCTTGATTTGCTTGAGTCCCGGCCCCCCCCCCCCCCAGTTAACTAGGTAATCAGAACAACTGTATAAGGACTGGCTCCATTCGCTAACACACCAACAACCCTTTGTGGGCAGAAAGTAAATCTAGGGGGACATCAGTAATTCTGAAGCCAGTGAAAGACTTATCTAACTGCAGGATATGAGACTATGGATATGGGCCTTATTGTCAGCTATAATTCTTTTTTCTCTTTGAAGAGATCTCCTCAAGACCTTGAACTGAACTGTATAACACCAAGAATGCCTTCTGATTTGTGTATCAAAGGCCACATCTTCCACCCCTGGAATTCCTCATACACACACACCCTTCCCTATGGGGGTGGGCCTTTCTAAAGCCACATTTCCTCCAAATGCCTTACCCTTCTTTATTTAAACTGTGTATAAACCCTTGCAATCGATTGTACCATGTCCTATTCAGCTGTAGGCTGAATAGCACCTGTGCTCTTGTGTGATTTTCTTCCCTGCTTAATAAAATGATTCTTTTAATTTTTACAGTCATTGTCTTTCTCTGGTTTTCTTCCTTTTTAGGAGGAAAGGCATTTAAATCTCAAGAACTGGCCTTAGCATTCTCTGGTCTTCCTCTTTGGGGAAAGGGAGATTTAAATTCCATTTAAGAGAGTGTTTGCTTCATTTTACAACAAAGACCACCACAAATATTGAATAGTAAATAAAAACATGTATCAAACTGAATAGCAAATAAAAATAAAAGAAGCATAAATTAGAATATACCAGAAAACATATGAGTTAATGAGTTTCCCCATTGGCAATGAGATATCATCTCATTCGAGTGAGAAAGAGAAAGGGGGTAGGGGAAAGAGAGACAGAGACAGAAACGGATCTCACGCAGGGTAAATTGCCCAAAGACTAAGACATGGCAGAATCACCAGCTCTTCTACATTTCTCTTCCTCTAAGTGCCTCTCCCTGAAAAAAAGCCTGGAAGCAGGTGTATCTTCTCTTGTAGCTAGAGCCAGAAGAAGAGACTCCATCTCCCCAACTCTATGCTTCAAGAAAACAGGGAGTATTTAGTAATTGATCATTTTCTCATACCAGTGAGGAGAATCATAAGCAAAAACTGAGGCTTGAAATCCAAATCATACAGAGAAGGTATTGTCTTATATAGATTATATAGAGATTCGTCACCCCATTTGGGGTCTTCTTGGCAGAGATACTGGAGTGGTTTGCCATTTCCTTCTCCAGCTCCTTTTACAGATGAAGAAACTGAGGCAAACAGTGACCTGCCCAGGATTACACAGCTGGCAAGTGTCTAAAGCCAGATTTGAACTCTTGGGAAGATGAGTCCTCCTGACTCCAGGCCTGTCTATTGTTGTTGTTTGTTCTTCTTTCTTGAAGAAGACCATGACATTTGGAGGTGATGTCATGACTTGCAGTGAATTGGATTTAAGTGAGGGAAGGCTGTACAAGATCACCAGCCTCACTCTCTCCTCTAGAGCTATCTGGGGCCCAGTGGAAAGATATGTTATCAGGATGATTGGAAATGGCCCCGGATGTTTTAAGGTAATTGGGGTTAAGTAACTTACCCAGGGTCACACAGCTAGTAAGTATTTGAGGTGAGATTTGAACTCAGGTCCTCTGAACTTCAGGCCCAGTGCTCTGTCCACTGCACCACCTAGGTCTATCCACTGTGTCACCTAGCTGCCCCATACAAAAGAAGGTGCTGGCCTGCATTTCTAAAAGGAGCCTCTTCAACAGGAAGTTCCCTAAACCAATGAAATCATAGATCAAGAACCCATCACCATTACCACACCATCTACTAAAGCCTAGCCCCTTAAACTGTGGGTCACTGTGGATAACTGAATGTGGAGGGTGGTTAAAAATCTGGCAACAGTAAAAGGTAATGTGTACCTATTTTATATAACTACATACACAGGGTCATGTAAAAATTTCTCAGGCGAAAAGGGGTTGTGAGTGGGAAAAGTTTAAGAAATCCTGTACTAAAGAATGAAAATGTTGAAGAACAGCAATCTTTGGCTTTCAGGGTATGACAGACTTACTATACTAGGAGAGAGAGAGAGAGAATGGAAGAGAGAGAAAGAATTTGTTAGGCCATCTAATGCCCCTTGGGTTTTGAAGATACCGTTGGTGTTTTGTTTGACTCCAAATCATGAGTCTCTTCACTTCCTTTAACCAATTTGTGACACAATAACTCACATTTGTATAGCAAATATATTCCCTGTGACAATTCTATAAGATATTATCCCCATTTTACAGATGGAGGAAAGTAAAGCTAAAGTAGATTAAATGATTTGCCAGGAGTCACACATCCAGAAAGTATATGAACTAGGATTCAAAGCCAGGTCTACCACACCTTATTGCCCACATTAGGCTGAAAGTTTGTAAGGTCCATAGAGGAAAAAAGAGGGAGGGTGGCTGGGTTGTGTGTGTATTTATAGTAGGGTGATGTAATAGTCACTTCTATCATATTCTTACCTTTATAAAACTTATCTATTTTGGAAAAAAAACAAGCCAGGGATCATGCATTACTTGGTCTTGCATTAAATAAAATACATGATTACTTTATATATCATGAGATTTTTCAACCATAGAGTGATTTTTACAACACTTTGAATATGTACACATATCTATTTCTGGATATATGGCTTGTCCCAAAAGTCTTAGTGCAGCTTTAAGCTTTAGCACCTTGTACATAATCAATCATCGAATCATAGATGCTTCTTCTACCACTTCAGAGTTCAGACTGTTCACAACTTCTTATCTTGTGTAATTCTTTTTCATCCCTATCTCTCCATAAATCATCCATAAAGAATCTAACCAATGTACTTCAAGTCTTCTGTTAGTATTTTAATGGAACCAATATGGTACTTGGACACGGCAATCTTTCATTCTTCCTCCTTGACTGGCCTACCTGTTCTTCTGTGATGTAAATTCTTCATCCATTTTGCTTTTCTTTTATGGATGACTAATCTAATCTCTTTCAGTTATCCAGCATCATGGCATAATGGAAAGAACACTACCCCTGGAAGCCAAAGACCTGGGTTTGCATCCTGTACTTAATACCTGGCAAAATCCTTTCACTTTTATGAGCCTAAGTGTCTTAATCTATAAAATGAGGGAGGTAGGGGAGACAAATTTTAAGTTCCCTTCTGATTTTAAACCCTTGAATGTTACCTCTTCTGGGGAGCTACCCTCTAGTTGGTAAAGACTATTTTGTCACTCAAACTTTAAATAACATTTTTATACCTTTCTAATGCATTTATAATATAATTGGGGGCCAATTTGGGGCATTAAAATTAACTGTGTTTGTAAATTACCCTCCTCCTAGATTGTAAACTCCACAGGGCCAGGAACCAGATCTTATCTAAACTTTACATCTCTCCTAGTCCCCAATAGAGTCCATTCTCAATTTTATAAAAATGCTTGTGGCATCTGATTCATTTGAAATTGCTTCCTTCCTCTGCACAAAAGGTAAAGAGGTGAGTAGGCCTTTATAAAAATTAAAATTAAAAATGAGTAAGTTGCCTTGAGATACATTTGACTAGGCACAATATGAGGCTATTTTTCTCTTTCCTCAGCATCATCTACTAGAGGTCAGCGCCAGAGGCAGGAGCCAGAGGAGACGAGCCATTGTTCCTTCTAAAATGGCAACTCCTAGGGGAATAACTGGTGCTCAGCTGAGGGCTGAAAGACAGTAGGAGACACAGAGATTCCAAGAAGCCATCTATTATCACCAAGTAGCCTCAATGAATATTGACAGGAACATACAGCCTCCAACTTTCCTCCAGGACCATTTGCTGATATCCATGGCTCATATCCAACCATGAAATTGGCCTTCTTTCCCCTTAGTTAAAATAGCATCCAGGCTCTTTTCCTAATAAGGGAAGGAAGAATTTGACCTTGTAACTCTGTTGACCCCCAACTTAAGTTTTTCCCACCTGCCATGAGAGCAGTGACCCATTCTAGATTAGAATACATAAGTGGACTTTATAAACCAACACTAGTTCACTGTTCCCCTAGGGAGATGATAACCAGTAGTATCCTACATGCCTATGCTGCCTTTCTAATTCATTTGGCACTCCATAAAGCATGTCCATACTCACACACACACACACACACACACACACACACACACACCAGTTGTTGTTTTTTTTCCCACATACTTCTGATTTCAATAAAATATACCTTCAATGATGTTTTGGAAAAAGAATGCTCTTTGTCAAAGTTCTGTTCATAAAATATGGTCACCAAATCTATAAAGGATTGACAGGATTGGAAAGAAAAATCATGTTATAATAAAAAGATCACTGGGTTTGGTCTGGAATCAAACCAAGAGGAGCTAGAGTCAAAACTCAGGGAGCTATTCTTTATACAAAAGATTTTTATAAGGGGGTGGGGTGGGGAAGGGAAGTAGCTCAGTAAAACTAATTCACATTTACGAGTTTGGTGTTCCTGGACAAATAACTCCATGCCTCAGTTTCCTCATCTATAAAATCAAGGATTAGACAGTCACTACACATCTGGATATGGCCAATGTAGGAGTTTGTTTTTCTTGAATATCAATATTTGTTCCAAGAGTTTTCCCACCCTGGTATGGGGGCAGGGATGGGGTAAAAGAGAAAGAAAATAGATGAATGTTAATTGAAAAAATTTTAATTAAAAAAATAGAGGCATTGTAAAAAAAATTAAGGTGCTCTCCTTAAATGAATGAAGGAAACAGAAAAAACACACGCAATGACTACAATAATGTCAAAGGAAAATAGCATTAAACTGAATGCTCTTATAATTATGATTAAGCTTGGCTCTAGGAAAGAATTGAGAAAATATAACCTTCCTTCTTTGTAGAGATGATGGTACCCTATGAGTGTGGAATATTGCAGTTATAGTTAGTCACAGTTGATGTGTTGACTAGTTTTGATGAATTGCTTTTTTTCTTAGATCTTTATTTGGAAATCTTTTTAAGAGACTGAGTAGGGGTGGGAAAAGGATTTTTTAAAATGAAGATGATACTAAAATAAGATTCAAATTAAACAACAAAAGATGATCTCTAAACTGTCTTCTAACTCAGAACCCTAGGATCAGCAAACCCACGAAGATGAAGATCGCTGAATTTGATTCTCTTAGCCTCAGCCCAACTTCTCCAGCAATTCCCATTATGACCGAAAAGACCCATCTCTAGCCTTAAACGAGATTTTATCCAGACTTTGTCAGGGACACAGGTTTTTCCCCGTTTGTGTAAAAGGATATTTCCACCCTCCCCTCCTGTGGTTTTCGTGCCTGGGGCAGAGTCAGGCTGCAAAGGATCGAGTGTTCAGGAAGCTCTCACTTCCCATGGTGATTCAGAGCCAGAATCCACAGACATCATCAGCACACATGCAGTCATGCTGTGTCTCTCACATCTGTAACAGTTTGAGTGCCTCCAGCTTCCCTCCATGGAGTGTGGCCGAGAGCTGTGACACATTCTTCTGCTTTTCCCCATCTCATCCCCATGTCCTCCCCATTTTTTTGTTGTTGTTATCCTCAGGGAATCCAGGAGGCTTTCTAAGGTTCCTGGATATGCTGAATGTCTTTTGAAATTTTCCAAAATGCAAGATAATATCAGGAATGGTTTCTTTATCTGACAAGACAGTCCTGAGAGGGCATCTCTCCCTCAACAGCTCTGATATGAGAAGAGGAGTAATAAAATGACATCACACCGATCATCATCCCCCTGCCACCACTATCACCAATTGTGTGACCTTGGGCAAGTGATTTCATCTCTGAGCCTCAGCATCCTTCTAGAAAATGAAGGCGTTGACCTAAATGACCTCTAAAGGTCCTTTCACGTCTACCAGTCTACATGTTGCTGATTCTAACAACAAACCCTCCTTCTGCACTCCCAAAACACCCCTCTGCCCCAACCATGGCTCACCTGGAGTTAGATTCCTGATTTCCAGAAGAGAACTTAACAAGGATCACTATGAATTCAAGCTCATCTAGAATAATTGAATCTGGAATATTAGAACTGAAAGGAACTTTGGAGATTGTCTAAACTAGGGCTTCTTAACTTTTTTCAGGGGGGTTGTAAGCCCCTTTGGTTGTCTTATAAAGCCCATAGACCTCTTCTCAGAACATTTTTAAATGCATAAAATATGTAGGATTACAAAGGAAACCAATTGTATTGAAATATTTATGAAAATATAAAAAAAAATTTGCAGACGCTCAGATGAATAACCCCTGTCCTAATCCAACCCCTTCACTTTACACATAAGGAAATAGGTTCAGAAAAGTAAAGTGACTTGCCCAATGTTACACAGCTAATTAGTAGTATAGCTGGGTCTCAAGTCTAGGATCCCTAAGTCCTTTGCCAAGGTTTTTCAGCTACACCGCAATATCTTTTTTATATGTCAAAAACAACAACAACAAAACAAAACCCTAAAGCCCAGATCCAGTGAAAATCATGGACAAAGTGAACAGAGACGTGTTAACTCAATCTTGAAATAGAAGGGTCCCCCTCACCCTGCCTTGGAAGTAGAAGCCATTTTTTAAGAAGTATTTTCCCCAGCAGTTACAAAACTTACAGAAGAAATTATTCCCCCAAGAGGTGGTACGGTCAGAAAATAGAGGTGGATTTTTAAAGGGTTTGGGTAGATTTATGAATGACATGGACATAAAGAGCTGCTATGAGAACCTGGGACCTACCTTACCTTTAAGGCCCCCATGAAAAATGACAACCAATACGCCTTATGGCATGTGTCTTGGGGCTTCTGTGACATCAAGATCCTGGCCAGGGCCAACCCATGATGGTAATTCCCAGTCTTTTATGCACTGCTCCTTCTATTGTACTACAATGGGGATGGGAGAAAAGGGTATAGCCAGAGAAGCAAAGAAATTTAGAAATAGCCGCTGGCCTAGGAGTACAATTTTAGAGGACAAATCTCCTTACTCAATCTCCCTTTACTTTTCCTTGGGAAGTTGCCAAGGAAAATTAACCTGAGGCATCAAACATTCATCCTAAATCTCTCCTCCCTTTTTCTGCCAAACTCCTCCCACTGCATCGGGGCCATCTACAGTCATCCTGACCCATGTCTTGCCCCACTAGACTTTAATGACTCTGGAGAAGAGAGGTTGATGACTCTACACAAATCTACCTCACTTAAATCCAATTCACTTTTATTTTATTATTTTGGGTGGGGGATGATGAGGGTTAAGTGACTTGCCCAGGGTCACACAGCTAGTAAGTGTCAAATGTTTGAAGCCAAATTTGAACTCAGGTCCTCCTGAATCCAGGGCCGGTGCTTTATCCACTGCGCCACCTAGCTGCCCCATCCAATTCACTTTTAAGTTAAGACATCACCCTCCTGATGTCATTGATCCTCTTTGACAATGAAGGACAAAAAACAACAAACTCTTAGAAAGAATTATCTAACATTCCATGCCTTTATTTCCATACCACCCACTCACTCCTTAGTCTCTTGCTATCTGGATTCCAGCTTCACCACTCAAATAAAACTGCTTTATCCAAGGTCATCAGTAATGTCCTAAATGCCAACTTCAAAGGTTTTGTTGTTTTTTTCTTTTTTTTTCCCAGACATCATCCTCCTTGACCTCTCTTCAGGTTTTTTTGGTCTTTTTTTTTTTTGTGTGTGGCAATGAAGGTTAAGTGACTTGCCTAGGGTCACAAAGCTAGTAAGTGTCAAGTGTCTGAGGTCGGATTTGAGCTCAGGTCCTCCTGAATCCAGGGACAGTGCTTTAACCACTGCGCCACTAACTGTCCCCTCTCCTCAATTTTTGATGATGTTGCAGACCTCATCTTATTGAGTAGTCTCTCCTCCTGTGATGCTGCCCTCTCCTGATTCTCCTCCTTTCTGTCAAGTATATACTCCTCAGTATACTTTTGCTGATCTATCTTTGGTCCCTTAGCCTAGATGGCCCCCAGAGGTCTATTCTGGTCCCCTTTCTCTTATAGCTGCACTCCCATTAAAATATCATATGTAGCATTATTAGTAGCTTTTTTGTGTATCATTTCAAATTGCTTTCCAGAATAGTTGGACCCACGCACAGCTCTACCCAGTTATATCACTGCTAGGCCTCTACTGCAAAGACATAAAAGAAAGAGGAACAGGTTCTACATATACAAAAATATTTAAAGCAGATCATTTTGCTATAGCAAAAAACTGGAAACTAGAGAGATGCCAATCAATTGACTGAACAAAGTGTTATATGTGAATATAATGGAATACTCTGTGCTGTAAGAAATTAAGTAACCAGAAAAATAATCTTACTATAACATCAATATTATATAAAACAAAGAATTTTGAAAGATGAAAGTATCAGCTAAATGACCAACTATGACCATTCCAAAGGTCTCATGAGTAATGCTGCCAACATCATAACAAAGAGATGATGGAATACATTTTGGACCTGAAAAAGTATTATAATGTAGACAGAAAACTCCAAAAATGTATATATCTAACCTTAACCTTGCTCCTCAATTCTAGTCATATATACAAGGTAGGCCAAAAGTCACAAATATTTAATAACTCCTTTATTTTTTGTTTTTAATTTGTAATGCCATAGCATCCTATACAGTATATATAGGAAATGAATTTACATTATGTGTGAGAAATCACATCTTGTAAATGGCAAAAAAAAAAAAAAAGAAAGAAAAAAGAATTTTAAAAAGTTTTTAAACCTCAGATCCCTTCGAGATTTTTGGCCCACCCTGGATTATCCTGTCTGTTTGGAGATCTCCTCCTGGATGTCCTAAAAGCATTTCATATTTAACTTGTCCAAAATAGAGATCATTACCTTCTTTTCCCCCTCTCCCACAACCTATCCCTCCTCCAAGAGTCCTTAATTCTGTGGATGGCCTTCTTCCCTATTACTTGAAATGCTCTCTACTTCCTGACTTCCCCTACTCCCTTCAAGTTTCAGTTAACTCTCAACTTCTATAAGAAGCCTTTCCTGGCGTCTCTTAATTCTAGTGCCTTCTCCCTGGGATTATCTACAATTGATCCCATGTGTGCCTTATTTGGACGTGGCAGTTTGCATTTTTCTCTCTTCCATTAAATTGTGAGTTCTTTGAGGTCAGGGACTGTGTTTTGCCTTTCCTTGTATCTCCAACACTTAAAATAGTTGCCGGGCACACAGTCAGTGCTTAATAAGTCCTTGTTGACATGGCCTAGGTCTAGGACCTTGGAGTCACTCTTGATGCTTCCCTCAGCTTCATCCCTCATATCAACCAGTTACCCGGTCCTGATGATCCTAACTCCACAACATATTTTGCATCTGTACCCTTCTTTCCAAACACATAGCTGCCATACTAGTTCAGGCCTTCTTCCTACAGTACTACACTGTCTCTCATTAGTAATTTGGAACCACTGAGGACAACTAGGTGGCACAGTGGATAAAGCACTGGCCCTGGATTCAGGAGGACCTGAATTCAAATCCAGTCTCAGACACTTGACACTCACTAGCTGTGTGACCTTGGGCAAGTCACTTAACCCTCATTGCCCAGCCCCCCCCCAAAAAAAAAGGAATTTGGAGCCAATGATGCTGCCACTTAATATGGGCAATTGAGTGCTTAAAATGCACCCTGTTTGTTTGTTTGTTTGTTTACAAAGAGTAAAACACTAAAATCTGAAGCAATGTTTCACATCAGCCTGCTGTGAGGGAGCACAGTCTAAATAATTGAGTCCCAAGCTTGAAAGGGGGTGAGACGGCTTCTCTTCCCAACTCTGCCCCTGACATGACTCTTTCCCAAACACTCCACTTATCTGATTCTCAAGTTCCTGATCCAGAATATGAAAAAGCATAAGGTTCCCTTGCCTTATGATTCATTACAACTCTTCAGGAACTGTATTCAAAAGGTTGGGGAGATGCCTGGGGGAAGGGTTCGAGGGTAGCCGGGATAGGCAGAGTGTCACAGAACTCATGAGAAAATATTTTATGAAAGGAGTCAAGCTCAGCTATGCTAAGATATTTAGTATCAGTGACTGGCCTCAGAGAGGCCTGCAGAGCTCCAGAGGGCAGTAAAACACGTGCTTGGGGCCCTGTGGTGTCAATCTACCCTCTGGCCATTTTGAACTATGTATCAGCAATGGCTTTCCAGGCCTTCAGGCTCCCCTAGTGGGTCCAGCATCCCAGGCATTTCCCCTGTCTTCTTGGCAGAAGCAGCCCTGCCCTTCCAGGAATGCCTGCCCATCTTTGAGGAAATCAGAAAAAAAAAATTTTATGTGAAAAGTAATTTTTCTGTCCTTAAGTATGGGCTGCAGAGATATGTTGATCAAGCTTCTTTGCCATTAGCTTCAACGAGCTTGTTTACCAAGCATTTCTAAAATATGACCCAATTCTTGGTCTCCCGGGGACTTTGTGAGGGTCAGGCTCGACCCTCCGGCTCCACTTTTTCATTGATTTATAGAGACTGACAGCTCAGAGCATTGATCAGGAGGTAGATCTGAACTAGAATCTGGAATGCAAGTAAGATCACATAGTTTTCTGGGAAGAAATGTAAAGCTGGGGACTCCTGACATTTTTCCCCCTCTCCAGAACACTTCTCAGCTTTCAAATACTATAGGGAAAGAGCGAACCCTTGACTTCCATGTCCCAAGAAAAGGCAAATATTGTCTAGGGCCCTGCCCCTCTAGGCGTCCCCATTTCCTCTAGGTTGTCAGGAGAATTAGGAGAGGTGGGTGATAGCCCCCAGGAAGTCTGATTGGCCAAGGGTCTGACGCAAAACCAAGTCAGGAATGAAAGGAGAGCAACAAGGAAGAGATTTATGTCTTTTACTATCCATCTGCAAAGCTAAACAAAAATAGCTGAAATGCCGGTTTTCTGCTTTATCGGCTCTGTGAATAAGCATATAAATTTCTATGACATTTCTGGAGGTTTGCTGAAGGGGAAAAAAACCCATCCCCCAGGACCTGGGCAGCAGCAGCCGTGGCATATGGTTTGCTGAAATCGGAGCTGAGCGTGTTTTGTGTGTGTTTGCATTAAAAAGGTGACTTTGTAGTCATTTCAGAACCAGGAAGGGTTTTCTTCATCCTCTTTTTTTTTTGTCCTTTTTCTTTTCTTTTCTCTTCTTTTTAATATCATCTAAGCCGATGCAGCTGTCACAGCCAATAACTCTTAAGCAGAGAAGTTGTGCCCTATTTCATGACAGAGAAGCACTGAAAAATGCAGATTTTGTTTACACCCTCCCCTACTCCTGGGCCCACGGTAGTGTGTTCAGCCACCTAAGCATGAAGGGGTCTGCTGACTAACAAGTTCATGCGTAGGTGGCTTCAAATACCCCTTTTCTCTGGGGAAGGAGTTCAAAGAGGATACAAGAAAGGGCCAGGCCTTGCTAAAGGATGGGATTGAAGCTAGTTTCATTCCTTTCTAGGAGGAATTCCTTCCATCAATAAAGAACTACAATCATAAACATTTATTGAATGTGTGCTCAGTGCTGTGAAGGACATAGCACAATCCCTGTCCTTAACAAGCTTACAGTTTACTAGGGGAAATCAGATATGGGAATAAGTCATTAACATAAAAATAAAAATACAGTGTCTGGTAGAGTTTGGATTTGAGCAGCTAGGTGACAAAGTGGATAGAGCCCTGGGCCTAGAGTCAGACAGCCTCATCTTCCTGAGTTCAAATGTCTTCAGATTCTTACTAGCTGTGTGACCCCGCGCAAGTCACTTAACCCTGTTTGCCTCAGTTTCCTTAACTGTCAAATGAGCTGGAGAAGGAAGTGGCAAACCACTCCAATATATTTGCCAAGAAAACCACAAATGGCATCAGGAAGAGCCAGACATGACTGAAATGACAACAGCAACAGAGGTTTGGATAAAATGCTTGAAGAGCTCAGAGGAGGAAAGCCATAGAAGGCATCATGGAAGACATTTACCATACTACATCTTGAAGAATAAGAAGCATTTCAATATGGAGCGCACTCTAGGAGCAAGGGGAAGTCCGAGAGGGCATAGGGAAAAGGGGGTAGGATGAGTTGGAATTAAGGGAATATTGAATAATCCAATTTTCTCCCTCTGCTTTCCAGCACCTTCTGATGAGTTGTCTTCCCCTCATTCAAATGTTAGCTTCTTGAAGGCAAGGGCTATGCTGCTTACCTGTATTTGTTTCTTCTTCACTCACTACAGTGCCTGACATATATCTGATCTGGAATGAGAGCTCAGTGATTTCCCACCCCCGCCAAAAAAAAAAAAAGACACAGCAACATTATGTTCATCTTGCTTTGCTGCTAATGACTCCACTCTTTTAATATTGGCTAAAATGATGTTAGGCTGTGAAACTTATTTCAGTTCTGGGAACCACGCCTTCATGATCTAAGAGAATAACAGCAGAATGCCAAAAGGACATATTTTACAGTGACAGTCTTCACCATCTCATGGAACTGCTAAAGAAATCAGACCTAGCAGTCCCCAAGACTGTTACTTTTGAAGCTCTTCCCTCAGTGGATGGAACAGTTTGCCTGGCCCCCCAGAATAACTGTGTGGTATTACCTGGTAATATGGTGCAATTACTTCTGTGAGTGAAATCGGTTGATCATTCAACAAACATTAAGCACCTACTATGTTCCAGGCTCTGTGTGAAGTGCTGGGGATACAAAGGCAAAAAACCAAACCAAACCAAACAACAACAGCAAAAACCCTGCCACACCCAAGGAACTCATGCTCTGATGAGGGAGACAACATGTGAGCAGCCACATACCCACAAAATATATACAGGATAAATTGGAGATGATTTCAAAAGGAAAGAACAAGATTAAGAAGGATAACTGGGAAAAGATTCTTGCAGAAGGTGGGATTTTAATTGTAATTTGAAGAAAGAAAGGGACACAAGGAGGCAAGATAGAGGCAATATGGAGCATGGGTGTGGGGTTGGCCAATGAAAATGTTCAAAGGTAGATAATGGAGTGTGGCATGTGAGAAACTGTCAAGAGGTCAGTGTCCCTGGGTCACAGAGTTTGGGGATTGGGGGAGGGGTAGGTGGGGAATAGGGAGTAAGGTGTAAGAAGACCAGAAAGGTAGTGTGGGGACCAATTTTTAATTGGGGAGTGCTGGCTAAGTGGCTAACTGCAATATTGGGGCAAGGAAGGAGACCGGCAACCTCCCTCAAAACAGAACAAGATTTATTTTAACAAGAACGAACTTAAAAAAAAACCACACACACACACACACACACACACACACAAACAGGATCAGTAGGATCAAGGGAAAGGAAATAAAATGGGGAAAGGGAAATTATAATACCTTAAAAAATACCACCGTGGGGCAGCTAGGTGGCGCAGTGGATAAAACACCGGCCCTGGATTCATGAGGACCTGAGTTCAAATTTGACCTCACACAGTTGACACTTACTAGCTGTGTGACCCTGGGCAAGTCACTTAACCCTCATTGCCCCACAAAAAAAAAAAAAATACCACCGCCCAGGAATCAGCTGAAAATACACAGCAGAACACCTGTCACTTTCCAGCTTCCACCTAGAATGCCCAATTCTCCTCCCCCAAACCTAGAAATACCCCACACAGCCCCAGCCAATGGGATGACCGCTCTGACAGTCACATGACTGCCCTCACTAGGCTTCCAATCATTATAATTTTGCCAGGCCCATGTAGGTGTCGGCTCGTGGAGGCATAAAAACCTCAAATAACAATTAATTCTTTTTTTTTTTAAATTTTTTTTAAAGTGAGGTAATTGGGGTTAAATGGCTTGCCCAGGGTCACACAGCTAGTAAGTGTTAAGTGTCTGAGGCCGGATTTGAACTCAGGTACTCCTGGCTCCAGGGCCAGTGCTCTATCCACCGCGCCATCTAGCTGCCCCAACAATTAATTCTTTACATTAGGATTGGGCCACCTTGATAGCAGGGTGGAAGATGGACTAGAACAATGAGAGACACTTGAAGTAGGGACACCAATCACCCGGCTCCTGAAGCAGCAGAGGTATGAGATGATAAAAGCCTGAAGTTCACCCTGCCAGGTTATATGGGGCTCGAGACAATGGGATGGAGGATATACAAAATGCTTATCATTTCTGGGACAGCCTTTGGATGTGTTGGTGACTATAATGCCCGGACAAGTTCATTGATGGATACTTTGTTATGCTGCTGGCTTTCTTTATTCTCACAGTCTCCCTCTCACCCCTGCTTCTGGCTGGTGCTCTGGAATCTGCCGGAACCTTAACAGAGTGCAAAAGGACAAGCCCTCTGCCGTCAGCAGCAGCAAAATGTCAAGCTCATGAGACAGATGCTAATGGATGCAGGCCTCCCTGAGGTTCACCATCCCAGTCACATCACTGTCTGGGTCACAGATGCTGTTCAAAATGCAGAGATCTGTGATGAACTAATGAATAAGCATAATGCATCCAAGTAGTGAACTATCCTCATACTTCTTCACGGAGAAGAGCTGCTCCAATATTGTCACAACCCCTCACCACCCACTAGAGATGATTAACTATTTCTGTACAAACCTTCTGGCTACTTGGAAACTTGTTGGGCAATATGGAGGAAGGCTCACTCCCCAGCACAGTATAACTTCCGCAGGATGTTCTTACATGTAAAAATCACAAGTGAAGGACAAAAATAAATTGTACAAATGTATAAATAAATAGGATAAATAGAAAATAATTAAAAGAGGGAAGGCACCAGAATTAAGAGGAGTTTGAGAAGGCTTCCTGTAGAAAATGGGACTTTGGTTGGGACCTAAGAAGGAAGCCAGCAAGGTCAGTAGTTGGAAGGGAGGAAGAAGAGTGCTCTGTAAGGGGCTAAAATTCTAGCTATACTATCTAAAATCTAATGAGTGGTGGCCAATAAATTATAAGCTTTAGAAAGAGTATTTAAATGTTTAAGTATTTATTAAAGAGCATTAGGATCAGAGAGAAAGGTAAAAATGTAACTATTTCTAAGAGACCCCATCATCTGACCCACCTTGGCGAGCAAGGTCAGGAACCAAAAGAGAAAGAAACCCTCCGCCAGTGTCCGCTTCCTACTTCATGTTCTCCTCTTTTTTTTTTAATATGCTTATCAAAAATAATTCTGATCGTTACAGCTCCAAGCATAGGAGATAGCCAGAGAAAATGCCTGGAGCCAAAAGATAGAGTGTCTTGTGCATGGTACAGCCAGGAGGCCAGCATCACTGGTTTGAGAAGCAAATGATGGTCAGGAATTGGTAAGAAGACCAGAAAGGTTGGGCTGGGGAGGTTAGGTCATGAACATCCTGGAAGCAAGAAGGAGCCACTGGAATTATTGATTAGGCAGGTGATGTGGTGGGGCCTGGGCTTCCAGAAAAAGCATTTGAGCAGTTGCATGGAGGAATGAGGAGAAACTAGGCGAAAGCAGACCCACAGCAGGCTACTGCAATAGTTCAAGGGCGAGGTGATCAAAGCCTGAGCCAGAGTGGTCACAATATCAGAGGAGAGAAGGAGGCCTATTGGAGAAATGTTGCAGAGGAGAAATTGGGAGGCCCTGACAACAGATTGGATGTAGGTAGCTGAGAGAGAGTGAAGAGGTGAGGATGACACCATAAACCTCAGAGGAGAGGTGACTGAGCGCTGGAAGCAGCAAGAGAAAATGGAAGTGGTCATGGGGAGAAAGAAGTTGGCCAATTCCCCTGCCTTCACCACTGAGCCAAGGGGAATGAATGAAGGTATATCCCATATTGGAAAGGGTGGCCAGGGAGGCTGGGTCATCAGGAAGGATCCAAAGCTTGCTGCTTGCTAGAAGACAGAAGAAGTAAGAGAAGAAGAGATTTAGGGTGAAGAAGATGTTGCCCATGGAACAGATTTCATTCCAGAGGACTCCAAGGATGGGGGGGGGGCCACTGGTTGTGTGACAATTGGAGTGACGCCCCCTACTGTAGGAAAGCTCCGCCATGAGGAGAAGGCATCTGAGGGCAAGCCATGTGGCTTGGAAGGTCAGTTCCTTGGTGTCAGGAAGTGACATTTGATGTTTCCAGTTTAGACAGGAGGCTTGTGGGACAAAGGGCGAGGCGCTCTCTCTTTCATGAGGACCTCGTGGGGAGGGGAGCTAGAAATGCTGGCTCCCTGAGATAGATAGATGAAGGAATCTTGGCCTCTCTTTCTCTCTTCACCAAATTCTTATGCTCCTTAATAAATGCTTAAAAGTCTAAACCCTTGCTAATATTGATGACCACTCATTAGATTTTTAGACAATATAGCTAGATACCAACTTTACAGATGGGACTTTGGAATGGTAGGGTAGAGGGCTGTGAGCATAAGGAATTGGATGGTATGGGGGACAGAATTTGAATGATGACCTACAGGGCTGCAGAATCACTGAGATGTGTAGGAGAGAGTTCATCCTTGATCAGAAGGCCACCCTTCTTCCCAGAGGAGCTTGGAAATTAGGCAATAAAAGAAGGCACGCAGTGCCTTCACTTCTTCTTTTCTCTCTGAAGGTTGGAGACTATGCAGGAGACAGCAAGATAGGAGATGGCAGCTGAACCACAATAGTAGGACATAGAATCCCACTCCCTACAAACTTTGCTCTTCCTTTCCCCACAGGAGACAAGTGGAGCAGGAGATGGAAAGCCCAAGGTCAATAGGAAGGCTGTCCCTCCTCGCATGGGAGGCTCTCCACACCCCTGATGGGAGATCAGGATGGCAGCAGAAGGTAAAAGTTGCCTTGTGCTGCCACAGATGGAAATGGCAAGGCCAGTCCCTACCAGCCAGCCCCTACCCATGTTCCCTCAGGCGCATGCAGAGGGGCCAGAAGGAAAGCATCACACAGATCTCCTCTTCATCATCAGTCGATGCCTTGGTCAAGTCCCATCTGCTCCTTGATTCTTCCTAGTTCTCCTTTTAACTTCTACCTTCCTTGAGTTCCTATGGCATTGGAAAGCAAGTTTTAATGCAGTAGAGGAATGAAGAACAGTATAGTGGAAAGGTCTCTGGATTTGAAATCTGAAGACCCAGGTTTAAATCTTGTCTCTAACATTGTATTTGGCTACCATTTATAAAGCACTTTGAACCTTGCAAAGCCCATGACAAATGGTATCTTATTTGATCTCACAATACCCCTAGGAGGTAGGTGCTATTATCATCCCCATTTTACAGATGTGGAAACTGAGGTACTCACAGGATAAGTGAATTTCTCAGGGTCTAACAGTATCTGAGTCTGGATCTGAACTCAGATCCAGTGTTCTGCCCACCTAGCTTCCTTGCTTCCTTGAGCAACTCAGTGAAAGTCTCCTGGGGCTACAATTTCCTCATCTGTACAATGAGGGGCTTGTATTAGATGATGTCTGATATCCCTTCCAATTCTAAATGCAGTGATCCTTTGACATGAGAAACCTCAATTCTCGAGGTGAGAACAGGGATGTTCTATGGAGAGAGAGAGACAGAGAAACAGAGAGAGACACAGACACAGAGACACAGAGACAGACAGAGACAGACAAAGAGACAGAGACAGAGACAGACAGAAAGACAGAGACAGAGAAAGGCAGAGAAACAAGGAGAGACAGAGAAAAACAAGAGAGACAGACAGAGAGAAAGACACAGAGGAGACAGAGACAGAAAGACAGAGAGAGAGAGACAGAGATGGAAACAGAGACACAGAAACAGACAGAGATAGACAGGGAGAAAGAGACAAAGAAAGACAGAGACAGACAGACAGACAGACGGAAAGAGAGAGAGAAAGAGAGAGGTTAGGAATGCATTTTGCCAAGTACACAATCTTGTTTCAGCTTTTGCTGACAGGTGAGTTTAAAGGAGGTGAAGGGGAGGCATGGGAGAGAAAAGGATAAAACTGAGCATGTGAACTCAGGGAAGTCTCTTGACTTCTCAAGAAAGTGGATCTCTATCTCCTTCTCTGTTAAAAAAGCGGGGGGAGGGTTGTATGAGCCAGTCTCCATAAATGATTGTTGGACGAATCAAGGCCCCTTGCAGCTTAAAGGTGCGATGTCTTTGCTCACAAAAGGCATACAAGGAAATCGTGTGAATGGGAGCAAACAGTGTACTGCTTATTTGTCCTCTCTGACCAGAGATAGCTCCAAGATGCTGAGATGCACTTACCCCAGTCAGAGCATTGTCATTAGGCAAACAGAACCCCGGGGTGCTCGGGAGCTTCCTGGCATTATGTGCCAGACCTTTGAAATGCAAAAGCCACCGTGCCAGTAATCAAATTGCTCCTTCAAGACAGACAGAAACACAAAATGCATTTTGTCTCATTTTCCCTCTGAAGGGCGGTCTTTGTAATGAAAATGATCCAGAGATACTTGAAAGGGGAGAGAGGGCTTGTCGGGCTGTGCCAAGAGGTGTTGGTTATGGGGGAAGGAGGATGAAGGCAGCACCACAGGCTTTCCCTGGAGCTTGGAATGGCATCATCTTTTATTTTTTCCCCCTCCTTCTGAGGAGACTCAGCTGCTGAATTCTCTTATTTCAGAAGGGACCTCAGCTCTTTCAAGTTCATATGAGAAAGATTTAGGGCTTCTTTTGTTGTTGTTGTTCAGTTATTTCCAACTCTTCGTGACCCCATTTGGGGTTTTCTTAGCAAAGATACTCCTCTATCTCAATTTACAGAAGAGGAAACTGAGGCAAACAGGGTTAAGTGAGTTGCACAGGGTCACACAGCTAGGAAGGATCTGAAGCCAGATTTTGAACTCAGGAAGATGATTCTAAATGCTCTAACCACCTACAGAAAGTTAGAGTTGGAAAGGACTTTGAAGATAATCCAGTCCAATCCCCTTATTTTACAGGTGAGGAAACTGAGACCCACACAGATGAAGGAATCTCTCCAAGGCCATATAAATGAGGAAGTTAGCCTGAAGCAAAGAAGACTTAGTAGCAACATGATCGGTTTCAAATACTTGAACAGTTTTTTTGTTTTTGAGGAAGGATTAAAATTTGTTCTGTATCCCTCAAAAGAGTAGGAGCACGTAGGTAGGGATCTAGCTAGGTAAAACGTGTGTGTGTGTGTGTGTGTGTGTGTGTGTGTGTGTGTGTGTGTGTGTGTGTGTGTGTGTCTAAATAGAATAAGGGTGACTTCAGCTTCAGGTATGGGAAAACTTCGAAATGATTACAGCTGTTCAGTGATGGAAAGGGCTGTTTTGTGAAATATTGAGTTCCCTGGAGAGTTTCAGGCAGAGGCTGAATGATCATTTTTCAGGAATCCTCCAGAAAGAAGTTGAGCAGAGCACTAGGATGAGGATACCAGACCTAAATTCAAATCCAGCCTCAGACACTTACTGGCTGTGTGGCCCTGGATGAGTCTCTTAAAACCCTGCTTGCCCCAGTTTCTTCATCTCTAAAATGAGCTCAAGAAGGTGTGATGATTAAAATCTAATGTGTGTACCTGCCCCCCAGTGTGGGGGGGAACTACCTAGGAATTACTTATAAATTAGGAGCTTCAGCAACAGTTTAGGCTTTTAAGCATTTATTAAAGTATATTAGAAGCAAGTAAAGAGAGCGAGAGCGAGAATGAGAGCACGTCTCTGAAAGAATGGAATAAACCCTATCTCTGATCTATGCCTGGAGAGAGAAAAATAACCACTCCTTCACCTAGCCACCCACGCTCCCAAAAGGAAAGAATTCCACACAGCTCCCCTGGAAGCCCCTTGTCGAACAGGAAGAAGGGCGGTCCCCACACACAGCTACAAGCTAATTGGCTGGTTGCATTCAAGTCCATTGATTGACAGGACTTAAAGGCAGTCTATGAATAGACGCAACTTCCATGTCGCCAATTTGACCTTCGAAATCTCAGAAAGGTCACCTCTTTCTCGATTCTCACAAAGGGAATGTCAAACCACTCTAGTATCTTTGCCAAGAAAACCCCAAATGGGGTCACAGAGAGTCAAACATGACTGAAAAAATTAAACAGCAACAATAACTGCTTGTTTCCTTCTATGTCACTGGAAAGTTGTCCTAGACCAGTGGTGTCAAACTCAAATAGAAAGGGGGCCACTAAACAGTAAGTAAAAATCTCTGTAGACAGTATATTGACTAAGCAAACCATATACTAGCATTATCTCTGTTCTATTGTATTTTTATTTATTTTGTTAACTATTTTCCAAAAATATTTTCACTGTTTTAGGGAGCTCTCAAGAGTACTGTGAGCCACAATGTAGGACATAAGCCACCTCTGGTCTAGATGACCTCTGAAAGTTCCCTTACTTCTCTAACATACATATACTTCTATCTTTCTTCTATGCCAGAACATTGTCCAGCATATGAAATATTGAGTAGGAATCCTAGTCTTTTCTCCTTCTTACAACCAGGCTTGTTGTGTATATGACCAGGGGTTATCACTCTTCCTCTTTGTCCTCATCATCACCATCAATGAGATATGTATTGTGAAGTCTTCTGTGTACAATCCTATTCTAGGAACTGTACAGAATTAGCTAGATGTGTTTCTAAGTAGCTGGAAGTGTGCAGTTTGAAACAAGCCACAGATACAAATAGACTCACAAAGAACACAGATTACAGAATAGAAAAGATACTGTTAACCCCCTACATGGGTATAAGAATAAACCCATACCAAATGCAGGAGAAGGCTAAGGAGGCTGTGAAACAGCAAAAGAGCAGAATTGAAACTTCTATATCCAACTACAGTAGGCTTTAATTCAGTTGAGTTATCCATTGATCCAATAGAGGCTTGAAGGTGGAGGTGGGATTTCAAAAAGTTTAGTAGGAAAGATTTTTCTCCCCCCCGCTTTTTAAAAAATATGTATTCTAATATGACAAGGAGAGAAAATACAAGATTTCTTTTGTGGGAGTATTATCAGAATCAATGAAAGGAGAGTCATTAAAACACTTTAAATGGTACTGAAAAGAGCTAGTAGATGTATAATTCCTGAGCCACCATCAGTGATCCCAGAGGACAGAAGTGTAACAGGAGTGAAAGGGGGCAAATGCTGTCCTGAGTTTCCAAAAAGGGAAGATGGGTGAGTCTGCAAACTATAAGTCAACGGCCATGATCTTGATTCCTGGAAAAATTATAAAATGCATTATTAATGGGACGTGTGGTAAACAACTAGAAAGAAGAGCAGGTATCACAAAATTCCAGTCTAGCTTCATCAAGAGTAGTTGGGGCGGCTAGGTGGTACAGTGGATAGAGCACCGGCCCTGGAGTCAGGAGTACCTGAGTTCAAATCCGACCTCAGACACTTAACACTTACTAGCTGTGTAACCCTGGGCAAGTCACTTAACCCCAGTTGCCTCACTTAAAAAAAAAAAAAGAGTAGTTCAAGCCACCTTATTTCTAGGATAGTTCTAACCCTGGTTCGGCTGGGTGACAAAAAGCCAGGAAGACTCAAATAAGACTTCAGGTATTTACTAGCTGTGTGATTCTGGGCAAGTCATTTAATCTCTTTCTGCCTCAGTTTCCCCGGATGTAAATTGGGATAACAGCACTTATCTCCCAGGGTTGTTGTGAGGATCAAATTAGCACTTGGCACAGTGCCTGCACTTAGTAGGTACTTAATAAATGGTCATTCAGCTTCCTGCCAGAAAATCTGCAGGGAACTTGCTGTAGTCCTAGCTGAAGAGAGATTCTCTAGGGATGGTGGGGTCCTCCTGATGTTTGCATATGACAGCTGCATAAAGCCTTGGAACATTGCACAGCCTCTTAGGAGAGATCCACAAATACTCAAAAATGTTTAGCTTAAATATCAACATGGGAAAAACCATGTGGACACAGAATGTCTACTGTCCAGATTACAACATGAAACAAAGTGAATAACCAGTAGAGCACATACAAGACATATATTTATGACATGAAGATATGTAGTTTATATGTTCTATACCATGTGACACATACTCATATCTTGCTATTATATGTATCATTAATATCATGTGTGTATGCAATTTCATAAATGGCTGATGCATTGGATTCAGAATTAAGTAAGCAAAAGATAATAAGTAGGATTGCCTTTGGAAAATCGCAAACTTCCTCTAGTGACCCTAAGCTCTGTTCAGTAATAGAGGTCCATTTTAAAATACCAATCTATGGGGGGCAGCTAGGTGGCACAGTGGATAAAGCACCGGCCCTGGATTCAGGAGGACCTGAGCTCAAATCCAACCTCAGACACTTGACCCTAACTGTGGGACTCTGGGCAAATCACTTAACCCTCATTGCCCTGCAAAATAAAAATTTTTTAAAAAGGATTATTATTAAAATACCAATTGATTTTTCAATGCCAATTTTGTTCTGGTGATTCCATATGAGTCTCAGTCAAAGAATGCTATTAAGTAATATTACTCATTTGTAATTACAATTTATAATTAATTTAATAATATTAATGCTATTAACACTAATTAAAAGGATTAAAAGTTAGTATTACACAAAGAAAAAGGGAAAGGGAAATGGTGATTGTTCATAAACTCCAGCATGTAACGGAGAACATGTAACAAGGAACTTCAAAGAAGAGCCAAAGGTATGTCATTGAAGAGTTGTGTGAAGAAGAAGGTGAGATGGTCATACGGTGAGAGCAGGAGATAGCAGTGAACAGCTCATGTACTCAAGGTGCTCCCTTGAGGTCAGAAAAAAAATTCATGGGGAACCTCCAGCATATTGGGAGGATCTGAAGTGAATTACGGGAGAATATGAACAAGAGTCACACCAGATGAACAGATATGAGTGGATTATAATTTGCACTATTTGGAGGGAAGATCCACCTCACTGAGATGACAGATCCATTTGACCAGTGGATCCAGGGAAGGCCCCTGCAGGTATATATGAGAAGAATTGTATCAATGTTACAACTGTCTCAGGTTGGTCTGACCTAGAAAGTCTCCAAAGGTGGTTGTGTCAACCAAGCTTCAGCTGTCAAAGGACCTAGTGTGCTAAATGGTGTGGAAATCATATAGGATGTGTCTGGATAAAGATTGGTCCTAAGCGGGCAGCTAGGTAGAACAGTGGATAAAGCACCAGCCCTGGATTCAGGAGGACCTGAGTTCAAATCCAGCCTCAGACACTTGACATTTACTAGCTGTGTGACCCTGGGCAAGTCACTTAACCCCCATTGCCCTGCAAAAAAAAAAAAAAAAAGATTGGTCCTAAGCACCAGAGGGAAGAATGACAGCACGGGAGGCATCTCTCTACAAGCCAAGGCCCTGCTCTATGTCTATTCTTCTAGTGCTGAGGCAGCAGCAGGGAGTGAATAAAGTCCTCTAAAGGCAAACCAAAACTAGGGAATTGTCAAGAGCCCAGGCATCAATCCAGGGCAGCAGTTAAGGTGGAGGAAGCTATGCCTCTGGTCCAAATTCCCTCTTACTAACCCCTCAGAAAGCTGTGAGCGATAAGCAAATGAGGGAAAGGGGGCAGGGATGTTACTAGCTAGACTATTTGATGAGGGCCTTTGAGTTTGTGCACCTGAAATTGGCTCTGGGTACTTCTGGGCTTGAAGGGGACCTATTACTGGTTAAATGCTCCCTAGGTATGGGATAGGGGATGAAAGCACAGTCCATTTGCTTTAATTTCTTTTTTCTTTTCTTTTTCTTTCTTTCTTTTCTTTTTTTTTTTTTTGTTTTTGGAGGGTTTTTCTCCTTGGATAATGAGTAAAAAATGATCAGAGCCAGAGGAGAGAGGTAGCTGACACCATGAGAATCATAAGAAACTTGGGGTTTCCCCCAAGTGCCTCCTTGGGTTAGGCAGAGCACATAATCACCAGAGTGAAGATGGGATTACCAGTACTTGACCCCGAGTAGGATTAGGAGAGCAGCCAGTAGTGCTCCTTGGTAGTCAGATACAGTTTACTTAGATTTTAGCAAAATGTTTGACAAATTCCCTAATGCTCTGCTTGTGGGAAAATTTTGCACTATATAATAGTATATATATATACATATATACATATATATAATTCAGAAATGATTAAATTATAACACCCAAAGTCACTAATGTGTCAATATTTATATGAAATATAAAATGTAATATAAAAATAAAATACATCAATAAAATTTCCAAAAATATATCAGTATGAAGGGAAGTCTTCAGTGGAGCTCCACTGGGATCTGTTTCTGGCCCTATGCTATTTAAAACTTTTAATCAATGAATTGGAAAAAGGCATAAATGACATGTTTATCTAATTTCCAGCTGACACAAAGTTAGAATGGATAGTTACCATATTGGATAAGAGGCAGGATACAAAAATATCTCAACAGGGGGCAGCTAGGTGGTGCAGTGAATAAAGCACCAGCCCTGGATTCAAGAAGACCTGAGTTCAAATTCGACCCCAGACACTTGACACTGGCTATGTGATCCCCGGCAAGTCACTTAACCCTCATTGCCCTGCCAAAAAAAAATATCTCAACAGGCAAGAATTTGATAGGAGGGAATTTAGGGCTGAATATAAAGACCTACACTTTGAATCAAAAAACCAGCTTCACAAGTGCATGCACAGATAGAAGAAGGCATAGCCAAACAGCACTTCATCTGAAAAAAAAATCTGGAAGTGTGAGGAGATTACAAGCTCAACACAAGCAGGCAATACCATTTGGGAGCTAAAGAAGTGAATATATTCTTGGACTGAAACTAAAGGGGATTAGTGTTGACTATGAGGAAGTTTCCAGCATATTGTGCCCTGCTCAGAATACATCTGGAATATTGTGTCCTGTTCCAGGAGCCATATGTGTAAATATAGGTGTAGACAGACGGACGGACGGACGGACGGACGGACGGACGGACGGACAGACAGACAGACAGACAGACAGACAGACAGACAGACAGACAGACAGATAGATAGATAGATAGATAGATAGATAGATAGATAGATAGATAGATAGACAGACAGACAGGTAGTTAGGTAAGTAGGTGGGTTGGTGTAGGTGTAGGTGTAAGTATAGGAGTAGGTATAGGTATAAATGTTGATATAGGTATAGAATATAGGTATAGATATAGTTATGAGTATAAATGTGAATATAAGTATAGTTATAGATGTAGGTGTAAGTATAGATATAAAAATAAGCATAGACGTAGGTGTAGGTATAGATGGAGATGACGACATAGATATAGATAGATATAGATGTAGCTATCACCTAATCATCAATCTTCTGTTGAGTTTCTTCCAGTTCATCTAGGCAGGTCCTCAAAATACAAGTACAGTCTGTTATCAAGTCTAGGCACATGCATGTGCATGCACACACACACACACACACACACATATCATGCATGCAGGAGTCCCAAAAGTTTTAGGGCAGTTTTAAGCTTTTGCTAACTTATACAAACATAGATTTGTTTGGATGGATGGATGAGTATATTTGTGCATGTGTATATATGTATATTATATTGTGTGCACATACATGTATATGTAATGTGTATTATGTATATGTGCATGTATAAGTATATAGTATGCATACATACACATTTGTGTCCCCAAAGTCTTTACTGCCCTAAGAGTTTGGGGACACTAGGTATGGGTGGGGTAGGGTGGGATGGATAGCAAGGCTTCTTAAACTTTTTCCACTCATGACCCCTTTTTGCCTGAGAAATTATGTGACCCTGAGTACATAAGGATACAAAATAGGTATACCTTTTACAGTTGCCAAATTTTTCACAACCCCCATATTCAGTTACACGGCCCTATAAGGGGTCTAGACCCACAGTTTAAGAAGCTTTGATGTATAACAGCTAGCATTTATATAGCACTTTATTATCTCATTTTATCTTCACAACTGCCCTAGGAAATAGGTGATATTACTTACTACCCCCAATTTACAGAAGAGGAAACTGAGGCAGACAGAGGTGGAGTGATTTGCCTAGGCTCACACAGCCAGTAAGCATCTGAGGCTACATATGACCTCAAGTCTTCCTGACTCTTGGTCCAGTGCTCTTTCCACTCCACCACTGAGCTGCTTCTAAATACTCAAGGGGATCTGTGATCTCATGAATGTGGATGTTTCTTCCAGTTATAGAGATCATAAGTACACCCATGCCAGTCCATCCTGGGTAATTCTGTTTATATCCTTCCAGAAGTTTACCACCAGGGAGTACACCCAATGAACCTGGAGCTTTTCTCCTTTGCTCTTGACATTAGTCATATATTTCTTTTCTGACATACTTTTTTGTTGTTCAGTTGTTTAGGTCATGTCCAACTCTCCATGACTCCATTTGGAGTTTTCTTGGCAGAGATACTGGAGTAGTTTGCCATTTCCTTCTCCATCTCATTTTACAGATGAGGAAACTGAGGCAAATAGGATTAAGTGACTTGCCCAGGGTATCATAGCTAGGAAGTATCTTTACCCTGGTTCTTCAACCTTCTTTTTTTCTTTCTTTGTTATATACTGCCACCTGATCACACTCACTATTCACCTTTCTGTTGCTCTCTGAGCAATATTCATTTTTAATTCCTTGGAGACTAAAGTGTTCCATGACTCAAAGACATGTAACCTCACCAGTAGAATAGCAGTATTCAAAAGATGACCCCCTTTGTTTCTGGGAGAGGTCTGGGGTCATTGAAGGAGGTTTGCAATTTCCCAAAGGCAAGCTCTCTCTCCTCCCTTTTAATTTTGGCATCAATTCATAGTCCATTTACAATATCTATTCAGTTCAGTTCAGTTGTTTGTCCTTTATTCTTGAAGAGGACCATGATATCAGGGTGATATCATGACTTGCAGTCAATTGGATTTAAGTGAGGGAGGGCTGTGAAAGATCAACAACCTTACTCTCTCCTCCAGAGCCATCTGGGTCCAGTGGCAAGATATATATTAGGACAAGTGGAGATGGCCCTTGATGTTTTTAAGGCAATTGGGATTAAGTAACTTGCCCAGAGTCACACAAGTGTCTGAGGTGAAATGTGAACTCAGGTCCTCCCAACTTCAGGACCAGTGTTCTATCCACTGCACACCCACATACATACTGATATATGAGTGCAATAGGGTATTCAATTGGCACACAGTAGGTGCTAAATATATGCTGATTCACTGATTGATCTAACTTGATGTTAGGTAGACAATAGTTGGCTATACACAATAGCTCAGTAGTGTTAAATTGCGGGTGGGGGAGGACAGAAAAAGGTAAAGGAAAGACCAATAATGTATTGTATCTATCAAGCCTTAAAGGAATTCTAAGAGGTGAACAGATTTTAACAGGTTTCTTCCACACCGATGCGCTTATAGTAATGCCCTTTGCAGGAACACAATATTCCTACCTCCTAGTGTTTCCCCTCTAAGACTATCTCCCATCCACTCTGTATATACCAATTTATGTATATGCCATCTCCCTTATTAGAATGTAAGTTCCTTGAGGTCAGGGACTATTTTTTCTTTATTTGTATGCCCAGTGCCTTATCCAGTCCCTGGATGAAGTAAACAGTTAATAAATGAGCATTGATAGATTGATTGATTTCTGTCAGCTAAGAGTACAAAGTGCAAAGCACTGGCAATAGTGATCCGGCTTTGTAGATTAACCCCAGCCACCCCTGGGGAGGCGATCCTCACAGAGGAAGAAGCAGCTCCTTTGCCCAGCCCGCCGACCTTGCACTTACACGCAAGCACACTGGCATCCCTGCACGCCTCAGCCTTGCCACATGGGGCTGTTTCTGTCCTTTATGTCTTGCCCTATGCTAATTGGCTTGCCCTGTACCTCCATGAGAGTGAGTACCTTACCACATCCCCCTTCACAGGAGCTCAAAAGTGGGGGCAACCATGCCCTCATTCCTTCGGAAGATCTATACCCTTCCAAAAGGCATCGTGGTTGCTCCCAGTATAATCTTACCTCCTCATCCCAGTGTCCCCTCCCAGCCCCAGCCGGATTACCCAGCTCCCAAGAAAGCAGACAAGGCTGCATTTTGGAATTCTGCCTTTGTGATCCTCCCAATTTGCTTCCGACAGCCTGACAGCTAGGCTTGCACAATTTGGAGCGCTTCTTCCTGCCGAATCCTGAGGTGTTCGCCTTTTTGTTTAATTCATAAGCAGCCGTTAGCTGGTGGAAAATCCTCAGAAGATCAAAGAAAGGGAGGAAAGGGCTCCCTTTAAGGTACACCACAGCTCACTGCGAGTGGGGGGCATTTTCTAATATAGGAAATAAAAACCCTTGGTTTTAGACGGTGATTAAAAATGGGATATTCTCTCTGACTCTTCTAAGGAGGGTCTGGATGGCTCAGGTGTCCCCAGCAGCCAGGGAGTAAGGTCTGCAGACATGTGGTTGCTGTATGGCATTGTAATACCGTGGAACAAAAGATGGAGCGCATTACTTCAAGCCTCAGGCGACCAAGTTGAGGGGTGAGTGTTGGGGGAGGGACCAAGGCACTTAGCAAGCTGAAATTCTCCATCAAAGCCAGTGCCCTACGCGTACAAGGAAACCTGAGCTTATTCCACTATTATCTGGCGATCCTCTGGTAAGAAGTGGAAAGGACCTTGCTTCCTTAGGCTAGAGACTGAAGGAAAGGACAAGCCCATACACATAAATTAAAACAAACATGGTTCAAGGTACCCAGGGAAACTGCCAAATTATTAGCAAAATAGGAATAGCTCAAAGGGACCAGATGATGGTTTGGAAAAAGAGACAAGGTTCCTTGGAAGAGTCACACCACCTATGGTGTGCAGCCACCATCAGGAAGAAAGTTTTTCAAGGATTATCTGGATAAGCAAATCCCTCCAAAGTTATAGAACTGGAAAGTATCTCCAAATACATCTTCCCCAGTAGCATCATCTGATCTGTAAGGCTCAGGGCCTGGGAAGAGTATTCTGGCCATCTAGACAGTCAATTCCGCTATGACATGTGATTCCAAAACACAAATTTGTTTCAAGGGGATTCATATATTAGGGAACATTCTTATTATACCTCGAGTTAGCTAATGCCAGATTTCTTCTGCAAAAAAATGCAATACTTAACAATAACACACAAGCTGCAACCCTTCCTATGCCCACTTTCACAAGCATATTTCAGGTCTTCGTCAAGATAAAGTACCATATTTATTTTATATCTCCTGGTGTGAAGACCCTGTGAGCCACAATCAACAGTTTCACATCACCCTCACCTCTGCTCCCATATAACCTTCCTCCTTAGCCTGGGCCTGGAGTTGCAGCTGCCAACTTGTAGTGTAGAGCAGGGACAAGCCAAGCAATAGCTCAAGGACAAAGACAGGGCCACTATTATATTCGTGTATTTCTTAACCATTTAACATGTATAAAGTTATCCTATCATTTTTATTAGGTTCCTATCTTTTCTTTTACATGTCACTGGCAAAGTTCTTAAGTCGTGTGCCTCAATTCCATTTTCCCCATGAACCCTGTGGGTTTTGTTGTACAATTTTGCATAGCTCTATGCTTTGGGGGAATTCATATGTGTAATTCTAGCAGAACTGCCTAACATGATAAAGACAGAGATGTGGCTAGGCAAAGGAAAGATGACAACTTTGCCCCTCCCCATCCCACCCCAGTTTAATTTTCTTCCAGTGCCTTTGAGATTTGAGAAACTGGAGGACTCTAGGCCTCAGAGTCCTTGTTAGTTTTCAGGAAAAGTAGCCTCTTTAGAATGATGACTGGTAGGTTAGCTACCCAGAAATTAAGCAGAGAGCCACATAGATTTTCTAGATCCAAACTAAAGAGAGGTCTAACTGCTCTATGACCAGAGAATATAGTTCAAAAAATAGAATTAGATATGACGCTAATAGATAGCCAGGAGTTTGTTCAGTTTTGTTCCAAATAATTTGGTGCCTAGGTCAAAGAATCTCATTCTGGAGAAGAAACCTTATTCCAAGGCTTTGTTAAGAAAAAGGCAGACCATACTTATAGGTAGGAAAAGTCCTCCCACCCTAATCCAATAGCTGGCTGTATTAGATAAGGTTTCTTGTATTCTAAAAGAGATGGAGATTTAAATGAAAAGACTATGACAGAGCTCACTCATTCCCCTAAAAAGAAGATTTATCACCCTAGCTAAGGACCCCAAGAGAAAGTAGAAAGAGAACGAAGTACCACCATCTTGGACCCACTGGTAGCCATATCCAGCAGCCACAACAGATAATAATATTAACACTTTTTAAGCATCAATGTGACAGCCACTATGCTAAGCACTTTACAGATATCATCTCATTTGATCCTCACAATAACGATGGGACTCATGTGCTATTATTGTCCCTGTTCTACGGTTGAGGAAATTTAAGTGACTTGCCCAAGATCACACAGCTATGCTACATCTGAGGAAGATTGAAACTCAGATCTTCATCACTCCAGTCCCAGAACTCTATTCACTGGAACACCTAGTCATAATCCAGGAGAGCAGCAGCCATTCAAAACCAGCAGGGAGCAATGACTATTAGAAACTAGGCATTTGGTAGAGACTTCATGTCATGCAAGACCCAGATTGGGAACAGACCCAGCAAGAACAAGGCAATCCCCTCCCCAGAAGACAATGGCAATCTTGAAACATAGGAGGCATGAGGTATTTTTCCACAAATGGGCCCTGGGCACACATATTTAGAAGGCTCCCTAGAGCAGCCTCCTCTGTGGAAGTGAATCTCGGAACTGGAGAGTATGTGCAGGTTGTCTATTCAACATCATATTGCTAAGTTTTAAACGCAGAGTCATAAATAGAGTTTGCACATCCCAGAAGCAATTCAAACACGCTTTCTACCCCCACCCACTCAATAGATGCTACAGTTCCAGAACTCCAGAAACAAGAGAATGAAGGAAAGGGTAAAACTCTTCCATGTCCCTAGCATAGCATTTTTTAGAAGAAAAGTTTGAATTCACCAAGGTAACTGAGGGTTGAAAGAGAAAGCTAAAGAAGAAAAAGAAAGAGCATTAATAAGGTGCATATACAACCTTAAACGCATCTTAGTTGGTCAAAAAAGCTCTTCTGCATTTCTTGACATGCTATTTATACACCTGAGCCATATTTTGTAGCTTTTTGTTTTATGAGTCCATCCTTCCTATGTGAATTCCTGCCCTCCCCTTCTCTTTTATTGTATCTGATACAATATTTGGCCAAACATAGAAGCTTAAAACACCCCAAAGAGGAAGAACAGGACCCCTTAATTCTCTTGGCCTCTCCTATTTCCTTCACTGACTCTTCCTCCTCTCAAAAGTTAGCATTTCCCAAAGTGCCATCCTAAGCTCTTTCTTCCTCTCCTCTATCCTGTATTCCCTGGTGATTTTATCCACACTCTATTACTTCCAAGATTACCTCTATGCAGATAAATCTGAAATTTATACCTCTAAACAATTGATGGTACATTAGATGGAGCATTGAACTTGAAGTTGGAATATCAAAATAAACTCAGTTTAAATTCTACCTTAAGTCAAGGTAAGGAGCATTTATTATGTACCCACTATGTTCTAGACTTTATTCTAAATGCTCAGGAACTTACTAGCTTTGACCCTGGGCAAGTCACTTAACATGCCTCAACCTCAGTTTCTTCATCTGTGAAATGAGGGAGATTAGACTTGTTAGTCTCTATGGTTCTTTCCAGTTCTAAATCTATAATTCCATGATTTCTTTCTTAAACTCCAGAAATGCATTTATGGATGTCTCTTAGACCTCCATCTCCAAGTTAAAGTCTAATGGGTAACTAACACTGTGTCCAAGATAGAATTCCTCATCTACCCCTTAAAATGTGTTCTTCCCATTACTTAATTCACATTACTTTTGGTCATGTTTCTTCCAGTCTCTCAGCCTAAATACCTTGTAGTCATTTTACTCCTCCATTTTCCTCACCCTCCACATTCTGCTTAATTCTACCCCCACAATCTTTCCCTGTTTACCTTCCCTTGATTCCAGTGGAATGTGCACTATCTAATAGAGAGTCCTGGAAATCTGAGGACTCTGTCCTTGACCTTGTGACATAAAATAATCATGTCAAGGACCTAACTGAAGGTGTGCTTACCAAATTTTCAGATGACACAAGCATAAAAGGGATAGTTAACATGCAAATGCCAAAAAGGACTCCAAATCATCTTGAAGCCTGGAATGTAGAACTAAATCTAATAAGATGAAATGTAATAGAGATAAATGTTAAGTCTCATGCTTGGTTCAAAAAGAATCAGCTGAACAAGTATAGAATGAATGAGGAGATCAGCAAATCAGCAGAGTGAATGGTTATTAAAGAACCCAATTCCTCAATCCTCCCTGCATGAATAGAGATAAAACATAGCAAAATAAATAGACGGATAGCAAAGGAGGGTGCAACCAAAAAGCCTCCAAACTGAATAGCTTTTTAGATAAGGAAAAGGAAAGAACAAGGAAATGAGCAAAAAGGAAAAACTCCAACACAATGAACAAATATTATGGATTAAAAGATCCCCAAGATAAGTCACCCCCCAAAAAAGTTAATTAACTTCAGTGGCCCCAGAAATAAAGCTGGATCTATTGCAAGACATATCAAATGGGATTCTAAAAATTCTTTAAAGAAAATTATTTCCATAAAGCAAGAGCTATAATGAAAGATCTATTATCAATAAAAACAGAAGATCAATTAACAAAAATCAACAACATGGAAACGAAAGTAGAAAATTTGAATGGAGCATGACATTAATGGGAAATAATATTTTCAGGCTTAAAGGCAACTTAGCAAAACTAGATCCAAGAATAACTTAACAGACTTTAAAATTTTGGAAGCAAAGATGATCAACCTAGAAAACAGATTTCATAGAAATGATTTAGGAATCATTAGATCTTCCCCCCTCCAAAAATATTGAAATAAAGATTCTAATCACTGTTTTTTAGGCAATAACTCAAAAAACAGTCCCAAGAAGTAGTAAGGTTAAGGGACAGACTACAATTCTATAGGCTTTCTCAGCAACATTCATATAAAAATATCATATTCAAATTATCCAAATATATCTTTGCCAAGTTTCAGAGCCAGATCAATAAAGAGACGATTTTATAAGCCACTAAAGGAGAAAAATACAAATTATCAAGCAACTTCATTTAGAATCATCCAGGATTATTTATCCTTTATGAGAAAGCACAGAAAAAGCTGGAACAAGATTTACAAAAGTCAAGAGGAAATGAAATTTGTCCAGGAATCTATTACCCAGCTAAACTAGGAATGATGTTTGATGATAAAAATATACATGCATGTTTTTGATTTTTCACAACATTTCCAAACATATCTATAGGAAGGAAAAAGAAAAACTGTCTAACATCTTTGATATGCAAATCATAGAGGAAACAAATTTCCAGGTAATTTCTGGAGAAGCCATACTAGGTAAGGACATAAGATATGTAAATCAATGGTGACTGTAAAGTACATCCAGTTTTAAGATTCTGAATCCCAAAGTCACTAAAAGGGAGATTCCTTGTAAATGTTAGAGTGGATTTTCAAAGCAATAGAGATTGGAGGGGAGGGAGGAGACACGTTTTCCAGAAACAGGTTTACCTAAGAGGATCACCAAGCTGTGGGGATTGGGAGGGAGGGAAGGAGAAGTACCTCTTCCTACTGACCTCTGGAGCTCAAAGAATTGTCCTTATATCCCCTGGTCAGAAAGAAGGAAAAAAGAGTTTGTCCATTGGAGCCTTTAATAACTCTCAGTTTTGGCTAAGCAGACAAAGAAAAGACCTCAGTTCATCATGGCACTGTGTCAGATGGGAAACAATCACATAATACCTGTGCGTACCCTGAATCAAGGTAAGACTCCTCCATTTCACATTATCGCACATTTTCAGAAACAAGCTCACCAAACATCCATACAGCTTGGCACAAGGCAGGGCAAAATGCCCATGCTCCCAAGACTGGGTCGGTTCTCTATTATATTAAATTTCTCTGATACTACATCCACATTTTACACACCCATCCCCTTCTCTTCACAAGCCTGGCCACCACCCAAATTCACTTCTCTCCTAAATTTTTGCAATAATTTCTGCCTACAGTCTCTTCTCTCTCCAATCCATTTTCCATATAGCTGTCAAACTGATGCTTCTGAAACACAAATATTACCACTTTATTCCCCTGCTCGAAAAGTGTCAAGAGCTACCTTTTGGATAAAAGACAAACTATTAGGCATTTAAATCCTCTCAGAATTTGGTTCCAGACTACCTTTCTATGTTTATCTTTTCAAGAATAATATACATTATTCTCCACCCTACATTATATATTCAAGAGAAATTAGCCTGTTTCCTATATGCCCCTGTACCTCTGTACAAGCAGCAACTTGTTTTATTTTTGTCTCTATATACCTACCCCCCCCCTTGCAGTTATTAGTGTGAAACCTGGCACATAATAGATGCTTGAATCAATGAATGAATGAATGATTTGAAAATTTGTTTTGCAAGAGAATTTTTAGACTTGAACTCTTTGGTCCCAGAAGTAAGAACTAGAATCAGTGGTAGAAAATTGCACAAAGGCAGATTTTGTTTCAGTGTTAGTGAAAACATCCCAAAAATTAGTTACCCAGGAGTGGAATGAGCTTTCTCTACCAGGTTCCTCTGACCACTCCAATGGAAGTCTTTAAGCAGAAGCTGTGGTTACTTGTTTTGATTGTTGTAACAGCAATTCCTGTTGAAGTCAATTTAGACATGATGATCTCTGAGCCCCTTTCCAACAATGAAATGCTCTGCTTCTTTATCCCTGTGGAAGCCCCCAGTTTCAGACCCTCATTATCTTTCTCTTTTTTTTTAATGGTTTTTTTTTTTTTTTTTGGTGGGGCAATGAGGGTTAAGTGACTTGCCCAGGGTCACACCGCTAGTGTCAAGTGTCTGAGGCCCGATTTGAACTCAGGTCCTCCTAAATCTAGGGCCAGTGCTTTATCCACTGTACCACCTAGCTGCCCCACCCCCATTATCTCTTGTCTGAACTATTCTAATAAACCTGGTCTTCTCATCTCCATCCTTTCTCCTGAATCCTCTATCTTACATGCCATTTATCTACCTAAATCATAGTTCTGATCACATCATCTCCCTACTCAGACAACTTCAATAGTTCCTTATTGTCTATTTAGGTTTTTTTGGTTTTCTGTTTGTTTGTTTGTTTTGCCAGGCAGTAAGAGTTGTGAGTTGCCCAGAGTCATACAGCTAGTAAGTGTCAAGTGTCTGAGGCTAGATTTGAACTCAGGTCCTCCTGAATTCAGGGCCAGTGCTCTATCCATTGCACCACCTAGCTGCCCCCCCCACCCCCACCATTGTCTACTGATGAAAGTCTAGCAACCTTGCCTAGCATTCAAAGCTCTCTACAATTTGACCCCCCCTGTATCTTTTTTTTTGAACCTTGTCTACTGATACATTATTTATTTACTCTGTATTTGAACCAAACTGTTCTTTTTGCCATTCTCACTGATTTTGTTCAAACTGTTTCCTGAGCCTATAATGCCATTTCCCTACCCTCCCAGTTCTATATGTCAAATCTATCATTCAAGGCCAAGTTCAAATACCATCTCATTCATGACATCTTCCCTAGTCCCCTCCCCTTTACCTGCTGGAAATAATCTCTCCCTCCTCTGAACTCCCATAGCACTTCCCAATTCTCTTATGCTTTCTCTTTGTAATTTGTATTCTAATAATTTATGTATCTATCCTATCTCTCTTACTAAACTACAAACTCCAAGAGGACTGGGACTTATAATTTAAAATTTTAAAATACAATTATAAATTCATAATATTTATTGTTATAAATTTTATATTATTATAAATTTAGTGTTATAAATATAATAATACTTAATATAATTATACTAAAATATAATTATGAAATATAATTTAAATTGCATTTAAATTACAGTAACTTTTAATTTGAATATATTTTAATTATAAAATCATTCATTATTGAAGTAAATAATTAAGTGAATTGTTAAGCTTATAATTTAAAATAATTTATTAAGCATCTACCATGTGTCAGGCATTGTGCTAAGATGTGGGGATACAAAGAAAGGCCAAAAAAACCCACACACTTCCTACCCTCAAGGAGCTCACAGTCTAGTAATACAGACAAGATAATTTCCAGGATAAATTGGAGGTAATCAACAAAATAAAGGCATTAGGATTAAGATGGTTCAGGAAAGGCTTCTTGCAGACGGTAGGATTTTAGGCATTCCAGATGATTGGGAATATAGCCCTCAGCAGCTTACTAGAGAGGCAGTTTTAGCAGGGGTAGATAAGGAGTTTCATTTTGGACTTGTTGAATTTAAGATGCTCTCAGGACATCCCGAAGGAGATATCCAAAAGGCAGATGATAATATTCAGGGGAAAAATTAGGGCTGGACATAAAAATTTTGCTATTTTCTGTCTATATGCTTTTTTTAATGTCCAAAAATGCATTTTCATTCCACATATTAGTCCATCATCTCTTTGACATGAGGTATGTAGCATTCTTTTTTATCAGTCATCTGATAATCTGCTAATTAACTCTAATTTATCTTCTATATATCTTCTTTCTACATAGTTGCTTGCATGGTTTTCCCCCCATTAAACTGTTAGCTCTTTGACACCAAAGACTGTCTTTTGCTTTTCTTTCCATCCCCACCATTTAGCCTAGTGGCTGGCACATAGTAAGTCCTCAATGATTGACTGCCTCACCACTGGAATCATAGTTGCTCATTTGCTTGATCAGAGTTCATATAAAAGGTGGGATTTTCACTGGGACTTAAAGGAAGACAGGGAAGCCACAAATCAGAAATGAGGAGACAGAGAATTCCAAACATGAGGAACAGCCAGTGAGAATGCATAGTTGGAAGATGGAGCAAGGAGTGACAAGGAGGCCAGTGGGACTATACCTTAGAGTTTGTGAAGAGTAAGGTGATAAAGAATGAAAAGGTAGAAAGGGGCCAGGTGATGGAGATGGAGATGGAGATGGAGATGGAGATGGATACAGATACGGATAGGGAAATGGATAGGGATAAAGATGATGTAGATGATGTACATATAGATGTACATGTAGCTATAGATATGCCTTTGAATGTCAGAGGGCTTTATATTTCACCCTGGAAGTGATTGGAATCCCTGGAGTTTACTGAATAGGGAGCTGCTTTGTCAAGATCTTGTCAGATCCCTCTTCACATGAGAAGGATGAAGGAGGAGATAAAGGCAAAAATAAGTAGGAAGGAAGGCACTTGTCAGAGGTGGCTCAAAACCTCTTAGTTCAGGTTCATACCCAGTCCAGGTTTGATGTTAGGACAAAATGAGGTACTTGAAAGACACTGAACAGTTAACAAGAGGTTTGTTTTGCCCTAATAATAAGGATATAACATGAGGAATGAAAGATATAAAATGTAGCACTTATACCTCTGGACAAGACCCCGCTCATCTCCATATGGTCAACAAGGCAGGATATGGCATGTTGTGATTTGACTGGTCTTCAGAAATTCATCAAATTGGAGAAGCCCAACCACCCATGACAGAGATTTTTTATTCTGTCTTTAAATGACCAGGAGGTTGTGTCAAGGAGGCCAGGGCAAATCATATCCTTTTAGGGAAAGCTAATTCCATTGAAGAAGTCAACATGGAGGGCTGGGGCCTACCCCATGCTGTGGGTGGAGGAAAGACACTGTGTCAGGAAAATTCTGGTAAATGTTAATCTTATCTCAAGAGTGGATGGTGGGAATCATCCAAAGCTAAGGGTTGGCAAGGCAAGATCAAAAATAGGATAAAGAAGTAAGGGGCTCAGGAGAAGAGTCCTGTGAAGTGGGGAACTACTTCACCAAGATGGGGAAAGGAGGAGAGTTCAGGTAGTACAAAGGTGTCTGGCTGGGAAAGGACCAAGGGTTCAAGGGATTGGAAGTCATGGAGAGGATACAGAACAGGATTTGGGATTGCAAACCAGAGGGAGTGATAAAATGACAACATAATGTGATCAGACAAGGGAATTTTACTATTCATGAACACAGAAACAGCACATTTGTGGGTGATAGCAAGAACAAGGGTATGGCTATCTAAATGTTTAGCTGAGGTGGGCTAGACACCATGTGAAATGAGTAAATTGAGGAAGTGTGAGGTTGGAATGTTTGAGAGAATATCAATATTTATTATGAAATCTCCCAGTAGGAGGGCAGGGGTTGAGCAAGAGTACCAAAAAAAAAAAAAAAATTGTGAGACAGGCATTAAATTCATGGAAGAAGGAAGGGGTGTGTCCTGGAGCTCCACAGAAAACTTCTATCAGAATTTTGATTGGGTAATAGAGATGGATTAAGTTGAACTTCAAAGGAGCTACAATTACTGAGGGAAAGCAGAGGGAAAGGCTGACCACAACAATTGGAAGCAAGGAGTTCTCCAATTTCCCCACATCAACTAGTGAGTTGGGGGGAATTAGGGAAAGTCCATCCAGTATTATGAAGCAGACATTCCAGAGAACACAATGGGCAGCTTTTGAGTGGTACTTTGGGGAAGGGCTGGGTTCAGAGGGATAAGAATAAGAGAGAGGGTTGGGGGAGATAGGGGCAGGAATCTGAATTGAAACAGGGTATCAATAATGATGGCCAGGGGCAGCTAGGTGGTGCAGTAGATAGAGTACTGGCCCTGGAGTCAGGAGGAACTGAGTTCAAATCTGGCTTCAGACACTTATCTCTTACTAGCTGTATGACCCTGGGCAAGTCACTTAACCCCAATTGCCTTACCAAAAAACCCCACAAAAACAAAAACAAAAATAAATAATGATGGCCAGGGAGTTAAGAATCATGTATTTTCCAAGATTCCCATGAGATTCTTGCAATGTTAGAAGGTGTTTAATAAGTGTCAATGAATGAATGAATGAATGAATGAATGAATGAATGAATGAATGAATGAATGAATGAATGTAGTCTTACTGTCCTGGGGGCCCCAGATGCACTGAATTTTGATGTAGAGGTATGGAGGTGCGGTTCAGTATGTTGTAGATTCCTTGGAATCATAGACTATATCTATACTCTGATGGAAAGTTGGACATATCATCTAGATATTTCCAAATATCAGAAGACCAAGAGTAGTCCTCCAACAGATATTCAGTCAGTTGGTCCACTTCTCCTCCTGCCAAATTTTAAGGCTCTTTATTAACACTATCTTCCACCCTTTCCCCCAATCAACTTCACCTCTACTTGCTGTCTTTGGACATTCTCTGTACTGTCCCAACCTTGGCTTGCCTCTCTGTTCTTTTCCCCTCCTATACCTATTCCTTTCTTCCTCTTTCTGGTCTTTTTTTTTCTTCCAAGGATTACCCTCATTTTCCACTCATGTTCTCTCTTTGATCAGATACAACCTTGTTTCTCCCTCTACCGCAGGTTTTATTAATTTTGTTGTTCAGTCATGTCTGACTCTGTGACCCCATTTGGGGTTTTCTTGGCAAAGAAACTATAGTGGTTTGCCATTTCCTTCTCCAACTCATTTTATAGATGAGGAACTGAGGCAGAGTTAAATGGGTTGCCAGGGTCACAGAGCCAGTAAGTGTCTGAGACTGGATTTCAACTCTGGTCTTCATGATTCCATGCCTGGCTTTCTATCCACTGCGAAGCCAGGCCTAAAGATTGGTTTCTAGCCTCAACAGAGATCATATAAAAAGTTTCTAAGACACTAGTCTGACCAAGAAGGATCTCTTGCTTGCTGTCACCTCACCTGTTCTCCTGTCCCTTAAATTCCCCTGAGTCTCCTTCCTGGTTGCCTGCTTGGGACTCTGCACCATTCTTTGGCATTGGGGTACTCCAGCTTCTTAGCTGCCTGACCTCCAGTATTTGTCTCATTTCTGATTAGCTCACCACAACCTTGTCCTGACCTTCAAGTCACGTGTGCATTTGGACTCCCAACCACTGGCCTGGTTACTGGCCTACCACACAGGCTAGCTACTTGACTTCATCACATTCCCTAACTCTCCTGGGTCCACTTTACACCTCTCCATATTCTCCCTCCACATCTCAGTCCCCAACAGTATCCTTCCACTTTTTCAATGCTTCATGTCCTTGACTTTGGCTCTTTTTCTTTGCTGCTCCCACAGGCCTGAGGTAACCCCTCCCCATTCTCTTCTTCTAGCCTAGACAGGCTTTCCCTCCCCCGGTCCCTCCTTAATTTCTCTCATTAAAAGCTTTCCCCTCTCCCAGCTTGCTGACACTAACCTTTTCCCTCACCCTATTTGCCGCTAGCTTTGTCCTCAGCTACCATTTGGACTGCACATGTCCAAATGAGATGGCAAGCTCCTTGGGGCAGACAGAGATCTTATCAGTTCATGATTTTGCTCAGGGCGGTGGGTGTCACCCCGTCGTGGCTGCTGTCAATCAGGAGAGGGGTGGGCAGCGTACATAAGAATGCACAGCTGTCTTTTAAAGAGCCTTCATCTCTAGGAGAAACATTATGTAAATGCCCGTCCAAATTAGGAGCAGCCCTCCGGCTCCTGGCAAGCTGCCAGCGCCGGTCCCTTGGCAGGGCAGGAGCTAGGATTCCTCTCTGTGCTTGTGTCAGAGCTCACCGGGAGACTCATTTCTCTAACCTAAAAACCCATCCCCTTTCATTCTCAGGGTCCTCTGGGTAATGAATGGCTGGGTGAACTGAGAGGCCTCTGGGTGTGAAACATTCCACAGTTCAGGGAATCGTGATGTATTTGCAACACACACACACACACACACAGAGAGAGAGAGAGAGAGAGAGAGAGAGAGAGAGAGAGAGAGAGAGAGAGAGAGAGAGAGAGAGAGAGAGAGAGAGAGAGAGAGATAGCTCATACCCATCTCTGTGTCTTCACTCAGGCTGAAATCCTGCCTGTCCTTCAAGCACCAGCTCACATCCCACTCACATCTTCCATAAAGCCTGACAGCCTGCAGCCCACAGTGATCATTCTCATTTCAGTCAGTCAGTCAATGAGCATTTATTAAGCACCTACTATGTGCCAGGCACAACACTAAGTGCTGGGGATACAAAGATAAAGGTAAAAAATAGTCCTTGTCCTTAAGCAGCTCATAGTCTAATAAGGGAGACAACAGGCAAACAAATCCATACAAATAAGCTGGATACAGGATGAAGGTGTTGTTGTTGTCATCTTTGTTGTTCAGTGACCACATTCTCCGCAAAGATGGTGGAGTAGTTTGCCATTTCCTTCTCTGGCTTATTTAACAAATGAGGAAACAGAGGCAAAAACAGTTAAGTGACTTGCCCAGAGTCACTTATCTAGTAAGTGGCTCTATCCATTGCTCCACCTCAATGCCTAGATGAATTCAAGGATGAATAAGAAAGAATTATGAATAAGAAAGAGAGAAGACACTGGAATTAAGAGAGTCTGGGAAAGGCTTCCTGTAGAAGATGGGATTCTAGTTGGGTCTTAAAGGAACCCCAGGAATCCAGGAGAAGATGAGGCAGGAGGGCATTCCAGGCATGGGGGATAGCCAGAGAAAATGCCCAGAGCTGAGAGAGATGGAGTGTCTTGTTTGTTGAACAATCAGGATACCAGTGTCTTGGTATCTAAGAGGACCTGTGGGGGAATAAAGTGCAAGACTGGAAAGGTGAAGTCACTGTAGCGTTTGCAGTCTGTATCTGACTCTCCATGTTAAGCCTGGGTACACTGTAATAGTCTCTAAGGGCCACATACCTTCCTCCTCTTTGAATTTTTGGAAGCTAATTTTAGAAGAAAACTAGGGAGTACAATAACAATAGCTCTAAGCCCCCCAGTTAGGGAAATTACTAACATTTAGGCAGAGGTTAGGCTCTGCTTAAATTTACATTTATTTTTCTATTAACCCATCTTTGTGATTAAGGCAAGATTTGGGCACCTGGAAATATCTGAGTAACAAAACAGCAGATTCTAGTATAGCATATTAGATAGGCAGTGTGAAAGAAGTTAGGGAAAGAATAGATCTCTTCTGGGGAGTTGGCTCTCCAATGGTCCAACTCACTTATCTCTTTTCTGCCATAGCTCAGTCCTACCATTTTATTTTATTTTTGCTAGTTGCCCAGGTGCTGCCAATTCTTTTGTCAGCTTCATAAGACCTCACTCTTTCCTCTAAGCTTCCAATTCTTGGAATCTTCATCTGGTTCTGGGATAGAACCACTCTTTTATTCAAATTCCTCAAGGAACTGAGTTAGAATGACTTTGATTCAAGGAGGAGTACAAGCCCTGTTGACACTCCATTTTGATTGATTCTATCAATAAAGGTTCTTACCTTAGAAAGATAATTACTTTTAAGTGGGTAGGATAATCAGTGGAACACTATATATAATTCCACTGCCTTAGGTGAGATGGTGGTTATCATTACAGCTAAAACCAAGAGAGACCCTTTTGTTCATCTTATTTTCCTTTTTCCTATTTTCCCTACTCCCACACTTCCTCAAAATTACCCAGAGACAAACTCAAACCCAGGTCTTCTCACTCCAAATCCAATAACACTTCAACTCTACCCCCATAGCCTCCCTAGCTATGTGACTTGGGCACTCTCTGCCTCTGTTCCCTCAACTGTAAAATGGTGATAATGATAGCACCTACCTCCTAATGTTGTTGTGAGGATCAAATGAGATAATATTTGTGAAGTATTTGTAAACCTTCAAGGACTATGTAAATGCTATCTAATTATTAAATACTTGTTGAAGATATTATCAAATAGATGAAGAAAATCTAGGGAAGAAGTGAGTGGGATATAAAGAATACTATCCAAATTCTGAAAAAACAATTAAATGGAGGTCTGGGAATTTTCATTTTTGTTTGGTTTGGTTTGTTGGGGGGATGTATGTGTGTATACTGTTTTTTATTGAAGGAGAGGGAGAAGGAGAGAGGGAAAGAGATGGGGAGAATAGAGGAGGGGGAGGGAAGAGGGGAGAGGGAAGGAAGGAAGTGGGGGGAGAGAGAGAGAAAGAGAGAGAGAGAGAGAGAAAGAGAGAGAGAGAGAGAGAGAGAGAGAGAGAGAGAGAGAGAGAGAGAGAGAGAGAATGAGAATGAGAATCCTGGGTCAGTGAGCAAACTGGCCCTTCTGGCTATCACACCAAAGCATCTGGGAGGGGTGCCAACTGTCAGCTGGAAGGATGAGGAATTTCACTGACTCTAGACAAGCTGCTTCCCCACACAGCAGGAGGTGCTGCCTCCAGCAGAGTTACCACAGTCAATGCTGGATTGACCAACCACAGTGGAACTGGCAAAGAGAACATGAACAATGAAGAGGCAGGGAGAATGAGGCCAAATGGAAGAAAATTCTGTTGGAAGAAGGGGCATAGGTGGAAAAAGCCCCTTGGCAGGGCATAGTCTTGTATTCCTCTCTGTGACTTTATCACAAGGAAGACTACTATCTCTAACATTACTCAGTGACTTTCATTCTTGGCTATCCCCTAGTTGCAGATCTATTATGTGGCATAATAGAAGAAGGGGTAGATTTGGAGTCAAAAGTCCTGACTGCTGTTTAGCAATCAACAGAACCTTGAGGGAATAGCTGTATGGTATGAAATTGGAACAAATGATAGACTTGGTGGTAGATGACTTAGGTTCAAACCCTACCTTGTAACTTGAGGTAAGTTACAACCTCTCTGAGCCCATTTCCTAAATCTCTCACGGGGAACCACTTTCCTAAAGCCCATGGTTCATAGCCCCAAGCTCTAGATTTATACAGAATGGGCTCAATCTTGAAAACTAGCCTAAAAAATCAACAACTCTTTGGTTCCTTATGCCCCTGCCCAGAATTCCCTGTGGGAATGATTAGAACATAGCTCATGTTTAGGTTATACCATATGCAAAAGAGTCTCAGGATCCTGACTAAGCACTCATGATACAGGACAATCTTCATTCTACCTCATAGAAATATAGTTTTAACCAGTCCTCAGACACTTACTGGCTGTGTGACCCTGGGCAAGTCATTTCACCTGTGTTTGCCTTAATCCACTGGAGAAAGAAATGACAAACTACTCTAGTATCTTTGCCAAGAAACCCCATGGACAGTATGGTCCATGGGGTCACAAAGTGTCAGACACGACTGAACATGGCCTTATCCCCTTGCTGATTGCTGATGTTCCCACTTAAAGGGGAAAGCATACAACTTTCTCCTCACAAAGCTAGCACCAGGCAGGAACACAAGAAATCCCCCTTTTCTGATACAAAGCTGAATACTAAATCTCTTAAACTTGGGATTACTAAAGAGGCATCCTTTCAAGACTGGTGCTACCCAGGAAATTCCTCAAATTTCTACAAGGCTGTATACCAGGTTTATACTAACCAGGAAATCTCTCAATTTATGTCCAAGACACTGAGATTCAAGAAGGCTTAATACCCTGGGAGGAAGCTGGGGTTTGGACACTCCTATCATTTGTATCAAGTGATTTCCTCCTCTATGTGGTTGAGAGGTTATATCACTGCCTCTCCAAGACCCGGCCAAGAACTCTCTTCTCTGGCCTGTACTGGGCAGTTCAGATAGTGTGCCTTGCCCCATGGCAGCCATCAATAGCTCCTGTATCTGCTGTTCTCTCAGGATCTTGCAAGATGAAATGGCTGAAGAGGAAAAGGAGCTAAACTGTAGAAATAACTTCACCTTTTCTTTTTTTTGTAGGCCCAGCCTACAGGGTTTCTTCTTTTACAATAACCATCCCTCAGGAGTACAGGCCAATCAGCTCATTTTAGTAGCAGCCCTAATCACTACTACTTAATAAAGAGATTTCATTAGTCTCCTCATGGGTGTGTCCACATAGTCCATAAGAAGATGCTCTCCAAAATCCCAAACGAAGGCATCATCAAATTGATTACAAAATTGCTCCTTCACAAACCTTATAGGATCTTTGAGAGCAAATTCCTTTGCAAACTCTGAAGTAATATATGAATGTGAACTATTCTTATCATACTTAACATACATCCCAGGAATCAACTCACTTTTCTGGGCTTCACTTTCTTCACTTTAGAGCAGAGAGTAGAGATTCCAGGGACCCTCTGAATTGGAATTTTTTTAAAAATTACATCCTTCTTTCTTTATGTGATTGTAAATATATTGATATATGTGCACAAATATTTTATACTATATGTGATATATATTATACACATATAAATATATAAGATATTTATATAATTTTGTATATTTACAAATTTGTGTTTATAAATATATTATCATACATCTATTTGTTTATTTTATTAGCCCTTGTTTTCCTTTGTAATCCTAATATTTTATGCATTTAAAAACATTCTGAAGAGAGATCCATTGACTTTACCAGATTGCCAAAAAGGTCTATGGCATACATACACACAAAATGGTTTAAAATGTTTTCTAGAAATTATCTACTTTAACTTCCTCACTTTTAAAGAGAGAAAATGGAAAGATTTACATGAACTGAAGTAGAGTGAAGTAAGCAAAAGCAAGAAAACAATATATACCATAATTACAACAAAGTAAGTGGAAAGAACAACCAAACACCAAAAATAAAAAATGAATATGACAAAATTATAAAGATCAAGTTTGACTTGAAAAAAGAAATATGGAAGGACATCCCCAGCCCACCCATTCTTGGACATGGGAGTTTGATAAGTGTTGCATATTGCACATGTTTTTGGACTTTTTCAATCTGTCCATCAACAATGTTGATTTTTTTCTTCTTTTAAAAAATAATATTTGTTATACAAGATAGCTATCTGGAAGGGGAAGAGGAATGATACTGGGGATAACTATGATGATATAAGAAACATCAATAAAATCTTACTTAAAAAAATAAAGCTAATGGAATCTTGGTCTTGATTTAGAGTCCTAGTTATGATTTCATTCTTATATGCCCTGTGCCTTAGCATCCTCTCCTTATGAGCCCCCATTTCCAAGAGTAGGGTGATTAGCACTCTGGGTTGTCTTCCCCCAGGTCAAATCCAAGGGGATGGAACTCAAAGAATAATAAGGAAGAGCTAAAGTTCCTCTAGTCTAACTCCCCTCTATTACTGATGGGGAAACTGAGGCCCAAAAAGATGAAGTGCCCCATTCAAGGACACCCAGATAGTAAATCACAAACAGGTTGGAAGTCATCTCACAGATCATTTAGTTCAACCCATACTTGAACAAGAAAGCCCTCTATAATATCTCTGTCAAGTAGTCATTTGTCTGAAGTAGCAAAGTGATAACACCTTGGCCCCACCCCAAGACAGAACATTTCACTTTTGGACAATGCTAGTGGCTAGGAAGTTTTGTGTTACAAGGAGCCATAATCTCTCCTTCTGAAATATTCACCTATTACCCCTAGTTCCGGCCTCTGGGGCCAGACAAAATAAGTCTAATGCTTCTTCCTTAAGATAGGCTCTTTTGTTTTTTGTTTTTTGTTTTTTTTTTTGGGGGGGGGGGGGGGCAATGAGGGTTAAGTGACTTGCCCAGGGTCACACAGCTAGTAAGTGTCAAGTGTCTGAGGCTGGATTTGAACTCAGGTCTTCCTGAATCCAAGGCCAGTGCTTTATCCACTGCGCCACCTAGCTGCCCCAAGATAGGCTCTTATATACTTAAAGACAGCTATCACATCACTTTCACTCAAGTTTTTGCCAAGTTAAACAAGCATCCTCATTTTCTTCCGTCAGTCTTTTAAAAGCCACCAGGTGTCACTGGCAAACAGGAGAGGCTAAGTTGTCAATCTTCCCTGGATCCTGGGCCCAAGGAACTCCTGGCTTCCCTCTAAGTCATGGAACTTCCCTATGAACCCATTCTTCTACTGGGGTTTGACTTTCCTTTCAACCCCCATAGACTCTCATTCTAGGGGGAAGGAATGGAATGGAACCAAAAAGCAATCACTGGGTACCAAAATAAGCACCAGGGCTACAAATAGAAAATTGAGGCAGCCCCTGGTCTCAGGAAGCTTTTGTTCTAATTAAGGGAAGCAAATGATAAAGGAGAGTTCAGTTTCATGACAGATGGAAAGGGCAGGAGGTTCTTAAAGTCTGTCAGGCAAATCAGCAGGGCAGATGGTAAGGAACCATGGACCTTGTTTAGATATGGAAAGACAGATGGTCCCTAACCAATGACTGCTGGGAAAGAGGTCATGGGCCCAAGGGTCAGAGTAGAATGGGACTCTGGGTTTCCTCTGGCAAAATTGGGGATAGGGGTTCAGCAGAGAGGGAAAGTCTAGCGCCTAGTGTAAACTGAACAAACTGGGATTAGGGCAAAGGAAGTAAAAGGCTCTTCAAGGTCTGTTCCTACTGCGTGTCAAGCTAGGGAGTAGCACTCTTCTGATGCAGGCAGTTAGTGGTGCTGATTTGTGAAGGGCTGCCTATAGGTGGTCTGGGCTGAGGAAGGGAAGATGCCTGGCTCTCTGCGATCATGACTTGTAGTCCTGATACAAGAAAGGAGAAAGGAATGCTGGCTTACCTCCTTGCTGGCTCCTTTGACTTTTATGCATTATTGTGGCCTCTGTTTCTTTTTCCAGGCTAATGTATGTCTCTCTACTTTATTCCAGGCTCTATTCACCAGATCCAGATCCCACATCATTGTTTCTCTCCATAAAGGAACAGCCATCCCCTCCTCTCCCTTATCTTACCTCTAACAAGTAAACCACAACAAGCAGTCTGTTTTTCTTGGCCAACATTTTAAAATCACATATTAAGAACTCCCAAAAAGTCATAAATGTTTAAGAGAAAAGCCCAGTGCTCCCAAGTCCCAAACTATGCCATTTAAACAAACAAAATGGGGAAGAAATTAATACCTATCAGAGAGACTTGCTTTTCCTAGAGTGAAGAAATCAGAATGAAGGGAGGGAAGAGAAGCATATGCACGATCCTCACTCCAGCTCATCTGGGTCAATAACACATTAGTCTTGCTTCTCAATGAATAGTGTCTGAGAGTGATCTGCTCTCTCTCTCCCCTAACTCAGAAAGGCATCCCCTGCACTACCTTCCATGGCAGGACCCTGCTATTAATGGCTCCTGATTCTGCCTCCTCTCCTTATGAGCCCCCATTTCCAAGGCTAGGGTGAATAGCACTCCGGGTGGTCTTCCCCCAGGTCCAAGCCAAAGGGCTGGAGGCCAAGGAAAGCTAAGGCTTCAGGCCCCTCTCTCCTCAGTAGCCCAGCCTCTAACACTAGGAGCCTCCAAATTCAGGTTATATTCTTATGGTGTATTTTACTGGGCTCCCACCAGCCTGAGTGCCTTCTTCTAGCATAGGCAGAACTTTAAATGGTCTTCTGACACCAAGTATTTTCACTCCCCTACTGTCTGGGGTCTGAAATGGAAATTAATAAGGCTAGCCTTTGGGAAAATTATGGAAAAACCAAAATTTACTTAATTGCCTCCCCTTTCTCCTTATGCCCTCCTACCCCCTCTCATATGCCATCATGATAGGTCATCTGAACTGATTTACTCATTTGTAATTCATACTATTGGCCTTCTGAGGGTTGTTTGCATTTTAAAAGAGGAACCAATGGAATTAGGAATTTGGATGTAGGAACTTCTCAGATTTCATCACAAAAGCCAGTCAATAAATATTTATTAATCACTTACTGTGTGCCAAGCACTGCGCTAAGTAAGCTGGTAAACTGGGACTACAAGAAGAGGCAAAACAAACAAACAAAAACAAAAAACCCAAGTCAGGAGCTCACAATCTAAAAAAGGTGACAACCAAAATGTTTAAACAAGCTACACACAGGATATATAGGAAATGATTAATAGATGGAAGACACTAACAATGAGAGAGGCTGGAAATAGCTATCTGTAGAATATGGAATTTTAGCTGGGACTTGAAGGTAGTTGGCAGAGATGAGGAGGGAAGATGTTCCAGGCATGGGAGACATTGAAAATGGAGCTGAGAGAGCATGTGGTCCAGACCCAGCAAGGAACAAACAGTGCTTCCAGCACCTCAGAGTCTTCAGCACCAGTGGCTTCTTCTGAGGCTTGGCTCTTGGACCCTCGGCAGTTAGCCGGAGTGAAGTGGCTGCAGTCTCTGCTGAAGTTGGAGCGAAGTGCCCTGGTTCTGAACCAGTGGGCCAAATCAAGCGGTGGTGGCCCAGTGGGGGAGGGACACAGGCACGCCAAACTTCCAACCATAGAGAATCAGATCTCAATCAGACATCTTCTTCCAGGCTGAGATGAGTAGGCAAAAAATACAGTTGACAATAGATAGCTTCTTTAGGGGAGGGGTAGACCAGAATACACCCTCAGAAGAAGATAATAACAAAGTCAAAGCTCCAACATCCAAAGCTTCCAAGAAAAATATGAATTGGTCTCAGGCCATGGAAGTGCTCAATAGGGACTTTGAAGAGAAAGTAGGAGAGATAGAAGGAAGATGTAGAGAGATGGAGGAAAGAATGGAAAGAGAAATGAGAGCAATGCTGGAGAGTCATGAGAAAAAAGTCAACAGCTTGAAAAGCCAAATGGGAAAGAAGATAGAAAAGCTCTCTGAAGAAAATAATTGCTTAAGAATTAGGACTGAAAAAATGGAAGCTAGTGACTTTGTGAGAAACCAAGATAAAGTAAAGCAAATCCAATTGAATAAAAAAAAAATAGAGGGCAATATGAAATATCTCCTTGGAAAAACAGCTGACCTGGAAAATAGATCCAGGAGAGATAATTTGAAAAATCATTGGACTACCTGAAAGTCATGATCAAAAAAAGAGCCTATACAACATCTTCCAAAAAATTATCGGGGAAAATTGACCTGATATTCTAGAAGCAGAAAGTAAAATAGAAATAGAAAGAATCCACAGATCATCTCCTGAAAGAGATCCCAAAAGGAAAACTTCCAGGAATATTATAGCCAAATTCTAGAGATCCCAGGTCAAGAAGAAAATATTGCAAGCAGCTAGAAAAAAAGAATTCAAATACTGTGGAGCTATAATAAGGATAAAACAAGTTCTAGCAGTATCTACATTAAAGGACCAGAGGGCATGGAATAGGATATTCCAGAGGGCAAAGGAAGTGGAACTACAGCCAAAAATTACCTACCCAACAAAACTGAGTATAATTTTTCAGGGGGTAAAATGAGGATTTTCAGACATTCATGATGAAAAGACCTAAACTGAATAGAAAATTTGACTTTCAAATACAAGACCCTAAAGAACCATAAAAAGGTAAACAAGAAAAAGGGATATTAAAAGATTAAACTATTTACATTCCTACATGGAAAGATAATACTTCTAACTCATAAGATCTTTCTCAGTATTAGGGCAGCTGAAAGGAATATACTTAGACAAAGGGCACAGGTGTGAATTGAATACAAAGTGATGATATCGGTAAATCATTTATTTTTTGTTTATCCTTGTTTTTTGTGGGGCAGGCAGGGTGGGGTAGCTTATGTCTGGGGCCAGATATGGGCTCAGTGCCTCCTGGGTCCAGGGCTGGCGGTTTGTCTACTTTGTCACCTAGCTGACCCATGATGACATCTTCAAAATAAAGTTAAGGGGTAAGGGGAATGCACTGGAAGAAAGGGAAAGGGAGAGGTGGACTGGGGAAAAGTAGCTCACATAAAAGAAACAAGAAAAAGCTTATGGAGTGGAAGGGAAGATGGGGAAGGAGCATAGGAGTGAGTGAGCCTTATTCTTACCAGAATTGGCTCAAAGAGGGAATAACATACATACTCAAGATGGTATAGTAATATACCTTGCCCTGTGGGAAAGTGGGAGGGGAAAGGGATAAGGGCAGGGGAGGCAATGGAAGGAAGGACAAATTGGGGAAGGGGGCAGTAAAAAGCAAAACAGTTTCAAGGAGGGAATAGGGTAAAAAAAGATAGAAAATAGAGTAAATATCATGGGGAGGGAATAAAATGGAGGGTAATACAGTTAACAATAGTAACTGTGAAAGATGATGAGCAGGATGCTATCAGAAGGAGGTATGAAAAATGCAAACCATCAAAAGAGATAGAACTTATGGTATATCAATACATATTCAAGTATAATTTTATTTGTTAGCTCCTCTTTCTAAAGGTATTTCATCTATTTTCTTTTGCAACCTGACTAATAAGATGTTTTGTGTAACTGCACATGTGTGACATATTGAATTGCTGGATTTCATAGGGAGGAATGAGGAGGGAGGGAAGAAGAAAATTTAGAACACAAAGTTTTAAAAAATCAATGTGAAAAGTAATGATGAGCAGGAGGAGTTCAGAGAAACCTGGAAGAACTTACATGAACTGATGCTGACTAAAAGGAGCAGAACCAGGAGAACATTGTATATAGTAACAGCAACATTGTGTGAAGAACAGTGGTGACAGACTTAGTTCTTTTTACCAATGCAATGGTTCAGAACAATTTCAAAGAACTTCATAATATAAAATGTTCTCAACATCCAGAAAAAAAAAAAAGAACAGTGGTTTAGGAATGCAGATTGAACCATACAGTTTCTACTTTGGGGCTGGTTTTTTTTCCTTCTTTTTTGAGGTTTTTCCCTTGTGCTCTGGCTCTTCTTTCACAATATGACTAATGCAGAAATATATTTAATGTGATTGCACATATGTAACCTATATTAGATAGTTTTCTGTCTTGGGGAGGAGGGAGGGAAGAGAGGATGGGAGAAAAATTTGGAACTAAAAATCCTATGAAAACAAATGTTGAAAACTATCCTTATATGTAACTGGAAAATAATAAAATAAAATAATAAAAAACAATAAAAAAGAAAATGGACCTGGGATATGGAGTATCTCATCAGTAGAGGAGTAAGGAGGCTGGTGTCACTGGATTGACAAGTACATGGCAGGGAGTAAGGTGTGAGAAGATTGGAAAGGTAGCAGCTGGACTAGGTTATAAAGGACTTGGAATGACAAACAGAGGATTTGGATTTGATCCTGGAGGCCACTGAAGTTTATTGAGTAGGGGTGATGATATGATTGGATCTAGTGGGCTAAATCCCACTCAAGCATCCCCTGCATTTCTTGGGCAGGGGGGCAATAAAATAAAGGAAATTGCTCCAGGGTGCTGAAGGTAAAAAGGAAAGGAAGACTATAGGATGACTGCAATGACAAAATCTCACTTGGAGGGCTGACTTTTAAACTTATATAATTATCCTTGACATATTGTCTACTTTCTATTAATATTAATTAACATGCAAGACTATGTGCCATCTTCTAAAATATCCCATCTCTCCCCAGTTGATAAATGCTCAAAGGATATGAACAGGCAGTTTTTGGAAGAAGAAATCAAATCTATATATAATCATATGAAAAATGCACTAAATCATTTTTTATTTGAGAAATGCAAATTAAAACAACTTTGAGGTATTATTGCACACCTAATCTGATTGGCTAAAATGGCAGAAGGAGAAAATGACAAATGTTGGTGGAATTGTGAATTGATCCAAACATTTTGGAGAGCAGTTTTGAATTATGCCCAAAGAGTTATAAAAACCTTTGACCCACCATTAGGTCTCTTTTCCAAGGTGATCAGTGAAAAAAGAAAAGAACCTATATATTCTTCAATATTTTCAGCAGCTCTCTTTGTAGTGACAAAGAACTAGAAATTGAGGGTATGCCCATCAATTGAGAAAGGGATGAATAAGATATAAGACATGGGGGAATGCTGCTGTGGCATAAGGAACAATGAATGGGTTGATTTTAGGAAAACATGGAAAGACTTTCATGAAATAACACAGACCCAAGAGAATATTGTCCACAGCAACAGCAGTATTGCTCAAAGAGGAACTGTGATTTGTGATGTTTAAAATCTAAATTGTGGTCGCCTTAAATTAGAAGCTTCAGCACCAGTCTTTGGGCATTAAACATTCATTAAAGCATACAGGTATTCACAAGGAGTTCAGAAAGTTAAGAAAAAGCCTATCTAGTCTAGAGTTCCAGCCTGCTTGGGTTTTTCCTCAAGTCCTCCTCCATGAGCCTGCTTTAATCAGGAACTCTCTAGCAAGCTGATTGTGGAAGCTTTTTATAGGTCTGGAACAGAGGCGGTCCTTACACACTGCTTCAAGCTGATTGGTTGGCATTGTCCAAATCCATTGGTTTTGAAGGTGTTCTCAAGTTCAGTTCACAGTCTAGCTTCTGAGAACAATACCTTCTTAAGGGATAGCCAGGTGTGATTACAAGCCAGTTAACTTGAAGTAGGATAATCAGCAGTCAATCACTCTCACTTGATTCAATCAGTCTAGATTAATCTCCAGGTGGGTCTTTGAGTAGCTTCGAAATCCCATTATTTCATCACAGATTGACTAAGCTATTCTGAGTAATATGGGCATTCCAATCAATGAGGAAGGACTTATAATGGAAAATGCTGTCCACCTCCAGAGAAAAGACTGATAGATGGAAGTATGTATTGTATGCTTATATGTGTGTGTATATGTATATGTGTATGTGTGTGTGTGTGTGTGTGTGTGTGTGTGTGTGTGTGTGAAATATTGGTCTTCTCTAATGCAGTGTTGGGAGGGAGGAAAGGAGACAATTTGCAACTCAAAATGTAACCCCAAAATACATTAAATAAATACAAAAATTTTAAAAACAAAAAAATAACAAAAATAAAATATCCTCTCTCTGACATAGAACATTTACATGGGTATTGGGAATTGAAGGACTAACATATTATCAAATTGTAATTTAGTGCTTCTTGCCAATTGGCAGCCCTGCTGGGTCTATTTCTGACCTCTCTTTATCACCAGAGTCCATAACATACTTTTCAAGTATTTCCCCTAGGATATCTGAGAATCCCTGGCATTTTCCCCTTGTCCCTAGAATCCAGTGTTCTTAGCACAAAATTAGGCACACTAGAGAAGCTTGATAAGTATTGATTTTTTTCTTTTAAGTCTCAGAACCCCTGGGGTAAGGGGCAGGTCCAGGCCTGAAACCCTGAAATCCCTCCTTTCATTTGTGAAAACCCTGAACCCCCTCATGCAGCCAAAAATAGTGTTCAAGCAAAGCCATCAGAGAGCAGAAAGGGTGCCAAGAACCATTAAAAAGTCATGGGAATCAAACCCACAAGAAAGTAAATTTAAGTGGTAAAACTATGTATTCCAGACAGAGCCATAAACAGTACAGAGCAATCAGAGTTTTGCCCTCCAGACCCCTTTCATCCTAGGGAGGAAACAGAATTCCTCTTCAGCAAGATCTGGGGGAGGGGACACACTCCCTCTTCATTTCATTCTCACGCACTGGAATGGGGAGAGGAAGCACTCCCCCTTGTCTATTGTAGGGTCACCCCCTCACCTTCATACCCTTCTCTTGGGTGTACTTTTCCCCATCATCTCAACTGCCCCTGATCGCAGCAGACTACCCATGAACCAACTGGTCTGGGAACCCACAACATGTGGAATGTTCACAGTCATTGTGATGATCCTGAACACGGCCCTGGTGCAGTAATTACCCAGCAGCTGTAAGATGCTGCTTTGATGCCAGTCTCGCAAATATGTCCACCCAATGAATAAGAAGGTGCATATGAGAGCTTTTGTTACAGTCTGGCCTTTTAACTCTGGGAGTTCCCCATACTACCAACAAAAATGGATGGTCCTTATTTGTACTAGCCATGGAAACCCTTTTATGTGTCTTTTTTTTTTCTAATTTGGTGAAAAGGATCTGAAGGGACAAAGATTTCATCAAAAATCTGGGGCAAGTGATAGATAGCTCCTATTTTGTTTAGCTCCCCTTCGGGTTGTTAGCCGAGCAGCAATTAAACTTGACAAAATAGTGATTAAAAAACAATGAGAAGCAAATGTACCAGTGCTCCGGCGTGCATCCAAACGATTCTGAAAATGATCTCTTAAGTGTTTGGAATAATCCGATTTACTTTCTTACCACAGGAATGAGTTTTCCAAAAACAGCTCTGAGAAAGGGCAATCAATCTGCCACAAACATTGCCGGGGCCCCCACTCCCTTGCAGTATTTCCTTCTAATGGATTCTCTCTCACTTCAAATTCCAACTGTAGTTCCCAGATCAGATTCATTAAGCAGGAGAACAAATGCTCCAAAGATGCCCAGAATTAAGTGTTTTCCTGCTACTTTTTAGAATGCAGGAGAAAAACAAAACTTCTTAGCCATCCTTTGGCTTTCTGGATTTCCAACATACAAACTGCTGGTCCCTCTGCTCCTAAAAGGTCTTGGGAGGGTAGAACTATCTTAACCCAGGGATGAAGCTGATCCGTGGTTAACCAAGAATGAGAAACATTGGTAAATTAATTTTCAGCTCTCTGATTGGCTCATCTCCCAAATGCTTCTTTGTCACTGTGTTCCTGGTCATAAAGAAACTCGACCAAAGAAAAGAGTGGATCCATACAACATCCGGCTGCTCCAAGTGGGAATTGAAAATTTTAACTCTGGGAATTTTGTAGGGAGAGGATGTAGCAGCACTGTGCATTTACAGCTGTGGGGTTTTTGTTTATTTGTTAGTTTGTTTCAAATCTTGATACACCTGCTTTTGCTCAAGCTACTGTCTCTATCTGTTTCAGTATGTCTCTGTTTCAGTCTATCTCTTTCTCTGTCCCTCTGTCTCTGTCCCTATCTCTGTTGATATGTCTATCTCTGCCTCTCTGTTTCTCTGTCTCTATCTTTCTCTGTCACTCTCTGTCTCTGTGTCTCTGCCTCTGTCTCAACATAGAAGCAGCTTTTTTCCTATTTCTAATTATAGATGCTATCTATGTCTCCTAGGTCGATAGGACAAAGCATCCTGCCTGTTTCCAGAGCTGCTTAGATCTTGCTTATGGTTGACATTTCCACCTTTTCTTCTGAAATGAATTTTTGGTGTCTGAGCCCACACGCCTCAGCATTTTGTCCCAGCTATTTCTACCCCACTCCCCTCATCTCCCCCCCACCCCTCCCCCGCCCTGCCATCCCTACTTCTATAGCATCTTAAGGTTTACAAAACGCTAGTCTCCTAACAACCCTATAAAATAGGTGGTGCATGTTTGATTTTTCCCATTTTACAAGTGAAGAAACAGAGAGGGGAAATGACTTGTCCATGGTGGCACAGTATAATACACCTAGTAGAAGGGGCAGCTAGGTGGTGCAGTGGATAGAGCACCAGCCCTGGAGTTAGGAGTACCTGAGTTCAAATCTGGCCTCAGACACTTAACCACCTCAGACACTTAACACTTACTAGCTGTGTGACCCTGGGCAAGTCACTTAACCACAACTGCCTCACTTTAAAAACAAAAAACAAAAACAAAAAACCTAGTAGTAAGCCATAAGGAAAGATTCAGTGGACTTTCTTTCCAAAATCTCCTTGGCATAAACTCTCAATCAGCAACCAGAAGAATAGAAGCACAGGGTGACCAAAGGTACACTAGACTTGTAGACTAGCTATGTGACCTTGTACACTTAGCCTCAGCTACTTCATTTGAAAATTGCAGTGGGGGTGGGGGTGGGGTGTGATTCATACTTAGTGTCATATAAGTTTCTTCTCAGCTCTTAAGATTCTACATGAGTTCTAAACCCAACTCCACTATCTATACTTAAGTGCATTCCTTTGGCCAAGTCACTTAAGCCAAGGTGGCTGGACCTGGAATCAGGAAGACCTGAGTTTGAATTCCACCTCAGCCTGGGCAAGTCTTTTAACCTCTCCAAGCCTCATCTTCCTCATCTGTAAAACTGAGGTAATAATAGTTCCTAACTCAAAATATTAGTGTGAGGATCAATGAGATGATGTATGTGACATGTTTTGCAAACCTTAAAAATGCTATGAAAATGTGCAGTAGTAGCAGCAGTAGCAGTTGTTGTTATAGCCTGTCTGTCCCTGCATCTACAAATTAATTGGTATACGGAATTCCAGAGTAAAAAACTCCCTTTACCTAGTCAGGTCTGTACCTTTTCTAGAATTCTACTTTGTTTCTTAAAGCTCTGAGGCGTTAAGTGACTTGCCCAGGGTCACAAAACCAGAAAATACTACAATAAGTGTGAGTTATTACATCATCCTTTTTAGCTTCTGCCTAGATAAACAATCAAGGGTCGGCAGACAGAGGAAGAGACAGACTCTGAATTGATGAAGGATAAAGGCAAGGTGTTTGGGTTTTTGGTTTTGTTTTGTTTGTTTTTTCGCTAGCCCTTTATTCGGTGGTTTACATTATCCTCAAGCCTCCAAAATGAGAGATTGGAAGGCAGTTGTGTAGCCCTCCACATCTGCAGGCCTTTCGAGCCAAGGTTTGCAACAGCTTCCAGCGAATTTCTGGGCTCCGGCTCCCACGGACACGGGGAGGTCAGAGCAGGGAATATAAAGCGAGCGATCATTTGAAAAACAGCCAGCCAGCGTGGTTAACGCTCCCGTTCCCACCAATCCTTGGCTCTGTTCGTTTCCATGGAAACAGGCGCCAAAGTAGGAACCTGCTGTCGGGAGCTGAGGAGTTTGGAACCGCTGTCAGGTTCAGCTGCTGGCTGCCAGCTGGGACCTGGAAGTGCCCTTTTCCAAAAACGCCCCCGCTGGTTCCAAGTCAAAAGGTTCTCCTGGTATCTGCTGTGCTCAGAGCCTGCGTGGACGCGGAGATAGGACAGAGGGGGAGGGGCGAGAAGAAAAGTAGAAATATTTACATTCCACCCCTTTGATGTGTGGGGGGGATTGTGTAAGAATAGGAACCTGGTTCTAATGTAGGTGAACTGCTTCAATTTCAAAACAGAAATATTTCCCATTCGTGGGAACACCAATTATTTTTTCCCTCTCCATATTTCCTTTCATTTCTAAGTCATCAGCAGCAACTTTCATTGGGCCTTTGCACCAGATGGCTACATCTGGGGAAGAGAGGGGTTGAAGAATATCTATAGGGCTTATCCATTTTTTTTCTCTCAGACACTTACTAGCTGTGGAACCCTGGGCAAGTCATTTAAGCCTGTATGCCTCAGTTTCCTCATCTGTAAAATGAACTGGAAAAGGAAATGGCAAACTATTACAGTATCTCTGCCAAGAAAACCCCAAATGGGGTCATGAGGAGTGAAAAATGACTGGAAAATCAGTGAACGACATGTTTTATTCCAGTACAATGTAAGCTACCAGAGACCACAGAGTATTTCCTTGTCTTTTGTAACTCCAGCACCTAGCACATAGGAATGAATGGATGAATGAATGAGTGAGTGAATGAATGAATGAATGAGATCGCCTGATTCAACCTCCCCTATTTTCCCAAATAACTGAGATTCAGAGAGAGAAAATCTCAAGGTCATATAGGGAGCAGATCAGGTCTTTGGACTCCAGCTCCAGGACTTTCCCCACAGCATACTATCTCCTGTGCCAGATGTGGCACCTTGCCTATCTGTTAATTTTCATCCACACTTGGACTCATATGGACTATGAGCCTGCCTCAGAAGGGTTAGCTGATGCAGCCATTATGCCATCAGTGACTTCTTAGTCATGAAGCGGTAAGTATCATTGTTCACCCCAAAGTGTATGGAGAAAAACTTTCAGGACCTGGTACACTGCCATTATTTTCACCTGGAGGCAGCTAGGTGGCACAGTTGGAAAGAGCTCTGGGTCTGGAGTCAGAAAAACCTGTATTCAAACCAGCCTCAGAAAGTCACTAGTTGTATGACCTTGGATAAGTCATTTAACTACCATTTGTCTCAGTTTGCTCAGTTGTAAAATAGGAATGATTATAGCATCTACCTCCCCAGGTTGTTGTGAGGATCAAATAAAATATATGTAAAGCACTTAGCACAGTACTTGGCACATAGTAGGCACTCAATAAATATCCCCATCCTTCCTTCCTTCCTTTTTGTGAATTCAGAGGTCATGTTCAATGGGAGCAACTTGCTTTGATGAGTGTATGTGTGTATGTTAATGTCATGTATGTGTAATGTTAATGTGCGTATGTTAATGTGATACTTTGTTCTTCCTGGTCATAAGACTAAAAAAAATATAAATTCGTGGTGCAAATTTCTGCACTGTTAAGTGACACATTCACAGACACAAATCAGCTAACAAATTTTCCATTTCTAAAGTATATTTTTAGAGGGATGAAAACTTGTGATTTCATAGGTGTAGGGAACTCCCAGTGTGAAAACTCCCTCTGCCAATGCAGATCAGCAACTCATTTACAATTTAACTGAGAGGTTAAATAACTTGTCCATAGTCATACAGATAATATGTAACCAAGTCTTCCTGAAAGAAGGAAACATGTATTTATTAAGCACCTACTATGTGTCAGATACTGTGTTAAGCTCTTTATAAATATTATTCCCTTTGATTTTCACAATCACCCTGAAAGGTAGGCGCTATTATTATCCCCATTGTACAGATGAGGACTCTGAAGCAAACTGAGGTTAAGTGACTTGCCCAGGGTTACACAGTGATTGAGGCTAGATTTGAACTAGATCTTCCTGACTCTGAGGTAGCTACGTGATACAGTGGCCAGTCCTGGAGTTAGGAGGACCTCAGTTCAAATCCAGTCACAGACATTTACTAGATTTGGGACCATGGGCAAGTCATTTAACCCTTTTTGCCTCTGTTTTCTCATCTGTAAAATGAGCTAGAGAAGGAAATGGCAAAGCATTCTAGTATCTATGCTAAGAACACCCCAAATGGGATCACAAAGAGTGCCCATCAATTATCTTCCTGGCTCCAAGCCCATTGTAGCATCCACTCTGCCACTTAGAACCTGATTTCTCCAACCATCTACACATAATATCGTTTTTAATCCTTGACCAAACAGTCTAGCTCATGAACAGCTTTAAGGCCTGCTACATCTCTCTCTGTAAGTCCCAGAATTTCATTCAGTCCCTCACAATGCAGTTATGGGAAGTTAGAAGATGCTGCATTTCCAAGTACCAGGGTGTCCTAGGGAATTCTACCCAGCCCAAGGCCCAGGTTCTTCCCTACTCACAGATACACACCTTCTTCAGAGAGACTGGCATTAGAGAAAACCTCAGAGGTCTGTGTATCTGTGTGTTATAATTTCACTACAAATTAGTAAGGCTGATTGTCCTGTTTATCTATAAAGAATTACAAATGTTAGAGATGGAAAGAATCTTAGAGAATATAAAATAGAACCCTCCCGCTTGGGAGTTAAGTATTACGTATACTGCAATACTTGAAAAGCTGTGCTTTCATAAATTTATTTGTGAGGAAAGAGGTTTTTTTTAAAACCTCGGTTTCCATGACTGAGCAATTTTGAGATAATAGGATCATAGATTTAGGACTGGAAATAACCTGGTCACAAAATCATAGAAGCTGAGAATTAGAAGAGACCTCAGAGGTCATCTAGTCTAACCTGACTAAATATTCCCTCTACAACATCCCTGAGAGAACTCTTAATTTGAAAACTTCCAGTGACTACAGGTTATCTCCCTGGGAAGGTCAAGATAGCCTAGCTGAAGGTGCCTGGAAGGAGAGGCAGTAAGCAGCATGTGCCCTGAAAATCAAGCCACCATCACTACCTTGCTCACCATCTCCCCTCAGCCCCAGATAGAAATAGCCCTGTATCCTCAAGTTGAGAACTTAGGCAATAAGAATTCTTCCAGCCCAGTGCAATCAAGCATCATCCTGGCTAGCAGTCCCTGGGGAGATGTATCTTGGGAACTATTACTGCAGGTGATGCAACCACAGCTACTGAAGACCCCAAAAAGAAAGTTCTTGCTACCAAAGCCCTTGACCTTCTCTCTCTCTCTCTCTCTCTCTCTCTCTCTCTCTCTCTCTCTCTCTCTCTCTCTCTCTCTCTCTCTCTCTCTTTCTCTCTCTCTCCCTATATATATAAACCCAGATGTGATTTTATCAGTGGGAATGACATTAAAGAAAAAGGCATCAACATCTATTTTGTCACTGCACTGTAAGGATCATGGGACTTTTCCATCTCTGTCTCATGGCTGTGTGAGCTCCTTGAGAGCAAAGACTGTCTTGCTTTTCTATTTGCATCTCTGGCAATTAGCTAGTGCCTTTTGCTCACAATAAATGTTAAATAGAGGCTTCATTCACTTATTCATTCTATGTGGGACAATTTGGCTTTTCCCTTCACCAACACAGATTGCCCCTCCTCCACATTTTAATAAATAGTTTAATGAGTTGCTGGGGGGGGTGGGGAGCGGAACTCATCCCCTAGTAGTGAACCTTCTGTCAATGAATCCCACTGAACAGGGAAATCAAACCATCATCACCACCTTGTCCACCATCGCTGAACTTACTGTAGCTAGGCTGACACCAATCAAGTCACTTCATCTCTCTTAGCCTCAGTTTCCTCCTCTGTAAAATGAGAGTGTTGGGATCTAATGCCCCTTCCGGCTCTAAACCTATGATCCTCTGAATCTTTGACAGCAGACAATTAATGATAGGACCCATACCAGAAAACTTTCCAGGTGAGCAGGATTCGTCAGAGTGTGTGACCCACTGGTATAATCTTTGAGAACTGAAAGTCACCAACACACCATAATGTGGTATGAGAGCCTTAGGGACACACACACACACACACACACACACACACACACACACACACACCACCCTTGGTTATAATCAAGAGGGCTAAACCACACTACCTCACTCACCTCCAAGAAACAAAAAAATAAACAAAAAAAAACAATTTCAGAAAAAATGTGATTGCTGGCTCTTCCCTAAATGGACCAAATTTTGTCAAGGTTACCTGTTATTTGTCCTTCATTCTCAAAGAGGACCATGACACTGGGTGATGTCATGACTTGCACTGAACTGGATTTAAGTGAGGGAGGACTGTTCAAGGTTACCAACCTCAGTCTTTCCTCCAGAGCCATCTGGGTCCAGTAGTAGGATACATATCGGGATGATTGGTGATGGCCCTGGATGTTTTGGGGAGGGGGGGGGTTGCACATGGCAATGAGGGTTAAGTGACTTGTCACACAGCTAGTAAGTGTCAAGTGTCTGAAGCCGAATTTGAACTCAGGTCCTCCTGAATCCAAGGCCAGTGCTTTATCCACTGAGCCACCTAGCTGCTGCCCCCCCCCCCGATGTTTTTTTTTTTTAAAGTAATTGGGGTTAAGAGACTTGCCCAGGGTCACACAGCTCTAAGTGTCTAAGGTGAGATTTGAAATCAGGTCCTCCTAACTCCAGGGCCAGTGCTCCACCTAGCTTCCCCTCAAGATTACCTAGGGTTTCAATAGAAGGCCTTCCCCTTTAGGCTGCCCTGTTAACTTGTAGCCAAAGGACTTAGTTTTCTTTACCATAGACACCTCTTCACCCTGAAAGCTCATTCCTCTCTTCCCACATTAGAAGTACCCTGGGCCCTGATGTCTCATCTTCTAATGGGCTGGTTCCTCCCATCACCTCTACTTTCAGGAGAAGGCCAATCAGGTTTTCATTCTTCTTTCAAGCTGCACTCCTGATTCATCTCTACAGTACCAACCAATACAAGAAGACGGTGACTGTATTTCAGTGCCTTGATCTATTTCTGGGTAGGATTCCTTTGTCATCTAACCAGGCTCTATTCTTTATCCTAACAATTGCTGCCCCAAAGTATTTGTTCTTTTCCCACATACTCTGTACTCTCCTTCCCTTCTGCTCTTTTCCTCTGGACACTCACCCCAACTAATCACTCTAACCTTTCTACTCCAATGGAAAGTACAGGCATGGAAAACACCATGGTTGCCATGAGTCATGGAGGAGCTCTGCCATTTTTAGTTTCTATAGTGTTAGGAAGAATACATGTGAAAGTGATTATTACAGGGGGAGAGGGACAGGGAAGAGGGACAGGTGGGGCCTTTTAGGTAGAAGAATGAAAGTGCCTTGAAATAGAAAATAGAAGGAAAGGGAAAAGATTCTCTTAACTGAATGATAGCTACTCTCCAAAGAAGATGAAGGCAAAAGTAAATCTGAGAAAGAAGAAATTCTCAGGTCTGACACAACCACACATATTTATGGTTCTTTTGGCAGCATAGGCTTTATCAAAAGATACATAGAAAAAAAGGGGACCTTTGTCATCTCCGGATGACTCTAAACATTCATATTAGGAGTCCACATTGTCACACACACACATACACACACACACACACACACACACACACACATACACCACCTCTCCATGATCACATAAATGTCCCAATCACCAGGAATACCATGGCTTGTCCCAGGATTTTGTTCTAACAAGATCTGAATTTATATTAGAGCAGAGGAACCTACCCCCTTGGCATGGTTTGTGACTTTAATAAGGTCTCTAGCTGGAGGATCATGTATAAGAAAGGTTTGACTTGTGTTTAGCCTGACCTAGTTGGTGTTTACTGTGTAGATTATTTTCTCCACCCTGAAGTCAAGTACCAGGCATATTCCCAGGGGTAAGCAATGGGTGCAAGTCCTCTAAGCCTACCTTAACAACAAATTTTAAGTGCCTTAGGGGACACAGATAGAGTCTTTCCTAAATTTAGCATCTTCCCCTGGCTCTTGAACACTGCTGTGTTGCTAGTCTGTACTCCATAAATATTTGTTTGTTGAATGAATGAAACATAGAAATGCCTGATTTTTAAAAAGATGAGATGTCTGATTGCTTACCGCCTCAGGGAGGAGAAAGGGGAGGGAAGGATAAAAATTTGAATTCAAAACTATAATTTAAAATGCTTATTATTTTTATAAGAGATTTTTAAACTAAAAAAAATGAGAGTAGAAGAGGGACTGGTAACATTTTTTTGTGCGGCAATGAGGGTTAAGTGACTTGCCCAGGGTCACACAGCTAGTAACTGTCTGAGGCCAAATTTGAATTCAGGTCCTCCTGAATCCAGGGCAGGTGCACCACCTAGCTACCCCCTGACTAGTAAGTTTTTAAAAGGAATACACCAAAGCATAGATCCCTTTCCATCTGGAATGCCAATAAAAGGAGGTGGGAAATAGAGGGAGGGATATGAGCTTAAGTGAATAATTAGGTTGAATATAAGTGAGTCAGGGGACTTTAAATTTGACATATGTCTATATAGCATTTGATGATTACAAAACACTTATACATCAGCATGGTATTATAAAAAGATCCCTGGATTTTTAATTGGAGGACTTAGGTTATAACCCTGGCTCTATTTCTTACTACCTATGAGACCTTGGACAAGATACTTAATCTCTCTTGGCCTCAGTTTCCCCAACAGCAAAATGAAGGAGTTTGAAGACTTTTAAGGTCCCTTTCAGTTCTGAATCTGTGATCTTATTTTCTCATTTGACCCTCACAACAACCTTGTGAGCTAGGTAGTACAATAATTAGTATACTTACACTGAAATGTCTCTTGGAGTTTACCTACTCCAATCACCTCATTTTACAGATAGAGGAAACATGCAAGCCTTATTTCACTAATATAATTACCATGGATTAATCTATAAAATGGAGAGAGTCAAAACTGACCTATTTCACTAGCTTTTTAGGAGACATAACTATTAATACTCATTGAGTCCACCTAAGTATCAACTAATAGAAAAAGATGGTTATTGTACATCAATGACTTGATCTATTTCCAGGCAGGACCTCTTTGGCATCTAAACATGTTTCATGGTTTGTCCTACCAATTGTTCCTTGTAGTCTTTGTCCTTCCTCGATGTGCTATAGACTCAACTTCTTTTCTTTTTCCTTCTTCCTCTGGACATCCACCCAACTCCCCAGTCTAGCCTCTTTGCTTCAGTGGAAAGTCCAGTCATAGAAGCCAGAGAAGTCAGTAATTTTCCCAAAGTCACATAGGGAGCCACTAGGAGAACTAGAATTCAAAGGCAGATATGCTGACTCAAAGACATGTGGTCATGGGCCAGTCGATAACTGTCAGGATAAGCAGCTGCCCTCCTTGGCGCAAGAAGCAGGGGTGCCAGGAACTCCTGGAATAATTGCCTAAGAAAAAGCCTATCCATGCACCATCTTCACAAGTATACTAAGCCCTGCAGAGCACTAGAGGGAAGTGACATCCCTATCCTGAGACATGAAAGTTTTCACCATTCTCTGCATTATGAGTGCCTAAATGTGTCCCCATGTCAATGCAGATGGAGAGATGCAGAGAGAGTGAAATGCTCTTCCAGAGTCTGGAAAGAAGTATCCCAGTTGTGCTAGAACTGGGACAGGAGAGAGGGGAGAATGCCATCTCTCTCTTTCTCTCTCTCTCTCTCTCTCTCTCTCTCTCTCTCTCTCTCTCTCTCTTTCTCTCTCTCTCTCTCTCTGTCTCTCCCTGTCCCTCTCTCTCTATGTATGTATGTATGTATGTATGTATGTATGTATGTGTGTATGTATATATATATGTGTGTATGTTTTTCTTATTTTGAATTTTTCATTATATCTGTCAAAGCTCCGATTTATTATTTATTGGCTCAGAGTCTCACCACAGGGACAGGGCAATATTCTACAGTGATACAGAGCATCTGATTAGACTTTCAGGAGGCAGCCAGGGGCCACAACCATGAATAGAAATATGGGAACATTCTAGGGCTGACAAAAGCATCATCTCAAGTAGAGAGTACAAGGATAGGCAAGGAAAAAAAAACGTTCATTTCCTTAATGAACAAGGAAAACATGAGATCAGCATTATGCTGGTTACTGGCCCTGTATCCACATGTTTATTTATTTATATATATATATATATATATATATATATATATATATATATATATATATATATATATATATATATATATATATATATATATATGAGTGTGGGAGATGAGGAGAGGGAGGGAGATGGCATTTTCAGGTCATATATTTGAAATTTTTATCTCAACCTGACCTCTAAAATTACAATGTACAATTTGGGACACCAGCCTTTAAAGGCCAGGCAGGTCTGGGGTATTGTTCTAAAGTTCTATTTCTGCTTGTAGTCGAGGTGATTAAATATATCTATTTGATGAATTTGCATGTGCACTTGGTGTGCCTGTATATACACAACAACAGTGCCTGTAGGGGAGATAAAACATGCAGGCAAGAAAATGAATTCCCAGGAAAGCACAGGCCCATATATTAAAACAGCTTTTGGGAAAAGGGGGGGGAAAACTACCACTGTGGAACAAAATGGGGTTTGGGAAATATATGTGGGCAAAAGTAGTGGTGAGGATTTGGTCGTGGCTTTAAAAGCATGGTCCTGATTCAATAGCTCAACCACTGTTTTATTCAATCATAATCAGATTTGGGTGCCACGCCAATAATAAATGCTTCAGCAAACTAGGAAACTCTTTAGGGGAATGGAATGCCTTTAGATCACATGGCTTTCATTGAATTAAATATGAAAACGTATAATACGATCAATATTGTAATATTTGATTCGATAAGCATCTCAAGATAGAAACAGGGCTTTTCCCGTTTGTTTTTATGTTATCACAGAATGTTTCAATCTGTTTTCAATTTGTTATTGACAAATCAGCTTGGCAGTTATTGGGGGATGGGGTTGGGGGGGGTTGGCAGTGCCATTATTTTTTTTCATTATTCTGCACTAAATAAATACACATTAAAATGACTATTTCCTCATATAAAGAACGAAAAAATTGGGGGGGGTGCATATGAAACCATGAATCTATACTACAAACAGCTTTCCTCTTTTTTATAGCATATAATAAATTTAGCATGTTAGTTTCAAAGCTGTCCGGCTTGTTTGTGTCCCTCTGTGGACCTCCCTCTGTTTTCTTCTGTGTGTTTTTAAAATGCTTCATCATTATGAGTCACCTTTTCTTCCCCCAAATCCTTCACTAAATTTAATTTTTTTTAAAAATCCCTTGCATCAAATAAGCCCCTGTCAAGCAAAACAAATACACAATTCAGCCACATCCAAAAATGTACGTTTTCCATCCATCATTTCTCTGCCAAATAGTGGGTATTATGATTTGTCATTGGTTCTCCATAGTTTATGTTAGTCAAAGCACTGACTGGAGTTCTTAAGTCTTTCTAAGTTGTTTTTCTTTGCCAGTGTTATAATCATGGTATAACTTGTCTTCCTAGTTCTGCTTCAGTTCATACAGGTCTTCCCAGGTTTCTCTGAATCCATCCTTTTCCATCACATTAATACACCAGAATTCATATACCAGCCATTTTTCAAGTAATAGACACACTCTCATTTTCCAGTTCTTTGCTATTACAGTTAAGTGTTTCCATAAATATTTTCTACATATGGATCGTTTCTGGTTCTCTTTAACCTATTGGGAGTTAAAAGTCTAGCACTGCTGAGTCTAAGGCTGTATTCTGTTTACCATTTATGGAGTACACTTCCAAATGGCTGGTAGTTCTAGACAAGAGAGGTAGGCTACTACTGCTTCCTCTGCTGGTAGATCTTGCTTCTAACTCATAAGATACACTCCCCAAATAGTATGGGCAAATCAATTTTTTGTAAATCTAATCACATTTCAAACACCCTAGGGGAGGCTTGTTTTTCAAAGGAACCCTGAGGGGTGTTCTTATGAATCATCCCCTAATTTGCCTGATTTGTAGTTTATGATTTTTATTATGTATGATGTTTTCTTAAAGAAGGATGCACTCAGATGTAGGGGAGGGGGAAGCTGAGGGGCTTTATACATAGATATGTATAGAACATGGCTGGTGGAGACACCCTGGTCATACATTCCCATTGACCCTTGCCCTAGTAAGATACCTCAGATAAAACCTTGGGTTAAGAATAGGGTCACTAGGAATACTACCCCAGCACAATCTGCCTATGCTCCAAACACAACTATGAGTTTTATTTGCTTTTTGAGTGATTGAGGACCTGGGGTGATATATAAGAAGAGGGGGTCTAGTGGAATCCAGTAACATGACATAGCAGGAAGTGTGACAAACCTACATGAGGCTCATATGAGTAATGATAGGCTACCTCTGTCCCTACATGCAACATTCCCAGCTGCTAGGGACTGTCTCCTGTTGTCATAAGAAGGATACTATGAATCTTAAGGTTTTTCTTGTAGGAGGAATGAGAAAGATCCTTTCTTCAGTCAGAGTCAAGCTCCCAGGCAGCTTCTGAAATGTCTACACAGACAAAATCACACTATTCCTATAATGTTCCTATGGGTTTTTCCCCAACCCCAATGCAAAAATTTACCCCCATGTACCTCCAATGTACATTTTGGAGTAAAGCCTCTTTTTTAAAAAATCAGAACTTGTCCTACTACTACCAACTATTGTGTAACGTTATCACAGTGATTAAAATTGTGCCTGCTTCCTTCCCAACACATGTGTCTCTCATTCGAGAGGTAGTGGAGGAAAATGGGAGCTGTCTACAACTCAGATTCACCTGATACAAGGAGATGGGTTAGCCGCTCTCACAAGCTAGCTAGAAATCCTACAGAGATGCTTAGTATACTGAGCATGACACACTGTGTGAAACTCTTACATTAAGTTTGGACCATTTTACAGTAATAATAATAACAATAATAATATGAATAATAACAGTAACCATAATTCATCCTTACCAAGCACTTTCCTCATAACACTGTGGAGGTAGACCATACAATTTCTATTGTCCCTCTTTTATATATGAGGAGGAAAATGAGGCTATGTAATAGTTTAATTAATATAGTATCAGAGCTGGGTTTTGAACCCAAATTTCCTTATTCTAGTCCCAGCACCTAGTAGCCTTTCCACTGTGTCATACTACCTTTTCCTTGATCTGTTTGGCACTTGGCATTTGCTCATTCTGATTGCTGATTCTATTTCCTTTGGTCCCAAAACTCATTGTTGTTGACTGGTTAATTGTCCTTCATTCTCAAAGAGAACCAAAATGGCATCACTAGGTTAGAGTCAAGTTACAGTGTATCCAACTGTGGCTGGTTAGACCAACACAAGCTCAGAATGCTCTACCACAGGTCAGGCACAAATAGTCCATGTGAACATTTGGTATGGATTCTCTAAATTTGCAGATCTCGCATTTCTTTTGAGCTACTGCAATTCTGTTTTGCTCATAGAGCACAGCACTTTCTCTGATGAGGGCATGCCATGATGGATAGTCTTATGCCAGTGTGTCCCATGTCATGCAATCAATTCCAAAGTTCTTAAGAGAGACCTTGAGAGTGTCCTTATATTGCTTCCTTTCTGGAATGCAGATACCCTCTTAACCTCTGGTTCTCTTCCCACTAGTTAAGCTGGCTTCTGACTTCTCATCACCAGCTCCTTATAGACATCCTATTGATTGCCCCGCTCATTGTCATTGTCTATGACCATCAAACCCCATAAAAACTCAACTAACACTTGTGAAGCATCACACCTCTGGGGTAATGAGGCAAATTTAAGCCACACTCCATAGCTAATTCCCAGGAATTCAGCATATATATCCACAGAAATTAATGCCATCTAGTTCATGTGAAAAACAGATCTTTCCCCTCTAACATTTCTGAATTTAGCCAATCATTTCAGCTGATGTTTGCATGAGCTGAGTAACCTCCATCCAGGCATTCACTACAGCATAAAAGCACCACAGATATGAACTCCTATCCAATAAAACAGAAAAGTACTGTGCTTTTATTATCACAGTCTCTCTCATCATTTTTCAGCACCCATTATTTTTATATTGCTGTGCCAACTATGTAGATAAACCAGGTAAGTAGAGAACCTAAATCCTGTCCTTGAGGAACTTACAGTCTTCTGTGATTTCTTTAAAAAGGCAAGCTTTCTGGGAAGTGTAGCTACCCATTTCGCTATTTGGTAATAAGCCAGAGTTCAGAAAAACCAACAGGGAATAAGGAGTGGTTTCAGTTCTGACCTCAGTCCTTTCTATTGCTAATCCGGTGACAAGCCATTTGGTAATGCTGAGAGGATTTGTAGGCAACTCCTTTCAGGAGACATCCACAGTGCCACTAATCACCCTGCCACGTGGGCTTTTCTCACGAATTTGTTCTCTCCTGCCCTACTTTTCTCTCCCATGATCCCCCTCCCCCCGCTCTTCCTCCCTCCCTCTTTTCTTCTTCTCTTCCATCCTCCCTCTCTTCTGCCTTTGATTCCTCACTTGCAATATCACAGATGGGCTTCCTGCTGAGCCTGTCTGTTTGGCACATTGACCTCATACTCCTGTTAGATGCCACCTGGCTCCCTCGACAGTTCCTTCTGGAAAGAGAAGTCAGCAATTCCTCAGAGTCTTGTGACATCCTATCTTGGAACAGGAAATTTACAGGACTCCACAATGCCCCACTATAACCATACTGCCACTCTGCTCACATCTCTGCTGCTGTATCTTCCCCCTAACATCTTTTCAGAGTAGGCAGTGGGGAATAGTTCCTCTTCATCTTTGACCAACTAGCAAACTACCAACCCTCCTGCGTAGTTCTCTGACATCACTATGAAGTCCACTGATTGGCAACCTTTCCAGCCTTCTCACCCCTTATTCCCCTCCACTCAATGGTCCATCAATACCACCCTATTGGCCTTTCCTCCCACAAAATACAAGTCCCATTTCTGCACTATTGTTCTGGCCGACTCCCCTACCTGAAAGGTTTTCCCTCCGGACCTCCCCTCTTGACATCTCTGGCTTCTTTCAAGATTCAGATCAAATACCATCTTCTACAAGAGGACTTCCCAGCCTCTGTCCTTCCTGTCCCACCCCCTCACCTCAGATACTTGTGCTTTGGCCCTTTAACCTCTAAGGATTTCTTACTTCTGCATGTATTATGTACATATATATTTATGTGCCAACATGTAAATAAAATGTATATAAATATGTGTGTGTATATGTTTTGTGTACATATACATATATGTTTATATGTGTAGATAGATGATGGATGGATGGATAGATAGATAGATAGATAGATAGATAGATAGATAGATAGATAGATAGATAGATAGATAGATAGATAGATGGATGGATGATAGATATCTCCCATTAGAATATAAGTTCCTTGAGGGAAGGGACTGTTTTTGTATTTTTGCTTTTCTATCTTCAATACTTAGCAGTTAGGTGGCACCGGACCACAAGTTAGAAAGGCAGTTCAAATCCTGCCAAAGACCCTTATTAGCTGTGTGACCTTGGACAACTCACTTAACCACTGTCTGCTTTAGGTCCTTCATCTATAAAATGGGGATAAGGGAGCTGTTTTGAGGATAAAATGAGATATTTGTAAGGTCTCAAAAAACATAAAGCTCTATATAAATCATGGCTATTATGATCAATTATTATCCACGAATAAATAATTAACATATCATTTATAAATATCATTTATAATATATGTGACAGCATAAATTCTATTAAAAGCAGGTAGTTATTAATAAATATTTATTGACCGATTTACTGATTTCTTTTGTCTCTTTTTTTTCCCTTATCCTTCCTAGCCCTGATTTGGGGATGTTATTCCATTCTGTATTTTCCATATTCATTAACCACCTGCTAGTCAAGGTCTCTCTAGAGGAGTATATAATAAATATATCATTGAATACCAGGGATAGAAGAGGCATTAGAGATGATCTTCATTTTATTGAGGACTAAACTTGGGCCTGAGGCAGCTTGGTGTAAGGGATAGAGGCCTGAGTTCAAAACCCACCTCTGACACATATTGTTGTGTGACCCTAAGCAAGTCATTTAATCTCTCAATGCATCAGGCAACTCTCTATTATAAAGTTGCAATATTCATGCTGATCTTCCTGGCCTGAGGAAATGTACTCATGGGGATTTCTCTACCAATGAAGTCATAGATAGAGGGGGGAAAACACCCTGGGAGTGAAGGGAGGGGAACCCAAAGTCTCTGGGAGTTACACAAAGATACACATCTAGTTTTCAGCAGGGCTGGGCTAGGTCTCAGGTTTCCTGACTCCCAGATCTCAAAGTTGTAAATTGGACCATGATCCTTTTTTTTAACGTTGGCATCCAATATTAGGATAGGCATGAGGCATGGGGTGGGGAGGCAGAATGAATGCATTTGAAGGAGGGGGAATGGAATTTTCCATCTTGGCTAATAGGGGATAGGAAAACAGAATTCAAAGACAAAGGGGCAGACAGACACAGACAGAGATAGATATAGAGTGTGTGTGTATATACATCTACATCTAGACACACATACGTGTATGTACATGCGTGTACATATATGTACATGTACATGTGTGTCCTCCCTGTTCAGGATTCTCTGGTTTCCTGCCCCACTGCTAGGTTTCCTTTATCTATCCAAATCTCCATTCCTACCCTCTTTTCAATATAGGTTTCCATTCTCCTATTCACACCTCTAGGTGCCTCTGTTGAGGCCATTTTGACTTTGACCTCAGGCCAGCCAAGTCTGATGATTCAGGGTTTATATTCCCTGCTAGTGGGGAGGCTAAGACTGTTAGATCACTTCATTCAGAGCTGCAGTAGGGCTAAAGCTAATCAAATGTTCCCAACAAGTCTAGCACCAATTTAGTGAACCAAGTGAACCAATTCTATGAACCAAGGTCACTAGGAACTGAGGCCACTAGCCAAGGAGGGAAATGGACCAGGTCAAAGCTTCCATAGTGGATTGGCAATCTCCATGAGTGGCCACGGTCCTTTCTTCCTGGATGAGTACAGGAGACTCAGTATCAAAAGAGAAAAATAAAGTGCATTGGCCTCAGGTCATGCCAGCATTAAGAAGAGTACCTATGCAAATCCTAACCTTCCTTGAGCCTCAACTTCTCCATGAAGCTCCTCCAGATAACTCTAGCCCACAGTGAGCTTTCCTCATCACATTTTTGTTGTTCAGTCATTTCAGTGGTGTCAGACTTTCCATGATCTAATTTGGGGGTTTCTTGGCAAAGATACTAGAGTAATTTGCCATTTCCTTCTCCAGCTCCTTTTAAAGATGAGGAAACTGAGGCAAACAGGGTTAAGTGGCTTGCTCTGGGGTCATACAGCTAGTAAGTGTCTGAGGCTGGATTTGAACTGAGGTCCTTCTGAATCCTGGGCCAGCTCTCTAAGCACTGCACCACCTAGCTATCATTACAGGACTATTTATTCAGCTCATGAGCTACTTGACCATATGTTGCCTCAAAGCATAACTTGTATTAATATGCTCTTCTTGTTTATCTTTATGTCTAAATATCTTGACTCTTCCAATCATTCTGAGTTACAACCTTGGTGTCATCTTTAATTCCTTTCTCTTACCCACTGAATGTATGCAATCGATGGTCAAATCTTCTGATTTCCACAACGCCTCTCACATATGTCCCCACTAACACAGCCACAATCCTAAGGGACTCTCTTATTGCCTGGACTATTTCAATAGTCTTCTAATTAGTCTCCCTGCCTCAATTTTCTCCCTATTCCAATCATTTCCAACTCAGCTGTCAAAGTAATTTTTACTGAAGTGCAAGTCTGACCATCATTCTCCTTCATGGTCAATGGTTCCCCTATTGCCTCTAGTATCAAATATAAACTCATATGTTTGGCATTTCAATTTTTTCACACTCAGGTGTCTTCCTGAAGACTCCAGCCTTCATGCACATTACCCTCCTCTATGCATGATACAGTCTAGCCATACTGACCTCCTTCCTAAGACTGAGAAGGAGCAGAGAGACAGGTAGGAGGAGACCGCAAAGAGAGCACAGTCATGAAAACCCAGAGAAAGAGAGTATATATACAGTGAGAGGTAATCAACAATGCCAAACATAGGATGAGAATCAAAAACTTTGCAAAGAACAAGAAGCCAGATTACAGGTTAAGAGGAGAATGAGAGTAGTAGGAGCAGTAAGCACACTACTTTTTTTTTGGCGGGGTGGGGGAGGGAGACAATGGGTGTTAAGTGACTTGCCCAAAGTCACACAGCTAGTAAGTGTCAAGTGTCTGAGGCTGCATTTGAACTCAGGTCCTCCTGACTCCAGGGCTGGTGCTCTATCCACTGCGCCACCTAGCTGCCCCAGTACACTACTTTTTAAGAAGAGTTTAACTGAGAAGGGGAAAGGCAAAAGGAGATATAGGACAAGAGCTAGCAGGCATGGTAGGATCCAGTGAGGGTTTCTTAGTATGGGGAAGAGGGGGATGTTTCTAGGCAGCAGGGAAGGAACCAGTAGCCAAGGATAGTTTGAATATTAGTGAGAAAGAGGGGAGGACAGCCACTTAGGTGGCAGAGTAGATGAAGGCATTTGGGTTTGGAGTCAGGAAACCTTATCTTCCTGAGTTTGAATCTGGCCTCAGATACTTACTAGCTGTGTGACCCTGGGCAAGTCATTTACCCTTGCTTGGCTCAGTTCCTCATCTATAAAATGAGCTGGAGAAGGAAATGACAAACCTCTCCAGTATCTTTGCCAAGGCCTCAAAATGGGGTCACAAAAAGTTGGACACAGCTGAACAACAACAGGAGAGGCCAGGGGGTGACGGGGTGGGAAAGGAGGAATGATGGTGGGAGCAATATTCTAGAGAAGATAGAGGAGATTGGATCAAGAGTGTACAGTAATGGTGCAGATAGGTGCCACACTGGATAGAGCACCGGCCCTGGAGTCAGGAGGACCTGAGTTCAAATTCGGCCTTAGACACTTGACACTTACTAACTGTGTGACTTTGGGCAAGTCACTTAACCCCAACTGCCCTGCAAAAAAAAAAAAAAAAAAAGAGTGTACAGTAAGAAGTTGACTTTGGATAGCAAAAAATCTACCTTGTCATCAGAGACTGAAGTGAATATTTGTGGTTGTGACAAAATCAAAAATGTAGCTAAACTGGAGTGGAGTAAGATTGAACTGAGTAGATTGGAAAAGTAGGAGATGAGGGTAATGAAGGAGACACAATTTATAACCTACTCCTGTCTGCCTTTTCCAAGGTTATCCTGGCTCTTCATAGAGGAAACTCTCTATATGATCTCCTTTGTTGACCTTGTCAGGTCTCATGGCTTTCATTAACAGCTATGTACAGATGACTCTCAGGTTTATACATCCAGTCCTAGTTTCTTTCCTGAGCTCCAGCCCTGCATTGCCAACTGCCTTTTGGACATTTTGAGCTACATGTCCCATAGGCATCTCAAACTCAACATGTCCAAAATAGAATTCATTACCCTTTCCCATTCCTCTTCCAAACCCATTGCTCTTCCAAATTTCCCTACTCCTATTGAGTGAATCACAATCCTTCTAGTTACCTAGATTCACAACCTCCAAACCACCCTCAACTCCTCACTTCCACTCAATCCCACATAACCAAACTGTTGCCAAAATGTGTCAGTTCTACTTTCACACATCTCTCACATCTACCTTTTATTCTACTCACACAGCAACCACACTAGGTCCTTATCACCTCTCATCTGGACTGTCAAAAAAGGCTCCTAGGGGCAGCTAGGTGGCGCAGTGGATAGAGCACTGGCCCTGCATTCAGGAGTACCTGAGTTCAAATCCGGCCTCAGACACTTAACACTTACTAGCTGTATGACCCTGGGCAAGTCACTTAACCCCAATTGCCCCACTAAATAAATAAATAAATAAATAATTTTTAAAAAAAAAGGCTCCTAATTGATCTCCCTGCCTCAGGTCTCACCCTTTCTGAAGCTGCTCAAGTCATTTCCCTAAAGCAGAGGTGTGACAGTGTTACTCCAATGGCTGTCTGTTATTTCAGGCATAATTTCCTCTGTTTGGAATTTTAAATCTTTCATAATAGGGTCACCAAATTACCTTTCCAACTTAATTGTGTATTTTTCTCCTTTATGAACACTACTCTTTATCTCAACTCTCCTTCCTCTTGTTCCTTATTCAGAGTACTCATCTCTGATCTCCCTGTCCTTTCACTGATTGTCCCCAAAGCCAGGAATGTGCTCTTTCCTCACCCCTGCCTCTTAGAACCCTTAGTTTCCTCAAGGCTCAGCACAAGCAGCATCTTCTACATGAAATCTTTCTGGATTTCAACAGCTGTTAGTGCTTAGTCCCCCCCAAAAGGATCTTCCATATGTTTTCTATTTTACATAAACATACATCCAAACGTACATACTTACCGGCTCTCCTACCCGGTTGTAAATTATTTGAGGACAGCAACTGTCTCACTGCTTTTTGCTTTTATCCCCAATACCTAGTACGGTGCCTGGTATGTATTTAAGAAATATTTGTTGATTGATTGATCTTTGAGTACTTTTAGAGGCTTGCAATTATTTGTGAGTTGTTAGGAATCCTGTCCTTACCTGTTTTGTATTTCCTCCTTTTTTTCTTTCCATCAGTGAGAGGGTTACATAACCAGAGATTTGATAGGGCTGTGAATGGAACACCTACAAGCCTGCCTGGCAGGTAGAAGGATTCCTTTTTGGCTGCAAGTGATCCTGGGATTGTAAAATGGACTACTGCATTCATCCCATGACACTCGCTTGTGCCTCTGCCAAATTGGCAGTGGCTATTCTAGGACAGAAGGTGTCACTTTTTTCTGGAGCCAAGGGATAGTCAGATGTGGTGGCATGGGGCTCCCAACCTAAAGAGGGCACTAGGTCAAACTAGAGCTGGGGAACTGTAGGTAGATAGAAAAATAGTTATCAAAAATTTTCTTTAAAAAAATTTTTTAAAGAACAATAGCTTAGGAAGATTAGGTCCCACCTGATCTAGGATTGGGTAGTTGTTTTGTCATTTTCTGAATGGGGGTGCTTTATTTACCCCTTGTAATAAACCTTTGAAAACCCATTTAATGGTCTTACGTTCCTGCCCTTTTCTCAGGCTTCTGACCAGCAATCTGGTAACAGGAACAAGACCCCCATGAGGAAGCTCCACCCCACTCAATCAAAGCTATGTCCTCAATAAATATCTTTTCCCTCTTTGAATTTCCTTCCTTTGCTATGGCTAAGTAAGCTCCCTCTTCCTAACAGCTAAATGAGCCCAAAGTGTCTCATTTCACTATAATTCAAATGTGAGGTACCAGACCAGACTGGGTCATCAGGTTTGGCCTACTACAGAAGGATAACTTCTTTCTCTTTTTCATGTTTTAAATAATTCTCTTTCCTTTTTTTCACATCCATCACCTTGGGTCATTAATTCCAAGACATAAGACCAAAAATAGCCCATCTCACAAACTAAGCCAATAACCTAATTATAAAAGGTGCACCATACAGCATCATATTAATTCCAGTAAAAAGGACCATTTTTTCAAGGTTTTTTTTTCCCCCTTGAATTCTGCTGATGGAAATGATGGACTGCTTGCTGCCTCTAACAGGGCTATAGTGATTGATGGTAAGTGCCTGGAGAAGGTATGGGTCAGCCTTGGCAACTCATATGTCAGGCATAAAAAGAAGGCAAATGCCTACCCATGGTAAGGAAGTGGTGGGGAATTAGGAGATGAAAAGAACAGGAGGCTGCCAAGAGTAATTATTCCACCAGCTGGGCAAGGCTAAGATACTTCCTGGGTCCTCAGGTCTTCCAAACTTAGAACTACCATACATAATGATAGGGTTATAGAAGATAAGAAGGAATGGGGGAAGGCCTAGACTGTGGGGCCACCCTGTCTCCTAGTACTCCCTCTAATGTGGGGGCAAATTGCCTATCTCTCAATCTGTCCATCAATCAATTAAAATGCACAGTGAAACCTGCTTAGAAAGACCACCCACAGTTGGGTGGAAGGTTGTACTTTCTGACAGGAGGCCTTTGAATACAGGCAGTATCTCTAAGGGTATTTACTGAGTGTTCCATTTGCATAGTATATTAGTAAGCACTTGAGGGTGTGTGTGTGTGTGTGTGTGTGTGTGTGTGTGTGTGTGTGTCCCTATCTTGGTGTGAGGGCTTTTGGTATGTGAAGCAGTCCTTCTGTGGGGTGAACAGATGAGGATGTATACGTGTGTTCTGTTATCTGGGTGTTTGCTTCTCTTATTCCAGGATGGGAATAAATTGGCTTGTTTAAAAAAAATCTCTTCTGCATTTCATGTGTATCGTGCCCTAGCGTGTCGGGTTTGAATGCAGTCACAGTCAGTTGACCTAATTCATTTATCTTATTTATACTGTATTCCACTTTACATATGTGGAGTTAGGGCCTCCTGGATCCAATATGCAAATTATGCACAACAATTTGCAAATGAGCAGAGGCCTGGTACTTTAAAAAGCATTAATAATAATGCAACCCTGGGAGCATAGGAGGAATGCTGGAAATAAGCTAGACATGATCACGTTGGCTTCAGTCCCAAAAGAGGTTTGAGTTGCCTGTCGTCCTGTCACATATTTTCCCTGGCTTTACCGAACACCTGTTGGCATCAAGCTTCACTGTGTTATTAATACCATCACTGTGAATACATTAGGGGACTGAGGGTGAAAGCAGCCCTGAGGGGTAAAAAGTCTGGCCCTAGGGTCCATAGATATGACTATGTATAGGGTGTGTGGTGCTAGATTCTTGTCTGAAATGTCACAGATTGGACTTGCAATCCTGTGTACGTGAGCTATACACAGAGCAAAGCAGAGGTGAGTCCATGGGGGCTATGACCAATGATAGAGGTTTCTCTGGGACTTCCTCTAAAGCAGGGCTTCTTAAACTTTTTCCATTCGTGACCCCTTTTCGCTGGAGAAATTTTTATTTGATCCTGGGTATACCGGTATGTAAAATAGGTGTACAAATCAAACATTTACTGCCAAATTTCTCGTGACTCCCCATTCAGTTATGAAACCCCATGTGGGGTCTTGACCCACAGTTTAAGAAGCTGGGCTCTACTGCAGGGTTTGTTAACCTTTTTTTTTGTCCTGGATCCCTTCTCAGAATCATGTTTTTAAATGCATGAGTAAAATATATTGATTGGATCACTAAGGAAACCAGTTACATTGAAATAGTTGGGGGGTTTTAAAACGCAAGTTCATCGATGCCAAGTTAAGAATCCCTACTTTAGTGAGAGGCAGCTACCATCAGCTGTATGGACAATAATTCATCAAAACACAGGAACAAGTTCCTACACACCCAGTTCTGAGCTTGGTACATCCATCTCAGGACTGAATACGACCACTAAATTATATCCCAGGTGACCAACTATGCAGCCTTACAGGATTTTCATCTCCTCTCTTCCCTTCCTTTTCCTCCCTTCTCTTCATCTCTCTTCTTTTCTCTCCTTCCCTCCCCTTTTCTCCTCTCCTTTCTTCTCCTTTTCTTCTCTCCTCCCCTCCCCCACCTTCCTCCCCTTCTCTCTCCTTTCTTTCTCCTTCCCTCCCTTCTCCTTCCCACTTTCCCCTCCTTTTCTCCTTTCTTCCTTCTCTCCCTTTCTCTCCCCCCCATTCTCTTCTCCCCCTACCCCCTCATCTTTCAATTTTTCATCCTTTCCAGACACAGTGTTTGTTCAGAATTCACAGTAATGGTGTGCACAAAGCTCAGTCACTGTTCATGGCCCATTAGCTTAGAAGGAAGGCTAGAAATGATATCACCCATTCCCAGCATCATAATCTGGACCCTTCTCAGAACCCCAAAGTATTGTTTACATATAGAAAGCTTGTATCTTCCTACAACACAGGATGAGGGGTAATTTACCTCTAACATGAAGGAAATGGTCCAGGCTTCCATATGCTTTACCTAATGCTTTACAAAGGGGCATCTATGAAATATGGAAGCCAGCATATGAACACTAAAGAAGTCAATGGGAATGCTCCCATTTCATCTACTGGTAGTTAAAAGTAAAGTGATCTATCCCATTTTTTTCTTCTGTTTTAATGAACTGATGTGTTGTATTCATATGTAGTATATCAAATAGGAGGCTCGTATTGGTTCAAAGCCTCATGGATTGGTTTGAAGACAACAAGTTCTTTTTTTTCTACCGAAGGAAAGAGACCACAAACATATAATCCAAGATTTTGAAGAGGAGGAACAGAAGATTTCCATAACAAAGTTATATTTTACTTGGCAGTCGGGAAAGCTGTGTTTTTTTTAAAGTATCTTTGTTTATTGTTCTGTTTCTAAGAATATGCAGATGACATATCTCAAGGGTGGCAGGAAATCTTTCACCAAGAATTTAAAAAATGATACTTAAAATCTTTTGCCAATAATTAGGTAAATGTGGACAAATACAGAGCAGGCAAACTAAAGTGCAAGGATAGATTTAACATCTGGGGCAGTTTGGCAAGTTGTCTCAGACAAATAGGATGATGTTTATAGAAGATTTAATAAAATTCAGTGTGAGATCCCATAAAAGATAATTCTATAGTTACCCCTGGGGCACAGGGTTTGCATTAAGGACACTGGCAGGCCCCGCATTCCACAGGTTCCAACTTGATCATCTGAGAGTCATAGCCTATCTTAATATGATTCATTTAGGACCAGCCACCTTTGCAGGCAGTGTGGGAGATGGCTTTAATTACAGTATTCTCATTATCAGATGGGTAGCTTTGTAGTTATCATTTCAGTCAATAATAACAACTGACTTTTTTAGGAGTTCACCACCATCTTCTCTGCTGCTAATGGAAGTCAGGTGGGCCCAAAGCAAAAGGGAGCACTGATTATTAGGTCAGGAAATTTAACTTAGAGAAGAAAGACCTGGAGCTAGAAGGGGAAGGAAAGGGGGATAAGTATTTATGTGTAAGGCACTGTACTAAACACCATTACAAATATTTTCTAATTTGAGCCTCACAACAACTCTTCAAAGTAGGTGTTATTATTTATTCATTTTTAAGATGTGTAAACTGAGGCAGAAAGAGGTTAAGTGGCTTGTCCAGTGTCATACAGTGAGTATCTGAGACTACATTTAAACTTGGGTCTTCCTGACTCCAGCTCTAGCACTTTATCCACTGTGCCACCAGCTGGCTAGAAACCAACAATATCATAGATAGTAGGACAGAAATAGATATGGAAAGTTAAGTCTGACCTTGGTTCAGAAAACAACCACAAGGACAACCTGGGGAGTGAAAACATGAGGTGGATGCAAACTTCGGTTCTCAAGGAATACTTGTCATAATAACCATAGGGAAGACAACTGTGTGAGGACAATGGTGAGGGAATCTAGGCTTTTTATCTTAGCTTTTGGAGATAGAGCTGTGACACATCAGGGTACATTGTTGTTGTTGTTGTTGTTGTTGTTGTTGTTGAGTTGCTTCAGTCATGTCCAACTCTCTGTGACCCCATTTGGGGTTTTCTCAGCAAAGATACTGGAATTGTTTGCTATTTCCTTCTCTACCTTATTCTACAAATGAGGAAACTGAGGGAAACAGAGTTAAGTGTCTTGCACAAGGTCACACAGCTAGTAAATGTGTGAGGCCACATTTAAATTCAGATTCTCCTGATTCTAGGGCTGGAATTATATCCACTGCACCTCTAGCTCACCTCAGAGTACAATGCTATGTGTTATTTACCCAGAAGATCTGTAGATTCTATGTGAAATAAATCATTCATCTCATGGAACAGGGTCAGGGCAGTTGGGGGAAACAAACTACAGGAAAACTTGTTTTACCTGCTTCAGGCCATTCCCTATGCCAGTCCCCACCTATCTGTCTATTCCTAGCTCTAGTCCACCTTGAAGAGATGGGGTGGAAACTTAGTCAGACAAATCTGGCTTCAGATACGTGACACTAGCTATGTGACCTTGGGCAAGTCACTTAACCCTCATTGCCCTGCAAAAAAAAAAAAAAAAGCAAAAGAAACTTAGAGGTATAGTAGGCGCTGCCCTACTCTGACTATGATGGAAATTTGGGGAATAAGGCTGAGTCTGACAAATCACCAGGACCTTGATATTTGTTTCATTTTGGTTTCCTGTTCTCATATGGAACTCTTCAGTCTTCAATCTCTGATCAGCAATCAGCTTTCCTACTCGTCTCTAACTAATCCTGTTGGTTCTTGGTGCTTCACCAACTCTACTGACTAAACCAACTCTTCAGTTTATTCTTGCTCTCCTTACAACTCTAACAAAGCCACCTCTGGCCCAGATAAAGCTTCCCTCACTGACAATACAGCCGACAGTCTCCAAATGTCTATAATGCCTGGTTCTAGATAGCTCAAGATGGTCTAATGTTTCAGGTTTAGGATGGAAATAATGAAACTCTCATAGACCATCTATGTCAACAAAAAAGGCTTTACCTATCTATGGCATGAAAAGGAAAATCGACAATAATACAGTACTGGTCCAGGAAGACTCAGATCCTTCATCTCCATGCAGAAAAATTAGAAAGATATGTTGATTCAAAGGCCATGAAACATCCATTATGTCTGGAGGATATTGAGTTTCTGTGGTCTGGCCTTTTAATGCCTGAGGCAATAAGCCTCTGGCTTTTAGACCAATCAAGTTCTAGGCACAGCTTCCTAGCCTTTTAGAAGGGAAAAAACCTAGCTTATCCTCCATGGAAGATATTGTTTCTACCATACCTTATCCCTTGGTGGCAAATCCTTCAAAATTTTCTTTTTTCTTTCTTTCTTTTTTTTTGAGGAAATGAGGGTTAAGTGACTTGCCCAGGGTCACACAGCTAGTAAGTGTCAAGTGTCTGAGGCCAGATTTGAACTCAGGTCCTCCTGACTCCAGGGCCCGTGCTCTATGCACTGTGCCACCTAGCTGCCCCCTTTTTTTCCCTTTCTTTTTTTATTTTTTGTGCCTTCAAAGTTTTCTAAAGAAACTTCTACACCTTAAAGACTGTAGTAGACAATGCTGATATAAGAAGCTGGGCACAGACATCACTGGAGAAGTCTAGAGTGTGTAAAATAAAAACAATAGGAAAATAAAAAGCAAGCAGTATACAATCTCCAGAAGTAATTCAGTACCAGGGCGATTGAATATGGTAGAGAACAAAGACTAGAAATCCCAGGTTTCACCTTTCCCCACTGGAGAAATCTTCCATGTGATGGTTGATGTTGAGGGTAGTGCAAAATGGACTCTCCCCAAGTAAAGCCAGGATGCTCAACAGAAGTAGCACAAAGAACATTAGGACCACTGCACAGATGTAGTCACCCATCCTTATCACCAGCAGGGTTATCTGAACTATCATAGTTATAAGTTCATAAGATGCTTATAAGAAACCTTTGTCAGGATCTGAGTTGATGCCTCAGCTCACTCTGGATGGATACTTAATCAGTGTCCTTGGCCCAATAGAAAAAGAAATCTCTTTTTACCTGAGAACGCCGTAAGGGAGATAATACAATATTTTTTTTCCTTTTAAGAATCCTCTGCTGAAAGGCTGCCCAATATCTACTATATAGGCTACATTAGGTTTGGTTTGGGTTTGGTTTGGTTTGGTTTGGTTTGGTTTAGTTCATAAAAGGCAAGAAAGCTATCCCTGTGACTTGACTAGTCCAGAGGGCTAAGGCTTAAGCCATTGACATTCCTGTCTAGTCACCTAAAGCCCTACTGCATAGGCATAGTTTCCCCCAAGTCTGACCACATAGACTGACTAATCTTCCCCTAAAAGATAAATAAGTTCTCTTTAAGATTTGTTTGGTCCAGGAGACTAAAGCATAAAGTATCAATATGGCCTCTCAGTTACCCAGGGCATTAAAAGGCCAACCCATGAGGAGTCAGTGCTCCTAAGACTTGATGGATAAAAAGTGGAACTCAAAACTATAAATAAAAATGTTTGTTATTTAAAAAATAAAATAAAATGGAAAAAAAAGACTTGATGGATGTTCCATGACTATGCAACTCAACACAGTTCTATATGGAGATGAAGGGCACTGTCTAGAAGTCTACTTGCACCAGCACGGTAGTATCTTTGATGGACATATTTTCTGTGCCTTGGCTAAGTACTCCTCTTTTTATTAACTATTTAATAGCCTTATTTCATTCTAATCCTGAACCCAAACCATGGGACTAGCCTGAGTCAGTTCTAACCTGCAATATTTTGTCAATAGTGAGAATAAATCAAAATGGCATATGGATCAGATCATAGCCTAAATGTTGTAAGGGTGATGCAGAGTATACAGGGAGCATGTGAAAGGGGCCTGCTTCATCCTAAAGGAAAACAGTGATCAGATGAGCATATGTGGCAGCATGGTACTATGTGGTAAGAGCCCCTCTGAGGGCCTATGGAAACTTCTCTAAATAGTATGTGTGTGTGTGTGTATGTATACACACACACACACACACACACACACATATATATATATATATATATATATATATATATAGAGAGAGAGAGAGAGAGAGAGAGAGAGAGAGAGAGAGAGAGAGAGAGAGAGAGAGAGAGAGAGAGAGAGAGAGAGAGAGATCTCACTGACCCAAAGAGATAAGCCCAATGGATGATAAGGGGAGTTGACATGGTGGATGAAGATAATGCCAGGAGAGCATTTCCTAGTTATTATTAGTAGTCCTAGAAAAGCTCTACAAGTATAAGGAAAATTCAGAGGGATGAAAACAAATCAACCCAACAAACCTTATGGTAGGTAGCCTATATGACAGAAACTAAAGCCAGTTTACATGGCAGAGCCTTAGGTGACTAGGAAGCCATGTCAGTGACTCAAGCCTTAGTCCCCTAGACCAATCAGAGGTAGCCTAGCATACATGACAGATATTTTTACTGTAACAGATACAGTCCAACCAAAGTGATAACTATCTTCAACCCAGTTATAATCTTGCTAGTGTTGTCTTGTATAATGATTTAACTCATGTAGTCACTTAACTTTCCATGTGTTTATGCCTTTTCCTCCCAACCAGACTGCCAACTTCATAAAGGACTAGAAATATATCTTTTACTTGTTTTCCCCTCAGCCTAGAATAGCACCATATGTAGATTCACTACTCTGGAATGACTGAAAAATATACATTTTAAGATTTACATATAACCCACAGCTCCAAACTCATTTGCATAAGGCTCTCCTCATTGGTGGAGATTGATTACTCAGTATTCCAAGACTGTGTGAAGGGTAGAGTCCTTAAGAGCTTCTTGGGAGAAGAGAGATCTTGGTTTTCTAGCTGCCAGCTTCCAGAGAGAAACTACTGATTCCAGATTCTCTGCAGGGAGAGGTGCTGAAAGTAGAGAAAGTCTCTGGGAAGAAGCCAAAATGGAAAGGAGCCAGCACTTTGATCACATCCCTATCCCCAACTCATTACACTAGAGGCTTCAGGGAATTTCCCATTGAGTGGGATCTGACTCTCTCTCTCTCTCTCTCTCTCTCTCTCTCTCTCTCTCTCTCGCTCGCTCGCTCGCTCTCGCTCTCGCTCTCCCCCCCCCATCTCTCTACTTAGTTCAGAGGTCATTCATTCTGTGTTTCATATATTTTCATCACTATACCTTTTCTGATTTCTGTTTGCTATCAGCTTGGATAAATGGGTTTATTTGTTAGTCATGATACATCTTTTTGGAACAGGTATTTGGTCAGAATGGAGTCAAGCCTTGTATATATAGCTTGGAGCACTCCTTCCCTGATAAATGATAGTGATCAAGAATGTAGCTTGGCTTGAACCTAAAAATTATTTCCACTAGACTAACAATATTTAGAAAGGGTGAAGGGATATAATTCTAGCTGGTATCTACCCCCCTTTCACTGAATGACCAACCTCTGGCATCAATATCCTATTTCCCCTGCTGACAAGGAATAAAGTCTTCCTTGGAGAAGGGTTGGCAGAAAAGACTCTAGAGATATCCATTCCCTCCTCCTTCCTAGTCTACAGACCCATGTGAATATACATTAATAATTTACATGGTCATTCACTACACAAGACATCAACCCCTGATAGCATTGGTTTTCTTCAAAAATGAAGGATGGACAATAACAACAATATGTGTGTAATGGGGGGATAATCAGGGAATTCTATCATCACCTTCCATTACATATGCATATATACATATATGTAGTCATATAACCATGCATGTATATGTAAATATAATACATACTATATATATAATCTGTTTTAGAGTGTTTTAATTTATTTTTGCTTGAAAGAAACTTTGATGATCTCAAAATTAGATGATCACACTAGGCATAATACCTTTCAATAAGATTGTTCTGTGTTCTCCAGAACTGACTTCTATCAGACTTCTATCAGAGATGACTGACAATGACTCTCCATTTCATGCCCCCACATTTTGACTCAGCACTTTCAGAACCTAGAATGGGTCTTCAGACTGTACCTATCACTTCTCTCATCACTAAGAGCAAGAGATAACCATTCCTAGAGAGATCTAATAAAATCTGACACAGTAGCAGCAACATTATGGCAGAAGACCCTTCAATTCCTTCACCATCACTGGAATCCCAGGAGAAGAAAAAAATTGAGAGGAACTGTCATGATCATAACCTGACAAGTAACAGATTCAGGACCCAAAGCTATTACCGTTGGAACTTCCTCTTCCTGTCCCTTTCTTCCCATTGTCCACTTCTGAGGTAGGATAGCCTAGTTCTTTGGTTACTGTTGACCCAAACAGGACTAGACCAAGGCTCTAAGCATTATAAGTCCATGCCAACAACACCAGCCAGCAAGAGAGAGAAAATCACCTAGTGTGGTATTTACTGCCACCTAAAACCAGACCATCAAGAAACTCTAACCAAATTCTACTCTTTAGCATAATTCCCAGGCCATGTGAAAAGTCATCCTAAGCAGAGAAATCTGGCACATAGTGCATGCACCCCTCTTGCACCAACTGAGAGGACAATACTGCTCTTCCTGTTAGCCCATGTTGCAACAGGGGGACTTCTACAGCCATAGAATCAGACTAACAGAGAGCTGTGGAGATAGTATCTGTTGGATGGATCCAGACACTACATTCCTATACTAGGCACACAGGAAGATCAATGGAGCTCCCAAAATAATAGCTAGCGTTTATATCAAAGTACCATCTCATTTGATTCTTACAACTTCACTGTGAAGGACGGTGGTTAAGTATCACCATCTCCATTTTACAGAAGAAGAAAGAGAGACTCAAAGGCTCAAGGACCTTTGTGCTCTGCTGTCTGGGTCAGTCCCCACTTTCCAGCATTGCTGCAGCCATAGCTGGGGGAAGTTAGGGCAGTTGCTTGGCATTTGGTGCCAGAGAGCACCAGAGTATCCTTCAGCCTCCAGTTCCTACTTCAGTGAGGTGGCCAGGCCAGAGTGGGGGAACTACTCTGAGCTGTGCCACAAAGGATCAGCTTCAAGTACCCCAGCCAACAACTAGAATAGCAATACCAGATTGGCTGTTATTCCCTCTTGCCCCTGAGTCACCTTTCTGGTCTGAAACTTTTGTAAAAGCAATCCAGAGGTTTTGTAGAGAAAAACAAAGGAGGAGGAGGGGGAGGACGAAGAAGGAGAAGGAGGAAGGAGGAGGAAGAGGAAGGAGAAGGAGGAAAAGGAGGAGGGGGAGTAGGAGAAAGAAGAAGAAGGAGAAGGAAGAACAAGAACAAGAACAAGAGAGGAGGAGGAGGAAGAGGAGGAGGAGGAAGAGGAGGAGGAGGAAGAGGAGGAGGAGGAAGAGGAGGAGGAGGAGAAGAAGAAGGAGCAGAGAAGTTAAGTCAAAGGTTGAACTGCAACCACCTCTGGGATTACTTGCAACATTGGGGCCTAAATTTAGAAGCAAAAGTTGGAAAAATTCTGGGACCCTCATGGGCTTTAGAGCAACTTTCTTGGAGATCTAGTCCCCTCTCCCTACGTCTTGCTTAGTATAATCTATGGCAATTCTTTCTTCCTCTGTCCCCTTTATTGCTATCCCACATCATCATCTCTTTCCATACAAAGCCGACCCCCATTTCACCCCCTCTTCAGATCCCACCTTCGTTCAATGATGCATGTTCCTCCCTGCTGATTTGCTTCTCTTTGTGAACCCCTTAATAGATTCAAGAGGTTTTGCTTGACTACACATATTTGCTACAAGGATTTTGTATTCCTTTGTTGTTGTTGTTGTTACTGTTTTAAATTGGGGTGGGGTGAGGGGCAGCTAGGTGGTGCAGTGGATAGAGCACCAGCCCTGGATTCAGGAGGACCTGAGTTCAAATTCGGCCTCAGACACTTTACACTTACTAGCTGTGTGACCCCAGGCAAGTCACTTAACCCCAATTGCCTCACCAAAAAAAATGGGGTGGGGTGAGAAGGAGAGAAAAAAATGCTTGTTCATTGAAAATAAAATCACATTAAAAAAATAGAAATGGGTCGGGGAGAGAAACAGCAGGAGAGACAGAGACACAAAATTAGGACACTCTAGAAAGAAGGGCATCTTCAGTTCATGTCCATCTCTTCCTACAATACACCTAGAGCCTAGCTTCATAAACTGTGGGTTACAACTCCATATGGGGTCAAGTAACTGAATGTGGGGGTCATGAAAAATTTGGCACCAGTAAAAGGTTATGTATACCTATTTTATATACCTATATATCCAGGGTTGCAAAAAAATTTCTCAGGCAAAAAGGGGTCGAGAGTAGAAAAAGTTTAAGCCCTGGTCTAGAAAGAACAGGTCTCTTCATTTCCACATTGACTCAATATGAACTGTCATCTGTAGCTATGTGTCTTCATCTTTCCCTTTTCCTAGTGCTCTAACCACTGCACCACCTAGTTGCCCTTTTATTTGCTACCATGTATTATGTATTGTCATTTATTATACATAGTTACTATTGTCAGTTTTTTTAAATATAATTTTAAACAAAGTTGCTAGTAACGTTCTGGTGAAATTTTGTTGAAAACAGTGTGACAACTACATGACTAGACAGGGGGAAATGGAAAGAGTATTGTAGCTGGAATCAGCAGATGGGTCCAACTCCCACACCTGATGCTTATTACCTGAGTGACCATGGGTGGAATGACTGACTTCTCTAAGCCTCAACTCCCTCATTTGTTAAATTAGGAGGTTGGTCTCCATGGCTTCCGAGGTCTCTCCCAGTTCTAGAGCTCTGACTCTGGGACCTAAGATCCTGGGCTTTAGGTCAATGGCCTGTGGCACCCGAAAACAATAAGAGATATGTGGCAGCATGGGCATTGTTAGATTGAATTAATAATCCTAAGGGGAGCAGGAAGACCAAGGGGCAGCAAGGGGTCAGGAGAGTCAGGACAAGGTAATGGTAAGTTCCTTGGACTTGGAGGTGGAAGACTAGTTCAGACACTAGTCTGGTCCATTTGGATTCAACACTTGTTAGTTATGTCACCTTAAGCAAGTCACATAACTTCTCTATATTTTTATTATATTTACATTCTAATATAATGTAATATCCTTCAGGGCAAGGACTGTTTCATTTTTTGGTCTTGTATTCTGAGTGTTGGGCACAATAAATGCTTATTGATTGAGTACCTCAATAAATCTCAGTTTCCTCATTTGTAAAGGAGGTATAATAAATAGGGTTATCAAGAGCAAATGAGATAACATATGTAAAGCATTTTGTAAACCTTAGATTGTCCAGATAAAATTAGCTAGTATTAGTAATTAGTTAGTGTTAGAGGCAACATTTGAATTCAGGTCTTCCTGATTCCAAGACTGGCATTCTTATCTACCACACCAGATTGATAGTTCTTAACAGCAAGGCTGTTTTCAACTCCACTCAGTCCCTGCCTAGATGGCTTCAGATTATCTAATCACTAGCCAGGCTTGGGAATGCTAGTATTTTTTTTTTTTTTTAGTGAGGCAATTGGGGTTAAGTGACTTGCCCAGGGTCACACAGCTAGTAAGTGTCAAGTGTCTGAGGCTGGATTTGAACTCAGGTCCTCCTGACTCCAGGGCCGGTGCTCTATCCACTGCGCCACCTAGCTGCCCCGGGAATGCTAGTATTAACTTGCGCCATACTAAGAGTCAGGACCAGCAGATGACTTCCTGTCTCCTCTTTCACAGAGCTACCTAGGTTCAGTTTCAGTTTTACATGAAGCCATGAAGGCAGCTGAAGCAGAGCTTGGTCAGACATCACAGACACCATGGTCATCTACTGCATTACGGGCCATCTCCAGTATTCCTGGCTTTTGTTTTGCCACTGACTCTGGAAGAGAGAGTGAGGCTGATGGCCTTACACAATGCTGTCTCACTTGAGTCCAGTTCATCCATGAGTCAAGACATTACCCACGATGTTATTGGTTCTTTCTGAAAACTAAGGACAAACAATAACAACATTTGATTTCACCCCTTTCTTACTTGGCTCTGTCATCTCATGTTCTCAGCACTGGTATTTATTCATGGTGAGGGGGAAAAAAATCTATCTCCCTTTACCCAGAAAAAAAAAATGCATTAATTAAGATGCTGAAGAAAAATCCTAAATACTTATCAAGGTGTCCTTTTTTTTTTTTTTTTTTGGTGAGGCTATTAGGGGTTAAGTGACTTGCCCAGAGTCACACAGCTAGTAAGTGTCAAGCGTCGGAGGCCAGATTTGAACTCAGGTATTCCTGACTCCAGGGCCGGTGCTCTATCCACTGAGCCACCTAGCTGCCCCCAAGGTGTCCTTCTTGAAAAATTACTCCTTATTTTTCATCCATTGGTCTGAAACATCCCAAAACTTGAGATAGAAACACCAGAACCGACAGAGGCTTTGCAAGAAGGGCAGGAAATTTATGTGAAAGCAAGAAATGTGAAAAACTATTGACAGCACTTTTATCCTTTTAAGGAGAAACCCAGTAGTAGGTGGAATCTTTGGTGAGCAAAGTTGTTGAGACTTTCAGTTCATGTCTGATTCTTCCAAGAGGAGGCTCTAGGGGAAATAGTAAGGATGGGAACAGAAACTTCACCTGGGATAGCAGGGTTCTGTGATTCCACCTTCCAGAGCTCCTCTGACAAGGGAGTAGACACATTGAAGGCCATAGCTGATGGGATCTGAGCTCTGTACCAGTTTAGGGTTGGGGTGAGAGATCTAGCCCTAACCCTGGCCTGCTTTCAGCAAGCCAGTTGTGTTTCTGGGCCTATCCTTGCAGGTTCTGTTGGAAGAGGAGGGTGGCACTGCTCCCTGGCTCCTGGGGATGCATCCACAGGCCTAGTAGTTCTCAGGTGCCTTTGGAACAGGCAATGGAGGTGGATTTAAGATGGCACAAGGTGGGGCCTCGACTCCTCCTGGAACATGCCTTATTGAAGGTACTCTGCCTTGCTCACTAGAGTACCATGTCCTTCTGAATTTCTCAAACTTACCAGTGCAAGGGAGCAGAGAGGCCTGGAACTTGGGGCCAAAGCGTGCCCTGAATGCTAGAAATGCCCCTTTACTTTCCTTAGCCATTGAGAGCAGGAGCTACAATTTTAGAAGAACTAACTGGTTCCCTGAGGGAGAGGCCAAATTTCAGAAAACAGGGGGAAGGTGAGCTGAACTGGGAATCAGAAAACCTGAGTTCAAGCCCTTCTTCTATAATGTTCTGATCCAGGTCCAACAGTCTGTGAGTTTATGAGATTTGGCCTCCATGTGAATCTAATCTCAGCTCAACTTCAGTTTCAGTTAAGAGCTGAAGAAGACTTCCACCAGGGCAAGTCACTTCCTGTCTCTGGGACCTCACTTTCCTCTGCTGAAAAGTGAAGGAATTGGTCTGAATTAGTTACTCTTCTAGTAATAACATTATTTTTTGAAAGTTATTGGGATTTTTTTTTGCGGGGAGGGGAATTTAAGTCCTCTCCATGCTCAGGCCCAAGCATCTGTTTGTTCTAAGAATGACCACTCCACCCTCTCCTCACAGTTATAAGGCTTCTTACATGATATTGGGGGGGGCAGAGCAGGCACATCGGGCAGTATTGTGCCCTAGGGCTTTCCTTTCTTTCCAATAAGGGCTATCTACTCCCCACCCACCCACTCCCACCCTAACTGATAGTACATTCCAAGTTCATTGCTCCAGATACATACATCTGTGGTGCTTGCCTCAGGGACAAAAATTCCTAGCCAAAGGCTTCATTAAGAATCCATCCCTAATACCTGTTATGTCCTAGAAGAAAAGCAACAACAGGGTGGCTAGATGAGTCCTCTAAAGAAAACCAGGTAACAAAAAACAGGAAGGACAAGTTCATAAATAACAGATCAGGGGGCAGCTAGGTGGTGCAGTGGCTAAAGCACCGGCCCTGGATTCAGGAGGACCTGAGTTCAAATCCAACCTCAGACACTTGACCTGTGTGACCCTGGGCAAGTCACTGAACTCTCCCATTGCCCCACAAATGAATGAATGAATGAATGAATATAAGTAAATAAACAAATAAATGAATGAATAGATAGACAGATAGATAGATAGATGATAGATAGATAAATGAGCAAATAAATAAATAACAGATCAGAGTTCCAGGCCCAGAGTTTATTGCTGTGTGTCTGGAGGCACTAATTTCTTGGATGTATTCTGTGATGTAGAATCCACCAGGTCTTAGGAGAGCATGGATATTGTCGTGAATTCTCAGACTATCAGAACTCATGCATCTAAAGGGATCTAAAAGAATTCTCTGACATCTCTCTGCAGGTTGACTTCTTGCTATTCTGCTGGGTGTAGGAAGCCAGAGTGGTTCACTAGCTGTCTGGTTCCAGCACCTTAGCTGTCCAAAATTGTCTTGGCCCAGGGCCATTTTCAGCAAAATGATTCTGGCAACCAAGCAACAATGCAGAGAGAGCAGTAGTGAAAGAGTTAAAAGGCAGGAAGTGAACCTGACTCCTGGATAAAGCCCCATTAATTGCAATCTTACCAGAAATCCTTTTCCTTTACAAAGCCATGGGCTGCAAGGGAAGATCTGAATTGTTTTGAACACAGCTTTCTCCAAACCACAGATTTGCAAATACTTCTCTTCCAGGCCACACAATGGCCTTCTGCTATTAAATCTTGCTGAAAAGTGGGCTGAGACCCCTCAGTCTCCTGTGAAAATTACCAGGCTCGGAGGATGGCTGATGTGGGAATTAGCAGAGTTGTAGCATTATGCTGGGAGTGGGGAGGCAGAACTAACAATGACGGCCTGTTCCAGGTAGGGGTCCCTGTGACTCCAGGCAGCCACACAGAGGCGCCTGGGGAGGGCCGGGGGTCTGCAGGTTACCTGCTAGAGAAGGGAATTGGGATCCATAGGCCCTCTTCTTGTTCCGCTCTACATTCCTGGAGTGGCTTGGGGGAAGTCATTTAAACTCCTTGCTCCAGTTGCCCTGTTTGTTGACTGGGAATAAATCTGCTGCATCTCACAGCAGGGCCAGGTGGTTGTTTCTACAGCAATTTCAGACTCGTGGGTAGGAGGGGCTATGACAGCCCCAAGATATTTCCTTACTGAGTTTGTAAATGGACCACTTAAGTGGTTGCCCACCAACTGTGGGTGCCTGCCTGTGGTGCACACAAGCATACCCAATGCTGGTGTGCACAGGTGGGGAGGCCTTGGTAAGCAGACGTAAAGCTGTTCATGTTGCACCTCTTCCCATATGGCTGATTTAGGTGGTGGCTACTTAGCAAAATTCATACCATTTATAGAACCCACCATTTGAGCTGGAAGGGATCTTAGAGATGGTCTAGACCAACCACAAGTCTTACAGAAGAAACTAAGGCCCAGCCTAAGCATTATCATCATGATAACCCACATTTATCTATCATTCTAATATTCCCAAAGTACTTTGCAAACATTATCTCATTTAATTCACTGAAACAGTTCCATGAGAAATCAAGGCTCACACTAGGCAAAGTGACTTGCCCAGCATCACACAGCTAGTAAGTGCATTGACAACCCAAATCAAAATAGCATAAATAAGTTCAAGCCACTATTTCAATTTCATTACATCATTCCAGCCTTAACTGACATTTCTCTCCCATTTGCTTGACAAAGATACCAGAGTGCCATTCCCTTCTCCGTCTCATTTTATAGATGGGGAAACTGAGGCAAACAAGGTTAAGTGACTTGCCCAGGGTCACACAGTTAGTAATTATGTGAGGTCAGAGTTGAACTCAGGAAGATGAATTTTCCTGACTCCAGGCCCAGCACTCTATCCACTGCACCACCCACCTATCCACAAGTACAATAAAGAACACATTTTAATATAAGTTTTTAATGACTGCGTATACTTCTAATGCCACTGTTCATAGCATGTAGGTACAGCCAGGTCCCTATTAGTGCAAACAACAGATTCCCCTGAAGAGGTTGCATTATTAGAATTTTCACTACCTATGTTCACTGGGCTGATCCCATTTGCCATATTTACATAATTATAATTTTGAATAGTGCCACCACTTCAGTAGATTCATTATGGGCACTAGTTGGGACCCGGCTTGTATTTATTCTACAATAAGTCAAATCACTTAAGGGTTGTTACAAAGGCTAAACACTTTGGTTAGCAATAACACGGGGTGGGAGGATGGGGGAAGGGCACCACTTTCAAAAGTCATCAATGTGTCTCAAACTTTCCACACCCTGTTCTCCTGGCCGGAAATTCAGTTCTTCCACATCCCCACCTACAGAAAAAAATGGCTGGGCTCTGGGCCTCCTCCACCCTTAGGTTATGGAAGCAGAAAGCCTTTCAATTGTATTTGCAATAACCTTGTTAGCTTTGTTTTAAGAACATACTGTTGCAAGACTGTTATCTCAAGGATATAGGGAGGGAGAAACAGACTGTTCCAGACTGAACCGAGAGACAGGCTGAACTGTGGGGAAAGGGAGATAACTGTAGAACGGACCCTAATTATTATGGGATGTTGGAAAAGCTTAAAAAGGGTTTGTGTACAGTTCTTAAGGGCTGGGTGGGAGACTGCCCCAGTGCATCATAAGGGAGGAGGATACGAGAAGTCCTGTGTGGTTTCTGGGGATCAAAATAGGGCTCTGAGCATATGTGGCACTCTCCACTCCTGTGACTAACGTGAACCACATGGGACAATAAAGTTTCCTAACTGCGTCTTTAAAAGCCTCCGCCTCTGCTTTACCTTGTGACCCCCACCCCCCACCCCAACCTCAGCCTCCGTGGGATATGGGTAGAGAGAGGATATAACTGGAACAGGAGTTCAAGCATTAACAGAAACCTTCCCCATCCTGGGCTCCGATGCTGCAACTTCCTCCAACCAATCAGATGGGATCCCTTCCTGCCTCTTAACCACATGGTGCCTATGGTTTAGATATTATCCTGTTTGTCACCAGTGATTTTTTAATTCTTGTTCTTTCTCCTCCTTCCCCTCCACTTCTGATAGTAAACTCTTTTAGGACAGGAATGGGGAATGGTTTTCCTCTTTATCCGACCCCCCCCCCAAATTCCTAGCACAATAAATACCTCCAGCATACTTGGAACTTGATAAATAAATACCTTTTGGGTCAAAATGAATTTTGTTTCAAAATTATTGATATAAAAATCCATTTTTCAGAGTTGGACACAGTCTGATGAGAACCTTCCTTCTACAGCCTTGTCGTGAATAAGTCCTTAATATTTCAGAGAGAGAGTTAATCACAAACTCACTAATGAAATGGGATGAGAGGGCTGATGGGAGGGGGATAAGGGGGAAGATAGTTTGCCTGTGATTTTCATAGAAAGTTGAAAGGAGACTTGCTTCCACCTGCTCATATAGCAATTTAAAAAAATCCTAATAGGCATGTAGCATATAGTAAAACTCGTTTAAATACCTGAATGCAAAATAATGTTCTCTCTAAACCGATAGACAATTTATTTAGGAAAGATAATTTATGGGTTATTTATATTACTCTCCAGTGTCCAGCTCTGCTATCATTGAGATGAAGTGCTTGGGATGGAGTGAAAACCCTTAATTACTCTTGCCTGAGCTGCATATGTTTCAAGGAAAGAAAACATAATGCAAAGCACTTATATATTTCAGCCGCATAATAGCTTGATGAAGATTTTTAAATTTTTCAAAATGTCATTTCTTTCCAAAAGATGGATTATTTCTGTTGGGGTTTAGTCTACCTAATTATTTCTGCCTTGATTACTTAACCACTCCAGATTTTTCATCCCACCATGCTCTTATCACATTCAGCTTGTAAGAAGACAGTCAGCTCATTAGCATAAACTCTACAATTCTATTTTCCGGTTGTTCTATTTTCCGGTAGTACAGGGTGGGGAACTGAAGGAGGAGTTTTTGTTTCTTTTTTTAAGACTAGGGTGACACGCAATCCTAAAACCAATTTCACATCAGTACATTTATAGTGGCCCAGACTTAGATGTACCAGAATAAGTGGCACCTTTATATAGTGGCTCTGGTACTAGTCTGGTTCCACATGCTAAAGTTACTATCTGAGCTGAATCTCCTTCTCTCTGCCCCCATCTCTGGAATTTTGTCTTGTTTTCTTTTTAATTTGCAAATTTAGTGCCATATCCACGGAAGCATCTTTATTTGAGGTCAAATCTTTCATCAGATCTTACACACAACTTACTTGTATAACTCTGGACAAGTCCCTTACCCTCTGTGCCTCATTTTCTTAATCTGTAAACTAGGCATAACAGCACCTACCTCTCAGGGTTGTTGGGAACACTAAATGAAATACTATTTATAAAACACTTTATAATTCTTTTTTTTCCTGTTGTTTTTTTCAGGGCAATGAGGGTTAAGTGACTTGCCCAGGGTCACACAGCTGGTAAGTGACAAGTGTCTGAGGCCAGATTTGAACTCAGGTCCTTTATGCACTGCACCACTTAGTTGCCCCACTTTATCATTATTATTATTATTTTTTTGGTGAGGCAATTGGGGTTAAGTGACTTGCCTAGGGTCACACAGCTAGTAATTGTTAAGTGTCTGAGGCTGGATTTGAACTCAGGTTCTACTGAATCCAGGGCCGGTGTTCTAGCCACTACCCATGTAGTTGCCCCTCCACTTTATAATTCTTAAAGCACAATATAAGTGCTAGCTATTGAATTCTGCTCAGAAATTTCAACTTGATCATATTTCACTAATTTATTTAATTCCTTTAAAATTCATCTAGTGTGAGAAATGCCTTGGATCATAAGCTAAATAGATTCAGTTTAAATTTAAAGGCTAACAACATCTCCTTACTTGTAAAAAAAAAAAAACCCCAACCCCCCCAAAAAACAAACCAAGACAAAAAAATCCCACAAGACTTCTACAGAAACAAAGGCCAGACCTCAAAGACATGTCCACATGTCTCTGCAAGGGGTAGTTCTAAATATCTACCCCAGTACAACATTGGTCTGCAAGTGGGCACCAGGCTCTTTGTGGATTCCACTGAGCTAATTAGCCTCAAAACGCGGGGGAAACTTAGAATTTCCCGAGTGTTTTCCCGCTGCCAAGGGAAAACAGGGGTCTGTTACCCAACAACCCCTGTGTCATTCTTCATTAATGCAGCGGGAGCTGGTCAAAGAGAGAAAGAGCAAGCAGCCTGCTTTCTGGTGCACCTGCCAAGGTTGCATATTGTGTGAGGAATGCCTGCTGCCCTTTGGCTGATCCTGCATCCTGGAAAAGAGCCAGACTCTTCTCTGAGGGGCCTTTGAAAGCCCGTTCCTCAAAGTAGGAGCAGCTCTCTCCCTCCTCTCTCCTGCCCCCCCATGCTCTACACACGCACACTTTTTTTTTTTAACCTTGACACGCTAGATGTCAGCCTTCCCTGCTCAGCGGGGCAGGAAGGGATCAGGAGGGGCGCATTCTCTTACTCACATGGCTGGAGGGCAAGCAGTTTCCTATTACACACGATTATAAAGAAACATTTGTTGAGAACTGATGAATTGCAGCAGAGCCGGGCTTCGGCATTTAGCGCACCTGTGGTTATCAGCGCTATCAGCTTTTTTTTTTTTAATGTACACACTAAACCTATTTATACATCAAATATGGTAACGTCTTTTCCCCCTGGCTTTTTGCCCCTCCGTTCCACCCATCCCCCGCCCCGGGTTGGGGAGGGGGCCATTGGGCAGCCACGTGGCCTCTGAGATCTCTAGGTCGAATAAGGGCCGATCAAGGAGCCATCTAAAAGGGGCAATCCCTAAAATTAGGAAATTGGAGGGAGGGGGTAAGTATGGCACTTGGCTAATGCGATGGGGAGAGGGGAAGGGGAAGGACTTAGAGATATGGAAGGAGTTAGCGGAGAGATGATTGAAACCGAGAATAGAATCCAGTTCCAGTTCCTTCCAAATGTTTGGGGCGGGAGGCGGGAAGGGGAGAGGGAAGGGGATCTTGGGGCTCTGGTGAAAAGCAGAGAGATAAAATTAATGAATAGCACCCGGTCAGGTCCTTTAGCCGCTCTCCCTTCCTTCCTCCATCGCCCCCTCCCCAAAAGGTAGATACGGGCTGTGTGACCTTTCCCTATTCCAGCCGTGTTGTGTATTCTGAGCTGCAACCAAGTCATTTTATCAAATACAAAGGAATAGATTAGAAAGCAGCAGCAAACAGAGAGCTAGCGGCAGGCAGCAAGTCGAAGTAAAAAGCGCCTGGGAGCTCCTTAATAAGTGGGCTGACATGTGGTGAATGAAATTTTAATGTTGGAAGAAATAGAAAACACATGCTCCCAAAGAGAGCACCCTCCCATCGCCACGACATGTGCTACTGGAGGGCAAATGTGTCTGATCACGTGTGAGTGCGAGGTTGGGCGAGGCCTTGAGGCAGCAAGGGAAGAGCAATGGGTTTGGAGGGAGGCGACCTAGTCCTGCTTATTTGAGCTTCAGTTACCTCACTTTTTTTTTCTTTTTTGGTGAGGCAATTAAGTGACTTGCCTAGGGTCACTCAGCTAGTAATTGTTAAGTGTCTGAGGCCGGATTTGAACTCAGGTCCTCCTGAATCCAGGGCCTGTGCTCTATCCACTACACCACCTACCTGCCCCTACTTACGTCACTTTTAAAATAAGGGCTTTAGAGGCGATAATCTTTAAGTTTAGGATTCTATGACCCCGCCTGCTAGAAACCTCATCTCTGTTCGGTTGTGAATCCTGTCCATCTTGTCATTTGCACCAGTGAGGATGAACTTGGGAGGAGTTCTCTGATCAGACCCCTCTTAGTTTCCAGTTCTTTGCTACAACAAAAAATAATGCCATATTATTTTTTTTTTTTTGGTCCTAGTGGGTCCTTTTCTCTGTGGAAGTACCCCTGAGGTTAATATGCCTGTTTCCATGAGTCACCCTACCAAGCAGGCGCACTGGACACAGCGTAAGCGCCTTTGCCAAAAGGAGCCAATCAGGAGCCTGCAGTGAATCAAAATCTTGCTAATTCCCAGACACCTTTGTGGATGTTTGATGGGGTGGGGGTGGGAGGGAGTGAGTGGTATTGCCAACACTAAAGACCAGATATTCTATGAAGAATTTGAATTTGGTTTGGGGCTGTTTTCATTCACATAGGTCTGAGTTCAGTCTTTTGCTTACCCATCTGTGCTGGATGTTATATTCTCTTGACTCTGCACCAACTGCCATCAATTCCGGATCAGCATGGGCTGATCTTGATTAGGAGGAAGCCCTGGGATACCACTCAGCAGTTCCAAAGTGAATAATCCTCTTTCTTTTTTTGAAATATGAAACTCTGAATCTCTGTTATATGCAGTGTTTTTTAAGTGCAGAATTATTTCAACATGACAGTTTAAAACCTGTCCTGCTTGCCTATGCCTCTCTCTGTTATTGAGTTTTTGTGACCCCATTTGAGGTTTTCTTAGAAAAGACACTGGAGTGCTTTGCCATTTCCTTCTCCAGGTCATTTTAAAGTTGAGAAAAACTGAGGCAAACTGGGTTAAGTGACTTGCCCAGGGTCACACAACTAGTAAAATTTCTGAGGTCAGACTTGAACTCTAGGCCTGGCACTCTATCCACTGTGCCTCTCCTCTCTTGGTATTTTACTCTGTTTTCTATGAATTTCCAAATGTCATTGTAATGACCCTCTTTTATTTCTTTGCTTATTTTTCATCACTGTTATTGTCTACCTCTTCTCCTCATCCAATAGTTTAAGGCTCACCTTTGTAACAAATAGCCATAGTCAAGCAAAATAAAATCCATGCATATCTTTTTTTTGTTTGTTTTTGAGAGGCAATGGGGGTTAAGTGACTTGCCCAGGGTCACACAGCTAGTAAGTGTTAAGTGTCTGAGGCCAGCTTTGAACTTGGGTCCTCCTGAATCCAGGGCCGGTGCTCTATCCACTGCACCACCTAGCTGCCTCCAATCCAAGCATATCTAATAAATAAATAACCAGACCCAAGGACAGATAAATAAATTAGTCCATTCTACATTTCTCTGTCAGAATTTGCATCGTTAGTTTTTTGGAGTTGGAGTTGGCATTGTGTTGATGAGGAGGCTTAATTCTTTCAAAGTTGCTTTTCTTTACAATATTACCATCATTGTATAAATTGTTCTCAGGGTTCTGTTCACCTCATTCTGCATCAGTTTATACAAGTCTTTTCAGGTTTTTCTGAATCAATCCCTTTACTAATTTTTTGGGGGGTAGAGCAATGAGGGTTAAGTGACTTGCCCAGGGTCACACAGCTAGTGTCAAGTGTCTGAGGTCCGATTTGAACTCAGGTCCTTCTGAATCCAGGGCCAGTGCTTTATCCACTGTGCCACCTAGCTGCCCCCCTTTACTAATTTCTTAAAGGATAATCATATCCCAGTGTATCCACATTCATAGCATATGTGGCCAGCCATGGAGTGAACTAAACGAGCAAGTCCTAATATTCAGAATGGGTTAAGGGTGGAACTTGACTGATTTGATGAGGGTAGGGGAAGGCAAAGGGCAAGATGACATAGAAGGAATGAGCTGAGAGGTGGTTGAAGCCAAGAATAGAATCAGTTCCAGAGAAACTTCCTTCCAAGTGTTTGTGGTAGGAGGGTTGGAGACACTAAGACACTCCCCAACTGATGTGCACCCCCTTAGTTTCCACTTCTTTGCTACAACTAAAAGTGCTGCCATAAATATTTTTTGTACTAATGAGTCCTTTTTCTTTCATTTCGTTGGTGTATATACCTAATAAAGCATCACCGGGTAAAAGGGTATTCCCAATTTGGTAACTTTTGGGGTATAATTCCAAACTGCTTTTCAGAATGGCTGTGCCAACTAATAGTTCCACCAACAATGCATAAGTATGCCTGTTTTAACATAGCCCTTGCAACAGTTGCCATTTCTACTCTAATAAGTCCATTCTAAATAAGCCCATAAATAGGAAGGAAAGAAGATTCTTCTGTGCGACAGGATTGCATGGCCATGTACCACATACATTTACTAAGCACCCCTCAGCTTCTTGACTAATTTACATATTTAATCTTATCATTCTGAGCTCTAAAGTAATCCAGAGGTCTTCGTATATATTTCCAAATAATAACATTTCACCATATTTTTCAATTGAGATTAGAGTCCCAACCCCAGTTTATCAAAAAGCTGTTTTTTATAAGCAGAGAATCTTTCTTTCCCAATAGTGTTTACCCTATCTCCTTATTAAATCCCTTTTTACCTATAATTAAGTATTAAAGTTACCAAAAATACAATTTATTAACAGTGAAATCAATAATAAAAGACATTGGTGATCATTCAAAGTATTTTAGCTGTGAAAAAGAACACAGCCAGAATCTCCTCACACCACCACTATAACTGTACTTCTAAGAACATAATCTCACAACATTTAATTCATTCAGGATAACAAATAAAGTCTCTTTCCAAGAATCTTCTTTATGCTTTTCACAAGATAAAGGTTACAGCAGTTTGATAAAGAAAGAAGATAACTCTGTCTTCTTTCTTTCTGTTCTCAGATTCTTTCCAGATAGGATGGGGAAAGACTAACTTCTGCTTGTCTCAGCCCCCATTCTAAAAAAATTTTCTCCAGATTCACTCCTCATAAAATTCTCTTTAAGTTTCTTCATAAAATAGGTTAAGCCATTCTAACAAGAAAGATGTTTCTCTTCACCTTATTTCTATTTTCTCCATAGTTTATCTCATAGATCCTCATAAATCAAAGTTAAACTCATAAACTCCCTAACTCCATAGGGAAACTCACTTCATAGAATTGTAGTTACAATTGTTTGTAATTAATAATGGTTACCCCTATTTTCTCACCTTCTTTAAAGGACAGTAATAATCTCTTATAACAGGGAGGACTCCTTTGGCAATTTATTGAACCCTATGCATAGAATCTTAAAAATATAAAACAAAATTCACAAGATTACAAAGAAAACCAGGCAGCTAGGTGGTGCAGTGGATAAAGCACGGGCCCTGGATTCAGGAGGACCTGAGTTCAAATCTGACCTCAGGCACTTGACACTTACTAGCTGTGTGACCCTGAGCAAGTCACTTAACTATCATTGCTCTGCAAAACAAAAACAAAGAAAACCAATCACATTGAAATACATGTATCAAGTTTAATTTTTAAAAAATGCACAGATGTCAAATTAAGATCTCTGCACTATGTAGAATCCTCCATAGAAGACACTTTTGAAACTGGGATTTCATTTTCTTTTCCATTCATCAGTCTGTTAAGTGTGAAGTACAAGCACAGAGTTTTGTTTTGTTTTGTTTTAATTTGTATTTCTCTTATTGATTTGGAGCATTGAACTTCCTATATGGACCTTTTGACCATGTATGTATTGGGAAATGGCTCTTGTTCTTTCTTATATGTTTGAATCAATTTCCTACATGTCTTGGATATCAGATCTTTATCAAAGAAACTATCTGTAAAAAAATATTTTCAGAGTTAACTGTTTTTCTACTAATTTTAACTATTAAAAAAATCTTTTCCAATAATCAACATTGTCCTTTTAATTTCTTGTGATCTTCTAAAGCAGAACTTCTTAAACTTTTTTCAATCTCAACTCCTTTTCTTTCCTTTTTTTAAATCATAAAAGTATTTTATTATTTTCCAGTTCCATGTAAAGATAGTTTTCAAAATTTGTTTTCTTAAGTTTTTAGTTCCAAATTTTCCCTTTCCCTCCTTTCCCTCCCCCTCTCCCCTCCCCAAGACAGAAAGCAATCTGTATATATGTACAATCACATTACACATATTTCTGCATTAGCCATGTTGTGAAAGAAGAATCAGAACAAAAGAGAAAAGCCTCAAAAAAGAAAAAACAAAAGTGGAAAAAGTATGGTTCAATCTGCATTCAGAATCCACAGTTCTTTTTTCTGAATGTGGAGAATATTTTCCATCATGAGTTCTTTGGAATTGTCTTGGATCATTGTATAGTTGACCATCATAGAATGTTACTGTTACTGTGTACAATGTTCTCCTTTCAACCCCTTTTCAGTAGAGAAATTTTTACTTGACCCTGGGCATATAGGTATATAAAATAGGTATGCATAACCTTTTACTGTTGCCAAATTTTTCTTAACCCCCCACATTCAGTTACTCGACCCCATATGGGATTGTGCCCCATAATTTAAGAGGCTAGGCTCTAAAAGTGTCTCCTTCCCTGCTCCTGAAATTTGCTTATGATGTAACCTTTTTATGCCTAAGTCATTGATTTTATATTCATTTGGAACTTACTGTGATATATGGTATAAGGATATTCTAAACTGCCAGACTGCTTTCTAGTTTTAAAAGCAGTGAGTCCTAAACCTTACCCTAGTAATTGGGGTCTTTGGGTTTATTGAACATTCTGCTACTATGTTTGTTTGCTTCTATATATTGTATATCTAATCTAATCCGCTGGTCAACGTTTTTATTTTTTAACTTCTACAAAATAATTTTAATGATTGCTGTTTTGTGGTATAGTTTGAAATCTGATAATACTAGACTCCCCTTCCTCTTCATTTGTTTCATCATTCATTATTTCCATTATTTGCAGTATTTTGTTTCTTTGACATGAAAATTCTAAATTTAGGCCATCATTTTTTGGAGTTTCCATTTTGGGGTTGCTTTTAGGAATTGATCTGTGTGTTCTTTTTATTTTTACTTTTCCCTCTGGTTCTAATAAATCTGAGTAATTTTCATTTATAATTTCTTAAAACATGATATCCATAGTTATTATTTAATCAAAGTTTTCCAGAAATCCAATGATTCTTAAATTATTTCTTCTTGAGTTTTTAAGTCAGTTACTTTTAACTTACATTTTCTTGTTTTCTGGATGACCTATAAATATCTTAAACTCAAAATGTACAAAACTGAACTCAGCCTCCTCAACTATAAATTAGGAAGAATAATAGTATGTACCTCCTAGGCATGTTGTAAGGACCAAACAAGATAATATTTGTAAAGCACTTAACACAATTTTTGAATTTTAGTAAAAAATTTCATCAACTGTTGCTCAGGGTTGTATCTGTAATCTTAGCCTTAAGATCATCCAAAGAATGAAGTTTTAACTTAGACATGACAGTTTTGATGTGATCCTACCAAAAAAAATGTCTAATGAAGATAAATCAGGTGACCAAAGTGCCAAGCAACAGGGCCTCTTCTACCAAACCACCAGTCTGAGAAAAGTGTCAAACACACTGTGCATAATGACAGGGTACCCTGTCTTGCTAAAAACTAAAAAAAAAAATTGGATTTATTTTTTAAAAGTCACAAACTAAATGAGTATGAAATAAATTTAAATGGTTAAACTTTCAAATAATGTGTTTTTTTTTTTGAACTTGTCAAACCTTTTATTAGGTAAGGAAGCTGGAGCCCATCATGGTGAAGTAACTTTCCCACCTAACTCCTCCTTCCCTTTCCCAAATTCACAAACTATTAGAGGAAGAGAGACTAGAACTCATGTCTTCCCCCCAGTCCAGTTCGCCTTGATAACTGTACATTTACTCTGCATTTTTAGAGAGGTACAGTTTTCCTCAAAGTTTCTCTAAAGTTATCTTATTTTCACCCAATCTTCCCAGTGTACATAATAGTCCTCTGATCAACATTAGAGCATGTGACTTGATGGAATTCTATGTAACTTGTCCTATTGATGAATGGGAAGAATCTCTCTTTTTGGAAAATATCTTTGTACTATCTTTCCTTTTTTTTTTTTTTTTTTCAAATAATGGTTTTAAAAATAAATTTGTACGGGCAGCTAGGTGGCGCAGTGGATAGAACACCAGCCCTGGAGTCAGGAGGACCTAAGTTCAAAACTGGCCTTAGACACTTAACACTTACTAGCTGTGGGAGCCTGGGCAAGTCACTTAACTCCAATTGCCTCACCAAAATAAACAAAACAAACAAACAAAAAATAAATTTGTAGCCTTTATACTTCTAAAGTTATTAAAACCTAAAACTGCAATTAGACTTTTGGGACAAGACAATGTCAAAGAAAACAACATTTCCTCCTCTAGAATACTAAATAAGAAATAATTTGTATCAAACATATAGAATACACGCAACAGGTTTTCAGAATGAAAGGGGGCTTAATTTTCTCAGTTTTTTTCCTCACAATGTCCAACAAATTCAACAAACATTTATTAAGTGCTAACTGTGGCAGAGTTCTATGCTAGGTACTTGGGAAGATGAGAAACAGTCCCTCATGGAACTTACAGTCTTTCAGGAGAGTGAGATCCAGGCATAGTTGACAATAATACACAGAATTACATAGAAAGTGCATTAGAGAGATGCAAACCAAGTGCTCTGTGAGGTACAAGGGTCAAGTCATCATAGACAGTAGGCTTTAGGAAGATTTTTGTGGAGGTGGTGTTTCAGTTGACTTTGTAGACCAGGCGGACATTCAACAGATTAGATAAAAAAGAACCCTCTAAAGTGTGATCCAAAGGCATAAAAGCAAAAAGAAAAAGTACAAAGACTATTTGGGGAATGTAGAGTACTCTAGGTTGGCAAGAGCAGAAACCTATCAGAAGGAATTAGTATGACATAGTTCAAAAAGTAGGATGTTGCCAAATTGTCAAGGACCTTAAAACGCAAACCGACTGTTGCTCAGATCATGGACTTCTTATTGCAAAATTCAGACTTGAATTGAAGAAAGTAGGGGAAAACCATCAGACTGTATATTTGGGACCTAATTCTCTTATGACTCTAAAATGGAGGTGATGAATAGATTTAAGGAATTGGATCTAGTAGATAGAACACCCAAAGAACTATGGACAGAGGAAGCAACAAAAAACATTCCAAAGAAAAAGACCAAGAAAGCAAAATGGCTTTCTGATGAGGCTTTACAAATAGTCAAGGAAAGAAGGGAAGCAAAACATAAAGATATCCAACTGAATACAGAATTCTGGAGAATAGCAAGGAGGATAAGGAGGTTTTCTTAAATGAACATTGCAAAGACATAGAAGAAAGCAATAGAATAGGAAAGACAAGAGATCTCTTTAAGAAAGTTAGAGATATCAAGGGAACATTTCATGCAAAAATGGGCATGATAAAAGAAAAAATGTTATGTATTTAACAGAAGCAGAAGAGATAAAGAAGAGGTTGGCAAAAATACAGAAAAGAACTATACAAGAATGAACTTAACATCACCAATAATCATGATTCTGTGGTTACTAATCCAGAGCTAAATATCCTGGAAAATGGAGTCAAGTAGGCCTTAAGAAGCATTGCTAACAATAAGGTTAGTGGAAGTGATGGAATTCCAGCCAAGCAAGATAATGCTGTTAAAGTGCTGCACTCAACATGCCAGAAAATTTGGAAAACACAGCAGTGGTCACTGTATTGAAAAAGATTAATTTATAATCTAATCCTAGAGAAGGGAATGCTAAGGAATAATCAAATTACCAAACAATCATGCCCACTTCACAAGCTAGCAAGGTCATGTTTAAGATTCTGCAAGCTAGACTTCAGCAATATTTGAACCAGACATTACCAAAAGAGCAGGCTGGTTTTCCAGGAGGCAGAGGAACTAGAGACCAAATTGCCAACATTCATTGGAGTATGCAGAAAGCACAGGAGTTCCAGGAAAACATTTACTTCTGCTTCATTGACTACATTAAAGACTTTCACTGTGTGGATCACAACAAAATGTGGCAAATCCTCCAAGAGAACAGAATATCAGATTATCTTGTTTCCTGAGGAACCTATATGTGGGCCAAAAAGCAAGAGTTAGAACTCAACATGTAACAACTGATTGGTTTAAGATTGGAAAAGGAATACAAGGCTATATGTTGTCACCTTATTTATTTAACTTATAGGCAGAGAACATCATGTGAAATGCCATGCTGGATAATTCAAAAGTTGGAATTAAGGTTGCTGAGAGAAATATAAAAAAATCTCAGATATGCAGATGTTACCACTCTGATGGCAGAAAGTGAAGGGGAATTAAGAAGCTTCTTGAACAGGGTGAAAGAGGACAGTGTAAAAGCTAACTTGAAGCTTAACATAAAAAAAAAAAAACTAAGATCTTGGCAACTGTTCCCATCACTTCTGGCCAACAGTGGGAGAAGAAATGGAAGCAGTGTCAGATTTTATGTTTTTGGGCTCAAAGATCACTGCAGATGGTGACAACAGCCATGAAATTAAAAGATACTTGCTTCTTGGAAGGAAAACCATGGCAAACCTGGACAGCATACTAAAAAGCAAATACATCACCTTGCCAACAAAGGTCTGCATAGTCAAAAGCTATGGCTTTTCCAGTAGCAATATATGGCTGTCAGAGTTGGACTATATTGAAAGCTGAGTGTTGCAGAATAAATGCTTTTGAATTGTAGTGCTAGAGAGATTTTTGAGAGTTGACCCTTGGACAACAAAGATATCAAATCAGTCAATACTAGAGAAGTTAATTCAGGCTGTTCACCACAAGGTCAAATACGGAAGCTGAAGCTTAAATACTTTGGACACATAATGAAAAAACAGAACTTGTTGGAAAAGATTGAAGGCAAAAGGAAAAGGGGATGGCAGAGGATGGAATAGATAGATGGTATTATGAATGCAACAAATACGAGCTTAGACAGACTTCAGGGGATATTGGAGGCTAGAAGGACCTAGTGTGCTGTGTTCTGCGGAGTTGTGGAAAGTTGGACATAACTGAACAATGACAACAATATAACTTTGCCTCAGTAGGAAATAAAGAACCATTGACTTTTTTTTAGTGAGGCAATTGGGGTCACACAGCTAATAAGTGTTAAGTGTCTGAAGCTGGATTTGAACTCAGGTACTCCTGACTCCAGGGCTGGACCCCATCCACTGGCTTTTTTGACTAGAGAAAGGACATGATAAGATTATTCTTTCATTGGTATGAAGAATGGATAGAGAGGTGGAGAACAGAGTAGAGTTAAGAAGACCTGTTACGAAACTTGGTAAAAGTCTAGGCTTGTGCTAAACTTCTCATCTCCCTACCTGAAAATATTTTCTCTTTCCTAAAAATATGCCTAGAAGATGTTTGTGGATCTCCCTTTTGCCCCCTTAACTTCAAATTTTGTATATTAATCTCTTTACATGTCAGATCCTTTTTCAATACAGTGACCACTGCTGTGTTTTCCAAATTTTCTGGCATGTTGAGTGCAGCACTTTAACAGCATTATCTTGCTTGGCTGGAATTCCATCACTTCCACTAACCTTATTGTTAGCAATGCTTCCTAAGGCCTACTTGACTCCATTTTCCAGGATATTTGGCTCTGGATTAGTAACCACACAATCATGATTAGCAGTGATGTTAAGTTCTTTCTTGTATAGTTCTTTTGTGTACTCTTGCCAACCTCTTCTTTATCTCTTCTGCTTCTGTTAAATCCATAACATTTTTTCTTTTATCATTCCCAGTACTACTAAACTAGTATTGATGATCATTAGATTGCAAGCTCCTTGGGACCTGAGACAGTTTTTTGCCTTTCTTTATAACCCCAGCATATTTAGCACAGTGCCTGGCCCAGAATAGGCATGTAATAAATGTTTATTGGCTTTCAATATAATGGAAGATCCATGAGGGCAGGGACAGTACTGATTTTTTCTTCATAGGCCCCGTGCCTTGTAGGGGCTTAATAATTTATTTTGCCTGAATTAAGTTGAATTGAACTGAGTTGAATATTGTTATCCTGAAGGCTTGGAGATCCATGAGATTCATCAAAGATTCAAATTAAATTAAGTAGTATATTTAATGGGACAATATACAAGCTATTGAAGCCCAGCACAGTGCTTGACATATAATAAGCAATTAATAAATGCTTGCTGAATCTGACTGAATTGAAGTTCACTATTCCCCAAAGCATTCTGGTTAATGGAGGTTTTGCTGTCAATCTTAAAGGATACAGAGATGGACTATAGTCTTTTCCTTCAAAATTCAAGACATGGGAAGTGCAGAACATTGAAATTCGTGGCTCGAGCTCTGTGCCCTGTGTGGTGTCAGAAGTAATAGATGTTGTCCTCATTAGAACATAAACAGGAACTGGTGGAGCCTCATATCTGACATTTCTGATGATACCTATGCAGGAAGAAAAATAATCAAACACAAATACATCCAAGTAGAAACAGACACAACCTTTCAGTCATTCTTCTGGCATTTTAATTTTTGTTTTAAATTTTGCTGATAATTCTTCAGACACCTTTTCGTACCTCATTTTTTGGACCTTGGTTAATACAATAGGAAAAAATGCATTTTCTAGTTTCAAAAATGATTATTACAAGCAATGTAATTAAGTATATTGATAATTCAATATGAACTATTTAAAATAGAATAAAGAGTTATTTTAATAAAGATTTGCTGCTCTGACATAAGTGAAGATGCCCTCAACTAAAGTACCAAGAACAAACATTAAGGAAAATAAAGGTGATCACTTTGGGGCCCCAATATTCTATAGGGGCTAAAGGAAGAAACCTGTAGCCAGTGAGGTACCCCTCTTTCCTCTATGATGCCCAGAGAAGACTATCACTATCAATTAGTGCTCCTTCCCCTCTATCACTACCCAGCTACTCAGAACCCATCCAGACATCAGAGATCCTGGAAGAGCAAATGCTTTGGGGTGTCCTCTTCCAACATTCCTACCAATACCTTCCCCCCCTTTCTCCCATCTAGGCTGGACATTGACTTCCCCCCTCCTGCAGGAATCTAAAATCCCCATTCCACTCAGACCCTCAGGCTTACTTCCTTTTTCCCAATGGTGGTAGGCCAGGCCCCTCCAGGCACCATCATCTTTCACCCTTTGGAGCAGATATGACTGTTCACATTGCTTGGATGAACAGAATCATCAATTACAATCCTTCTAGTAGGGTCAAGTACCATAAGTCCTTACCATTTGCCCTGCCACTCCACCCTAAGGACCACTCAGCCTTAACATCTGATACATCACTGAATTTATAGGACTTTTGGGACCTTCCATTTGTGAGAAATAATTACTAATAATCAATACCTTGGGGGACCCAGGGATCTTTTATTCTTCGTTTTTTCTCTTCCCCCTCCCCCTGAAAAAAGCAAATTCTTCCTTGAGAGATTTCGTCAAATCTCATCCAGGCCAAACCCAACCCAACCCCAAGCTCACAAAAGGTGCTTTAGGTGGAGACACAGCTTTTGTCTAGATAGCCATACCCCAGATCCTCAAGTTATTATTATTTCTCCTTCTCAAACTCCTCAGAGTGGGAACTGTCTACACTATCTCTACTTTCCCTTCTTTCACTTATTCAATTCTTTCCTAGTTGGTCTCTGACCTCAACACAACTGATTTGGCAAAGCCGTAGTAGTTCAGCTGTGGAGTCCTGGGATTCCTTTCTTGTTTTTCTCCATGATTTTTTTGAATGGCCATGGCCATGAAGCCATTGGGGAAAGTAGTCAGTAACACACAGTGTATGCCTATGTTTTCCTGTGTTCAATATCCAATCAAAACTACCAGTGGTCTGACTTAGTGATGAGATTAAACCACACCTAGATGAATGGATTTTGCTCTGACCAGCTTGTGGGGGTGGGGGAGTCTTCCTTTCTCTGATGTCACCCTTGGACTTAATTTTAATATAGCTTACCTTCAAGTCACATCAACCAATTAGATTCAAATAATGCTAAACAATTAGATTTATTTGATGTATAAAGATATAATTAGATGTGATTGATGTATAACAACCCACCTCTTATCAAAAAGGGATTAAAAAAAAACAGGACAGGTAGCCATGTTGTCTCTTGGGACCACATGGGTTCTCTCTTTGGGGATCACTTGCTTACTTTGAGGAACTACACGTTCTGTCTGGGGAACACAAGAAGTTAAGAAAAACTTGGTCAAATTGATAATATGCTTACACCAAACTTGTGTCTATAGTAATTATTTAACCATCACACATCCACAGCATTACAGAACCCAGCCATGGACTACACAGAGGAACACAGGAAAATACTACTTTCCCCAGTAGTTTCATGGCCATGGCCATTCAAAAGAATCATGGAGAAAAACAAGAAAGGAATCCCAGGGCATCACAGGTGAACTACTACAACTTTCCCAAATCCTTGCCTTATCCTTCACTTCAGATTCTCCCATACACATTGCCACAAATCTTACCAAAATGGCCCTGTTTTGACAATTTCACATAAGCACTAAATGTAGCAAACAACAACAACAAAAAATTAATATCTCATCTTTCCTGAACTAGATAAAGGTGGCATTTCTTAAGTGACTGGCCCCAGCCATGTTCTTCAGCCACCATACTCATTGCTAACAGATTGCTGAATTAGTTTCTTAGGGTTAAGCCTATGCTGTGATTAACACAGAGAAGAAAATTAAACAATTCTGTCAACAATCTGAATATTTCCAAATGTGTCTGTGCCATTTAGGCTGTCCAGAGATGTAATTTGATATAGTAAATATTGAGTCATCCTTGAAATCATGAAGACTTGGGTTCAAGTTTTATTTCTGAGACATTAGCTGTAAGTTGGATAAGTCATTTAATGTCTTGGGTGCTGCCAGACAACTCTCTAAGACTATAAGTCACAGATAAATTGCCAATCTTCATCACTGAAGGGGGTGTTGACAAATGGATTTTATAAGATCTTAAATTAAGAGTTATAATGGACCTTTAAGTCATCTGGTCCAACCTATTCATTTTACAAATAAGGAGACTTAGATTCCAGAGGTTAAATACTTGCCCAGGGTCACACAGCTAATAAGTGCTTGAGGCCATATTTGAACTCAGGTCCTCCTGACTCCAGAGCCAGTACTCTATCCACTGAGCCACCGGCCTCTAACTGTTTTGTTGTTTTGGTTTTTTAATCTCAGGTGTTCTTGACTCCAAGTCCAACACTATCCATGTTGCCTCTCCGTGATTAAATTATAGCTCCAGACATTATCCCTCCCCCTCAAAAAAGACATATAAAATTCATATTTATAATCAAGATATTTTTAAAATACCCCAGTTATTAGAAGGAAAAAATACAGGGTAAATACACAGATTGCAATTCCCAAAATTAGTAGCACTCATCTAGACAAGGTTAGTAAAGGTTAAGTAAGGCCCAGTAGTCATAAATAAGTATGGTGCCCCTGATTGTCAAGAATATTGATTGATTGATGCCAAATTAAAGAGCTCACTGCTAGCTTGTTTGTTTAATGTCACCTCTGTAAGAGAATATCAATCGCAAACAAGTTTGATTCCTCCACAGGACAAATGCCAAACCATGCGGAAATGTTCCACCAATATACATTTTATTTTCCCTCAACTAAAAAGACATTGACTACAAAAACTAATATTGCTTAAAGAAAACCGCCAGCCCAGGTCTTTGTACTCCACAGGCCCACAGTAAATACTCCAGTATTGTTTAGAATGAAGATGTTTTGTTCATTTTTTTTATATGGTTGTGAGAGGTTGTCCCTTATATGTAGTATAGGGGATGTTGTGTGACTCAGAGAGAGGCAGAACAGACATCTCTAGCCTCTTTTCCCCAGACCCTTCTCCAAGAGATACTTTATTTCCTGTCAGGAAGAGAAGCTTGGCCCCTCTGCTCTTCTCGGAGAGGGGATAGAATTATATGTCTGCCCCTTTAAATATTGTTAATCCAGGAGATGTGATTTTCAGGTTCAATCTAACTTCTAATTACTGTTTAATTAATTGAAGGGAAATAGGACTCCAGGCTTTCCATCTAAGGCTTGACTCCATTTCCCACCAATTATCAGTTCCACAAAGAACACATATAGGAATTCTAAAAGAAGCTCATTTTGATAGCAGACAGAAATCAGAGAAAGGAAAGGGCAGTGGTGGATAGAGTACCAGGCCTGGAGTCAGGAAGACTCATCTTCATGAGTTCAAATCTGGTCTCTGACCATTTCTAGCTGTGCAATCCCTGGACAAGTTGCTTAACCCTGTTCATCTCAATTTCTTCATCTGTAAAATGAGCTGGAGAAGGAAATGGCAAACCACTCTGGTATCTTTACCAAGAACCCCGCCCCCCATGGGATCATGAAGTGTTGGACAAGACTAAAAAGCAGGAGAATATATACCAGACAATATAAGAGAGAAGGAGCTCTCCCATTGGGAGTAAAGTCACTCATCTCAACAGAGAGAGAGAATAGGAGGAGGAGGAAGAGGAGGGAGGGAGGGAGAGAGAAAGTCTCTAGTGCAGCAAGCTGAAGATAGAGATATGATAGAGACTGCCAACATCGCCACGTCTGCTTCTTTCTGGTGTCTTTTTCTTCAGCAACCTGATATGTGGTTGGCCTCTTCCATCTCCTCTCTTGAAAGTGGAAGCCAAAAGCACCAGAAGCAGCCACAGAACTGTCCTCTCTCCTGCTGTTGCCAGCTCTGTCCCTCCTCTCACACAAGCACACAGCTCTGATCTCCACTAATAAGGAAAGAGTCCCATGGACAAATAGATTTTGGGACTGAGGTTACAATATCTATCTATAAGGAGTCTGAAAGCCATCCACCTCCTCATGCTTTGTAATTCTTGATGATGGCTGTCAGTGTCACTTACTGGCTTGTGCTTCCTTGCCCTTTCCTTGGCCCACAGAATGAACCTGACCTAGTAGGCTGGTGCAATAACAACACCACAGCCTGAGACACCACAGGACTCAGGACCAGGACCAGTCCTGCATGGTCTACCAGCCCAGAGGACCTACAACACTCTACTCCATAGCCCCTCACAGGAGAAGCAGGCAAGAATGACTAAGGCTCTCCACCCTTGCCCAATAACAACCAGAAGACTGTTGATAGTCACTATGACATTTTTTATCTGCTTACCCCTATGACTAATGATTTCTATTACCTATTTTTCTACCTCTTCCTGTATTAACCAATTAATCAATGACCAACACCATAAGAAAACTATTTCTAACCCCAACTTCCTTCTCTTTCATCCTCATTATCCTCATGGTATATGACCCAGTCTAGCACTGCCATTGTGCCCTTTGGATTTCTCATTCCACAGTGAATAGACTTTCCTTCTTTACTAGCCCTGAGTGAGACCTGGCTTCTCCCTGAAAATACCACATCCCTGGTTCTCCTCTGTAGCACTGGTTGAACCTTTACCAACATCCCCTAAAACCTTAGTCTAAGAGAGGGAGTCAGAGCACTCCTTGCTTCCCACTGCCACTCCCAGACCCCTGCTTTATCACCTTCACTTAACAACTGCTCTTCCTTTGAAGTCTCCCACTAGGGGGTTTAATATCTGAGTCGATATACCTTAAAAAATCCTAACCTCTCAATTTTTCAATATTCCTAGATCCCATGACTTATTAATTCACTCTGCTTCAGCCACAATGGATGGTTACACACTGTATCTCACAACTGCCCCCCAAAAGGCTCCATTTTCCTAATTAAAAACCCCTGACATTTTTTTTTCTCTGACCATAATCTCCAATAACTCCCTCTCTGCCCTATCCTTCCTCACTCCTCCTAAATCCAGTCTTGGTCCTCATTAAGACCTCTACCCCTCAGTAATTTCCAAGGACATTATGCCTGACTGACTCCACTTCTATTCTTCTCCAATTTTGGCCTTGCAGTTAACCAATTCAACTCTCAAATTCCTTGTCCCCTCGTTCTGTCTCCACCACTCCTGCTTTCCCAAACTTCAGCCTTGGATCACTCCCACTATCTAACTGATTTTACTTATGTGATGCTAAGCAGGGCTTGAGGAAATCACATCACCATGATGACTGAATACATTGTAAATTCATATTATCTAACTTCAGTTGAGCCCTCGCTGCAACAAGGCAATCCTTTTATTATACCCTAATTCATCTTGTATCTCCCTCCCTACATAAGCTTTTACAAACTTTCTCTTCTCTCCTTAAGACTTCCACACTTTCACCTCTCACATTGTCTCTCAGCTAAGAAAATTGTCTCTCCCTTTACTGAGAAAATCAAGGCTATTCAACACAAGGTATCTTTTCTCCCTTTTTCTTCATGTCAAAAGGCCTTGACTCCCACTCTCTCTTACTCCCAGTCTCTGACAGTGAGGTCGTCCATTTTCTTGCAAAGCCAATCTGTTCCCATATGCCTTAACTCTTGTCCCAGTAAATTGTATCTTAAATTATTCTCCTCCCTCTAAGTCTTTAACTTTTCCTTATCTATTGGTTTCTTCCCTGTGATATTCAACCATCTCAGGTTTCACATTCCTTTATCCTGAAAAAACAAACAAACAAACCACTTCATCAGACCTTTGTTGTTGTTCAGTTGTATCCAACTCTTCATGACCCTATGGACCATTGCATGCTAATGCTGTCCAGGGGTTTTCTTGGCAAAGACAGCGAAAGTGGTTTGCCATTTCCTTCTTCAGTGGATTAAGGCAGACAAAGGTTAAGTGATCTGCCCAGGGTCATACAGCTAGGAAGTATCTGAGGCGAGATTTAAACTCAGGTCTTCTGGACTTGAGGTGTAGTGTTCCATCCACTGAGCCACTTAGATGCTTCCTCATTAGACCTTACTATACCCCAGACTGTCAAGTTATTATTATTTCCCTTTCTCAAACTCCTGGGAGTGGGAACTGTCTTCACTAACTGTCTCTACTTTCTCCCCTTTCACTCATTCAATTCTTTGCTATCTGGTCTCTGACTCAACACTTAACTGAAATTGTCCTATCAGAACTACCAATGATCTCTAAAGTACCAAGTCTTAGAGTCTTTTCCCAGTCTTCAACCTTCTCAATCTTTTTGCTATATTTGACACTGTTGACCATCTTCTTCTGGATAGTCTCCCCTATCTGGGCATTTGTAATCCAAGTCTCTCTTGGTTTTCCTTTCCTCTCTAAACAATCATTCTAAGTTCTTTGCTGGTTCATCATCCATATGCTACCCCTAAGTGCAGGTGTTCCCCAAGGTTCTGTCCTGGACTTCCTTCAGTTCCCTTCCCTTCCTTTCTCTTCACTTTCCAACATACCCAAAACAGAATTAATCTTTACCCACAAACACCTCTCTCTTCGAAATTCCTCTGTCACCACTATTCTTCTGGTCTCCTACCAGGTTTATAACCTTTACATTATTCATGACTTCTCAATCCCCATTACTGTACATATCCAACCATTTGCCAAATCTTGCCTTTTCTACTTCCATAACATATCTTGAGTATAGTCCCTTTTCTCTACTTACACTGCTACCACTTTGGTTCAGGCCCTCATTACCTCTTGCCTGGATTATTGCAAAAACCTCCTAATTATTTTCCTACCTTGGGTTTCTTCCCAATTCCAGCCCATCCTCCACACTGTTGCCAAAGTGATTTTCCTTAAGCACAAATTTGACTGTCACTCTCCTAAACTCAGTAAACTCCAGTGGCTTTTCATATTGCCTCAGAATCAAATAAAATCAAAAGAATATGATCAAGACAAACATACCCAGAAGTAGAAATGGCATAAAAAGAGACTAAAAACAAAGTGAGGAAATACCAGAAAGGGGTTGGGGAAATGTATTGGTATAAAGCCACAAAAAGGGAAACAGAGAAAACTAGAAAATAGAAATAGAAAAAAGGAAATGGAGAACATTGGGAGTGGATTTGGAGGGAGAAAGTGAAAGCAGTGGGGAAAAGAACACAAAGAGAGAAAAATAGCAACAGGAAGAAAACTAGGAAGGCAGGAAAGAGAAGGACCTAAAAAAAGGACCTAGAGGTAGGGACAGTGAGAAAAAAAGAAGGGCCTATAAGGGAGGAAAGTGGGATAAATGAATACATCAGAGAGAGAGAGAGAGAGAGAGAGAGAGAGAGAGAAACCTGGAGATGAAAATGGGAGGACATTGTTTAACAGACAATTAAGTTTCAGGTTTAGACTATAATATATAGTAGGAAACTTTTCTTAAGCTCACAACTGTTTTAGGAGCTAAGAATCCCAAAATAGTTTGACCTAGGCTAATTGCAAATGTCTAACTAAAGGGAACTCTAGTCCTATCCTGATGTATTATTATAAGTTAATTATTGGTTATCATTGAGCAGATGTGAAAAAGAATGAAGTAAGAATTGATATACAAGATATATAATGAAGTGTCATGTGTTTGTGATACTTAAATCTGGGTAAAAAAAATCCAGGTTTCTAGAAATGCATTAAGAAAAGACAATCCACAGGAGCCAAGAGGACCAGAGGAAGTGGTTCTCTTACTCTATAGAGGTGCTACAAAAAAACAAGGAATAGCAGGAGCCTTTCTACCCACAGTAGGTTCCTGAAGGGGCTAAAATTTTGGCATGGAAACTGAAAATAATGGAATTTATCATTTTCATATTCGATCATCTATTGTTTAAGTACTTGAATATTTGTGGATGTTGGCAGTTGTTGAGCTTAAAATATAAATGAATCAACATATGAAGAAATGAATGAACAGATAAAAGAAGAACATAATATACCAGTTTGAGGAAGAATAGTTCCAAGGACATTACAAAGTTTATGGAGAAATGTTGAATTATGTAAAGATGTTGCTAGCTCTGTTTCCCACATCACTGCTGGAAGGCTACTCTTTCCCTGAACAGCCTCTGAATCTGTTACGCAATCTCCTTGTCTTTCATTCTCTTGGAAAGGCTTGTAATCACTAATTAAGCTCATTAGTGGTATTCTTATTAAGAAAGTTAATATTTCTGTGCCCATTTGAAACCTTTGCATCACAAAAGCTGAAGAGCTGGCTTCATGCTGGTGTGGTCCAACAGTGTTATCATTCCAGCCAGCCTCCCTCCCCCCACCCCCAGGTGGGGGAGAGACAACCAAATTAAAAATAGATTCAAACCTTCTCATGACTCCATGAGACCTAGGGAAAAAAATAAAAATTAACTCCAACTCACATGAAAATTGGGGTTTCAAGAAAGGAAAGAAAAACAAAATGAATCATCTTTATGTGTTTGGAAAAGCTGGAGAGCCCGTTGCCATGGACACAGGGTCCTGTTTACAAGCCCCAGTTTTTCCCAGCAAGTCCAAGACCAGCAAAGGAGCCAATGGAAAGGCAGCAGCTGGACCACCACATCATTGTCAATGTGTTATCACCACTGTGTCTGCCATTCTGTAATACTCAGTATGGAGCAGATGATGTTAATGACCGCCATGTTTCGCTTAATGTCCTCTCTCACTGGAACCACTCTGTCCCTAGGAGAAAGCTTAAGAGGCATGCCAATGGCCTCTGGGATTTGGGAGAGACCTTTCCAGGTTTTATAATTTTCCTGACAATCGGAGAAAACTTGTAGAGGAGCCAAAATAAAAGGGTTCTTAAATCACTAGGGGAGAAAGTGTGATTTCCACCAGACACTAAACAGCCCTTTCGTTCCACTGCCCCTTCTCTCAGATCCAAGCCACAGGTCAGAGGAGAAAGAGAAAGAAAGGAAGGGCCATGGGACCCCAGAGGACTGCTAGAATAGGATGGTGCTTGTGGAGGAATCTATCAAATTTAGCCTAAATCATAGGTCCAGGTTGCCTATTAGACCTACATCTGAGTTAGTAATGATGTACCACCAAATCAGTGACACCCAAAAGCAAATTTCACATGGTCCAGGGTCTAGAACTAGGATTTCAGAAATTTATTCCATTAAAATGGAAGAGGGACTGTTACAGTCATTCTATTCTAGTGCAAAACCCATTTTCTAATGCATGTATTTTTTCACTTTAAGAAAACCTGATAAGCAAAAATTCAAACTTACAAAACAAATAAGTTGGTGGGGGAGACGAAGAAAGGGAAATTGACCTTGTTATAGAACTCTTCATTAACAAAAATACTTCACCACGGGTTTCTTTTAACCAGTATATTTCAAGTAAAATTGGACTTGCAAAATCCTGAGTTACCCATACAGAAATTCTGTGTGTCTCTCTTGGTTCTCCTCTTACCTGTTTCACTGCTCTTTTTCATCTTCATTTGATGGATTATCTTGCATGTCACACCCACTAATTGTGGGTGTAACTCAAAGGTCTGTCCTCTGCCTTTGTCTCATTTCTCTCTATATTCTCTCAGCTGTTGATCTCAGTGGCTCCCATGAACTCAATTACCATTTCTATGCAGGTAATTCTGAGATTTATTTGTGTGTGTGTGTGTGTGTGTGTGTATGCGCGCGCATACACATGTACACACGCATATGCATAGTATATGTATTTGTAGATGCATATGCATATTGTGTATATGTATTATTATGTGTGTTGAGGTATAGGTATCTCAAACTCAGCATCATATGTTTGCAAACCATTTGGCACAGTCTCTGGCCTATAGTAGAATAAATACTTGTTCCCTCTTTTCCCCCCTTCCCCATCATGTCTAAAACAGAACTTTTTCTCAACTCCACCCCTCTTGCTAACTTCCTTGGTATTGTTAAAGGGCACAATCATCAGTCTAGGCCCCTAGGCTTACAACCTCAAGGTCAGTCTCAATTCTTCACTCTCACTCACCCCATGTATATATGCATGGATGGATGAATGGATGCATACTGTGGAAATTTATTTTGATTTGGGGACCCTACCTTTAGGCTGAGATTAGAAAGCCTTAGGCCCTCAGGGTCTCTTCTGTGTGGGAGGTGCTGGTGCCCCTCCCCTCTGCTTCAGCTGAGCCAAAAAGCCCCGTGGGCTGTACAAGAGCCAGGTCAGACAGCTGGGGGGAAAAAGCCCCCAGTTCCCTCCGACCTGAGCAGAGGTATCTGAGAGATTCTGGGCTCTGGTGTAGCTTGTGCTGAGGCATGTGAGGCTCAAGCACACCCCCCCTCCCCACCAGCCACAGCCCTGGCTGGCAGATTAGCTTGGCGTATGGGTACAAAAAGCCCCAAGATTTGAGTGGAGATAAGAAAGAGAGAGAGAGAGAGAGAGAGAGAGAGAGAGAGAGAGAGAGAGAGAGAGAGAGAGAGAGAGAGAGAGAGAGACCTGGGGGTTAGACTCAGGGGGGCGGCTGACGAGATTAGAAAGGTTGGAGCGCGGCAGACTAGAGATGGGGCTACAAGGACGCAGGAGAAGGCTAAAGGACCAGGAGCAGAGAAAAGAGAGGCTGAAGGGCAGACTGACGGAGCAGACAGACAGAAGGTCAGTGAGAAAGAAACACAGGGGTTCAGCCATGGCAGTAAGGAGAGGAAAGTTAGAAGCAGGGGGATTTACAAAGTGAAAGGGGCTCAGAGTTAGAATAAAGGACCTGAGTGCCCTAAGGCAAGAGGTGGCTAAGGCCCTTATTGTATTAAAGAAGTTCCAAGCTCAGCAGGTGGAAAAGAGACACAGTAGAAAGAGATGCACTGCAATGCAGTCAGGTTGTATATTTTATTTCCCTGTATTCTTAATTTTAAATAGTATCTCATAAATAAACTCTGCTTTGATTATTTAGTTAAGAGGCTTCTTAATCCTTTGCTTATCAATTTTGGGAGTGGAGCAGTGTGGTGGAACTTTATAAACGGCCCATGATAAGTTAATAGCAGTCAGTCAACAGTCCCAGATTAAGTATCCCAGTCAGCTTTAGCCCCCAAATTAGACCCAGTCATATAAAATATTTCTACAATACATATATACATACAGGCACATGTGTACACATACATATGTGTGTGATATATACATATATGTGTGTATATATGTATATATCTGCAGAAGCCCAATCTTGTCATATTTACCTTTACTACCCCCTCATCTCCACTCCCACAGCCACCATCCCAGTTCAGTCCTTTATCTCCTTTAACCTAGACTATTACAATAGCTGTCTATTTGGTCTGCCTACCATACACTGAAGGGTCTCTCTTCCCCCAATCCATCCTCCAGACCAAAGTAATTTTCTTAAAATGCATGTTTGATCAAGTTACCCCACTACTCCTTAAATCACCATGGTTCCCTATTACCTCTAGGATCAAATGTAAATTTCACTATTTGGCATTTAAAGCTCTTCACTTTCTGTGCCCTTCCTACCTTTCCAGTCTTCCTTCACATTACTAGACCACTCTGGTCTAGCCATCGTGTGTCACCATTTTATATATACAACACTCCATCTTCTTGCTCTTGGCCTTTGCACTAGTTGTCTCCTAGGCCTGAAATGCTCTCCCTCCTCACTTCTCCATTTCACACTTATGAGCCTCTTTTATCTTAGCACAATGCCAGGCACAAAGTGGGAGCATGAATATTTGTTAAATTGATTAAAAAGACTAGAATTTGGCATCAAAGTACAGGGATACCCCTCCAGGCTCTGCTAGTACTACCTGTTGACATCAGGTCAGTCAGTGAACTTCTCTCCAACCCGGTTACTTAATTTGTTAAATGAGGGGTTTCAATTAGATGACCTCTTAGGTGTCCTTCAGCTCTAAATCTATGATGACCTATGACCCTGAGCAAGTCACTTAACTTCCCAGAGACTCAGGCAACTTTCTAAGAAAGAGTTAAGTGGGAAGATTTATAAGACAAGACTTATCTACTAAGGGATAGAAGGGATATAGTTGGGATCTGCATTGGTGAAGGGAATTCCCAGTGAAGAAATCAGAAGACCCTGACACTGATTTATACACAAGTTTTCAGGAACTCTATGCCAGTCTATTTCTTTTTTTGATGGCATTTAACGCTGTCAACAACCCTTCCTCCTGGATAATTTCTCCTCCTTTAGCTTACAATGACGAAGTCCTCTCCCTATTCCTCTCTAGTCTGTCAGATCATTTCTTCTCAATCTCCTTTGCTTGATCACCAACATCTCTCAGCCCCTTGAATGCGGGGAACTGCCTACACTGTGTTCTTTGTCTATGGTCTTCTCTTTTAGTAATCTCATTCACTCCTGTGGGGTCAGTCATCACATTGCTAGGAATGATTCTTATCTCTCCCTGAGCTTTAGTCCCACATCTCCAAGTATCTGCCAGTGATATGGCATTTCCACCTACATGTTACCCCCCACTTTAGGCTCAAAAAAGCTGTATCTCCTTCTAATTTATTTAGGTTGATGGCATCAGTATCTATCCTCTCAGGCCCCTCTCCTAGGGCCTAAACCTTGGAAGAAGTCTCTTCTTTTCTATCTTACTCATCCCCTCCATCAAATCAGTTGCCAAGACTGGTTGAACCCAATTTAATTGCTGCTCTCAATTTCTCTCCTTCTCCAATCTTCATGCAGTTTTTTTTGTTTTTTGTAAATAAAGTATATTATTAACTTATTTTTAACATTCTTTTATTTTTAAAAATTGATTCTCAAATTCTCTCTCTTTCTCCCTCTCAACCCTTCCTTACCCACTGAGATAACAAGCAAAATGATACCAATTGTACATGTGGAATCATGCAAAATGTATTTCCATATTAGCCTAATCACAAAAATAAGCCAAAAAGTGAGAAAATTATATTTCAATTTGCACTCAGAGTTTATCAGTTCTATCTCTGGAGGTGGATAGCATTTTTTCATCACTAGTCCTTTGGAATGGTCTTGGATCATTGTATTGATCAGAGTAGCCAAGTTTTTCACAGTTGACCATCATTACAACATTGCTCTCACTGTGCACAATGATCTCTCAGCTCTTCACGATTCATTTTGCATCAGTTCATATAGGTCTTGACATGGGGTTTTTTTTTTGTTTTTTTCCCTTAAAATACCCCCCTCTTATAGCAAAATAATACTCCATCACAATCATATGTCACAACTTGTTTAAGTCCCCAACTAATGAGCAACCTATCAATTTCTAATTCTTTTCCACTACAAAAATAGGTGCTATAAATATTTGTATACATGTAGGACCTTTTCCTTTTCCTTTAATCTCTTTGGGGTAGACATCTAGTAGTGATATTGCTGTGTCAAAGGGTATGCACAGTTTTGTAGCCCTTTGGACAGAGTTCCAAATTGTTCTTTAGAATACTTGGACCAGTTCATAACTCCACTAACTGTGCATTAGTGTACCTATTTTTCCATATCCCCCTCCTGCATTTGTCCTTTCTGATAAATGTGAGCTGATACCTCAGAGTTCTTTTAATTTGTATTTCTCTAGTCAATAGTGATTTAGAGCACTTTTTCATATGACTATAGATATCTTCATGCAGTTATAAACAAAAATTCCTCATTTACAAAATAACTTTTCTGTTGCCTATAGGATAAAATATATAATTCTTAGTTTAGCCTTTAGGAACATATACAGGCTAGCTCCCACCTGCCATTGCAAGTTAAATTAAGCATTTATTAAGCACTTGCTTTGTGCCAAACTCTGTGCTAGGGATATAAAGAAAGGCAAAAACAGTCCTAGTCCTTAAGAATTTCACATTCTAATGAGGGAGACACACAGCATGCAAACAACTATATACATCTAAGTTATATACAGAGTAAATTGAAAGTAAGCTAGCTGGCACAGTGGATAGAATGCTGAGCCCGGAGTTAGGAAGACTCAGTTTCATAAGTTCAAATTTGGTCTCAGATACATACTAAGCTGTGTCACCCTGGGCAAGTCACTTGTTCCTACTCTATAAAATGAGCTGGAGAAGGAAATGGCAAACCACTCCAGTATTTCTGCCAAGAAAATCCCAAATGGTGTCAGGAAGAGTTGGACACAACTGAAAAATGACTGAATAACAACAACAAACTAAAAGCAATTCCGAAGGAAAGCACCAGGAGGAAAAAAAAAAGAGAGAGCGCATTTCATCTTTATTTTATATTACTCCTCTTCACACACTTTATACTGCTAAACAGCCTATATTACTGTTTCCTATATTCAGAATGCCACCTCCCACCTCCTTGTACTTCTACAAGCTTCCCTAGCATCTGAAACTCACACCCTTCTCATTTCTGCCTGATGAAATACTTCTCTTCCTTCAAGATTGAGTTCAGGTGCCACCTCCCACGTGAAACCTTTTCTTATCCTCCCAACAAAAGTATTCTCCCCCTCCACAGATATTCGTGGGGCACCTTTTCTGCATCTCTTCTTTGCCTAATCCATCTATACCTTGCAGGATACTTACTTGTGAAGATGTTGTACCTACCCTTTTAGATGGGAAATTCTTTGAGAACAAAGAACTATGTTGGGGTTTTGTTCTTGTTTTTTATCTTTGTAGATCCAGTTCTTTGTCATTCTCAGCATAACTGAAGCAGAAGACTAAAGAAAGTTTAAGCTAAATTGAAGGATAGCTCAAGGGTTATCCTTAAAGAAGTAAATAAAGAAATTGGTAGAGTTGTTTTTCCTTTGGTGTTCAAATACTAATTATATATACATACTTGTGTATATGTGTGCACACATGTATGTGTATTGTGTGTACATGTGAACATGTGTGCATGTTTCTCCATGGGATATGTGGTCATCTTATTGCATCATTCATGTTAATGATTTGCAATAAGACCACCATGAAAATAATTGGAGCTCATAAGCCCCTAGCCATCTCATATGATGAAACTAAACAAATTCTGTGAAGAATATAATTGTCTCCCAAGTAAATCCCAAGCAAATTTTCTTTCATAATTGGCGTGGTCATTCCTCAATCTGTATACAGTAAGGTCCCCAAATTGTTAGAAAAAAATAAAAATTAACATAAAACTAGAAGAAAGAATAAACATTTACAAGATATGGTGTACAATTAAAACAATGACAATCTGGCATATTTAAACAAGTAATCAGTGCTAAAAAAATATGAAATTGATGAAGAAAGGACAACACAAATTTTCTAACAATTTCGTACAGAAGTTTAACCAATGTAAACTGATTGCTACAACAAGGATACTAAAAGATTAGCCTTTTAAAAACCCATTAGTCGGGCAGCTAGATGGCACAGTGGATAGAGCACCGGCCCTGGAGTCAGGAGTACCTGAGTTCAAATCCGGCCTCAGACACTTAACACTTGCTAGCTGTGTGACCCTGGGCAAGTCACTTAACACCAATTGCCTCACTAAAAAAAAAAAACAAAAAATAAAAACATTAGTCTTGATCATGTTGCCATGTAGAGAGGACAATACCAGTTTGGACTATAAATTCATTTTAAAAAGCTAATAGAGTAATAGAGTAGAAGACAAAGAGGAGCGTTGTCTGTAAAACAATGAAAAAAAAGCTGTGGAAAGAAAGACCAGCATAAAGAAAGCTAGTGAGGTGCTCAACTAAACAAAGTTATCTCTAATGTTTCAAAGGATCAGAATGAAAGAAGAACTACAGGAGACATGGAAAAGATCTAAAGAGCACTGTAAAATATAGTGAAAGGGACCAATTTAAAGAAACCTGGGAAAAACTCTTATATAATGATAAAGAGTGAAAATAACAGAACCAGGAGAACAATTTATGAAATGACTATAATAATGTGAAGGAAAATAACTTTAAAAGTCAGTCAAGTCAACAAACATCTATTTTTCCCCTACTATGTTCCAGGCACTGTAGAATTCTGTTCAATGAACTATTCAATCACAATTCTAGAAGACATAATGAATTCTGCTTCCCATCATCTTATGACAGAGAAGTAGGGGACTAGAGGTGAAGAATGAGATATATATTATCAGACACACCCAAAGTATGAATTAGTTTTGCTTGACGAAACATTTGTGAAAAGGAAAGGCTTTTGGTGGGGTTGAAGGAGTTATGGGGAGGGAATGGGTGGGCAGTAATCATGAAGAAAAAAAGAAGAATTAAAAGAGAATCAAGGAAATTGAAAAAAACATACCAATAAAAGAGAGAAGGAAGTACAAAAGGGGACACAGACTAGCAGAGCAGTGTTGGTACTCATGTTAAATTTAATGTCTACTTAAAAATGCTGCAATTCACATTTTCATATATAATCCTCTTTTTCTATTTTTTTGTATATTTGTTGTTCAGTTTTTTCAGTTGTGTCTGACTGTTCATGACCCCATTTGGGATTTTCTTGGCAAAGATATTGGAGTGGTTTGCCATTTCCTTCTCCAGTTCATTTTACAGATGAGGAAATCGAGGCAAACAGGGTTAAGTGACTTGCCCAGGGTCACACAGCTAGTGAGTGTCAGAGGTCAAATTTAAACTCAGGAAGATGAATTTTCCTGACTCCAGGCTCTATACTCTATCCACTGTGCCACCTAGATACCCCTTCATATGGAAATGTTCAAATTTGTTGATGTTTGTTAAGTTCACGATGAAAGAGAAAAGTTTAAAAAGAGAAAAAAGTATCTATAAAGATTTTTATAACAAACTCTGTTCACCATCACTGACACCAGAACCTCCACATTTGGACTCTGCATTACAGCCCTAGAGCTGCTTAAAGAGGAAGTGGAAATGATTCTGAGGAGAACAAAGAGGAAAAGCAGCTGGAAGAGGCTTAGTATATACAGAGGAACTTCATGTTGGAGGCAGCACAATTTTAGAGCGCTGGAACTATCAGAAAGATTTTTAAAACCCACCTTAGACAATTGCTAACAACCACAAGTCACATGACCTCTCTGCCTCAGTTTCCTCAACTGTCAAATGAGGGAGTTAGATTCAACAGCCTCTGAGCTCTCTTAGAGCTTTGAATCTATGACTTCTCTATGAGAGGCCCATGATGGGCATGCATGGACTGCAACAAAGATTATGAAGAAGTAATATAAAGAATATGATCAAAAAAGATGACAGACTATTCATATAGTAAGAACTACAAATAGCCAAGAGCCCATATGCCCCATGAGTATCCTCTCAATAGCAAGATAGTAAGTAGCCCACATTGGGTGATGCCCTGGTGGTGAACTCATGAGAACTAGGCATGGCTTGTGATGTAAATGTTGGAGGAAATAGCTACACCAATGGAATTGTAGACCCACTAGTGTACTGGAATATCCTCAGTAGTGAACACCATGCTTTTTATCTATGAGGTGCTTAATAAATGTGATGAATTTGGGGCAGCTAGATGGCGCAGTGGTTAAAGCACCGGCCCTGGATGCAGGAGTACCTGAGTTCAAATCCAGCCTCAGACACTTGACACTTACTAGCTGTGTGACCCTGGGCAAGTCACTTAACCCCCACTGCCTAAAAAAAAAAATGTGAATTTAATAAAATATCACAAGCAGAGATGTTGGCACAATGGCTAGAGCAAAGCTTCTTAAGCTTTGGGTGGCATAACTGAATGTGAGGGTTGCAAAAATTTGGCAACAGTAAAAGGTTATAGATACTTATTTTATATACCTATATACTTGAGATCATGTAAAATTTCTTGGTTGTAAAGGGGTTGCAAGTGGAGTTTAAGAAGTTTAAGAAGCCCTGAGCTACCCTTTGACCCAGCAATACCACTATTAGGTTTATATCCTAAAGAGATCATTAAAAGGGGAAAAGAACCACATGTACAAAATTATTTAAAGCTGCTCTTTTTTTTTTTTTTGCAGGGCAATGAGGGTTAAGTGACTTGCCCAGGGTCACACAGCTAGTAAGTGTCAAGTGTCCGAAGTTGGATTTGAACTCAGGTCCTCCTGAATCCAGGGCCAGTGCTTTATCCACTGCGCCACCTAGCTGCCCCCTAAAGCTGCTCTTTTTGTGGCGGCAAAGAATTGAAAATTGAGAGGATGCCTATCAATTGGGGAATGGCTGAACAAGTTGTGCTCTATGAATGTAATGGAATATTATTGCGCTACAAGAAATGATAAGCAGGCAGATTTCAGAAAAACCTGGAAAGACTTACATGAACTGATGCTGAGTGAAGTGAGCAGAACCAAGAAAACATTGTACACAGTAACAGCAACATTGTGTGATGATCAACTGTGATAGAATTAGGTCCTCTCAGCTATACAGTGATCCAAGACAATTCGAAAAGATTCATGATGGAAAATGTCCTTCACATTCAGAAAAAGAACAATAGAGTCTGAATGCAGATGAAAGCACACTATATTCACTTTTGTTGTTGTTGTTTCTTCTTTCTTTTGGGTTTTCCCTTTTGTTCTGATTTTTATTTCACAACAGGACTAATGTAGAAATATGTTTAACATCATTGTATTGTACAACCTATATCAGATTAGTTGCCATCTTAGGGAGTGAGGAAGACCTGATTTCAAATCTCAAACACTTAATAGCTGTGTGACCCAGGGCAAGTCACTTAACCTCTTCCTGCCTTAGTTTCATCATCCATAAAATAGAAGTAATAATAGGATCTATCTCCCAGGGGTGGTGTAAGGATAAAATGAGATAGTATTTGTAAAATGTTTTGTAAACTTTAAAGTGCTATTCAGGCATACTTTATTTTATTGTGCTCTTCTTTATTGCACTTTACAGATATTGGGTTTTTTACAAATAAAAGTTTGTGGCAACCCTGTGTAAAGCAGGTCTGTCGGCGCCATTTTTCCATCAGCATGTGCTCACATCATGTCTCTGTGTCACATTTTGGTAATTCTCACAATATTTCAAACTTTTTCATTATAATTGTATCTCTCATGGTGATCTGCGATCGGCCATCTTTGATGATACTAATGTAATTGTTTAAGGGTGCCACAAACCACCCTCATATAAGATGGCAAACAATCTCTAAATGTCTTCTGGCTGCTTCACTGACATGCTGGTCCCCATCTCTCACCCTCTCCTCAGGTCTCCCTATTCCTTGAGACACAACTATATTGAAATTAGGCCAATAACAACCCTATAAGGCCTCTAAGTGTTCAAATGAGAGGAAGAGTCCGTTGATGTGGCAAACTTTATTGCCTTATTTTAAGAAATTGCCAGAGCTGCCCCAAACATCAGCAGTAACCACCCTGATCAGTCAGCAACCATCAACACTTAGGAGGCAAGATCTTCCACCAGAAAAAAAATCCTGACTCACTAAAGGCTTAGATGATGATTAGCATTTTTTGACAATAAAGTATTTTTAAATTAAGGTATGTACATTTTTAAAAGATATAATACCACTGCACAATTGATAGACTATAGTGTAAACATAACTTTTATATGCACTAGGAAACCAAAAAATTCATGTGGCTTGCTTTATTTCAACATTCACTTTATTGTGGTGGTCTAGAATAGAACCTTCAATATCTCTGAGATATGCCTTTATAAATGCTAGTGATAATGCTGGTGATTATCATCATCATCATATCATAGATTTAGCCAATTTGATAGTCAATAAACATTTATTAAGCACCTACTTAATTTAAGTGCCTGAAACAGTGATACAAACAAGAAACAGAAAGACCCAATGAGCTTACAGTCTAATAGGGGAAGACAATACTCAAAAGGAAGCAGAAAGGATTGGGAGGTGGGGATGGGGATTCCAGAGGGTACTTGGCCTAGAGACATGTTGTTTCCTCTAGAAAGGGAGGAGTTTGTTGCTCTACCCTCCAGACCTCCAATCTAAAGCAAGAGATAATTAAGGGTGCTGAGGACTTGTAGAGCACTAAAGCTCAATCAATGGATCTCAAGGATGACCTTTCAGATAATGAGCTGGGAGAGACAAGACACTGGTGGTAGAGTCGAAACCAAGCAAAGCAGCTGATGGGAAACAGAGAGATTTAATGCTGAAAGTAACCTTAGAAGCCATCATGTTCAACCTCACTTTACAAATGAGGAAACTGAGGCCCAGAAAGGTGATATGATTTGCCCAAGGTTGTGTAGATAGACCATGATAGAGACAGAATTGGAACCCAGCCCCAGTGCCTTCTCTCACTGTACTACCAGGCTGCAGCTGCAATGGTTCTCAAACTTTTGCAGGGATAGAACCTTTGAACAGGATTTAGGGTTTGTTGAGTTTGATTGGAATTAACCTTAGAAATAATTTAGTCCCATCCCCTCATTTTATATAGGAGGAAACTCATACCCAAAGAGGTTTGGTGACTTGTTCACAGTCATACAAGAAGCCACAGTTCTAAAAATGAATTTCAGGTCATTTGGCTTTTCTACTCTTGTTCTATTAGACCAATGTAACTTATTCTTACATAATTTTTAATGCCAACTATTAAGGCTTCCAAATAAGGGAAGACTGAATTATTTATTTTGTATATTCAGATGAACTATTTTAAATCTAATAATATTATAAATTACTTACTTAGTGAGAAGGATATGATTATTCATTATCGATAAGTGTTTTATAATTGGAAATAAAATTGAATGTGATAGCTCACCTCCTAAGATGTTTCATAACAACTTTCATTTCCCCCTTTACTTATATAAGCCTCTATTTGGGGGGTGGGAGAGAATAATTTCAGTTAATCATATTTTCTCTTTTTTATTGTAAGAATCTTTTTTAATTTACTGAAATTTAAAAAAAATAAATTAATATTGAATTTACTATTTTCCTGAAACCATTTTTAGAGGGGTTTTAATTTAGAAATGTAATATATACCAATGCACGCACATTTGCTATGTGACTTTGGCTGAGTCACCCCAGGTAACTGTAAGACTAAGAATAAGTTGCTGATCTACATTGGTGGAAAGAGTTCTACAATCAGAATTCCTCATCCTGATGAAATCATAATTCCAAATCAAAATACTATACTAAGTGCTGAATAAATGAGGAAATAGATAATAAGATTAAGTAAATTCCATATTCAAATTAAACCAAAAAAGCAAACAACAAAATCAAATAAAACAACAACAAAAGGAAACAGAAACCCCCAGTGTTCATCAAAATCACTAGAATTGGAACTAAATTGGACATAATCGTCATAATATTGGGATTTAGCTTTGTAAGTAGGTTCCTATCCTACTTCATGAATCCCTATCTTGATTATTGATACTTTTGTCTTCTTGTCTATTCTAATTTTCCATTTTCATCTGGTAGTCGATAAATGGGCATCAGTACAAAAATACTAATGGGAAGAGGGAGTGGGGGGGCATACCTTCTCCTTCCTCCCAGTACCTGATGTCCTATTCCTTTCCACCTGTCAAGGCCCACATCAAATACAATCTGTTTCACAAAACTTCATGATTCGGGGTATAGAGGTGGTGGGGGTGGGGATGGGGGAACCTACCAAGAATATAAATGAGTACCGATTACTTTACATGGACTAGCCTGAGACAGGCCTACCATCATGTAACCACATCAGAGATTACTGGCCAAATTCAGTGATTGATTCCAGGCCAATAAGAAATCAATTTTCAACCACATGATGTATCTTGACCCATCTCCAATGATTCTCTGCATGATTAAACACACATCCTATTTGAGACCAACTCGGGCAGCAAAACAAACAGGTTTGCAGCTCGTGGGAATACATGTAGGGCTTGATGATTCCATGGAATACAGTTCGAGAGCCCTTTTCTCTTTTCCTCAAGAGCAAACCCACCCCCAGCAGAATTTCAGATAAAAATAATCTACAGTGACACAACGTTAGAAAATCATTTCCATGGATATGCCCAATCAAGGCTTTACTGTGAATTAAGAGTTCAGTTGGGAGCATAATTTAAATAATTCATGACCTTCTGCTCACCTCTGTCTCCCAAAGGAGAGCCAGGTACCTTAGGACTGTAGTCTTTGCCTCTTTGTACATTAGGATCCGTTTGTCCTTATAATTGCTGGAGGTGAAAGGTCAGTACCCTCTTACATCATCCTTCTGTGAGACCTGGACATGGATTCGTTTTGTGTGACATGATCCATCCATGAGCTAGGGCTTTTAGGATTCATGTCACAATAAACATATGTGTGTCATGAGCACACTGACGTATTCTGTAATTCTTTCAACAGCAAATATCTCAAATAAGACACATTCTCTTCCCTTGTAGAGCTAACAAAGGAAGCATAAATCACAAACCAAGTAAAATGCAAGAGCACAAGAGGAGAAGCACAAGGTGCCTATGGGAATCAAGAAGGAAGGAGGATTAGAATCATGGAATATTAGAGATGGAGGGGATGGATTTAACTGTGGACAGGTCACTTAAATTCTCTGGTTATCTGTATCCTCAAATATCCAGTATTTGGCACAGTAGGCACCTAACAAGTATTTGTTGAATGACATTTTGACTGACAATAAATGAAGTAGTTGGAATAGATGACCTCTAGAGTCCCTTCCAATTGTAAATTTACACTCTAGTTCAATCTCCTCTCCTGGACTGTGGACAGTGCTTAATAGAGAAATGGGCAAAGACTGCAGTAATGAGTATAAGGAAACTAGAAACACAATGACTTACCCAAGGTTACACACAAGCTGACAATAGAAGCAGGACAAAAATACATGCCTCCTGGGCGGCTAGCTGGCACAGTGGATAAAGCACTGGCCCTGGATTCAGGAGGACCTGAGTTCAAATCCAGCATCAAACACTTGACACTTACTAGCTGTGTGACCCTGGGCAAGTCACTTAACCCCCATTGCCCTGCCCCCCCCCAAAAAAAATACATGCCTCCTGACTTCTAACCTCTTTGTTCTACTATTCCTTGTTGACTCTAGCTAGAAACATCAGGAAAGGTTTCCTGGCATAGAATTTGACTCAAACCTTGACAGGCAAGAAGGAATTTAATATAATCAACTGGGAGGAGGCAGGAGAGAGTATTTCAGGCAGAGGGAACAGTGTGAGCAAAGACTTGGAGGTAGGAAATCACAGGTTGTGTTTAGGAAATGGCAATTAGTCCTATTTAGATAGAGGTACTGCTCAAAATGGTTGAAGGAACCTTATTAATGCCTATGGAAGATAAAATCATCACAAATATTACAACATTTCTAGAAAAGATTAACAATCAGTGGTGGTAGTGAGGGCTACTAGTAAAAGGAGATCAGTCCCTTTACTAGCAATTATTGGCTCCTGGCCTTTAGCATTCAGTGGTGGCTTTAATTGCCGGCATGATGATTTTAACATTTAGCGGCTCTCTGGTGGTTTTCATTAGGGCTCCCCAAGACTGTCTCCAGTTTGGGTGTCTCTGTGACATGAGGTTCAAAAGGCATAGAAGATTTAAATGATTAAGTTTTACAATAAATAAATGAGGTGGTTTGTTTTAAATAAGCCATTTTATTGCCTTCCAACCTCAGAGGATGAAAACTGTGATGAAAATAACTAAAATGGTTTAATATATTATTACTTTTTCTGAGTTTATATTAATTTAAATTTTTTAAAATACTTAACTCAAATTTTTAAGACACTCAAACTGGATGCTAGAGAGAGAAAAGATTGCTGGGAATACTTATCCTAGAAGAGCAAAACAAATTACAACATGTGTAACACAAATGTACAGGTACTGCCCTTGTAGTGCACAGAGAAGCTGACTTTCAGCACTTGAGGAGGTATATAAGGGCCCATGTTGCTTTATTTTTTAAATGCACAGAAGAACAGTGAAAGAAGTATGACTCAAATACAGACCAAATAGGGATTGCTTAGGTGAAGTCCATTAGGAGTAACTGTATTGGAATATTTTAAGACTCTTAACTTCAGGGGCAGCTAGGTGGTGCAGTGGATAAAGCACTGGCCCTGGATTCAGGAGGACCTGAGTTCAAATCTGACCTCAGACACTTGATACTTAATATCTGTGTGACCCTGGGCAAATTACTTAGCCCTCATTTCCCCGAAAAAAAAAAAAAGAAGAAAAAAGAATCTTAACTTCATTAGAACTTCCCTCACCATTGCAGATACAGATTCTTTTTTGTTTTGTTGGGGTTTTTTTTGTTTGTTGCAGGGCAATGAGGGTTAAGTGACTTGCCCAGGGTCATACAGCTAGTAAGTCTCAAGTGTCCAAGCCCATATTTGAGCTCAGGTCCTCCTGAATCCAGGGCCAGCGCTTTATCCACTGTTCCACCTAGCTGCCCCCCAGATATAGATTCTTTAAAACTTTTTTTAAAAATCAATCAAAAATTTATTAATCATTTTTGATAATATGCATTTTTATTTAAAGTTCTGAGTTCCAAATTCTAACCTTCCTTTCCTCTCTCCCCTCACCTCTCCCTGAGGCAGTAAGAAAATATAAGTTATACTTGTGCAATTATGTAAAACATTACCATATGACTAATGTAAAACATTACTATATTAGTCATTTTGTATAAGAAAACTTGAATAAAAAATGAAAGAGTGAAAAATAGCATGCTTCAGTCTGTGTTCAGTCAATATCAGTTCTTTCTTTGGAGGTAGATAATATTAGTCCGTTGGGATTGTCTTGAATCACTGTATTGATGAGAATAGTTAAGTCATTCACAGTTCTTCATCAAACAATATTGCTGTCTCTGTGTACAATGTTCTCTTGTTTCTGCTCACTTCACTTTACATCAGTTAGTATAAGTTTTCCCAGGCCTTTCTGAAATCATCCTGCTTGTCATTTCTTATAGCACAATAATGTTCCATTACAATCCTATACCACAGCTTGTTTCGCCATTCCCCAATTGATGGGCATTCCTTTGATTTCCAATTCTTAGCCTCCACATAAAGAGCTGGTATAAATATTTTGTACAAATAGGTCTTTTTCTCTTTTGGGGGTTGTCTTTGGGATATAAACTTAGCAGTGGTATTGCTACATCAAAGGGTATACACAGTTCTATAGTTCTTTGGGCACAATGTGGACAGCCTTTAAGAGCTACTGTGGTCAGAAGAAAACTGAATTTGATGAGCCTGTGATTATGAGCATCAGTTGAGGCATAAAGCACAGAGAGGCATACTCACTAAAAGTTTCTCTCATTGTCACTGAGGAGATGGACAGAGAATCCAAGTTGATGAGGGATTCCTTGTGGACAATGACATTCTCTAGATGTTCCTATTTGGGTATGATATTGTACTGCTTTTCTCAAGACTTGAAACATTATGACCCTGGATAAGTCATTTAACCCTCATTGTCCTGCTCCCTCCCCCCAAAAGAAACATTAGGGAGAAAATCCATAATTACACAAAAGAGTTTGACCTCACTGTCCCTGATCATTGTTGTTATCTTTGTTCATGTTGTTGATCCTTCATTTTCTGTTTTTTCTTTTTTTTGGGGCAGGGCAATGAGGGTTAAGTGACTTGCCCAGGGTCACATAGCTAGTAAGTGTCAAGTATCTGAGACCGGATTTGAACTCAGGTCTTCCTGAATCCAGGGCCAGTGTTTTAGCCACTATGCCACCTAGCTGCCCCGTTCTTCATTTTCAAAGGAGACCAATAACATCACGGGTTGATGTCTTGATTTACACATTGGATTTAAGTGAGGAAGAGTTGTGCAAAGTCATCAGCCTCACTCTCTCTACCAGGGACATCAAAGTCCAGTGGCAGGACCAAAGTCAAGACAACTGGTGATGGCCTGGGATGCAATGGGTGGCCTTGGCATCTTCAATGACTGAGCAAGCACTAATAGCATCATGGCTCCTGCTTCAAAACAAATTGTTCTCACCCACCCATTCCACCAGGGGAAGTCTTCCCATGCTTCGGGCAAACCATCCACACAGGTAGATGGAGAATGCCTATTATCCAGAATAGGACACAAAGTTAGACAGACAACCTATAAAATTCATCCCTGTACAGTTGTACTGTCTGCCCAAGATGTATATTCATGTGTTTGTACTTAAATTTTGAATAGACGGTATGAACGGGCAACAAATTGTACCCAAAACAGAACAGAAGATCAGGTTAAAGTATCCTCAAGAAATTGCAAAGTTCTTTTAATGGCTGCAAACCTCTTTGAGAAATAAAGCTTCATCTTTTTGATACCAATATTCTGACAGAATCATATGACTGCAAGTCATGGAACACCATTGTTTCTGAAGAATTAAAAATGAGTATCATTCAAAGGATAATGAAAGGCATATGGTAGGTGTGAGCAGGAAATGATATATAACAAACAAGGAAATGAAGCTGTTATGGGCTTAGGACTATTAAAGTTTAAATTGGCCAGCTGACACAGGTCTTTTCCTTCAGAAGACAGACCTTGAAGCAAGAGAGATAAACCCATTAGGCATGGTGGCTGCCTGAGTGGCATCAGGGGCATGGAGATAGCTCCAGAGATTGGAGCCGCCTCTCACCCAACTTCCCCTAGCCATCACCAGTGGGGAATGTTCCACCCTCAGGTAATCACCCCTAGTAAAGGAACTTTCCATAGTCAAATGATTATCCCATCCCATCTGAGGAGATTGGTATCTCAGAGAATCACATCTCTGGATCTTTTTCCCCTTGAGACCACTCTCAAGGTTTCCTTTCTCTGGCGCCTAAATAAAATATTATTTTATTTTAATTGGATTTGTGTGTGAGAGGGTGTAATTCTTTAAGGAGGAATTCCTAAGGATCCCCACACCAACTATTTACCCCATGACAAAGCTATGGATAGAATATTGGACTTGCAGTCAGGAAGGCCTGAGTTTAAAACCTGAATTTGCTAATTTTTTAATCCCAAGTAAATCACTTAATCTCTTCTCAACCTTACTTTCCTGATGTATGCATAGGATGGGGATAATGACAGAACCAATCTTTCAGGATCCTTATAAGGATAAAATGAGATGAACGCATATAAAGTGCTTTGCACCATTTAAGATGCTGCTGCTGCAAACTGTTATTATTATTAACAACAATAACTAGAATTAAAGATATCATCAGGAAAATATATAATTAAAAATTTGACCAAAAAACAACTTTTAACCAAGAAACTTTTTTTTTTATGGAGAAGCCAAATGGTATTGGAGTGGACAGCCATGAGCTCCACTAGTATCCTCACAATGTCAGGAGAAATTGAAGGAGGATTGCAGCCCTGTGTTGAAGGCATAGATAAAAGTCATACAAAATGGGTAGACATGGATGGGTTTCCATTTGCATTGTTGGAGGGAATGCCCTTATCAATGAAATTGAAGATCAACTGAGTTTGAGTTTGACTGGCCAAACATGGTGATATCACTCCTAGCTTAGCTTAACTGATCTGCAGGCAATAGGCTCCAGCCTATTATGAACTCAAAAGGTATGCTAACTATAGTTTTCCCCAAGAGCAAAACAGGAATGACAATAGCACCTACTTCCTAGGGCTGTAGTGAGGATCAAAGGAGATATTTGTGAAACACTTAGTACAGTGCTTGGCCCATAGGCATTTAACAAATGCTTGTGTCTTTCCTTCCTTCCTATATGCAAATGTCCCAAATGTCTGAAAATATGAAAAGGTTATACTTTTGATCTTTCCAGGATGGGTCACATCTCTCTTTGTGTGTGGGTGTGTGTTTGTGTGTGTGTTCATAGCTGTGTCTCCTTACCCATGCTCTCTGCCCCTCCCTTCCTACTGCTGCTAGAATAATCTTTCTTACACATAAAAACTGGTTATATCACTCTTTTCCTCAAAAATCTTCAGTGGCTCTTACTGCATACCAAATGTGAAAGTATATCCACCAAGGCATCTTTTTTGTCTAAGAAATATTATGAAATAATATGACAGTAGCCTTTGATCTCTCCAGAATGAAAAAACCTTATCAGTTTTCCTTGAATAGAAGGCTTAATCAATGCCAAGGAGTCAATGTCCTAGCCTGAAGTTATTGGTTTCATTCTTATCAAAGACCGGATGGATGGGTTCTGCTGGCAAGACACAGTCAAGTTCTGGAAGGGATCTTGTTTGCCTGAAACTGAGAGACTTTGCCTTCCATGTCTGAACTAAGTGCAAGTTTGGGGTTTGGTTTGGTTTTTCTCTCTTTGTTCGTCCATGACTGGATTGAGGGGGAATTGTTGGAGGAGGGTCAAAGAAGGTGTGTCCCGTTGTTAACCAAAGAAGTGTCCCTTAGTTTATCAAGGTCTCCAGTAAAAGAGGTGACCCTATTGTTTATCCTGGACCTAACCTTAATTTTCTAGGAAGCTAGATCATCTCCAAAGATATATCTCCATTGCTATAGTTCTGGTTAAGCAAAACAAAACAAAGAACCCCCACCCCACTAAAATTGAACTGTGCAGTCCTTGTTTTATTGATCTGTAGAATGTTGTCTTTGTTTCTTGATCACTATGAAAAGGTAAATTGACACAGATTAGGTTAGAGAGAATTCCAACAAGTAGGAATACACTGTCATTTGATTCTCTTTCTTTAGGCAGAAATGCCTGGATATTGAATTAGTTAATTGCCCCTTACAGATTAAAAGTTCCAAGTGCTGAGCTTTTCTTCTACACAAATAGAATTCAACCTTGAGGTCTGATCATCAGGGCCCTCTACAGTCTCGTGCCAGTCTGCTTTTCTAGTATTATCCCATATTATTTTTCCTTTGCAGCTAGCTGATACAGTGGAGATGGCGCTGGATCTGGAATCAGGAAGACCTGAGTTCGAATTTTACCTCAGAGACTTACCAGCTGTGTGATCCTGGGCAAGGCACTTGACTACTGTGTGCCTCAGTTTCTTCAACTGTAAAATGGGGATAAAAAATATCACCTATCTCCTAGGGTTATTGTGAGGATCAAATCAAAGAATATTTTAAAGCACTTAGCATAGTGCCTGGCACAGAGTAAGTACTGCATAAATACTTCTTTCCTTCCTTCTTTCATGACCCCTAAACTACAGCCACGCTGAGCTGCCATCTGCCCCTTAGAACATGCACTTGATTCTCATGGCTCTGTTCCTTTGCCCTTACTGTTATTGATACCTATAATGCCATCCTTTCTTCTCTTTGCCAGTTGAATTTACGCTTATCCTTTAAAAACTAATTCAATCGTCACCCCCCTCTAGAAAGACTTCCTAGATTCTTTTAGTGAATAACGACCTTCCTCTGGGATTTCATGTAACACTTTGCCTTGTAATTCTCTAATGCATTTATCACATACTACTGAATATTATATCTTATCCTCCCACAAAACTACTAAAGATAGGAACTGGGTCTTAATTAAACTTTATATCACTTCCTTATAGTTCCTAGAACAGTGATCTGTACAAATTAGGTATTTAATAGATATTTGTAATTTTTATTGGTGGCCCACATAGTACCACTCCCTCCCCTCCCCAGATAAAGCACATTCCCCATGCCCTTACCAGAAATCTACAATTCCTCTTGAAGGGGAGGAGAGATCCAAATGCAAAAGAGAGTCGCCACCACTAGTAGCTCTATTGGAGCACACTCTAAGGAGGTATCATTCTTCACAACAATCCTTTAAGGTAATTAATACAAGTATTATTATTTCCATCATCCACATGAGGAAACAAGGTTGTGAAGATAAATAACTTACCTAAAGTCATGCAGCTGGCAAGCATCAAAATTGCAAATCAAAGTCAGAACTTCCTGCCAACAACTTCAGTTGTCTTTCTGCCAGCCCATCCTAACAAAAGGGGGGAAAATGACAGAACCCAGACTAGGCCAAAAAACATACTGTAGGTTGGGCCAACCCTCTATGATGCTGAGCTATCAGGCTGAAAGTATAAGTAGCAGCAAGCAACTATAGTGATCTATCCCCCCCCCCCTCCAAAGAATGCAATTTACTTCATGGGCCAATGGTCAAATACTTATTTTCTGAAATATGTTACCTTACCCTGGGATCTATCACAGGATGAACTCCATGTGAACAAAGTTACTAAGGAAGCTGATTTTGAAGGGATTTCAAAGAATGTTGGAACTGAAGAGACATAACAACTGAATCTTAGAGATAGGCGGTGTGATACATTTTGCTTGTCACCTGGATGACTCTCTAAAATCATAGGTCCAGGGAGGCATTTGAATGAGTAAGATTAAAGCCAGAGGATTGGCTAACTTGTAGCCAGTTAGAATATTAATCAAATTTCCTGGTAAACTACTTTGCTCAGAAGCTGCAGAGAGATACAGAGAAGCAGATGTGGAGAGAGGTCCACCCTTCTGTACAAACACATGAGATGTATGGATGCCTGCAAGACATAGGCAAAAAATGAAACATGCATAAGTATGGAAAGAGACCCAGCCACCAGAGAGAAGTTAAGTTTCCATGAATGCATGGTTTTATTGGAAAGCTCATTTGCTGCATCAGCACCCAAAGTAAGGCTCTGAGAAAAATTTCTCTTAGAAACTTGGAAGAGCTACTAATGAAAATTTAGCCAGATATCTAAGATTGCACTCATCAAGACCTGCTGAGCTTTTATAGCAGTTGCCCAGGCATTTGAGATGGGCAAAGACACATCTAATTCCCTGTAGCTACAGGGGGGTGGGTAAGGGTGTGTGGAGGGTTGTTCTACAATTCCAGTTCCAAGCACATGTAGCTTCCAGCACTGGACAGCAGCTCCCAAATCCTTGATATCTTTGCACCATGGACAGCACTTGGGTACTCTCTGAAGGGACCTTGGAAATCATCTGCTTACACCTATAATAATGCACCTTACATGAGTACTTGAAAGTGATTTTAAACACGAGTCTTTCCCTGGGCAGATAATGCATGTGATCGTTCCGTTGGTCTCCTCAAATAGAAAATCATTAAAGTCTCAGTGTTACTTAGTTCCATTTGAATTCTCTATTTCCATGCCAAGGTGCTATCACCCAATTTCTTCATTTGTAAAATGAATATAAATAATACTTTCATTAACTACCTTAAAGGTTTGTTACAAAGAATATCCTTTGTAAACATGAAAGTGCCGTATGATGTGAGTCTTTCATTTATTGTTCTGATTGTCTAGCACGTTAGAATTTACAGAACACTTTCTTCATAATATACAAAATTATCATTGTAAATCCTAGCAACATGGTACAACAAAGTCAAGAAAACCTGGGTTCAAGTTTTGTCCTTAATACATGCTGGCTTTTGGTTTTTTGTTTAAGACCCAGTCTCTCTATCCCAAACTGTAAAAGCAAGGGCGATTCATAGGCCTAATCTCATTGCTGATTCACACAGGAGGTTTGCCCCTCCTTAGGCAACTTGGTAGGTATTTCCATCCCCACCTTTCCCACTTCTTGATGCTCACCATATAGATATCAAACTAGGCTCAGAAATCAATTGCTATAGCCCCCTGCAGCACAGAATTCTGAGCTCAGGGGATGCACCAGCCTGAACTTACACAGTAGCTGGGATTACAGGTACTTGCCACAATTCTCTGCTTTCACACAGGCCATGCATGGGCAAGTCATCCGACCTCTCAGCACCATCCCCATCCCTCCCCAGGCAACTTTAAGAGTATAAATTACCAATCTGTATCAGGTTGAGGTAATTTACACACTGGGAGTCCCCTACACCCATGGAATCAGAGGTTTGGCTTCCCTCCTTCAAACAAACAAACGTTCAAAACCCTGGTTTTGCTACCTATAAACTGTTAGAAAATTAGTTTAAATTACTTATTAGTAAACTTCAGTTTACAGATCCTTACAATTGAAGTAAAAGTATGTGAATGACACTGTAAAAATGTGAAATATTCCTAGCAGTAGCAGTGGTAGTCATTGACGTTGGTCACTAGGTGTCACAGTGCAGTGGATAGAGTGCTGGACCTGGAGTCAGGAAGACTTATCTTTATAAGTTCAAATCTAGCCTCAGACACTTAATGGTTGTGACCCTAGGCAGGTCACTGAACTCTGCTTGCTTCAGTTTCCTCATATATAAAATGAGCTGGAGAACACAATGGCAAACTACTCTACTATCTATGCAAAGAAAACCCCAAATGGGTTTATGAAGAGTTGCACATGACTGAAAAATAACACAGTAGTAGTAGTAGTAGTAGTAGTAGTAGTAGTAGTAGTAGTAGTAGTAGTAGTAGTAGTAGTAATGGTGGTGGTGGTAGTAGTAGTAGTAGTAGTAATGGTGGTGGTGGTGGTAATCATAATAATACAGATTTGGGGTGTGATCCTCCAAGAACAAAACTCTGAAATAAATATTCAATGGCATGTATTTTGTATGACTAAGAGATTTCAAAGCATTAAAGTTTCTATGTATATGGGGAGGGGAATTATATATCAGAAAAATACTGAGATATCATCTTTGTGTGTATGAAGCAAGATGGAGATTTCTTTTTACAGTTTCAAACTGTTGGGAAGTAGATGTGGTGAATGGATCCTAGGATCCAGGGACTTAGGAAGCAGTGAGTGTATATATGCTAGAAGATAGAGCAATGAGAAATGGAGACCAGCCCAGAAGTTTCTATGAAACAATATGAATTAAATGATAAATGTCATATATAAGCACCTTCCTCCAGAGCCATCACATAGCATCATAGGTTTTGAGTTGAAAGGGACTTTGCAAGTCATGCAACCTAACTGTCTAATTTTCTAGATGAAGAAACTGAGGCCCTGAAAGGCCCACCATCATGTAGCTATTAAATGGCAGGACCAACCCATGCTTTCTACCCCAAATTCATTATTTAACTAATTGAAAATATAACTACAATGGCTATTTGAAAGCCAAAAGACATGGTGGATTGTGTTAGCCATGGGTCTCCTTGACTTAGCAAGACAGAAAATGGTATGTCCCTACTCTGAGGACACTTGGGACAGGAAATAAACAACATAACTTCTTGTGGCTGACAAAGAATTCCCTTTCCACATAGGGGTGTGTGACAGAGTGTGTGTGTGTGTGTGTGTGTGTGTGCGCGCGCGTGCTCTCGCGCGCGCATGTGTGAATGTCTTTACCTTTAAAAAAGGGATAACGCTTCTACCTCCTTAGACTGGAGTTTGGAAACCCTCGACTCTCAGTAGGAATGCTACAAAAGCAAAATAGAGAGATCTGTGGAAACTTTTGAGTAGGAGGGAGGTCATGGAGACTGGAGCAGAGAATTCTGCCAACCCCCTTCCTTGCCCTTTTACATTGCCCTCAATGGGGACATTGTTTGTGTCCTTCCAGCCCCTCCCAACAATAGACTAGAATCCTTCCAGCCATTGAGGAGGCCCCCTGGAGGACCCATTATCTATAGCATATACAAACTAGGAGACTGAATCACAGCTCAGAGCTTTTCAGTTCCTCTGGTGGTAAGTTGGACCTTGTCCTGGAATTCAGAGGCCCTTGGAATTACAGGAATCTGGAATTACTAAAAAATCTCACCGTATGTATTCAACTTTCTGTGCCAGTTACATAATATACTGAAATCTCAACCATGTGTTCCTCTGAAGAAGGAATTCTGCCCCCTTTCCCACCCCCAGCTATTAATGTATACTGAGAGATTCCATCTGTATTCAAACTTGTCAGCCCAGCTGCAAGCTTTAGTCACAAAACCCACTGTGGCCAGCTCTGCTTTTGCCAGCAGATGTCACTGCTGCCTGACCTGGGGTTATAGAAAATAGGATGCTAATTTTGTTCTTAAAAAGCCAGGAAAAGGGGCAGCTACGTGGTGCAGTGGATAGAGTACTGGCCTTGAAGTCAGGAGGACCTGAGTTCAAATCTGGCCTCAGACACTTGACACCTACTAGCTGTGTGACCCTGGGCAAGTCACTTAACCCCAATTGCCTCACCAAAAAAAAAAAAAAAAAAAAGCCAGGAAGGACGAGTAGCTAAAGTAAGGTCTTATAAGATACCAGTTCTGAACTCTGTTCCCGGCTCTGCCACAAACTTGCTGCTTCCCAAAAGATACTTTATCTGCCTCTGTTTCCTCATCTGTAATATGGATACATGAGGCAGTGGGGCAATTAGGTGACACAGTAGATAGAGCGCCAGGCCTGGAGTTGGGAAAACCAATGTTCAAATCTGGCTTCAGATACTTACTATCTGGGTGACCCTGGGCAAGGCACTTAACCCTGTTTGCCTCAGTTTCTCCATCTGTAAAATAAGCTTGAGAAGGAAATCAAAAACTACTCCAATATCTTTGCCAAAAAAAAAAAAAACCAAAGGGGTGGGTCATAAAGAATCAGACATGACCAAAATGACTGAATAGCAACAAAAATGGACACATGGACTCACTTGAGTTTTGGTGGGTGTTGTTTTTTTTATGGTTGCTTCAGAATTCATGAATCCCCTCACATGAATCTTATTATTCTTCATTTTAACAATCATCACAAGACTAGTTATTATACATAACATAAAGATACAATAGGCACTTTACAACTGGAACAATAATTGGCTGAATCTACATTCACAGGTGACACTAAATTCCAACCATTTACTAATATGGTATCCTGTGTCCCAGACATTGTGTCAGATTCTGGAGACACGGAAGGAGGAGGGAACAAACATATATTAAGGGCCTACTATGTGCCAGGCACTGTACACAGCACATTACAGATATTATCTCATCTGATCCTGAGAGGCAGGTGTCATTATAATCTCCATTTTACAGTTAAGGAAATGGAGGCAGACAGGTGAGGTGGCAAAAACATGTTTAGCACTAAAGATTCTAAAAATCTAGGTAACGAACTTTTTAAAAAAAACAACAAAAGTGACACTCGCCAAAAAAAAGAGAGTATGATGTGGATGACTATAAAATATTTGATAAAACCTATATAATTCAATCATGCTCCTGGCAGGTGTCAGAGATGGTCATCCCTCAGTTGTGGTAACAAGACTTTATCACTTCCCATCCCATGGCACATATTCACAGGGTCCCCAGCACCTGTTTGATTAGATTCTGATTTTTCTTATTTATATAATGGAAGAAGATGATGTTTTAAAGCAAGATTATTAGGAGACATTGTTTTTATTAACTCTGCCCTGAAGAGAACAAAGCACTGGAGACAGAGTTGGCAATCCCATTAAACAAGTCCCAAAGACAAGATGCCCTGGAAGACACTCCTAGGAAGGCACCAGAAAAATAACCTTCTGCTCTCTGGGACAGACCTCTACCTCCCTTTCAAGGTCGAATTGCCATTGAGGGCCTATAGCAGGTTCTACTTAGAGAACCCTAAAACCGACCTGCCTGAGAGAACCCAAGGGCAGAGGGAAGTTAACTTAGCAGCAAATCTGAAGCAAATAGCCATCATGATAAGAGTGTAATTAACAAGCATTTATTAAACATTTTCTATGTTCCAGGGAGTGTGTTGGGGTGTTCAGGGAGGACCAACACCACTGGTTTGAGGGCTTGCTGAGCCCTTTTCAGGGCAGCCCATCTACCTTTGGTGTCCACTTGTAACCCAATTCTTACCTGTGGCTCCAAGAAGCTGTAGCATGTGCATCGACCACTGCCCCCCCCCCATAAATAGGCTACACTAGGCTGATGGTAAATGATGAGCCTCAAACTCAAAATGAGTTAGGGGGATATCTACCCCATAAATGTGAACTGTGTGAACATATTCCCCAGGAATGAGTAGAGTAGAACAATTTGTTCCTAACAGCCATGAAGGTGGGCTGAAGCAGGTGCTGTGGAGCCCCTGAAGCCTGGTCAGACATGGAGGATGCCAAGGCCATTCCAGGCCATCGACTGTCATGTTGATTTTTGTATGACTGATAGAGAGAGTAAGGCTGCAAGCTTTGTGCAACCCTGCTTCACTTAAATCCAACTCATGCACAAGTCAAGACACTACCCTGTGATGTCATCAGTCCTCTTAGCAAATGAAGAACAAACAACAATAGCAACTATGTTCCAGGCACTGTGTTAAATAAATACTGAGGATAAAAAAAAAGCAAAAGAGTCCTTGTCTTTAAGGAACAAAATGGGGAAAGGGGTATGGAGAAGAGACAACACATACATAAATCAGCACATGTGGGATAATTAGATAAAAGGTAAGCTGAGAGGGAAAGGTGCAAACTGCTAGGGGGACCAGGAAAGGCTTTCTGGAGGTGATGTCACTTGAGCAAACTCTTCAATGAAGCCAAGAATTATAGGAGTCACACACAAGTTAGGAGGAAGAACATTCCAACCATGGAGGAAAGGAAGCCAAAGTGTAGGTAGCAGAAGTGGATCGGTCACATGAGGAACAGCAAGTAGTCTTCTATGGCTGGATTGTAGAGGGCATTGAGGGCAGTGATGTGTTAAAAATATTAGAAAAATGAGAAGGTGCCAAGTTGTAAAGAACTTTACATGTCAAACAAAGGAGTTTGTGTTTGATCCTAGAAGTTAAAAGGAGTCATTGGAGTTGATTCAACAGGGAAGTGACACAATCAGACACATACTTTAGGAAAATCATTTGGGCAGCTAAGAGGAGAATCAAATGGAGTAGAGAGAGATTTGAAGCTGAGAGACCAACTAGAAGACTATTTCAGTGGTCTAGATGAAAGCTTCTTAAACTGTGGGTTGAGGAAAATTTGGCAACAGTGAAAGGTTATGTATACCTATTTTATATACCTGTATACCTGGGGTCACCTAAACATTTCTCAGGTGAAAAGGGGTCAGGAGGGGGGGCAGCTAGGTGGTTCAGTGGATAAAGCACCGGCCCTGGATTCAGGAGTACCTGAGTTCAAATCCGACCTCAGACACTTGACACTTACTAGCTGTGTGACCCTGGGCAAGTCACTTAACCCCCATTGCCCCGCAAAAAAAAAAAAAGAAAAAGAAAAAAGAAAAGGGGTCAGGAGTGGAAAAAGTTTAAGAAGCCCTGATCTAGATGACAGATGATAAGGGTCTGGACTTGGGGGAGGCTATGCAAAGGGAGAGGAAGCATACGTGAAAGATATTGCAAAGAAAGAAATCCCAATATTTGTCAACTGATTGAATATATGGGGTAGGCGAGAGGGAGGAGTTGAAGAGGACACGAAAGTTGCTAACTCAAGTGACTGGAAGCATGGTGGTATCCTCAACAATAATATGGGAGTTAGGAATATGGGTAGATTATTAGAATTGTTACATTGTGAGCTCCTTGAAGGCAGGGGCTATTTTTGCATTTCTTTATGTGAGGAAATGGGAATTGGTCTCCTCTCAATCCAAACCTGTTTGAGGAAAAAGGTCTGCTTCTCCTCCCCCTCCCCCCTCAGCAAACAAAATCACATGATTCAGGGAAACCCTGAGTTGGTATCAATTAGATCTGCTCCTGAGCTGTGTCTATATAAGGGTGGAGTTGAAGAATTGTCCCTGTATCACCTCCCCCATTGGCTAAGAAATATTGCATTGTGGTTGACTAGTTTTTGCGCATAGATTATAACCTTTGATTAATCGAAATAATGGTAAAAAAAAGGGGGGGGAGGGGTCATAGGGACTAGGAGATAAAAAGGCCTACAAGCCTCCATTTTGTGGTCACCCACCAACTGGACGATGGGTGGCCCATTCTCGTGAGAATGACAATAAATGAGCCTTTGACACATCACCAACACTAAGTTCCAGAAGTTATTGGAGGAGTGATATTCCTCACACTTCGTATCTCTGGCACCTAGTATAGTGCCAGGAATAGAGTAGGCATATTTGTTATTTTTCAATTGTTTCAGTTATGCCCAACTCTTTGTGGCCCTATTTGGAGTTTTCTTGGCAGAGATATTGGAGTGGTTTGCCATTTCCTTCTCCAGCTCATTTTACAAATGAGGAACTAAAGAAAACTGGGTTAAGTGACTTGCCCAGCTAGTAAGTGTCTGGGGCAATATTTGAACTAAGGAAGATGAGTCTTCCTAACTCCAGGACTGGTACTCTATTCACTGTACTACCTAGCTGCCCCATAGGCAGATAATAAATGCTTTTTGACTTGGATTTATTGGAAAAAAATGAGTTCTGTTTTGGACATGTTGAATTTGAGATGCTTACTTGATATCCATTTCAAAGTATCTAGTAGGCAGGGGGGTGAGAAGATAGAGATAGAGATGAAGAGAGAGAGAGAGAAAATATCAAGACAGAGACAGGCAGAGAAGGAGGGAAGGAGAGAGATCTGGGAATCATCTGCATAGAAATGATAAATGAATTCATGGGGAAAGCTGATAAGATCGCCAAGTAAGAGAGTATAGAGAGGAAAGAAAAGAGGTTTCAGGACAGGACCTTGGAATATCCACAAGTAGTGGGTACAACATAGCTTTTTCAAAGAATGTAGCTGAGACTATATATAAGAGATATATAGGACAGTAGGTGGTAGGTGTGGCAGCCCCTCCTGTGGCTTGTTTATGTGTTTGTGTTTTTAAGGATGGGGGAAGACAGGCAAGTTTGTAGATATCCAGGAAGGAAATAGTAAATAGGGAGACATTGAGGATTAGAGAGAGTAGGAAGAATAATGGAGGAAATCTGCTAGATAACATGGGAAGTGATGGTATAGTGAATCAGATTATAGTAGACCCAATTGGCTCAGGCTAGACTGGTTGGAGAATGGAATGAGATAAACCATAAGTAGTCCATGTAACAGTCAAGAAAAGGAGATTTACTTATTAAAAGCAGAAAAAGGGGGGCAGCTAGGTGGCACAGTGGATAAAGCACTGACCCTGGATTCAGGAGAACCTGAGTTCAAATCCAGCCTCAGATGCTTGATACTTACTAGCTATGTGACCTTGGGAAGTCACTTAACCCTCATTGCCCAGCAAAAAATTAAAAATAAAAAAAAAGCAAAGAAAGGAGAATAATAACATGGAAAGGATACCAAACAAGAATGAGGCCCTGATTCAGTTGAAAACAACTTCTCTGCATTTGTCTTGTGTGTGATGGTCAAAACACAAAGAAGGAGCTCCAGCCCCCTTTGGGTTGACCATTAAAAAAAATCAGGTGAGCAGGAAGCTTTATTAATAACCCAAGTCTTACTCCTCTGGGCCAATTCAATCTCAAGGATAGTTTCAATATCTTTGAAGAAAAGACTAAGATCAATGTGGCTAGGTATTAGAATATTGTACCCACTACAGAGGGTAATGGAGAATACATGACAAGGATTGGTTCAGACAAGCAAAAGGCCAGTCTCATCATCAGAGATTGGAATGAAAAAGAAAATAGTGAGGGATACAAGGTAGTGTGAGACGAGGAGCAAGGATTAAGAGGAGCTCTAATGGAATGGCCTCAATTTTCTTCAATCAAGCCTTCCAGCAAGGCTAGGGACTCAGATGAAAGGGTTGGGGAAGGGTTTGTCCTAGAACACTTGAGAGAAGAGAGAGCTTGGGCACAGCTGCTGGGAACAGCTGCTGTGATGAGTGTGATAGGGAATCATAGTAGGAGTCATCCCATTGTCTTGCTGCAATGAGGACTCGGTTGATATTAGCCAGCATAAATTTGTGGTGGAGCCAGTCTATGCCATTTTGTGATTTCTGCCAGTTGTGTTCAGCAGTATATGAGTAGGAGCAAAGAAAGGTGGTGGATGGGAGTACTCTAGAGCATTTGGCAAAGTGTGATTGCTGGTAGAACACAGGAACAAGGGATTCAAGAGAAGAGAACTCAATATCAGGAAGAGAGGAGGAAGTATAAACAGTAATAATAATAATAATAACTAGCATTGATATTGTACTTTGTGGTTTGCAAAGCATGGGTGATGGCCTGAGATAGCACAGAAGGACTGAGAGAATAAAGTTCAAAGTGAAGGTGAAGAGTCAGTTTAAGAAGAGTTGTTCGTCCTTCATTTTTGAAGAGGACCAATGACATCAGGAAGGTGATAGCTTAACTTGAAAGTGAATTCAATATAAATGAGGCAGGACTGTGCAAAGTCACCAGCCCCACTCACTCCAATGTGGTCATTTGGGTCCAATGGCAAGATATAGATTAGGACTGACGATGGCTCCAAGAAGAGGACATAAGGAGAGATATAAAGATAAAAGATTATCAAGAGATTTATCAGATATCTTTGACCTCCTATTTCACTCTTCTTTCTCATACTTTTTTCCTACTCTCCCAGTAGAGAGGAAGATACAGAACTGAAAGGAATTTTAGAGATGAACTAATTCAACCCATTCATCTGCAGATAAAAATATGGAACTTCCGTGTCTCAGTTTGCCTCAGGTCATAGGCAGTAAAAGTAGTAAAACCAGGCTTGGCACCATTTCTCTAACATCAAATCCAATGACTTTTCTGCTTTTCCCTGCAGCCCAAAGACCCTGCATTTTACAGATGAGGAAAGGAAATTGAAACCCAACAGAAGTGACTTGCCTAGGGTCACACAGCTAATAAGTAGTCCCCACCAACGTTGGCTGTTCTTCTGTCCCCTGGGATGTTCTTTGTAGATTGGACCATGAAATTCTATGGGGAGCACAGTTGCTCTTTCTGACCTCCCACTCTTTGGAGGTTACCATGGCCTTGCCGGAGCTTGCTGGTAAGAGTCTGAACGTGTCGGCACAGCTTAATCAAATGCTAATTCTATGTGGCGAAAGAATTTGCTGGAATCTGCGAGGGTACTGCTGGCAGGAGGAGAGTGCATTGATTCACTCCAAAATCTGCTTTGCTGAGAGCCAGGGTGTGATTTAGAATGTAAAGCTGTATTAAATCACAAAGTGCTGTTTGGCTCACACAGGAATCCTTTGTGTCCTTAATGAAGGGAAAAACAGGGCTTTATTCTGAAGCTTTATGTATAATCAGATGCCACGTTGTAAAGCTCTGGAAAACACACCAGAAATAATAATTGGGAGGAAATAAAAGGTTTAGTTCAAAACAGCATATGATTTAAATAAGAAACAAAAAAAAGAAAAAGAAAAAGAAAAGAAAAAACTACCCCCAAGATTTGAGCTTTTAAAGAATAAACTTTTAATTCATTTGCATTGAGATTACAGGGGGGAGGGGCAGCATTTAAAATAGTATGAAAAACTAGTTTAGATGTAAATTAGAGATAATGGTCTTTAGCCAGGGAAATAAGCAGGGGGATGAACTTTGTACCCTCAGGAGACTGCATCCTGGCAGTCATTGTTGGAGGCCTCCTAGAGCCCAGATGCTGCAATTAACAATGAGTTTGGGGCAGGCTGGACCAAGGGCATCACTCTTGAGCAGGCGACCATCTGGGGAGATTGGGGAGGTTAACTGGCTCATGACAATGGATCATTAACCAGCATTTAGGAAGAAGAAAGAAAGAAGATTGCAGCCTGGGATGGACACATAGGGATTTCTGGAGCTCTGGAGGGTGGGGAGTGGGGGTGTTGTTTTGTGTGTGCATGTGTTTTTTTTTTCTCCCAAAACTGTTTCTTTAGTGTTAACATGTTAATGTCCCTATGAAAAGATTTGAGTTCTTTTGCACTTGTCCTATAGCCTGAATTAAGGAAAACAACATTCCACCCTCCCATTCCTTAATTCACTAATGATCTGCTTATTAGTTCTGATCAGGGAGCTGGGCTTCTGGAAAGATGTGAATTGGCATTGATTTATAACTCTTCAAGTCTGTACAGCTGTACTTGCTACCCCGCCAAGGAAAAGGCAGAACAGTGGAGTTGGGAATTGGTTGACAGGCTCAGGGAGGGCATATTCATGCTTTCTGCCTCCCCTCCCCCTCCCCCAGCACCCTTCCCTTCTTCTTGTGAATGTCTACTACTTCACACACAGCACAAAATATGGAAGCACTGTGGTGCCTTGTAAAGGGAGTCAGAAGATTTGGGTTCCAATAGAGAGACTACTAAGCTAGGACATGATTCCCTTGCCCTCATGTAGCCCACAGTCTAGTAGGGTCATGACATAGTTGTAGATAACTCTAACATTACATGCTAAGTGCATTGGAGAAGTAAAAATGCTATGTGACGTTAGAGGGAGGTCATTACCAACAAGGGAGAAGAGAGAAGCCACAGGGGAAAAAAAAAGGATTTAAAATGGGAATTCTGAAGACCAGAAAAGTAGGTACCTCAGACATAGGAATGGATGTGCCAAAAGACACAGAGGAGCAAAAGTACAAAAAGGGTTTGGGAAGATTCAGTACACTCAACATTTTTTTAGGTGCTTATTATGTGTCAGTCATTGGCTTAGTGCCGAGAAACAAAGGTAAAAATACTGTACTTCCCCCTCAGAAAGCTCACATTCTAATTGGGAAAACAACATGTGAAAATTATGTACATACAAGATGCATACTGAATAGATAGAAGGAAATCTGAGAAAGAAGGCACCAGAGGAGTTCAGTACAGCTGGGGAATTCATTGAGGATACCTGGTAATAAAGCTGAAAAGGCAGGGTACCACCAGATTTTTGAGGACCTCAGATGATGACAGGAAAAGGACTTTAAAAATGGAACCATGATCAAATCAAATGTATGGATTTACTCTCCTATGGTCCCACTTGCCATTTCCTATTACTTCCTAGGCCAAAGTAAGCTTCTCTTGCCAACACTTATTTCCCTGTTGCTTTCCCCCTTTAAAGGCATGGATTGTCTTTGGTATTGCATTTTTGTCCCTAGTACTAAGTACATAGCAATACAATTCATAACAATAATACAGTTATGAAGACTGGATGGAAAAGACAGAGATAAAGAGAGAGTCAGTAATACCTGCTTGGAGACTATTGAAATGTTTAGACAAGAATTATCAAAAACACATGTAAAAGTGGTGGCAATGGGGACACCCAAGGCATATTTTTGGTTGGGACAAGACTTTGGATTTCTTTAATCTATGGAATTCCCAGTGAGGAAAATCCCTCTTACCCACACAGATCCATGACCTGCTTTGCAATTTATAGTTTTAGGGAATTGCCTGGAGGCCACAGAAAGATTGAGACCCACTACACTATGCTGCTTCTCAATCAAGGCATAGAGAAGACATCTAATACATGTTTGTTAAATTGAATTGATGGATGCAAGAGATGTTGTGGAAATGAAATGAACAGGATTTGGTAACTGCATCTGGGAGGTAAGAAAAAGGTTCAAAGAGAACACTGTAGTTTCAATTGTGCAACACTGAATTTTCGCAAAGTTACTGTTCTACATCGCCTCCTTCTCCTCCTCCTTTCATTCATTCTTTCATTCATCATTCCTTCCTTCTTCCTTCCTTCCTTTCTCCTCCTCCTCTTTCTCCTCTTCTCCTCCTTCACCTTCTTTTTGTTTCTTCCATTCCCATGTTCAATCAGTTACTAAACATTTGTTAAGCACTTCCTACCTGCCAGTCACTGAGCTAAAGCAATAGGGATACAAATAGAGAAGAAAAATGGCAGCCTCTGTCTTCAAGAAGCTTGCAATCTAACTGGGGAAAGGCAACATGCAAAAAGAAGATGAAAAGGGAGAAGGGATACAGGGCACTTGTGGACGGTATTCAGTGTGCAGCATGGTGGAAAAGTCAGGCAGAGAAGTCCCAAAGTAGTGCAGCCAGGTGAGAAATGGTGTCAAAGAATGTTAAAAATTGTTTGTACGTGTACTTCAAAAAATTAAAATATAAAAATTTTTGCAAAAAAAAAAAAAGAGAGGGAGAGGAATGGTATCAATTATTGCCTGTATGCAGATGACTTCCAAATGTATATGTCCACCCCCAACCTGTCTCCATAGCCTCAGGCCCATATTATCAGCTGTCACCTACATAGTTTTATCCAGGTGTCATGCCAGCATCTCAAACTCAAGAAATCTAAAAATGAATTCATTTTCCCTACTAAGATGCCCATCTCCCTCACTTCTCTATTTCTGTTAAGTAGAACAGCAGAGTTCTCAGGGGCAGGGGAGGGGCCTATAGAGGATGGACCAGGGATGCTGGGGTGGAGGTGCCAGAGTCATGTGGTTCTCCTGTATCCTGAGCTGGCTTTCAATGTTCATCCAAGTGACCTTTTCTACTCTGACTGTCAAGGCTTGACTCTGCTACCTGCCTGAGCTAATAGAAAATACACTAAGTTCACCAAATACATAATCTGCTTTCCCACAGCTAGGTATTGGTAGGCCTCTACCATTTCTTGAGCAAATATTTCCCCAGGGTCAGGACTGACTTGGACCTCTTTACCAACCTAGATATGTTGGTCTCCTCCAGACTTTCCTTTCATCATGCTGACAATTTCATGCTTTCTTGAGTCACTACTTAGCATTCCAGTATTTTGCAAAGGAATATGACCCCAAAGATCTTGACTTATTTCACATTCGCCCTCTGGTTAATCCCATTTGCATTCTATTTTAATCTTTGTCAGCCGCCTGATCTTTACTATGCAACCTGGAGATGACACATGGTCTCCAAAGACTTCATCAAAGGCTCTAGAAGCAAGTGTTCTGGAATTCTGGTCATTTCCTTTATCAGAGGCCATCCTGGATAGCTATGAGAAGATAGACTGACCACTTGGGGAGTGGGCACAGGGTTGAGAAGGAGGGAGCTGAGCCCTTGGGCTAAGGTAGAGAGCCTGAAATAGACCTTCTGTCATTATGACTGGCTGTTTCTCCCCCAGCCCTGACCCTCTCCCTCACATCAGGAAACTTGGTGGGAAGTGAGGGGGGAAGTTCTTGGTTAAGACTGGATGAAGCTGGGGCAGCTAGGTGGTGCAGTGAATAGAGCACTGGCCCTGGAGTCAGGAGTACCTGAGTTCAAATCCGGCCTCAGACACATAACACTTACTAGCTGTGTGACCCTGGGCAAGTCACTTAATCCCAATTGCCTCACTAAAAAAAAAAAAAAAAAAAAAAAGACTGGATGAAGCTAAGGAACATGTGATTTGACCTGGACATAGCTTCGTGATGAGTCTAGGTGAGGTGGGGCTGTGGGCCCAAGACCAACTAAGCCAGGAAACTGAAACTTGCCCTTCATTCTGTCCTCCTTGAAGCTATATGAAAGGATAATTGAGGCTAAGATCCCTTTCTTGTCCATCATCCACAAAGTACCAGGCTCTGCTATATGGGGAGGATGGAAAGAGGAAAGGAGGTAGAGAGAGAAGAGAAGAGAAGAGGAAAAAAAGAGAAGAGGAAAGAGGAAAAAAGAGACAAAAAAGAAAGAAGGAAAGGAGGGGAGAGAGAAAGGGAAAGGGAGAGACAGAGACAGAGAAAGAGAGAGAGAGGGAGGAGAGAGAGAAGGGAGAGAGAGGAGGGAAAGAAGAGGAAAGAGGAGAAGCAGAGGAGAGTGAGAAGAAAAGAGATGAGAAAGGAGGAAAAAAGAAGAGAAGAAAGAGAAAGGAGAGTGAAAGGAGACAGAGGAAGAGAGACAGAGAGAGACAGAGATAGAAAGAGAGGAGAAAGAGGAATGGGTTTTCCTCTGTACATAGGGCTCTTTGTGTGGGGCCAGTACTCAGATTTCCAAAGGGAATAGTTTTTGGTGTTGCATCAAACTGTGGTTTCTATCATACTACTAATATCCATCTGTATAAAGATTTTAGGTGATTTTTTTTTTCCTTTATGCCCCACGCCCAAGAAAGAAGGAGCGGAAAACACTGAATTTGAGACCAAAAGTGAGTGAGCCTCTAACTTCCTCTGTGACCTCAGGCACTGCTTGCGTGTCCTCCTTTTGGGCATCTTTGGAATGAGGGGATGGGATTAGATGGTGTCTCAGGTCCCTCCAAACTCTAAACCCTCTGATCTTTGAGGTGGCCTCAATCTTCTCAGAGAAATCAGGAGGCTAAGTCGTTTTCCAAAGTATAAAAGGTAAGAAGAGCTCTTGAGGACAGAGAAACAAACAGGTACAGAATGGGGTGGGAAATGAGATGGGGAGTTAATAAAAGTAGAAAACGTGCCTGACCTCTTCTCACTGCAGGGCTTAGAATGACTGTTCAGGGTGTATTTTCCATCATTTTCCCAGGGTTTGGTGATCACATTCGTGGAGGGAGGTCATTTGTTTGGTGGGCTGACTCCATCACAGCAAACTCCACAGACTGCTGGGCCCCAGGAATGAAATTACTACCAGCTCATTTGGTTCCCACTTTCATCAGCCCCAACCCCAGTTAATATGGGGTCTGTCACCTTGCCAGTAGCAGTGAGTGTCAATGAGACCAGTGCATTAGCTAAGGGCTGGAACACTCCAGGGACAACCTCATAGATGAGCCTATTTCCTAAGAGGATAAATATCAAAACTGAAAATCCAGTCAAAACCATACAGGGGGTGGGGGGCCCTCGGTTAGGGCTAGAGTCTGTTTTCCCTTTCTCCCACACCCAGTCCCCACCCAAAAACATAACAAAATCCAAGTGTGACCTTAGTCTGACAGAATTTCAGAGACCTGGGGTAGAAGAGGGAGAAGGGGGCCTTTAAAGAATGGTTTTCAGGTAAGCCCTCCAGTCTCACAAACATATTTTTTTAAAGTCATTTGATTGACATTTGGAGGATTAGAACCTGAACCTTGGGTTTATTTTTAAGTCTCTTTCCATTTGTAGTCAGAAAAGAGATTTGCTCTCTGCCTTCATCTTTGCCTTTTGATATTTAGGGCCTACCCAAGGAAGCAAGTGGCCCGATTTCATTATTCCCTGAAGTGGAGATGGGGCACCTTCAATCTGCTCTCTACCTCTTCCTGGATTATTTAACCTTTTCAAATGTGAAATCCTGTGTTTTTTTTTTAAAAAAAAAAAAACCTGTGATGTGAGGTCTTCAATTTGGTTCCCAGTTCTGGAGGGAAAGAAAGAAAAGTAAGAGAGGGAGGGAGGGAGAGAGGAAGGAGGGAAGGAAGGAAGAAAGTAGTGAAGGAAGGGAGGGAGGGAGGGAGAGAGGAAGGAAGGAAGGAAGGAAGGAAGGAAGGAAGGAAGGAAGGAAGGAAGGAAGGAAGGAAGGAAGGAAGGAAGGAAGGAAGGAAGGAAGGAAGGAAGGAAGGAAGGAAGGAAAGAAGGAAGGAAGGAAGGAAGGAGAGAAGGAGGGAAAGAAGGAAGGAAGGAAAGAAGGAAGGAGGGAAGGAGGGAAGTAGGAAAAGGGAAAGAGAGGGAGGGGGGAGAGAAACAGATAGATGGCTAGTTTCTGTGACAGCTTTCTGTAGTTATTACTAATATAAATAGACAATTACTCATGCATTAATTCTCACAATTGAGATTTATTATAACCATGTTTTCTCCATTTATACACCTAGGACCCTAAAAGGCAGCAAACTAGGAGTCAGAAAATACAGTTTCAGTATATTATTGATTTAATTATAATTATTATTACTTAATAATTATTAAGTAATTATTGTTTTCTTTCTGAACTTGAACAAATCATTTCCTTTCTCTGGGACTTAATTTCCTCATCTGTCAATTGAGGAGGTTGAACTAGATGATCTATTTCTGATTAGTCAATGGATCTACGATTTGATTACATCTCATCATTTTTAGGGCTCTAGCAATTATCTTAAAAACAGGATATTAATTTGATATTGAAAATGAGATAATTATAACCCAGACTAAACAGAAAGTGACTTCCCACCCAATCCACCTTAGATTTGTTCTACCTGTCCATTTGTCCTGCTATCTGTCAGTGATGCAAATGATGCATACTGCCTTGGTTTCATCCAGGCAGAGATCATAAATAATAACATTCAAAATTTCTTTTAAAAGTTTTAATATTTTGTTTTCCCCCAATTATATGTAAAAATAATTTTTAACATCCATTGTTAAGTTTTGAGTTCCAAAGTTCATCCTTCCTTCCATCCCTCCCCTCCCCTGTCCCTGAGGTGGTAAGCAGTCTGATATAGGTTATACATGTGTAATCATTTTGGGGGTGGGGATGTGTGTGTGTGTGTGTGTGTGTGTGTGTGTGTGTGTGTGTGTGTGAGAGAGAGAGAGAGAGAGAGAGAGAAAGAGAGAAAGAGAGAGAGAGAGAGAGAGAGAGAATGCTTCAGTCTGTATTCAGACACCATTAGTTCTTTCTCTGAAGGCAGATAGCACTCTTCATCATGCGTCCCTTGGGATTGTCTTGGATTATTGTATTGCTGATGATAGCTAAGCCATTCATAGTTGTTCATCATACAATATTGTTGTTACTGTGTAGAATGTTCTCCTGTTTCTGCTCACTTCACTCTGTATCAGTTCATGTAAGTCTTACCAGGTTTTTCTGAAATCAACCTGTTCATCATTTCATATGTCACAATAATGTTCCATTACAATCATATATCAGAATTTTAACATTCAAAATCTCAACAAATATATATTAAATACTTACCATATGTAAAACACTGGGGCTATAAAGATAAAACTCAAACAATCCTTACCTCAAGGATCCAAGCTTACATTCTACTGTGGAGTGTCATGTACGTTAAATGTTACTTTTATAATAATATTCTTATTTTAATAATTCAGATGAATGTTATCTTTCTGAGGGTGGAGGGGATGGTTTGGGGGACTAGATCTGGGATTTCCTTATTTTAAGGAATTTCTGATGTGGAAACTTTCTACCAATATAAATCATCACTAACTATGCAAACTTATAGCCTTAAACTAGAGTTGCCTAGGGCAACTGAGAAGCTAAATGACTTGTATAAGGAGGCAATGCCAGTATGTATCAGAGGTGGGACTGGAACCCAGGTCTTATCCACTATGTTATACAGTATAGAGTATCCCATATACCTGTTGTTTTTAATGTGACTTCATATTTAAATGTGATTATGTACAGTGCCACTAGAATCTTATTTTAATTCTTTTAAGAGTTGGGGACAAAGTGGCCAAATACTATAGAGGGGAGAAAGGGAAAGACAACAAGCATTTATTAAGTGCCTACTATGTGCCGGACTCAGTGCTAATAAGCATCTAACCAATATCTCATTTGATCCTCACAACAATCTTGGGAGGTATGTGTTATTATCATCCCCATTTTGCAATTGAGGAAACTAAGACAGATAGAGGCTAAGTGACTTGCCCAAAGTCAGACAGCTAGGAAGTGTTCTAGATGGGATTTAAACTCAAGTCTCCCTGATTGTCTATCCACTGTACCACCAGTAGTGACCTACTGTTGGTTATCTCCATATTGTACCATGAAGTACACTCAGACAGGATTCAAGAGAACTGGCTTCCATTATCAGCTCTGTCAAATACCAACTATGAGAAACTTAATTTTTTTTAAAAAATGTATTCTTTACTTAATAAATAATACAATCATTTCCATAACAAAATAAAATAGAAAAAAAGAGGATTACAAATGAAACTTCAAATCTATTATGTACAACTTGCTTTTCCTTTTAAATATAAAGTTACCATGTAACTTTCTTTCTCCCTCCCTCCCACTCCCCCCAAAGATAGCTACTATTATACAACTATGTATGTTTATAAAATATGTATGTGTGTAAAACCATACTATACATACTTCTATTTATCAATTCTTTCTCTGCATACAGATAGCATCGAATTACTCGTTTGCTCAAAGTTGCTCCTAAAACAATATTGCTATTACTGTATACAATGTTCTCTTGGTTCAGCTTGTTTTTCTTTTCATTATTTCATATATCTTTCCATGTTTTTCTAAAATCATCAAGTTCATCATTTCTTATAGCACAGTAATATGCCATCACAATCATATACCACATGTCAAAGATTTGGAAATTGAGGGGATGCCCATCAATTTGGGAAATGTCTGAACATGTTGTGGTATATGAATGTAATGGAATACTATTGTGTTGTAAGAAATGAGGAGCAGACAGATTTCAGAAAAACTTGAGAAGACTTACATGAGCTGATGCTGAGTGAAGTGAGCAGAACCAAGAGAATATTGTACACAATAACAGCAATATTGTATGATGATCAACAATGATAGACTTAGCTTTTCTCAGCAATACAATGATTCCAGACAGTTCCAAAGGACTCATGGGTGGAAAATGTTCTCCACATCAAGAAAAAGAACTATGCAGTCTGAATGCATATTGAAGCATACTACTTTCACTTTTAGTTGTTGCTATTGTTTCTTCTTTCTTGTGGTTTTTCCTTTTTGTTCTGATTCTTCTCTCACAACATAACTAATGTGGAAATATGTTTAACATGATTGTAATATATAACCTATATCTTTACATGGAATTGGAAAAAATAAAATAAAATACTATTTTAAAAAACCAATCAGATATATAACTTGTTCAGCATTCCAGTTCTTTGCCAGCACAAAGAGAGCTGCTATAATTTTTTTTGGAACATATAGATTCTTTTCCTTTCTCCTTAATCACCTTGGGAAACAGACCTAATAGTGGTATTGCTGAGACAAAGGGGTTAGGTAAGTTTTATAGCTTTCTGGGTATAATTCCAAATTGCCCTTCAAAATGGTTGGATTAGTTCACAGTTCCACCAACAGTGAATTAATGTGATAGTTTTTCTACATACCCTCCAACATTTGTGGCTTTCCCCTTCTATCATTTTAGATAATCTGACAGGTGTAAAATGATATATCAATGTTTTAATTTGCATTTCTCTAATTGATACTGATTTAAAGCATTTTTTCCATATAACTATAAATTGTTTTGATTTCTTCATCAGAAAACTGCCTGTTCATATCCTTTGACCATTTATCAATTGGAGAATGACTTGTATTCTTATAGATTTGACAAAGTTCTTTATATATTTGAGATGAGACCTTTATCTGAGAAATTGTCTATAAACTTTTCCCTACAATTTTCTGCTTTCCTTCTGATCTTGGCTACTTTGGATTGATTTATATAAACCCCCTTTTTAATTTAATGTAATCAATGTTATCTGTTTTATACTTCCCAATACTCTCCATCTCTTTTTTATTCATAAATTTTTTCACCTATCCATAAATCTTATAAGCAATATGTTCCATGTTCTTCCAATTGTCTTGTAATATTTCCCTTTATATCTAGGTCATGAATTCATTTTGACCTCATCTTGGTTAATGATAAAAGATATTGGCCCAATTTTTTACCAAACTGCTTTCCAGTTTTTTCAGTTTCATAATTTCTTGAGTGGATAGTGAGACATTTTGTTTGTTTCAACTCCTCCCCATGATAACTGCTTTCCAGCTTTCTCAACAATTTTTGCCAAATAATGAATTCTCACCCCTAAAACTTGTCAAACCACAAGGTTACTATACTCATTCACTGCTATAAATTGTATGACTACTCTGTTCCACTGACCTAACTTTCTATTTCTTAGCTACTACCAGACAGTTATGATAATTACTGCCTTATATCTAGTGCATATGGGTTTAATATTGATATTGTTTCACTATCTATGGAAACTTTTATCATAGTTTCCCTGCTTATCTCTTTTAATTAAATCTATTTTAGCTTTAATTTTGTCTGAGATCATGATTGCTCCCCTGGCTTTTTTTTTTATATCAGCTGAAGCATAATAAATTCTACTCTAGCCCTTTGTTTTAACTCTGTATATATCTCTTATTTTAAAATGTGTTTCTTATAAACGACATATTGTTGGATTCTGATGTTTAATCCATTTCTGTTTTATGGGTGAATTCATCCCATTCACATTCAAAATTATAATTACTATTTGTGTATTTTCCTCCATCCTATTTTTTTCTATTATCCTTCTTAGTCTCTCTTTTTACCCTATTCTTCCTCACACTTCTAATTTTACTCCTAACTACTACCTCCCTCCCTAACCCATACCCTTTTAAAGAATACCTTTCTTATCTTTCCCTTACCATCCTATTCCTTATTCTACTGACCCCTCTCTCCCCACACCTCCTAAATCTACATACTCTTCTAACAGTCCCTCCTTTATTCTGTCCCCATTCCCTGTTATTTCTTTATAAATTTAGAAGATACCCTTCTAGATGTATGTTGTTCCCGCTTTACTCCAGTTCCAATGAGAATAAGGTTCCACCATTGTTAACTCTCCACCCCCACCTGCTTCCTCTGTATCAGTTCTTCCTTTCATGCCTCATTCATATGAAATAATTACTTCTTTTTCATTTTTCCTACCCCATTTTGTTTTTTAGACTCACTCCTTCATCATACTCAGCTCAGCTATAAACTTTCTTCCAAACTACCCAAGTAATAATGACCATCTTAATACTAATAACATGTCCACATATAAGAAGAAAACAGTTTGACATTATTACCTTATAACTGCTCTTTAATGTTTACCTTATATTTCTCCTGGATCTTATATATCAGGTTTTCCAATGAGTTCTGGCCCTTTTGTGACAAATACCTGAAAAGTCTTTCAGTTTATTAAACATCCTTTTTTGTTGTTGTTTGGGATTATATTTAACTTTTCTGGATAAGTTATATTTCATTGCAACCCCAAATCTTTTGATCTTTGAAATATAATATTACAAGATTCATCAGTCTTTCAGTGTGGAAGTTGCTTGGTCTTGTGTAATCCTGATTGTAGATCAGCATTATTTAAATTGTTTCTTTTTTCTTGTTGCTTGTAATATTTTCTCCTCTAACTGGTTGTTTTGAAACTTGGCTATGATATTCCTGAAAATTTTCATCCTGGAATCTCTCTCAAGTAGTGATCGGTAGGGTTTTTTTCTGTTTCTACTTTATCCTCTTCTAGAACTTCAGGACAATTTCCCCCAAGAATTTCTTGTATTATCATATCAAAATTCTTTTTTTTATTGTATCTTTCAGGTAGTTCCAACAATTCTTATGTTGTCTCTCCTCAATATGTTGTCCAGATCAGTTGTTTTTCTAATGAAATGTTGCAAATTCTCTTCTATTTTTTCATTCTTTTTATTTTGTTTTATTATTTCTTATTGTCTTATAATATCATTTGCTTTCCCCTTGCCCAATTCTGGTTTCCAAGGAGTTATCTTGATTTTCTTGAATTGTTCTTATTTTTTTCCTAATTTTCCCTTGATCTCTCGTATTTGATTCTTTTTTATACTTCAATCTGTATTCAGATACCATCAGTACTTTCTCTGTAGATGGACTGCATTTTTCATAAGTCCTTCTAATAGCATCCTGCTCCTCATTTCTTACAACACAATAGTTTTAAATCCTAATCTCTGCTTCAAATTTTTTTCACAGTTACTATAGCTAACTGTATTTCCCTCCATCCTATTCCCTTCCCTTGTTATTTAATCTGTTTTTTATATTCTTTCACCCTATGCCTCCTCAAAAGTGCTTTGCTTCTGACTGCCACCTCCCCCAATCTGCCCTCCTTTCCTTTACTCCTCCCCCCTTATCCCTTTCCCCTCCCACCTTCCCAACAGGGCAAGATATATTACTATAACCAATTGAATGTGTATGCTATTCCCTCTTTGAGCCAATTCTGATGAGAGTAAGGCTCATTCACTCCCCCACTCCCCCCTCCCATCTTCCCCATCACTCCATAAGCTTTTTCTTGTGTCTTTTATGTGAGACACTTTACCCCATTCCACTTCTCCCTTTCCTTTTTTCCCAGGGCATTCCTCTCACCCCTTAATTTAACTTTTTAAATGATATCATCATGGGGAAGCTAGGTGGCTTAGCGGACAAAACACCAGCCCTAGACCCAGGAGGACCCAAGCCTAAATCTGGTCTCAGACACAAGATACCAGCTACCTGACCCTGGGCATGCCACCCCACCCTGACCACCCCACAAATAATTAAATAAACAAACAAATAAATAGTTAGATAAATAAATGAATGAATAGTTAAATAATTAATAAAAACAATAAAAATAAATGCTTTAAAGATATCATTCCTTCATATTCAATTCACCTGTGCCCTCTGTCTAAATATACTCCATTCAGCTGCAGTAATATCTTATTTGATTTTTGAAGTATTTTTTAAGTTCTTCCAAGAACTCTTTGGGCTTGTGACCATTTGACATTTCTCTTTGAGGTAAAGTGACTTTTTAAACTTTGGTATCTTCCTTTGAATATGAACTCAGATCTTCTCTATCTCTATAGTAGCTATCTATGGTTGGGTTCTTTATCCTTTGCTTACTCATTTTTGTTTTTATTTTGTTTTATTTTATTTTTAGCAGCTTATTATTATAATTAGATTCTAGACTGAGTTGTGGGTAATGGTGCCCCAGGCTTCAGGTCCTTCTTACTCTCTTTGGGGGGTGGAGGAGAATCAATCTCTGGCACTCCTCTCTACCCCCAAGCCATGTCTGGCGCTTACCCCCATACTGTCCCAAAAATTCTCCGTGCATCCTTCCCTGGCTACATTCAGCTCTCTCTTCTGCCTTGAAGCCAAAACCAGGGACTCTGCTCCCCTTCAAGTACCCACCACCAGCAGGGTCCCCACCCATCTGCTAACCACACTCACTGGGCTTGTGAGCTCCTTCTCATCCACACCCTCAGCCCAGGGCTATGTCTGGTCAGCACAACTGTGCCTGAGACAGTAGAAGATCTTTCTGTGTTCCTCTACTCAAACTGTCAGACTCCACACCTTCAGTGGGGCTAAAGGTTTCTGAGGGCCAAGGCTACTTCCTGATTCAGCTGCCCCCAGAACTTATTGTTTGTTGATTCTTTGGGGTTGGTGGAGTTGGTCTGGAGGTGTTTGCACTTCAATTGGCCCAAACCTCCTCCCCTGGAGGTTGAATCTTTCCTGAGTTCCTCTCAAGTTGTTTTAGGAGGATAACTACTTTACCCCACTTTGTTTATTTTTGCTGCTCTATGTTCATTTTGAGGTGATGTTCTGTCTGTGTTTGTGGAAGGAATTTTGAGAGCCTAGAATTTTCTGACCTATTCTGCCATCTTACCAGAAAACTTAACTTTTTTTTCAGTCTTAGTATTTTTTTCAACTCCAAGGGTAGAAGCTGCCTTGGCATCATAAAAGGGTTGTGGTGAGGATCAAATGACATAATGTGTGTATGTATATAATATATCTTGTAAACTGTATAGTGCGCTATAGATATAAGGATTGTGATAATAATTATGAGAAGTCCCCATAGGTAAGTATACCTTTGGGAATAAATGATGAAACATATAAATCCTTAGTTCCAGGAGATGTCAACCCAAAATAATGAACTTCTCTGAACTCCTGTAGACAGCAGTGATGATGATAGCTCACATTTATATAGCACTTAAGATTTACAAAATGTTTTGCACATATTATCTTATTTGATTTTCATATCAAGCCCGTGAAGTAGCTGCTAATATCTCCATTTTCCAGATGAAAAACTGAGTCTCTAAAATGTAGATAACACCATCAGCCACTTTTTCTCTTCACTTTACCATGCTCACTAAGTATCCATTGAAATGAAATGAATCACCCAGTGGCCTAAATCACAAAAGCCCTCTTCCCAAAGATAGATAGATAGATGGATAGATTAGATTAGATTAGATTAGATTAGATTAGATTAGATTAGATTAGATTAGATTAGATTTATTCCCACCACTATCACTACCTTCCTCTCTTGTTGGAGCTAGCCATAGAATATAATTGTGTATGAGATTAGCTCATATGTATTCCATTATTTGTACCAAGAGGATAGCATTTAACAAATGCACAAATATTTATTAATTTCCTATAAACTACAGAATATTGTACTAGGTACTGGGGGGAAAATAATGAACCCTTGCCTTCATAGAGCTCGAAATCTAGTAAGAGACCTAAGACAAAAATTACATATAATTGTAATGCATAATATAAGAAGAAGTCTAGCCAAGGTAGATGAAGGGGCCACTCTTAAGAGTCAGAAAGACTAGGATTCATTTTCAATCTCTTAAACATCTTACGTGACCATGGGTAAGTTGCTTAACACATATATTTCAGTGTCCTAAACAATCTAAAACTATAAATTATAGGTAATTGCCAAGCTGCATTGGTCATCAGAGCTTCCCTACTAGGAATTCCCCACATGGCTAGAATTACATATCAGAATTCCCCCTTTCCCCTCCCCCCAAGTAGTTCATAATAAGTAAATTACAGAGGTGCAAATGAGAGTCAAGAGAAAAGGCCATTGTTGATAGGAGGAATTAGGGAAGGCTTCATATTCATAGAGGAGGGGGTACTTGAGTTGGGCTTTAAAGGATGGGTAATAAAATAGCAGGCAAGTAGGGAGAGGAGAGGGGTATACTAATACAGACCATATATGTGGTTGGTAAATGTGTGAAATGAATAGCTGACCCTCATGCGACATAGATAAGGTCTAGATCTAGGATCTGGCTCACTAAGTTTCCAAGGAAGACTATGATTTCTGCCTTTGGGAAGGGCAAGAGCAGGTCTATCCCTACATTGTCAGGAATCTAGTTAGGAAGGGCAGACAGAATCAAGGAAAGCTGTGGCTAGGGCAAGTCTCTCCTATATCCTATCTCCAGGAGGGATATAAGCCTAGAATTGTATCTATCTTTGTTGAGTCATTTTTCAGTTGTGTCTGACTCTTCGTGACCCAATTTGGGGTTTTCTTTGCAAAGATACTGGAATAGTTTGCCATTTCCTTCTCCAGCTCATTTTATAGATGAGGAGCGGAGGCAAACAAGGTTAAGAGACTTACCCAAGATCACACAGCTAGGAAGTATCTGAGGCCAGATTTAAATTCAGGAAATGAGTCTTCCTGACTGTAGACCCAGCATTCTATATCCACTATGCCATCTAACTACCCCCAAAGCATTTATTAAGCACTTTTTGTTGTTGTTAATTTTTGTCTGACTCTTGAGATTTCCTTGGGAAAGATAGTGCAATGGTTTTCCATTTCCTTCTCCAGTTAGATAAGAAAATTCAGGCAAACAGATCTAAGTGACTCACCTGGGGTCATATAGCTAGTAAGTGTATGAGGCCGAATTTGAACTCAGGTCCTCCTAACTCCAGGGCCAGCAAGCTGCCCTTGTGTCTGTCTATACCATATCAAATAACTGTAGTTTATGAGTATAATAAAGGGGTTCAAAATGAGAATCACTTTCCCTGATGCTCTCAAGAGCAGGGTAATACTTAACTTAAACTCACCTGCTTAGCTTCTTTACATCCAATGCTGGTTATACAAAAGATCATGAATAAATATCCAGTACAAACAATCCAGTATCAAAGCAAACAATAAACAGAAATTGAGTACATTATACAAATTAGAACAGACCAGAGATTACAAGACTAAATGTACTCTTCACCTGGAAGTGAGATGAGATCTCAGCTCAACCAAGGAAAAACAATTCAGTGATGTGCTAGAGCCACCTCTTACCAGTCAGAAAAAGTTGACTGTTAAATTTTCAGTGGGGGCACTTACACCTCAGAAATCCATAGATGCTACAAATCAGGGCTTAATTTATGTTGTTTTCTTGATTGCTTAGACTCAGACTTAAGAAAGTAATGGAGAAAAGTTAGTTATAATTTAAAAACAAATTTGCTGAGGGCAGCCAGGGGGTGCAGTGGATAAAGCACTGGCCCTGGAATCAGGAGGACCTGAGTTCAAATCCAGCCTCAGACACTTGACACTAGCTGTGTGACTCTGGGCAAGTCACTTAACCCTCATTGCCCCCCCAAAAAAATTGCCACAAGGAGTCAACTCTTAGAAATCTCTACAGTTATTGACACTAGGAATCAAGGACCTAATGAGGACCAGCCAATTCCCCTCATGTCTGCAATTCTAGATGCATTAAAAATGTCACCTTTGCTTCTTTCTTGTCTTTTCTTATCTACTTTTCCTAAAAGGTGTCCACCTTATGCAGTGTCCTGGCTTGGAGGAGGGGGATCTCTCAGCCAATCAGGAGTTACTTCTCCCTCCAAGGACACAGCACACAGGACACAAGGCTGTCCTTCAAAAAACCTCCATCCTAGACTTGGAAGGAAGTGAATTTACATTAGGCAAAGAGAATAGGTCTCATGAGCAAAGGCATGTAAGAAAGAAAAGTCTATGTGACATAATTCACAAATAACTGGGAAATTTATTTCCAAATACACTAGAGATGCCACTTTAGAAAAATCACACATATAATTTTATATTCTCATAAGTTCCATCTGCCTTGTAAAGGCCTTCTCCAACCCAAAAGCAATAAAGCAAAGGAAAAGGAAAAGAAAGTCAATCCTCCCCTTTGTAGGAAAAGTCTAGTCCCTAGAGAGCTCCCAGAATGTTAAGCCCTCCCCTCGACATAGGGATTAGAGACCTAGGACCAGGATCAACTGGAAATAACCTCTTCACTCTTGGGTGAGAAACTAAACTTTCCTGGATAAAAAATTCTTCCATGATTCTCTTTAGAAAGTAGAAGAATTCACCTGGAAATGTGGACACAATCTCCTGGTTATCCTTTTCCACACAGGGCATTAGCATTTGTCTCTAAGGATTGCTTTCATATGTAAAGTGACCCCACTATACATCCAGAAATGTTTCCTGTGGGTCTCCACCACAGGACACGGGAAATTTCCCCCAAGGTATCTCTACCAATGCACAGGTAGACATTCCAAATGGAGTTGCTCACTCACTCCTCTCACTAGGGTAAGAAGATTAATTTAAAGGGAAAATAAACTCAGAATAGTCTCTAAAGAGGTGTATAGTTTTCCTCAAATAGGATTTAGCACTTAGGGTCTAATACTCTGAATTCCAAGGTCAGCAAGCAAATCTTTTTCTATGGACCCACAGTCCATAAGGATTTCAGACAAGCTGTTTGGACTTATGTCACAAATAAGGAGCACTGTTAAAAAAAAAAAAAAGGAAGGAAAGGAAAGGAAAGGAAAAGAAAGGAGCACTGTAAAAAAGGAAAAGAAAGTAATGAACATTTATGATCTATTATTGTGTGCTCTAGACAAACTTTTAGCACTAGTATTTTAGGGATTCAAAATTTATACTACTCATATCAGCCTCCATACTTGTTAAGAATTTAATAAATACAATAGAATTTAATCATATGAATGAGCAAAAAAGCTAATCTCAGAATAACTGGAGTGATTTATAAAGGAAATATACCAGAAAACAGACTGTCCAATTATAATCTTTTTTAAAGTCCTAATTTTTTTTTCTACTGAATAATCTGTAGACTAGGCTATCCAAGAATGAGAATCACAGATGGAGACTCTTTCCAGGGGGTCCTTGTAAATGCAAAGGATCTCAAAATTATACCAGGCCCATAGCATACAGCAACCCCTCTAGGGCTGTTTCCCCAATTCCCACTTGAATTAACAAGCCAGGTCCCCAGAGGGCAGCTAACTACTACTTTTAGGGTTCTGGTACTTTTTCCTGCTGCTCCCCTATCATTATCAGCTAGTAGCATCAATTAGCTTTCAGGGGGGAGAATGTAAAGCAAGAACAGTAGTTAGATAAACATTTTCCCCAAGCAAGGGACACACTCCCTCTATTCTCAAAGTGAGGCTCAGAGTACAATAATCATACGTGGTACATTCATGCCTCTCACACGTGTGTCTAAAGAATGGAATCACAGCTCCTGTGACTGAAGTCCCTTCGTGGGACTTTTTCCTTTTGTGGGATCTTCATGAGGTTCCCCTTAGGTTTAGCTCTCTACTGAGCTCTGGGAATTCTGACTTTAGCATGTCTATGTCAGGCTTCCAATTCCTGTGGCTAATCTACTAGTAACTCTGATCATAATTGGGACCTTCTGATCAGACGTAAAAATCTCTAAAATTCCCACAATTAATTGCCTGTGTGGGGAGAAGAGAGAGAGAAACTTTCTCTTCCACCTGAGCAAAATTTCCTCCAAGGGCTTTATTTGGAGGTGGTCTCCCTGCTGGACTGACAACCCTGAATTTGTGGGCTATTTTATACATAGACCCAGAGGCACAATTTTATGGTCTTAATGTGCTGTCATCTGCCTTTGTCTCATTGTCCTTGTAAATTGATAAATCCTTGTCCACATACTGTGATGAAGTTATGGGGAAATTCCTTAAAAACTGATTTGCTCAATTGATTGATAGATTAATTGAGTGTGAATGTAGCCCCACCTTTTCATTGTGTATGTTCTTTTGGTTCTTTTTTCTTTTCTCTGCATTGGTTTAAACAAGTTTCCCCATGTTTTTCTACATATTTTGCCAGGTAGCAATATTCCATTGTGTTCATATGCCATTGTTCATCTATTCCCCTCAATCCTTTGGTACATAATTTATTTCTAGCTTTCTACTACTACAAATAGTAGTGCTATGAATATTTTGGTATAATATGAGACCTTTCTTCCTGTCCTTGACATTTTGGCTGTATAAACCCAGTAGGTGCTATGAACAATTAAATAACTTTTCACCAAAAAATCCCCAAATCTTTTTCGGAACAGTTTGACCAATTCACAGCTCTATCAATAGCATTTTTTTTTTGGTGAGGCACTTAGGGTTAAGTGACTTGCCCAGAGTCACACAGCTAGTAAGTGTTAAGTGTCTGAGGTCAGATTTGAACTCAGGTTCTCCTGACTCCAGGGCCAGTGCTCTATCCACTATGCCACCTAGCTACCCCTATCAATAGCATATTAAATAGAATTCCTGTCTTCCCACAGCAACTGAAACATTGATCATCTTGGCCAATATAATGTATGTAAGATAATACTTCACAATTGTTTTAATTTTCTTTTTAAAATTATTTTTCTCTTTTTAAAAGATAAACACAATTTTCTTTCCTTCCTCTACTCCCTCCACTAGGGGAAAAACAAAACCAAAATCTTTCTAACAAATATGCAATTAAGAAAATTAAATCTCTGCTCTGACTGTATCTAAAAAATAGATCTCAATCTGCATTTTGAGTCCATCACTTCTCTGTCAGGAGGTCATTAACATGTCATTGGTCATTGTGTTGGTCAGAGTTCGTAAGTCTCAGTTTAAAATTTTTTTTCATTTTCCTCATTAGTGATTTGGAGCATTTGTCATGTGGTTGTCAAACTTTTGCTACTCCATTAAGTCCAAGTCAGAAAAAGCTCAGGTCATCAAGCAAAGCCAAGGGAGAGGCCCACATCCTGGGATTTCAAGTGGAAGAGGAAAGGAGGGAGAGTTAGGGAAATGAAGCATCATGTGTCAAAAATAGCAAAAGGCCAATTCAGCTGGCCAAAGCATGAAGTGGAGTGATGGGTAGTAAGGCAGAAAAGGTAACATTGGGCCTGAATTGGAAGAACTCTAAATGCCCCAGAAAGGGATTTATATAATTCTAGAGGCAATAGAGACCCACTAGAGTTTACTGAGTTGGGGGGATAACATGGTCAGACCTACACTTTGTGTCAGCTGTGTAAAGGATGGGTTTGGGTGAGGAGACTTAAGGGAAGGAAAGCAACTGGGAGGTGACTGCAATAATCCATGCAAGAAGTTCAAGCTAAGGGCTTGAATTAGGATGGTGGCTTTATGAGTAGAAAGGAGGGAATATGTGACAAAGATGCTGTGAAGATAGAAACAAGATCTGAATTCCATAGGTGAAGTGATGAAGTTAACAAGCTGGCAGTAGATAGAGAAAGACCGAAGATGAAAGAGAGGTAGGGAGAAAAGAATATAGGCAATCTGTTGGAAAAGACAGGAGGACATTGGAACAAGACTACATGAAGAGAGGATAGCTTTATCAAGGAAAGAAGGTACCTCTTCATCCATGACCAGGTAATGCAAGGTCCCTTTTTTTCCTACTTTCCCCTATTCAGTCCTCTCTCACTTAAATCCAATTCACTGCAAGTCATTACACCAGCCCAAGAATGAAGGACAAATAACAAAACACAACAAAACACACTTTCCCCTATTGTTTCCTTCGAAATTCTTTATCATTTGTCATGCCAAATTAATCTTTTTATTATTTTTAGTCAGTCAATAAGCCTTTATCAAGTGTTTACAATATGTCAGGCACTGTGCTAAGCACGCAAAAAAAGGCCAAAATATTATTCCTGCCCTCAAGGGGCTTATATTCTAATAGGGAAGATGAGATGCAAATAACAATGAACCTATATGTACGGTATAACTATAAAGTAACCTCAGAGGGAAAGTGGGGAGATAAGAGATGGGAGTGGGGGAGAGCAAGGGCACTGGGAAAGATCTATTACAAAAGGTAGGACTTGAGCTTAGTCTGGAAGTATGCCAGAGAAGACTGGAGGCAGAGGTGAGGAGGGAAAGAAGTCAAGACACAGGGGAGAGCCAACAAGAAACACAGAATCTGGAGGTGAAGTGTCATGCTTGGAAGAAGAGTAAATAGACTATGATAGCGGGATCATAGAGTATATGGAGGGGTGTATAGTGTAAGAAGACCAGAAAGGTAGGAAAGAACCAGGTTGTGAAAGGCTTTAAATAGCAAACAAACAATTATTATATTTGATCCTGAAGGCAATAGGGAGCCACTAGAATTTATTGAATAGAGTATAGAATGATGTATGGTCAGACCTGTATTTTAGTAAGATCAGTTTTACAGCTAAGTAAAAGATGGATTGGGAAAGACTTGAGATAAGAAGCCCCACAAACAGGCTACTGAACTTGTCTAGGAGTGAGGTGTTGAAGGTAAGAGGGTGGTGGCAGAATCAGAGGAGAAAAAGAGTCAACAGGACTTGGCAACAGATTGGATATGGGGAATGAGAGAGTGAAAAGTCAAAGATGAGACCTAAATTATGAGCCTGGATCATTGGGAGTATAATGGTACCCTTGACAGTGATAGAAAAGTTTAGAAGAAGGGAGGGTTTTTAAGGGAAAGATGACTTTAGTTTTGGAGATGTTGAGTTTAAGATAGCTATAAGACATCCAGAAATACAAAAAAGTAAGATATATACTATTAAAAAAAAACACAGACCTAGAAATATTGGTCAAAGGAAGACAATTTAAAAATCATTGGATTCCCTGAAAATCATGACCATGTAATAAGTCTCAACACCATATTTCAAGAAATCAAGAGGGAATGGTTTAGGGGAAAAAATAAGTTCTATTTAATACATGTCAAGTTTGAGATGCCTAGTTGTTCCTCTTTGTACTAGAAGAAGACAAAATAACATCATTATGCTGGGGATCAACACAAGTAGATCATCCACACAGGTGAATTAAGAATGCCTATTATCCAGAATAATGCCTGATGGATTCCTATCCACCTTTTAAATACTTCAACATGTCATTGGATCTGATATCACCATCCTTTGGTTGGTTGGTTGGTTGGTTAGTTGTTGTCCTTCATTCTCAAAGAAGACCAAAATGACAACACCATGTTGGGGTCAACATATAGTGGGCTCAACTGTGGCTGATCAGACCAACATGAGTTCAGAAAGTTCTACCACAGGTTGGACACAAATAGTTCATATGAATATTTGGAGTGGAGATGTCTCTAACTTTGGACGTTTCATGTTTCTTTTGAGCTATTGCAAATGGTGTGGGTGATGTTTTTTGACTTGTGTATGGATTAGATTTAAGTAAGGCAGAGTTTTGAGGAGTCGTCAGTCTCACTCTCTCTTCCAGAATCATCTATGTCCAGTGGCAAGACAGAAATCAAAATGACTGGTGATAGCACAGAATGTGGTGGATGGATGACCTTAATGTCTTTGTTGTTTAACCAAGCTCTAAGGGCTCTACAATACCTACTTTAGTTGCCTTCATGGCCACTGGAACAAATTGCTCTCATCTGCCCATTCTGCCAGGGGAAGTTTTCACATGCTTGGGGTAGACATTCCCCTGCCCCAACTCACTGATGGGATTGAAGCACATCATTTACTCTCAACCTGGTTTAACCCATCTGCCAAAATGGCTTACTGAGTTGTGGCTGCTGTGTAAGCCACAGCTTCTTGGAGCCACAGGTGAGAGTTGGGTGACAGGTTAAACATCAAAGGTGACTGAGCAAGTCCTCATACCCATGTGCGCGATGCTAGTCTTCCCTGAACACCCATAACCCCCTAGAGGATGCCTACAACATATCCAGTTGGAAATATTCAGAATGCATTTGATGATGTAGGCCTGGAGCTCAGAAGAGAGACTGGGATACATAGATCTAGGAATCATCTTTACAGAGATGAAAATTTAACCCCTGAGAGCTTATGTCATTATTGAGTAGAGAGAAAGAAGAGGAGAGGACGTTGGACAGAGTCTCAGGATATAAACTCTGGATGATACCTGGATGAAGATCCGGGGAAGGATACTGAAAAAGAGGGGTCACATAGGTAAAAGGAAAAGCAGAAAAGAGCAGTATCAAAGAGAGCTTGAGAAGAGAGAATCAGGGAACAGGGTGATCAACAGTGTCAAGAACTGCAGAAAGGTCAAGAAGGATGAGAACTGAGACAAGTCCATGGTTGTAGATGAATGATAAAGTAGAAAACCAAATTACAGAAGGCTTAGAATCTAGGGAGAGGAGAGGAAGTAGAGGCACTGAGGCTAAACCATTTTCTCAGCTGAGAAAGGAACAGATATAAGATAAAGGATAGTGGGGATGGTCAGACAACATGAGGACTTTTTAAGGATGAAGGAGATAGGGACAGATTTGTAGGTAGCATGGAAGCAGCCAGTACAAAGACATCAAAGAATAGGGAGAGAGTGGGGATAATAGTAGATACAATCTTCTGGACAAAATGAAGGGGGAAGGGATTAAAGGTACATGTTGTAGGATTCGCCTTGTCAAGGAGAAGAACCACTTCTGCATTTGATAAGGAGGCAGGGGGAGATAGTAGAGGAACACGTCTGGATGATGTGAAATGAGGAAGAGGAGAGAAGAAGATCCTCTCAGTGAATGGCTGAATTATTTCCAGTGAAATACAAGAGAGTGTGGGGAGAAGTGGCATAGGAGGCATGCAAAGAAACAAGAGCACTTGGAATAGCCCCTGCAGTGAATGGGATAACAAACTGAGTAGGGAGATGGAAAAAGATTGTCTTGCTGCAGTGGAGGCCCAAGTTGAGATTATGTAACAAATTTATAGTGGACCCAGTCAGGATGGTTTTGTAATTTTTCCCCCAGCTCTATTCAGCAGCATGGGAGTAGGAGCAAAGAAGGTGGGATGCTAGGAATAATCCCAGGTTGGGGGTTGTCATGGTAGAATTTAAGGGTAGAGGATAGTGTAGATTGAACTGATTCACCAAAGGATTGAGATGCAGAAGGGAAGACAGTGTGGCTATAAAGGGGTGATGGCCTATGAAGGAACTGAGAGACAGAGAGATTGGAAGGCCCAGAGAGCAAGAAGAACAGGGTTAGGGGTTTTAAGACCTGTGGCTTATGGTTTTATATTGAATCCTCTCTTTATGTATATGAAAATACTCCCCCGCTTTTTTGTATTTAAGTTAAAAATGAATAAAAATTGAAAAGAAATAAAATAAACTTGGGGGCAGGGGAAGACCTATAGCTTACAAAAAGAAGGGAAAATAGAAATTATAGAATATTGCAATCAGATAAAGGAATTTCGGGTCCATGGGTGATGGTAATATCAAGGGGACATGAGTAGTGATGGTGGAGGGGAGAAGTGGGTCATGAGTACTTTTTGTTGAAATGCCCTAGTATGAGAACAGGAATAAAAAGGAAAACTGTGAGGTAGATGCTGAATTGATTATAAAAAGGAAGGAGAAAGTCCACTGATAACTGCCACTAGGCACTAGATTGGGTGATAAATTTGATTAGCTTGGACCCTAAAGGAGGAATTACTAAGTGGCAAGGGTAGAACATGAGTTTGGGATTAGCAATGGGGAGCAAGAAGTATTTGGAGTAGAGGGAGCACAAGTGAACATCTACAATGTTGGAAAGGGTGTACGAGTAGAGTATAAAGTGTTACGACATTAGAAGAGGACATAATCACTTCCACTTGTAGGGATCAATGAAAGTTTAATTGAGAGGTTTCAATTGGAGCCTTGAAGAATAGGTAGTAAACTGAAGGTCAAAGAAGCTTATTAATTATGAAGCAGTAAATCTAGACAGAGGAGGGCTTGGTGTGCTATGGTCCATGGGGTCATGATGAGACAGACATGACTGAACAACAACCAATCCAGACAGCATGATGGAAGGGGCAGGTACATCTGGAGTGGAACTTGGGGATAGAGAGTAGGGTTGAGGAGGAAGGGAGGAAGGCAGCAGGCAGTTTGGGATGGGGAAAAGAGCCTATTTGTTGGCAGCTGGGTGTTAAGAATCCCTGGAGAAGGACTGGGAGTATGCTAAGCCATTAAGGAAAGCGAGAGGCCCAGGTAGGTGATTAAACTACTCCGTGTCCTCCCAAACTTGTGGCAGGTGATGATACTGTTTTCTGTGAGACCTAGGAGACCCTAAGAGGAAGTAGGTGGCAGTGGGAAATAAATCTGTTCTAGAGATGACCTCTGGAGCAATAGAAAAAGGTCCAAGGGTAAAAAGGGCCCAAAGGTAGGTAGCAGATACCTGCATGATGTTAGGCTCACTTTCCCTTGCAATAAAGTCACCCCTTGGTAGTTTTATTGGTATGAGACTAAATCTATAAGTTAATTTAGATAGTATCATCATTTTGTACATTTTAGCCCAGTGCCTGGCACATAAATGCTTAATAAACATATCCATGCATAATACATAATTATATATAATTATTATGTATTTATAATTATAAATACATAAATATTTAATAAGCATTTTATATAATATTAATAATATAATTATTTTATCCATACATAATTGTAAATACATGAATGCTTAATAAATCCTTGGGGTTTTTTTGGTGTTGTTGATGATAATGATGATTCTTTATTATATTGGCGTGGCCTAGCCATGAACATTGATAATATATCCAATTATTCAGGTCTCCCTTTATTTCTCTAAATATTATTTTGTAACTACATTTATATGCAAGACTTATGTTCATCTTTGTAAGTTAACTCCCAAATATTTTATGCATAATGTGTTTTTTAAATGGAATTTCTATTTCAGTCTTTTCTTCCCAGTATTTGTTAATAATGCACAAAAGCACTGAAGTTTTTTTGTACTTATTTTGTATCTTGCTACTTTGCAGAAATTATTAATTGTCTCAATTAGTTTCTTCATTGTCCTTTAGGGTTTTCTAGGAAGACAATCATATTGTCTACAAATAGAGATGATTCTTTCCCTTGCCTTCAAATGTTCTTCCCCTTCTCTCCCAATGGTCTTTAGACAAAGCAAGACATGGGAAAAACGCCAGTTCCCTCTCTTCTGTTACCCAGATTGGATAGCAGGGCATCTTTGGATTTTGTCCCTCCCCATTTGAAAAGCCTTCATCTGTGCAGTCCCACTCACGAGCTCTGAATTCACTTATGAGGGACCCATAGTTTGTAACAAAGAATTTTTTTAAAAGAGGAAAAAAAAAATTTCAGTAAAAAATTATCAACACATCAACTGAGTTTGATAGGATGTGAAATGTTCCATAGCTGTAGTCCCCCACCTTTGCAAAAAAAGGAGGGAAGGACATTTTCTCATCACTTCTCTAGGACCACCTGAGCTTCTTGATCATTAAAATTGCATAGCATTCAGTTCTGGTTTTTTCCCATTTACATTGCTAAAGTGATTGTGCATATCTCTTTCCTGATTCTCTTAATTCACTCTGCACCAGTTCATATAACACTAAACCTATTTCCTTCTAACACTTCAATTCATTCAGCCTTTAGGATAATTCCTATTCCTGTTTCCTGGGGTTCACCTATGAATATTCTCTCTTGGTTCTCTTAATGACTCTCAGAAAATATGAGATTTTTTTTTTTGGCAAGCAATGGAGGTTAAGTGACTTGCCTAGGGTCACACAGCTAGTGTCAGGCATCTGAGGCTGGATTTGAACTCAGGTACTCCTGAATCCAGGGCCAGTGCTTTAATCACTGTGCCATCTAGCTTCCCCAAATATGAGATTTCTAAAGGAAAATTGCCTTGGCCTCCCCTTTGCTCATTCCCTGTAAGAATGTGTTTCTGGATTCTCCCCTTCCCCCATCTCTCCCCATCTCCCCTTCACTTTGTTTCAGTGACTGTTATATGTCTGAGTGACCTTCTTTCCCAATTATTTATTCCATTTCCCCCTTCCCTCTCCTTTACACACTTATTTTTGTTTATCTTTTTTTCTGAGATAAAGGTAATAAATAGCCCTAACTGGTACAGAGGTGCTTGTTGACAGAATTCGATGAGGTCATAGATCATAGATTTATGGTCTACACTTAATTTCTGCCAGACTGCTGTCCATTTCCCCTAACAGTCATTGTCAAATAGTGAGTCTTTCCCCCAGTATATAGGGTCTTTGGGTTTATCAAACTCCATACCACTGTATTTGTTTGCTTCTATATGTTGTATTCCACTGATCAACCTCTCTTTTTTTTAACCAGTACGATACTGTTCTATTGATTACTATTTTTGTAGTGTAGTTTAAGACTTGCTATTATAGATTTCCCTTCTTCCTACTTTTTTCATTATTACTCCTGAATTCTTAACATTTTCTTCCTCCAGATGAATTTTGCTATTATTTTTTTCTAGCTTTACCAAATATTCTTTTGGGAGTTTGATTGGTACAGAATTAAATAAGTAAATTAATTTAGATAGTATTTTTTATTTTTGGTATGTTGGTTAGACCTACCCATGAGCAATTAATTTTTCTCCAATCATTTCTCTATTTCTATAAAGAGCATTTTCAATAAAATTCATGTTGTTTTTCCCACCATGCATCTCTCCATTGCCTTCTCAGTCACTTGTGTCTTTTTGGCAATAGCATTCTTCCAAGACTTGGAGCCACAAGGCATCACAGGGAGAAAACTTGTGTTTAAAAAAGATGGGCCTTTGGGATAGGCTGCAGTTTGGAATGATTCAGAGCACTGCATGATTTATCAACTACAATCTAACCTATTCTCATCTTCCTATTTAGTCTTAGATCCAACTCATGGTCTATCTGTAGTTCCTCTCCGAGATAGATATAGGCTTCAGCATATTTCCAATGAATATCTATATATAAGAAGTAGTGAAAGAGATATCATTAAGAAAAAGCATGACTGGAAAGAAGGTAGGTTGGTCATGTGACAAGAGGGATGGAGAACAGATGGACAATGAGGGCAGTAATGATATCTACAAAATATAAAAAGACTTAGAGGAAAACCTCTAGCATATTGGGTGAATTCTTAGTAGAGGATCTATCCAAGAAGAGTCAGTTGCACAGTATGAGAAGGTGTGGATGGCTTGTGATCTTCTCCGATGGGAAAGCAACCTGTGTATGTATGTATGTATGCATGCATATGTGTGGTGTGTTACGTATGATGTGTGTGTTGTGTATGCATTGTGTGCTTGTGTATATGTGTGTACCCATATGTATATACATGTGTGTATGCATGTGTATATTTATATAGTAATGTTTTAACTTATAATGTAGATGACATTATTTAACAAGATATGTATTTTAATGCTTGTTATATATGTGCTTGTATGTATATGTATATGTGTGTATACATATATGTGCATGAATATTTGTATATAGCTATATTTTACTATATGCTATAGATAACACTATTTAATAAGGCATGTATTTATTTTAATGCATGTTCATATAAAATATGGTTTGTGTTTAATATATAATGAATGTCATATTATATATAATAGAAATGACAGATCCATGAAATGTTAAATTATTCCAGGAGATATTGCAAGGTTGTCCCAAAAAGAATCCCCTAACTGAGCTGTCCAGCCTTATTTGTCACTGTTCCACTCTAATAAGGCTGTTGTACCCACTGTCCCAGATAACATGTTATTAGAGTCAGTAATCAGTTAGACTAAGGGAGATGGGAGTAGGGAAAGGGCATCAGACTCAGAGGGGATGAAAAAGTCCTGAAGGTTCTTCCCTAATACTAGCATGGAGTATTTTTTAAGCTAGTAAACAGTTGGAAGAAAAACCAGGGTTCTTAGAGGTCAAATGACTTGCACTGGGTCACACAGCTCATTAGTGGTGGACCTAGAACTAGAACTAAAACCCAGTTCTCTTGACTCAGTCCTAGGCCCTTTGTACTGTGCCATGCTATCTCCTCCCTCCCATTATGACCTGACTATATACAGGGATGTCACAAGCCAAAGACATCACATAAAACCCTTCACATCTTCTTCCCTTTATATTCTCTCTCCATTGTCCAGTATAACTAGAAGAGAGGCAGTATGGTACATTGGAAAGAGCACTGTTCTCCTCACATACATTGATCTACCCCTAACCTCTCTCCTGACCTCCATTTTAATGGGGAAAGACAATATATGAAAAAAAAATTGAAAGGGGGGGGGGAGTGAATAAAAGTATCCAGGCAGGACATGGCAGAGGAAGTCCAGAATACAACCTAGAGAAAAATGAAAGGGCCCTGAGCACCCATTTTTAAAAGGGGTTGTAGGAAGAGCCATCCAATCAGAAGGAAAGGCAACAAGGGTGGAGATTTTCCCTTCCAAGATCCCTTCCATCTTTATTTATTTATTTTTATACATGAAGTCATGAAAAACCTATTTCTATATTAGTCGTGTTGCCCACAAAAAAAGGGCAACTAAATAAAGTGAAAAAATAGGCTTCAATCTGCACTGAGTTCATCATTTCTCTCTCTGGAGGTAGACAGCATTTGTATTGACCAGAATAGCTAAGTCCTTCACAGTTGATCATAATACAATATGGCTATTCAACACTGTATACAATGTTCTCCTGGTTCTTCTCATTTCACTTTGCATCAGTTCATGTAAATCTTTTCAGGTTTTTCTGAAATTGTCACCCTTTTCATTTCTTATAACATAACTGTTCCATTATATACCACAACTTATTCATTCAAGCAATCCCCAAATGATAGTCATCTCACTAATTTCCAATTCCTTGTTGTCACAAAAAAGCTCCTATTAATATTTCCATACATATGGATCCTTTTCCCTTTTCTTTGATCTCTTTGGGAAACAGACCTAATAGCAGTATTGCTGGGTCAAAGGACATGCACAATTTTCTTTGGGCATAATTCCAAATTGTTATCCAAAAAGGTTACCTGGGTTTACAACTCCACCATTAGTTCCTATTTTTCCACATCTCCTGGATGAAGGGTGTTTCCAGTGCATGAATCCTAGGACCGGAGGGAGCTTCAGAATGATTCTTCCCTTTCATACAGTCCTCTCCTTCCTCCCCAGTGCAGGCCCTCATCACCTCACTCCTGGACCACTGCAATAGCCCTCTGGTTGGTCTTACCACCTCAAATTTCTCTCCACTACAGTATCTCACCCACTCAATTATCAATGTGATCTTAAGAGTGCAGGTCTGATTCTCTCTCGCTCTCACTCTCGCTCTCGCTCTCGCTCTCACACACACACATATACACACACTATTCAATAGACCCCAGTGGCTCCCTATCACCTCCAGTATCAAATGTATAACCTGGTCCCCTTCCTACTTTTCCAGTCTTCTCACACTTTATTCTTCTATTTGAACTCCATAATCCAGTGATATTTGTCTCCTTGTTATTCTTTGACCAAGGTACTCCTTTTGTGCCTGAATGTGACCAGATGTCCCCTCTCTCCTCATTTACACCTCCTGGATTCTCTGGATTTCTTCAAGTCCCAGTTAAAATCCCACTTTCTACAAGAAATCCCCCTTACTGCTAGTACTTTCCCTCCAGGATTACCTCCAAGTTATCGTGCATACATACATGCATGCATATGTATGTCTTGTTTGTACATAGTTATTTTCACATTGTCTTCCCCATTAGATCATGAACTCCTTGAATACAGAGACTATTTTTAACTTCCTTTGCTTCCCTCAGCCCTTGGCACAGTGCCTAGCACACAGTGGGCGCTTAATAATTGCTTGTTGACTGTTGACTGGCTCATCCTCTGACCTGGGTTCAGATCTACATCTGTTACTATATCAGTTTCCTCTTCTGTAAAATGAGAGGATTAGACCAGATGATCTCTAAGCTTACTTTCAGCTCTATCTATGATCTTTAAAGGGGCAAAAAATTATTCTTCCCTCTACATTTTCCCACCTTAAGCCTAAGTGAATGAGTACATAAACTAGATAATTTGAAAGTTCTCTCACAACTGAGATTCCATAATCATAAATCCTGTTTATATATATGTATATATATATGTATATGTATACACATACACACATGCATGTGTATACATATATGTACATGCATATGTGTATATACATCTATACACATACATATACATACATACATACACATATATACATGTATATATATATATATATGAGATAGCATGGCACAGTCCAAAGGGCCTAGGACTGTGAGTCAAAACAACTGGGTTCTAGGTCTAGGTCTACCACTAATTAGCTGTGTGACCCAGTGCAAGTCACTTGATCTTTAAGAACCCTAGGGGTTTTTTTGTTTATTTTTTAAATGAGGCAATTGGGGTTAAGTGACTTGCCCAGGGTCACACAGCTAGTAAGTGTTAAGTGTCTGAGGCCGGATTTGAACCCAGGTACTCCTGACTCCAGGGCTGGTGCTCTGTCCACTGTGCTACCTAGCTGCCCCTAAGAACCCTAGTTTTATTCCCAACTGTTTACTAACTTAAAAATACTCCATGCTAGTATATATATATATATAATATATATATATATATATATAATATGACTCCTGTTTTAAACCCTAATATCTTTAAAATTTTGATAGTGAGAGGCAGACATACACATATACTTGCACATACACTGCTTTTAATTATTATTTTCTTCTGTTCCTTCCCAGTAAAGGAGGTGATGTCTGAAGTAGGGTGTGGTACTTACTGAAAACCAGCTTGGGCAGCTCAGATATTGCACTGACATATATAATAGGGGAAGGTTATTCAAGTTCATTTATGCCAAGAATTTCAACGGACTTCTTATCCCTTGGTGTTAATTAGCTCAGGAATTTAAATATGATGCATTAGGACAAAACAATTCTAAATGCTTTAAGAAAAATTAACTATAACTCAAATCAAATCTGGTTGAAAGTCAGAAAATATGAACACTGACATTATTTTAAAAAGTAAACCAAAAATAACATTGACATGTTGAGCACTGGATTGCTATGCCCCTCCCTTGGTAAGGAAAAGCTCTCTCCTGACAGATCCTGAGTACCATTTTGGAATTGGGAAAAGGTAGTTGGTATTCTTATAGCTGGTTAACAGAAGAAAATGAATCCAAAATGGATGGCAGAATAAAGAAAGTACAAAGCTTTGCACCAAGAATAACAGGTGGAGGTTGCTGGGGTAGGGAATGGGGAAGGATGATGAAAAGAATGCTGTTTCTTGAAGAGCTACAGTTCCCAAATAGGATTGGTCAGTAACTGACGTCCTCTTTAGCCAGTCTACCTTTGTCATACATTGTCCTTTTCCCCCTTAAGACAACCTTATATGCCACTCGATTGCAGTGCATGAATGGTTATATTCGGTGTCCTTTAGTCAGAGGCTTGTGGCCCAAGGTGGTGTCATATTGATGACACCAATTTTCTTTGCTGTTTATAAAAATAAAGTGACAAAAGCAGAGGCTAGTGCAGAACAGTGCTGAGTCAAAGCTAAGGGCAACCAACTAGACACGAGCCAGGGCCAGAATTCACAAGTGTTACAGACACAGGCCCTCGAGATATGTTTTCCAAAATATTAATACTTAATCCATGTATTATACTGAAGTGACAAATGGATTTCTTTGTCTAGCAGATCTCTCTGGGCCTATAATATTTGTGCTTTAATGTTTCCCCCCTCCTTCTTCAACTCTGGCTTTCAGGGATAATAATGAAGCTGGTGTCACACAGGCAAGCCATCCTTTTTTCCCCAATTAAAAAAAATACCCTCAATCTCTGTGCTCAAGGCCAAAGTGAAGTCTCACAGAGAGGAGAAAGGGAGCTGGATTTGGGATTAGGGGTCCAACATTCACATTCCACCTCTGAAACATACTGGTTTTGTGACTTTGGACAAGTTGCCTAAGGTCTCCCTTTCTTCATCTATAACATGGGTAAAAGGTTAGGCTATATGCCATCCTCAAAGACTGCTTCCAGCTCTAAATGCTATTATCTGTATCAGTTGGTCAGTCAACAAGCATTTAAGCATTTACCTTATGCCAGGCACTGGGTCAACTGCTACTCATAAATAAGTATGTAGAACATACATTCAGAGTATAGGGAATGTAATCTGAAAGGGAAAGACATTTGCAATGGGAGGGACCAAGAAAGGTCATGTCCAATTTTTCATGACCCCATGGATCAACTGAGTTGGGTTTTTTTGTTTTGTTTTGTTTTGTTGGCAGAGATATTAGAGTGGTTTGCCATTTCCTTCTTCAGTTTTATACAGGCAAAGGTTAAGTGACTTTCCCAGGCCCACATGTGTAGTAAGTATGTCTGAGGTCAATTTGATCTAGGCCTCATGCTCTATCCAGTGACCCACCTGTTGTTATTGTTGCTTGTTCTAACTGCTTGAAGAGGACCATGAAATTGGAGTGATGTCAATGACTTGCAGTGAATTGGATTTAAGTGAGGGAGGGCTATGTGAGGTCACCAACCCCTCACTCTTTCCTCCAGAGTCATCTGGGTTCAGTGGCAAGATAGATATCAGGATGACTGGAGATGGCCCCAGATGTTTAAGGCAATTGGGGTTAAATGACTTGCCCAGGGTCACACAGCTACTAAGTGTCTAAGGTGAAATTTGAACATAGGTCCTCCTGACTTCAGGACCAGTGTTCTATCCACTGGGACACCTAGCTACCTGCCCTCAAGGAGCTTACAATCTAATAGGACTAAAACAAAGTGCTTAATGAGGTAGCAGAAGCTAGGTGGCACAGTGGCTAGCATGCCAGGTCTGAAGTAAGGAAGACCCATCTTCATGAATTCAAATCTGGCCTCAGATACTTACTAGCTGTATGACCCTGAACAAATCACTTAATCCTGTTTGTCTTGGTTCCTCGTGTATTAAATGATCTGGAGAAGGAAACCAGTCCAGTGTCTTTGCCAAGAAAACCTCAATGGGGTCATGAAGACTCAGGCACAACTGAAAAATGACTGATCAACAACAACAAAATGAGGTAGGAGTAAGGAAGTGTTGTTACCAATAGAAAAAGAACCAAGGAAAGATTCATGGACAGGACAGGAGTTGAGTTGGGTTTCAAAGGATGGAGATGTCAGATCCACTGACATGTTGAAGTATTTAAAGAATGGATAAGGAATCCATCAGGGACACTCGGTGGAGTCCAGAATATCCTATCTTGCCATAGCTTGATTCCATCCTCCAACTACCTCTATACTTTTTATAAAGACTCTGCCTTTGGCCTGGTCCCTTGCTACTACCTGGAATTCTACCACTCAGGTGCTATCTGACCTTGCCCTGTCAGATGCTTTTGCCCCCTACCTGTGCTATTAAGATGATTTGTCATCTGGTTTTAGTACATAGCAACTCAACCTGTCATTTCAGACTAACAGGCACCATACACTGCAACACATTGAGTTGGGGGTGGAGCGGGAGGGGTATGAGTTTCTTTCTTTCTTTCTCTAAAATAATTTTTGTCACTCTGAAGTTGACAAATACCAACAAATATGAGCATTTCCATACACAAAAAAAAACCAGAACAAAGAGAACATGTACATGAATTGCAAATCTCCATTGTTTGTAGCTTTTTAAAAAAGCATATAATGCATTCAGCAGGTTAACCCCAAACTGTCCAGCTTGTCTGTGTTCTTAACCTCCTTCCTCGGTCCTGTTCTGTTCACTTTCATGTTTTATCAGTGTCTTTATAATTCTTTCTTATTCTGCCTCACTATCATTACCCCCTTTCATCCTAATTCTCCCCCATCCCATAAAAAAAAAAAACAACCTGTAATCAATAAGCATTGCCAAGCAAAACAAATCTATCCATTGGCTATGTTTCAAATGTATGTCTGATTCTTCACCTCTAGTCTATCACTTCTGTCGAGAAGTAGGAAGCATAGCTCACCTTCTGTCCTCCCACAACTTATTTCTGATTTGTGGTGAGACCCTCACTGGTCAACTCAGTCAAGCACAAGCACATTCCTTTTCCTAGATACATAAATTGAGTTTAAGTAATAAGTCTCCCTCACTCCTTTCTTTCTCTTCATCTTATTGCAAGGTGGCCTCTGTCAAGAAAAGATGCTGTACTTCCACCCACCTCTGCTTCAAGGTTAATACATGAGGGCTTCTGGAAGGAAGACTTTTACTTGGACTTCAAGGCCCTCTCCACCACAAAACTCCAGCCTTCAACCTTCCAAGCTGCCCACCAACCCCCACAGTCTTTGTGGCATCTAAAAATCTAGTCGTTTTGTTTTTGTCTTCTATAAGACTGAGCTCCTTATGAGGAGGGACTATGTCCTATATGGTTACCAACATCTGACTTGAGAATATTCCATATATTCCAGTGGTCAGTTAAACACTGCCATGATCTACTACAAGGTTAAAATCCCCTTCCCTGTCCCATGTCTTACTTGTTCCAGGTTGCAACCAAGCTGTCTTGCTCTAAGGGTACCATTTGATGGCAAGTATAAGGCTTTTTTTTCCCCAAGGTAATCAGGGTTAAGTGACTTGCCCAGAACCATACAGCTAGTAATTGTCAAGTATCTGAGGTCACATTTGAACTCAGGTCCTCCTGACTCGAGGGCTGATGTTCTATCCACCACACCACCTGGTTGTCCTGAATAAGGTATTTTGTAACAATGTTTTGTTTTGTTTTTCCCTGCTATTCCTTTTCTTCTCCCTCAGACAGATAATGTCCTCATCTATCTTATGGATTGAATAGATTTTTTTCTTGTCGGCTGTGGAAGCTAACCTCCTTTGATAACATTCTCATGGGAAAATGCATTTCCCCTTCAAATTGTTCATTATAAGCTCACTTTTAAATCTGTTTAGATTTTTTAAAAAAATTTTCAGTTAAAAATTTCTTATATTTCTTAATCATCAACCTACCCTGCTTATCACATAATAAGACACAAAAATAATTTCTATGAATGAATGAATGAATGGAAACTCCTCAAGACAGACAACATTCTATGTGATTTTGCTAGAAGGACAGGGCAAGAATTGAGAAAGACAAAATTTAGAAGTAGAAAGGACCCTTTCTGAGTCCATGAACCACCCAACAAATGGCTGAGTGCTGCCTGAGGTGAATCTACTCTTACCCCTGTCATGTGCTCGCAGCTCAGAAATACCACCTCCCCCACCCCCAATCTTTGAGGACCTTTTTCATGTAGCCGCTCCATACAGGATCACAACCGATTTCTTCAGAGAATGTCAGTAGCCACTTCACTGGTCTGCTAGTAAATCATTTTTTCCCTATCTTCCACTTTCCCCACTTACCATCTCCCCAGAGCAAAGTAACCAGATGACACTTTTTGTTGTGTTTTGCGCAATTTTTGTTTATCGGATATTTTTCGGGGGGGGGGTGGTCCTACTGCACGGATAGGAAAATTAATGTTCCTTCTGTACAGGATGCTATCATTTGTTCAGAGCCTCTTCCTAGCAGATTAGAGGGACCATAGACAGCCATCATCTTCCCCAGGCAGGTTATCTGTGCCCCAAGAGAACAGTAACTCCTTCTCCATCCCCACCATCACATGGCTGGAAGTAACCTAGTGGTAGGGATGACATGCTATGTAGTTGGTCTGCCCTGGTATAGGATCAGTTACTCCGTCCTTTGGCTTCTTCTTCTTCTGCTTAACATTCCAGCATCTGTGCGTGTCTTTCTCTGCCTCCTGCCTCTCCGGCTCTCGCCTCGCTTCTCCCTTCCCCCATCCCAATCACTTCAACTCGCCACGATAACGATAACACGATAAATCTCCCATGTTTTGGAGCCACACATTAAGGATTAATTTAAAGACTTTCTTTTCCCCATAAGCCTAACGTTTGGGGAGGAAGGATTTTGCTGCGCATTTCAATGGGGGAGTTTGTCATCTCGTACCCAATCGTTAGAAATTTCCCTCCTTCAGATCATCCTAGCCTAGAAAGGCAGCCTCGTCACACACATCAAACCTGATCCTCTGGACGACTCAGCGAGGAGCAGACCTCTGGCGGATCGAGAGGCATTAATGAATGAGGCAGTCGGACACAATCAGTGTTGCTGATCTGCACGAGCCAGGATTCATAGGTGCAACTAGCTATTTAGTAGCCACAGTGCCAGGCTGGAAAGGGGAACCACCATTCTGGATTTGTCTTAGTCATAGGTCTTCCAAAGCCACAGGAGAGGGACTGCCTACAAGGCTCAGGACACTGCTCTTTACTGATGTCTTAAAAAAGCTAGAAGTTCTTCAGCCCTTAAGGAAAGTTACCCTGTCAGCCTTCAAAGGCTCCCAATTAGTCTTCATGGCAGAACTGAATTCCAAAGGCTAGCGTTCAAATAAAATAATACACATTATTCCTGCAAAGTACTTTCCCTCATAATAGCCCTTTATCCTCATTTTACACGTTACAAAACTGAAGCTCAGAAAAGTTGAGTGACTTGTTCTTGGTCACAAAGTCTACACAAAGTCTATAAGTGTCATATCTAGGTGTTCTGACTCTGTTCTTGTTCAATTGTTTTTAGTCATGTCCAATTTTTCGTGACTTTGTGACCCCATTTGGGGTTTTCTAAGCAAAGGTACTGGAGTGGTTTGCCACTTCTTTCTCCAGGTCATCTTGCAGATGAAGAAACTGAGGCAAACAGGGTTAAGTGACTTGCCTGGTGTCACACAGCTGGTAAGTGTGTGAAGCCAAATTTGAACTCAGGAAGATGAATTTTCCTGACTCCAGGCCCAGCATTCTATCCTCTGGGGTACCTAGCCACTCCTTGTTCTGAGTCCAGGGCTTTTTATTTCTTTTTTTTTAATGTGATCCACCTCACAAGAAAAAAGATAGCATAATGTACACAAAACTATTTGCAATGATAAAGTGCTGAATAAATGTGATCTATTAAGGGGCTGTGTGTTGCTTCTATATTCCAGAGGAAATTAAGCTCCTAAAGAGACTTAACTAGTGTCCTTTAAGATTTAGGTCAAATATAATTCTGCACATGCTTTCCTGGCCCCTTCCCATCCCTCCTAGTGTTCTCCCCTCTAAAGTTACCTTCCATCTACTCTACCTAAATCTTGTATGCAAGGGTATCCTGACAAATGCTTAACAACCAGCTCTCTAAAACAAAAATATACACTGGACCCACCTAAAAGCTTAACCTGCATTATCAATATTTTCTCCATCCTTTTGTAGAAAATCCACCCAAAAAATCAAGCATTTGCTTCAGACTGGAAAATGTAATAATCTCTTGAGCTAGTTTAAATTGGCTCCAACACATCCCTGCTTACAAGTATATGCATTTTCCTTCCCCACTTGCATGTAAGCTCCTTAGGGGCAGGGACTATTTTGCCTCTTTTTGGATGCTCAGGGTTAAGCATAGGCACTCAGTAAATACATGGAGTTTTTTGGGGGTTTTTTGGGTTTTTTTGGTGAGGCAATTGGGGTTAAGTGACTTGCCCAGGGTCACACAGCTAATAAGTGTCAAGTGTCTGAGGCCGGATTTGAACTCAGGTCCTCCTAACTTCAGGGCCGGTGCTCTATCCACTGTGCCACCTAGCTGCCCCTAGTAAATACATGTTGATTAATGGTCTTGTTTCTCCTCAAAGCTGAGGGTAATCACTCATTGGACTGAATAACCTTGAAACAATCAATCAGAAGTATTCATTAAGCACCTACTATATGACAGGAGAAACTCTGAGGGTCTTCCCCTCCCTGATTGAGTCTTTTATGAAGGTAAACTAGGCCTCAATTCTTACCTGGCCTTTAAATACTGAATGGGTGCTGCCTCAGACAAAATGAGACCTTGGAAAGACCTTCACTTAAAAGGCCAAGGTCTCCCACTGCATCTGGGACCATTACCGGTTGTTCTGACCTGTTTTGCCACTGGACTCCAGTGGCTCTGAAAAAGAAAGTGAGGCTGATGATTTTGCACAGCTTTGCCTCACTTAAATCCAATTCACCTTCAAGTCGAGATATCATCTTCAAGAAAAAAGGACCAACAACACTATGCTAGGTACTGTGGCAAAAATTAAACAGTCCTAGTGCTCAAAACCCTAAATTCTCTCATGGAAAACAACATATTTATATACAAATAAATGCACTGTATACACAAAATAAATTTGATGCAATAGGGGTGGGCAGCTGAATGCAGGGGAAAAGGCTTTTGAGAGGAAATGGGGGTTGGGCTCCTCTCAGTCTGGAAAAGGTCTGCCTCTCCTCCCCACCCCACCTCATCTCCATCGAACAAAATCACATGATTAAAGGAAACCCCTAGGCTGATCACAATTAGATCTGCTCATGAACTGTGTCCATGTGGGGGAGGGGTTGAAGGGTTGTCCCTGTGTTGCCTCCCCCACTGGCTAAGGAATAGTGCATTCTGATCGGCTAGTTTTTGGAGCTAGTTTTTGGCACAGATGGTAATCCTTGAGTAACTGGGGAAGAAGGAAAGGAGCCAGTCGAGTTAAGAGATAAAAAAGGCTTGGGAGCCTCCATTTTGTTGTCTGTTCAATTAGGGAATGGCCCATTCTCCCAAGAATGACAATAAATAAGCCTTTGACACATCGCCAATGCTGAGTTCCAGAAGTTATCAGAGTTGTATTTTCTCACAGCTTTCATGTAGATTAGGTAGTATTTCAGCTGAGTTTTGAAGGAAGTGAGGATTCTAAGAGATGGAAATGAAGAGGAGGTATATTCCCAGCATGAGAGATGGCCAGGAAAAACATGGAGATGGGAGCTGGTCTAGCACATGTGAGGAATAGTAAATTCTGGTTAATAAATAGCCCAGACAATTCCCACTGATGGTGTGTGGATATTTGTGGGAAAGCATGCCCCATGTTTATGGGAAAAATATTTTGTTGTCGATCCGATAGCCATGCTAGTTTGTGAAATGCCTTTGCTTTGAGTTGTGTCCTCTGGCCCAGAGGTGTCAATCATAGGGCCCAAGAGGTCCATGATACTCCCTGGGGTGATGAACCAGATTAAAATGTAATTGGGAAATATTTAACAAAGTAAATAAAAATACAATAAGGCATAGATATATTATTACATTTCAAAACTAAGTCAATATACAGCCCGTGGGGATCCTTATGTGTGGTTTAGTGGCCCTGTTTCTATTTGAATTTGACATTGCTCTGAATAGAAAAGGTAAAACCCACTGGTGAAGGTTTATGAACTATGACTTTGAGTGGATGCAGACCCACCAACTACCCTGAACCCAGCAAGCCCATTGTGCTATTGGGTGAGGGGAGGAGGAAACGGTGTTTTCAGGTGCCACATTTATAAACATGAGTTCTAGGGCCAGCTGAAGCTTAAGAGAGCTAACTGTTAAATTTTCAGCATGAGCATTTACACCTTGGAGATCAGCAAATGCTACCAATCAAGGCTTGATTTTTTTTTAAAAATGTTCTAGACCTAAGAAAATGATGAAGAAAATGTTACTATTGTAGATCAAGCTTAAATATATGTCAAGCATACATTCTGCCCCTCAACCCCACCCCAACAGCCAGTTTGTTAAACATTTACCAAAACATTCCTGATTATTTACCAAACACTAGATGGTTGGATGGTGCAATAGATTGGAGTGAGAAAGACCTGAGTTAAAATTCTGTCTCAGACCTTACTAGCTGTGAACAAGTTATTTAACCTCTCTCAAACTCAGTGATATGGTGGGAAAATGGGGTACGGTTTGGGGTTGGGGTTCTTGGGAATTCCTCTTTAAAGAATTACACCCTCTTGCACACAAAACTTAGTTAGAATAAGGTGATAGTTTATTTAGGAACAAGGGAAGGGAAGGGTGGGGGGAGGGAAACCATGAAAGAAATTCTTGGACTTTCCATGGGGAGATTTGGCATAAAGCACATGGCTCAGAGGTACCAAATCTCCTCCAACAGAAGAGTGGAAGGTACTTTTATAGAGGACTGATGGGGGTGGACCATCTGCCCATGAAAAGTTCCTTTAGTGAGGGAGGACCACCCCCCACTGGTGGTAGCCGGGGTAATTGGGTGAGGAGTGGAGGACAATCCCCCATTGGTAGTGACTAGAGGAATTGGGTAAGGGGTGGCTACGGATCCCTCTTCAGAACACAAAGGCCGAAGCCACACCCAAATTTATCTCCCCAGGGTAAGGGAGACCAGATTGAAGGGTAGGAATCCCAAGCTAGCTCAGTCTGATTTGGTTCAGTTTATCTCTCTAGGCATTATCTGTCCTCTGGTTTAGTTTCTCAAGGAGAAGGTTCCTTGATGTGCCCCAGAGAACTTCTGGGGTGCTCTGCACCCCATGACATCAGTTTCCTCATCTGTAGAATATAAATAATAGCACCTACAACTCAGAGGGTTGTTAGCAGACGTTGAACATTTTCACTGGCTGTTTTCCATGCCTGGAATATTTTCTCTCCTAACCTCTGCCTACTGGCTTTTCTGACTTCCTTCAAATACTGAAAATGGGAATAAAGTACTTAAGAGTACTGAGGATGGGACAGAATCCCCCAACTTCTAGAGGAATCCTTTTCTGATCCCCCTTCATTCTAGTGTCTTCCCTCTGGTGAGTAAATGCAATTTATCCTGTATTTATCTGGGAAGGCTGCATATTGACTTAGTTTTAAAATATAATAACATGTATATTTTATTGGGCTTTTTATTTTGTTAAATATTTCCCAATTACATTTAATCTGGTTTTCCCCCACCCTGGGAAAAATGAATTTCAAGAGGCAGGACTGTCCTTTGCCCCTCTTCCTATCCCAAGCACTTAGCATGGTGCCTGTGTGGAGTTGGTACTTAATAAATGCTTATTGACTATTGAAAATGTAAAGCACTTTGCAAACCTTAAAGAATTATATGAATACCAGCTATTATTATTAACAATTAACACTGGGATAGACAATGGGGATTCAAAGATAAACAAGAATACAGTCCCTTTCCACATTGAATTTACAAGCCAATAGTAGGGAAAGGCATGTATGCAAATAAGTAGAATGAAATGGGTAAAAGGAGAGATCAAGGTAAAGGAAGCCTTTGAGGAGGAAGTAACATCTGAACAAGACCTCAAAGGAAAAAAAGAATTTCAATAGACAGAGAGAGAAAACTATAAAACTTTGAAAGGCAAAGAGGGAAAAATGAATTTAGGGAACTGCTAGCAGGCCAGTTTGGCCGCTGTGCTGAGTATGAAGGGTTAGATTTGTTGTTGATCAGTGGTTTCCATCATGTCTGACTCTCCATGGTCCCATTTTGGAGTTTTCTTGGCAAAGATACTGGACTGGTTTGCTGTTTCCTTTTTTTTTTTTGGCGGGGCAATGGGAGTTAAATGACTTGCCCAGGGTCACACAGCTAGTAAGTGTCAAGTGTCTGAGGCTGGATTTGAACTCAGGTCCTCCTGAATCCAGGGCCAGTGCTCTATCCATTGTGCCACCTAGCTGCCCCCGCCATTTCCTTTTACAGATGAGAAAACTGAGGCAGACAGGGTTAAGTGACTTGCTCAGGGTCACACAACTAATAAGCATAGTATGTGAGACTGGATTTGAACTCATGAACATGAGTCTTCCGGATTCCAAGCCCAGTGCTCAATCCACAGCAACACCTAGCTGCCCCTCCCCTCCGACCATTAGAATAATAATGATTAAACTAATTATTGGAAGACCATGGAAGCAACCATGTATCATGATATTTTTAATATTTTTCCTTTTCTCTTTGGTGTTAAAGCTGAGACAAACAGATAAATAAGCTTATAGGCCTCATGCATGTATACCATCACCAATCAATATTTATTGATTTCCATGTCTAGGGGCTATACAAAAGACCTAAAAGACACATTCCATACCCTTAAGGTGCTCCTGGTCCAAGACTGAAACACAAACTCATACATCCCCATTAACATAAAGTATTGGTTTGACCCCAAGATAGAAATAATCAATAGCTACCGTCTACAGAAGAGGTAGCATGGTCTATGTATTAATAACATGACATAACAAAAAAGTATGAGACTGAGGGTTAACAGATTCATTTCTTCCATTAATCTGTGATGTGGCCTTGTGTAATTAAATATATATATGTGTGTGTGTGTGTGTGTGTGTGTGTAAATATATATATATTCCTCATCTATAGAATGATAGGGTTGAACTTCAATTCAGTCTTTTCCAGTTCTGTCCGACTCCTCGTGACCCCTTTTTGGGGTTTTCTTGGCAAAGATACTAGAGTGCTTTGCCATTGCCTTCTCCAGCTTATTTTATGCCTGAGGAGCTGAAAACAGGGTGAAGTGACTTGCCCAGGGTCACACAGCTAGTAAATATCTGAGGCCAGATTTGAACTCAGGTAAATGAGTCTTCCTGACTCTAGGTCCAGCACTCTATCCACTTTGCCACCTATCTGCTCTTAGGGTTAGACTAGATGATATCTAATGTTCTTGCTACAAAATTCTATGGTTTTACTAATTATAAAGATGGACAGACAATAGGCAAGAAATCTATAGTTTCCTGAATTCATTTAATATATTAATTTATTAGCTTAAGGGAAAGGACCAAAACTAGAAGTTTGTCATTGGCTCCTCTACAGTCATGGGCAGTAAATCTCTATATGATCATGTAAGGCACTCAGGGCAATGCCTCCAGCATCAGTGTGATAGCCAATCACATTCTGCCTGTCTCTCCTGCCCCTAATATTTTCATACAATTCAAATCCAGCTAAAACTGGCATCAAGAAGAGCCCTAAAGTCACAAAATGACAAGGTAGATTTTGAATGTATATTTTGGGGAGGGGGAAAAGAGAGGGCATTTTCACTCCTGAAGTCAGGAACATTCATCTTTCTGAATTAAAATCTGAACTCAGACATTTATAGCTGTGTGACCCTTAAGTCAACTTAATTCTATTTGCCTCAGTTTCCTCATCTGTAAAATGAGCTGGAGAAGGAAACAGCAAACTACCCCAGTATCTTTGCCAGTCAGACATGACTGAAACAACTCAACAACAATTGGTGAGGGGCAACAGTGAGGATATTTCCATCCCTTTGTTTCAGAAAAGGTCACTGATAGTCTGTGTTGTACATTAGACTTGGTTTTTTAATTTTTTTTTTAATATCAGCTCTGTACCTGTATTACTTCTTTCTCCCCAGTGGGCTTCTTTTATTAGTCACAGTCTGGGTGCCAATCACTGTGTTTGTGCTATTCAGGTACATTCCCAAAGGCCAAAAGAAAAAATCTCAAGTCTCAAATTCATCCCCTTCCCCCAAGCTTATAATAAAGAAAGGCATTGTGGTATAGTAGATAGAGAACAGGCCTTGAAGCTAAGAAGTGCTGGGTTTGATTTCCAGTTCTGATGCCTACTGGCTTAACTTCTCCATGCCCTAGGCCACCCTCTAAGACTACAAACTTCAGAGAAGTCACTGACCTGTATTGATAGAGGGAACTTCCACATCAAAGAGTTCACACTGTCCCTGAAATACAGGTGTGGTCCCTGTCCATTTATCTGATACTTTCTATACCTAGGGCTCTACTGGGTTCTCACAACAATCCTGTTAAGCACTGTAGTGACCATTATTCCTACATTTCAGAGGGGGCACCTTAGGCTCAGAAAGGTTAGGTGACTTAGCCAACCTTATGCAGCTAGTACCCTACAGAGGAGGGAAGTCAAACCCCATCCTGTTGATTCCAATGTTAGGCCCCCTTTCCACTACACAAGGTTGCCTCTAATCAGTGAATGAAATACACAATGAAAATGAATGTACAGTCATCCTTCCACATGTTGGGGGTTAGGGCTGCAGGGCCTCCTTGATCTGGAAAAATCCTTGTAAATGTCTTGGCTCTTCATATCAGAGAAGTATGGATTTTTTTTTCTTTTATGGGGTGTTTGGTCATAGGCTGTGTCATCTGCTGGACTTCCATGTCATCTGTGGCTTTCACAACCCACCCCCCCCCATTCCCATTTAATTTATGCCACATGCAATATATCCAAACTATAAAGGAGAAAACTCACAAAGTGGGGCAACCGTACATTCCCAAGAACAGACACAAACATGTATCAAAAACCATGATGGGGGGCAGCTAGGTGGCAGAGTGGATAGAGCACCGGCCCTGGAGTCAGGAGTACCTGAGTTCATATCCGGCCTCAGACACTTAACACACACTTACTAGCTGTGTGACCCTGGGCAAGTCACTTAACCCCAATTGCCTCACTAAAAAAAACAAAACAAAACAAAAAAACCATGATGGGGAAACTAGCAATGTGAGATAACTGTATATCTCACACACACACACACACACACACACACACACACACACACACACACACAGAGCGTCATAATCACAGGCTGGGGAGAGCATCTTGCAGGTGGTATCCTAGCTCTACAGCTCTCAGCGACATCTAAGGCCTCTTAGAAATGCACGGTGGGTATTGACATGCTCAGAGGGAGGGGTTAGGAGAGTATAAAAAAGAGGAAGGCATTTTGCTGCCTTTTTTTTTTAGAAGCAGCCTCGCACACTCGTGTTAAAGGTCACTGTAGTGCTGCGGCGGGACTGACGAGGCTCCCAGCGAGAGCCTGCTCCCTGCTCCGTCTCTGCGTGAACCACTGCCGAACCAGTTTCTGCTTCTAGCAGGGTCAGTGAGCACAGACCAGCCACGTGTTTGAATGCCAAAAACATTTAATGATTTAAAAAGATCAAGATCAATGGCTTCAGCATTTTCTGGGAAGCAGTAATTCAGCGAGCTGTGGAAGGTTCTCAATTTGCCGTGGCCGGGCTGGCCTCGGTTGGAGGATTTATGCTGAATGGGCTTTACAACCTGAATGTATCCTGGGATCCGGGCTGATCTGATCGCCCTGATCAGGAAGTGCTCTCTCATTGACATCATTCGTATAGCTGCCAAGTCCTGCGCTCCAAGGGAGATTCTTTCATTTCACATTAATTATAAAGCTATTTTCCAAGCATTTCCCTCCCATTAATGAAGGGCTTTTTGCAATGTCGCAGTGAAATATTAAAAATCTAACTTGCCATTTTTTTTCTTTAATACATCCTACCTACTCAATCTATATCTTTTATTACCCTCAATACTCTCTAAGGGAAAAATTTTGTTTCCAAACATAGGATCGCTTGCCTAAGGTTAACAGATGGGCTGGTGAGAGTGGGGGTAGCAAAGAAAATAGAATGATTCCCCTCTTCTCCCTCCTCCTCCTACCATTCTTCCTTCCTCCAGCCCAACATCAAACACTTTGGTCTTTGATGGTTAAGGATATAGGACAGAAGAAAAAGGAGTGATGGGGAGGGAGACATGATGAGGAAGGTATATGAGGGAAAATTTTGGGGACAGAGGAAAGTAAGAAAAAGAGAGGAGTCACCAAATAACAAGAATTCTCCCTCATTCTCACCATAATTCAAGTATTACCTATTAGTCATATCAATTTCTCTTTCTGTTTCATGCATTTGTTTACTCATCGCTTATTCACTCCCTTATTCGACAAAAATGCCAAAGATCAGGGAAAACAACAAGTGCCACAGGACAAAAGGGAAAATGTTTTTCTACATGTTGTAGCCCAAACTCTTCAAGCTTTGGGCTAAAGCAGTGTCCAATATCAAAGGATGATCCAAAAGAGTAACTTTTTAGACTCCTCTTCCCAACCAGAGTTTATGCAAGGAAATCTACAAGTATGATCATGTTGTCTAGGTATCCATGGTTATGGATAAAAGGGGTTAGATCCTAAACAGGCACTGAAGGTAACAAATGCATAATAGGAAAAGGGCAGTCTTTTTATTCCCACAGAAAACAATTAAGATACAAATCAACAGATACATAAAACACTCAAATATTCACATTAGTTCAAAAGTTCCACTTGAAAGAAAATTGAACTTGAAGCTGCTGGCAGGACTGCCTCTTGACATTCGAGCAAAATCTTTCTTCCCCACAGTCTTTCAAAGACTCCTAATGTCACCTTGCAGTTTGGACTCTTCCAGGAAGGCAAATTCATTTTGAGAGTGCTAAATAGGAATATCCCTTCCCATTGGATCTACACTATTTGAATCAATCACTCACAGTAATGGGGTGTGGGGTGAGGAAACAATATCCTGACCTCTTACCCCTCTCATATCTACTGTTTGTACAAGCTTTGGGGGCCATATGGTCAATTCTCTGAGCTCAAGAGGTATGCTGTTCAGAACCACCACCACTAATTCTTGAATTTAGGCTAACTCACAAGGGAATTGTTAAGGCCAATACTGCCTCCCAAAATTTCCCTTGCCTGGCTAGAAGGCTAGACTCTGGGATCACACAGCCTAGGAAATCAAAATCTCCTTCTCCTCTACCCTATAAGTTGGGGTTCAGAAATATTGTGCATGAACACCCGTCTCAGGCCTTGTAGGAAATGTGGGTGCTTCTTTAGAAATTCTTTTTTTTTTTTTTTAGTGAGGCAATTGGGGTTAAGTGACTTGCCCAGGGTCACACAGCTAGTAAGTGTTAAGTGTCTGAGGCCAGATTTGAACTCTCAGGTACTCCTGACTCCAGAGCGGGTGCTCTATCCACTGCGCCACCTAGCTGCCCCCAGGAATTCTTGATATTCCACCACTGTTCCATCTGCTGCCATTTTTTGGCTGGGTAAATCCATTCTCAAGTCTTTGTTCTCTGCCCTATATTCTGAAGGGGAAACAAAGACAGGAATCTACAATTCAAGAACTTTACTCTTAGGATATCTGAGCAAAGATATATTTCTATATATTTATACCACAAGACTTCATTAGGTGTTCCTGAGGATGGGCATAATGAGGGAGAGATCCCCTTCTCTATTCCCTCAGTACTAGAGAAGAAATGCACAAAGGGAAAAAAATGATGGAAAACGGAACAAAAAAACAAAGTGAGCAGGTCTGTAGGTTCACTTTTATAAACCATCACAAAAAGGTGGCTCCTCCCACTAAAATCCATCCCCTCAGGCATCCTAATCAATCAAATCATCTTGAGGGCAGCCCAAGTCACTGAAACTCATCCCCTAGGGAGTGTCAAATGGTGGCTCCAAATCAGCCAATCCATCTTCTTATACAGGGTTGTCTTTTGTCCTTTTAAAAAGGTGTCCATGGGCATAGGAATAAGAAGTGTTATGGTGGGAAAATGGGGTATGGGTTGGGGTTGGGGTTGGGGTTCTTAGGAATTCCTCTTTAAAGAATTACACCCTCTTGCACACAAAAGTAGTTAGAATAAGGTGGTAGTTTATTTAGGAGCAAGGGAAGGGAAGGGTGGGGGAGGGAGGGAAACCATGAAAGAAATCCTTGGACTTTCCATGGGGAGATTTGGCATAAAGCACATGGCTCAGAGGTACCAAATCTCCTCGAACAGGAGACTGGAAGGTACTTTTATAGAGGACTGATGGGGATGGACCATCTTCCTGTGGAAAGTTCCTTTAGTGAGGGAGGACCATCCCCCACTGGTGGTAGCTAGGGGAATTGGGTGAGGAGTGGAGGACCATCCCCCATTGGTAGTGACTAGACGAATTGGGTGAGGGGTGGCTACGGATCCCTCTTCAGAACACAAAGGCCTAAGCCACACCCAAACTTATCTCCCCAGGGTAAGGGAGACCAGAATGAAGGGTAGGAATCCCAAGCTAGCTCAGTCCGGTTTGGTTCATCTTATCTCTCTAGGCGTTATCTGTCTTCTGGTTTAGTTTCTCAAGGAGAAGATTCCTCAGTGTGCCCCAGAGAACTTCTGGGGTGCTCTGCACCCCATGACAGAAGCAAGCTCACAAATTGATGGTGGAGAGACAACGAACCTTTTCAAGTCTCTGTACATCTGTAATAGGAACCCATAATACAAATAACCCTCACCGCTAAGTGATGCTTCCAGAGCTTTACCTTCATACTTCCTGCAAGCCTGGTGCTTGGGTACAAAGAAAAATAGAAGGTCAAAAGGAGAAAATATGTCCACTGATGCTGCATGTGGACTTCTCCGTCCTACCCATGCCACGTCATGTCCCATGGGTTCTGGGACTTGAAGGGTTTATCTTTCCCCTTCTGATACACACTTTTTACACAGAAGGTAGGAGCCATTGTTGAGATTTGACTTTGGTTTCCATTCCTGATTAAGATTCAGTGTGGTTTTATTTTTATATACCCCAGGAAGACTTCAAACTATCTTTAATTGGAACAGCACTGGCTGGTTCTTGATCCCTCAAGGGAATCAGCACAGATGATCCATACTTAGAGCCAGGATGTATCATCTTCTGTGATCAGTAATAGGGGGTAAGTTCTTATCCCAGTGTCTCCAGTTTTCCTAAATTGACCTTAGGACCAGGACTAGACAATACTCATGTCAGTGGGCAAAGAGAGAGATGGATGAGTTGGGAGGAGGCAAGGTAATTTGTTTAAGGCCACCGATATCGGAAGTGTTTGGCATTAATGTATTTTGTTTTTTAAATCACAGTGCTTTCTCATTTAAGTAAACCATATTAGTAATCCTTCTCATATGAGATCGTTTAATAAATCCATTCTAGTCTAAAGGAGGAGATTCAATGAGGGGGATTTTGTGGACATTATTGTGAGTAGTATTTAATTAACCCCAAACCAGGAAGATATCTAGGACTTCAGCTTTCAGCACTGTCACACACGGGGTAACTCTTAGCCAGGATAATTTTCAAATTCTTTTGGAATTTGAGATCTTTTTAAGTGAGATTGCTTTGAGTATTGGGTCAAGGTGAGTCTGTTTTCTCTAGAATTGCAAAAACCCACTAAAGATAGTTCACATTTTTTTTCCCTTCTCTTTAGGATGCAACTGATAGTAAAAGGCATTTTCCCCCACCCACCAAAATTCTTTCTATCTTTCCCCCAAAATCACTCCTCTTTGAAACTTTCCTATTACTATTGAGGGTACAACCATACTTCCAGTCAAGGTTGTTGCTCACCTAGGTTCAGCTGTTTTCCTATATCTAATGTTATTATATGGACAGAATCATTACAGTGTTGCTCTTGTGATTTCTGTTCTATTGTTGTAGAACAAAGGGATTGGGATTAGCCTTTTAAAAGCCTCATAGTTTTCTAGTTAATGGAAAATTGGTATGCATGAATGGAATTGTACCCTCATCAAAGACTGCAAGTTTTAGGAGTTCCTGTTGGCCACTGTGTTAAAGGGATTGAAAATGTTCTTTTGCAGTAGAATTGACAATGCAGGGTCTTCCCATCACAAGTCTAAATTAGCCAAGAGTTTAAATTTATGAATTTTAAAATAAGTGATGTTCATTTTTTCTACTTTTATATAATAACCCAAACTAAGATAAAAAACTCACCAGATGCTGTATTTTTCATAAAACAGGCAATTGATAAATGCTTGTTAAATCAAAGTGAAATTGAACGGATATTTTGTCAAGAATTCCTTGGACCTACTTTAATGAATTAAAAAGAATAATGTGTAATTAATGTGTTAATTGTAAAATGCTGCTTCTAAGATGCTTCAAAACAGTTTATTCCTGCAAGTCCATTAAACAGCCTCTCCTCCCATGCTGGTTATATTAATGATTTGCTGAGCAGACCTTTCTTTCATAGATAGAAGAAGGATAAATTCAAGCCAAGATCTTGTCTGAATGATGACAAATTTTGACTCAGTGGATTTTCAATTAATGTGGCTTTGCTTTATGGTGAGGGTCTCTGATTATAACAGAAAAAGCTTGTGGCATAGCTTTAATAAAGCTATTGAGTGTCAATGCTACCCTTCTGAATGAGATCAGAGAATTTGGAGATGGGGGAAAAAAGATCATCTAATCCAATTTGTTCATTTTACAGGTGAGGAAACTGAGGTCTTGTGTCCAAGCTTTGTTCCTCAGCCTAGGTGTAGCATCAACTCATAAATATTTATGGAGCACCAGCAGTATGTGTTAGGCAGTGTGGGAGGGAAATAGGGAAGTATAAGATAATGGTCCCTCTAGGATTTGGGAATTTACAATCTAATCCTAGTACAAAGAATTTAACAATCCTGTGAAGAAATAGGGACTGACCTGGGAATTTCATACGCATAGAGATTTCCACCTACCAGTGCAGGTCAGCACCTTCTCCACAACTTAGAGTCTTGGAAAGTTGCCTGGAATACTTAGAGGTTAAGTGACTTGCCACAGTCTACACAGACAGCATGGGTCAGAAGTGAGACTTGAACACAGTTTTTCCTGGCTTTGAGGTCATCTTCTTTGCCACTCTGCCTCTCATTGAAAAGACAAAGTATAAATATCTACAAAACAAAGTACAGTCAATATTTCTGGACAAGACCATTACTCCAACCGAGAATAAGAGCAAAGAAATGGCTATTGGCTGTCTAGGGGAGGGGGGAGGGAGGGGAGGGAGGGAGAAAAATCTGAAATTGTAAAGCATGTATAAACAAAAGTTGAGAACTATCTTTACATGTAACGGAAAAAATAAAATATCTCAAAAAAAAAAAAAAAAAAAAAAAAAAAGAAATGGCTATTGACTGCATGCCTCCGTTTCCAGAGGCTATAGTCCTGCTCTAGTTTAGCTGAAGCATCCACTCCAAACCAGAGGCATTATTTTTTTTGTTCAGTCATTTTTCAGTCATGTCCAACTCTATTTGCAGTTTTCTTGGCAAAGATACTCAAGTGGTTTTTACCATTTTCTTCTCCAGCTCATTTGACAAATGAGGAAACTGAGGTAAATAGGGTCAAATGACACAGCCAGTAAGAGTCTGAGGCCAGCTTTGAACTCATGGAGATGAGTCTTCTTGAATCCAGGGTCAGCACTCTATCCACTGTGCCACCTAGTTATCTTCTAAGCTAGAAGAAGAGGAACTTATTCCAGACCAACCTGGTCTAAGCTAAGGCTTTAGAACTGAAGGAAACTTCGATACCATCTTGTCCACTCCCTCTAGGTTTCAAGAGGTTGTTACTTCAGTCACACACAAACCCTAAGGAATAGAATTGGAATTCCAATCCAGGTCTCCTGACTGCAAAAACCAGTGTCCTTTCTGCTATACCAATGTTCTGTAAAATGGGCACCTGTGCTAACATCAAGGATGCCTTGGACTGACCCCACAAAGGCTATGTAATGAACCAAGTAGAGGGCAAGAAGATAGGTCACACTCCACCCTCCCCACGGTGATGGCGGTTTGACTCTGATATAACTACAACTACCCTTATTGTCTAAAATTCCTTCATTCTTCTCCCTCCTTCTGCTGTAAAAACACCCAACCCCTCTACCCCCAAGCCAGATGTAGGGATGGACCTCAGAACAGTTTTAACTTGAGGGTTCTCAGGACACCCACTGCAGCTACACAGGTGACACTGGGAAAATTCCATATACCTCCACCCTCTCAGCATCCCTATCCCCTGCCTTCTATCACCTTATGGAGGCAAGGCATGCACCATGATTGCTGGCAGTGACTGGTGGGTAATAGCCCTATGCCCCCTCCCCACCCCCTGAGTACATCTCATTGCATCTTTCCCCCCAAATCACCCCATTCCATACTCCCCATTACTATTGAGTGCATCACCATGCTTCCAGTGAAGGCTGTTACTCACCCAGGCTTATGACATCAGTGTCATATTCAACCCCTTGCCCTCACTCACCTCCACATATCTTTGCCAAGTTTTGTCATTTCTACCTCCACACGTAGAGCAGCTAGATGGCTCAGTGGATGGAGTGCTAGCCCTGGAGTAAGGAGGACCTGAGTTCAAATCCAGCCTCAGACACTTACTATCTTTGTGACCCTGGGCAAGTCACTTAACCCTGTTTGCCTCAGTTCCTCATCTGTAAAATGAGCTGGAAAAGGAAATAGCAAAAACCTCCACCATTTTTGCCAAGAAAACCCGAAATGGGGTCACAAAATGTTGGACACAACTTATTGACTAAACTACAACAACCTTCACATCTCCCATCTGTCCCCTTGTCAATATTCACTTAGCATTCATCCTAGTTCAGGCCCATATCACCTCTCACCTGGACAATTGCAATAGCCTTCTAATTGGTCTCCTATGCCTCAAATCTTTGCAACCTCCAATCCATCTTTCACACAGCTTCCAAAGTGATTTTCCTATCAGGTCTGAAAATGTCACTCCTTACATCAATAAACTCCAGTGACTTTAGAACCAAGCATTATTGCATCTTTATTTCATCCTTTTGTATAAGCTTAATAATGTACACAATTATCAGTACAGTTGTACATGTATATAATTTATCTATAAGTAGATAAACACATAATGGGGATGTATGATCAAAAAAACTATAGAAGGGCAGCTAGGTGGCGCAGTGGATAGAGCACCAGCCCTGGAGTTAAGAGGACCTGAGTTCAAATCCGGCCTCAGACACTTAACACTTACTAGCTGTGTGACCCTGGGCAAGTTACTTAAACCCCAATTGCCTCACTAAAAAAACAAACAAACAAAAAAAACTATAGAAACCATTACCCTGTGACACCAGAAGAGGTCTTCAATTATCAAAGCACCCCAAGATTTGGATTTAGTTCTAGAACCAGCTCTAGAATGTGGGTTCCGGGGGCAGCTAGGTGGCACAGTGGATAAAGCACCGGCCCTGGATTCAGGAGTACCTGAGTTCAAATCCAGCCTCAGACACTTGACACTTACTAGCTGTGTGACCCTGGGCAAGTCACTTAACCCCCATAGCCCCGCAAAAAAAAAAATTTAAATTAAAAAAAAATAGAATGTGGGTTCCTTGGCATTCAACCAGATAATAACTTACATTTATATCCAGTACTTTATTTGCATAAGATTATGTGTCTATCATGTATAATATTACTATAAAGACAAAATCTTGGGTGGCATGGTAAGATATGATCTGGGATCTAGTATAGCTTTTTGGATGGTACATAGAAGGCCCTGCTGGTAAGGCCAGTGGCCACGAGGCAGGGCAAGGGGAATGGAGAGTGGCTAACAGGGTCCTAGACACCTAGGGCTGAGAGACTATTCCTCCAGTCTCCAAGAGGGATACTTATTATTATATCTATCTGCCCCACGTCAAATATCTAACCTAGCAGTCAAAGACAGCTCAGAATCGGGGCAGCTAGGTGGCACAGTGGATAGAGCACCAGAGCTGGAGTCAGGGGGACTTGAGTTCAAATCTGACCTCAGACACTTAACAGTTACTGGCTGTGTGACCCTGGGCAAGTCACTTAACCCTAATTGCCTCACCAAAATAAATGAATGAATGAATGAATGAATAAACAAACAAACAAACAAATAAATAAATAAAAAAGACAGCTCAGAATGAAAAACCATTCCCCTGATCATTCTCAAGAGGAAGGGGAACCTTTAGTTTACACATACCAGCTTATCCCCTTTCCAACAAACCCTATTTACACAAAAGACCATCTAGAATACATAGTAAACCTATTAATCAAAGAAAGCAACAAACACAAATTGGAGATGTTATACAGATTAGAATATGCCAAAGAGCACATTAGAGTAAATGAGCCTTTAGATGGGAGAAAGATCTCAAGGAGAAGAGACATAAGCTCAAACCAAGAGAGAGAATGATCTCATCTAAGAAAGAGTTTCCTAGGGCTATAGTCACTGGAATAAAGATAGGCTGACTGGCTCTCATATTTGGGGTTCTGGAGCTGCAGTCTGACTCTCAAAAAGGAAAAGAACTGGGGGCAGCTAGGTGGCACAGTGGGTAAAGCACTGGCCCTGGATTCAAGAGGACCTGAGTTCAAATCCTGCCTCAGACATTTGACACTTACTAGCTGTGTGACCCTGGGCAAGTCACTTAACCCTCATTGCCCTGCAAAAAAAAAAAAAAAAAAAGGAAAAGAACCTATGTGTTCTAAAATATTTCTAGCAAGTCTCTTTCTGGTGGCAAAGAATTGGAAACTGCAGTGATGCCCCATCAATTGGCAAAAGGCTGAACAAGTTGTGGTATATGATTGCGATGGACTGCTAATATGCTGTGAGCAAGGATGAGCTTGATTATTTTAGAAAAACATGGAAAGACTTGCAGGAAATAATGAAGAGCAAAATGAGCAGAACCAAGAGAAAGTTGTATACTGTAACAACAATATTGTTTTAAGAACAATTTTGAACAAATAAATCATTTTTACCATTATAAATACCCAAATTAACTAAAAAGGATATATGAAGGAAGATGCTATTTGCATCCAGAGGATCTGATAAATAGAAGTTTGTGTAGAATGGTGTATATGTGTGTGTACACACACACACACACACACACACACACACACACACACACACATTTGTGCCTAATGGTAGCCATCAATAGGCCAGGGGTGGTGGGAGGGGAGGAGAGAGGGGGAAGGGAAGGAAAAAAGAAAGTTACATGATAACTTTATTATATATTTAAAAGGAATAACGAGTTGTACAAAATAGGTTTGCAGTTTCATGTGCAATCATCTTTTTTTTCTTTTAGATTATGTTATGGAAATGCTTGTTTTATTTCTTAAGTTCGGAATAAAATTTTTAAAAGTCTGTGCTTCAGCTCTCTCTTGACCCATCTCTCATCTGTGTGTGTCTGTCTCTGGCTCTCCTTTTCCCCTTCTGTCTTCCTCTCTCTCTTTCCTTCCCTCATTCCCCCTCTTCCTCTCTTTCCCTTCCTCTCTCTCTTTCCCCCATCTCTTTCTCTCATATTTTCCTATCAGCCATCAAAGAAGCATGATCCAGACCAGTTTCTTGAATCTCACATGATTCAGTTTAGAATAAACATGCTGAGTCGCTTTCTTTATGGTATGTTTAGATAATTAAGTGAAGTTCAACTGAAATGTTCCCACCAGGGACTCATTAGAGGTTTTTCCCATTTCCCTTTTCTCTGCCTCCTCCCTAGTCTACCTCCAACCCCTTCCCTTCAGATGGTGACATTTCTTATCCCCATATCACTAGGTACATACTGTTTGTCATACTGCTGTATTGATGTCACACATTATATTGATGGTTCATTTTGACTGCTAGACCAGAGGGCTTCCTGGCTGCACCAGACTCAGAGCTGCAGTGTTTCTCAGAAGTACCAAGAGTATCCTTTTCAATTCAATGACTATAAAGCACTAAACTGGTATGTTGGGGGTGGAGGTAGGGACCCATTAGCTTCCCAATAGGTTTAGTTCACTGTTACCACTATGCCTGGCACAAAGCATTTTGGGCGCCTGTGACCCACTGCCTATGAATGAAGCAAAGACATTTTCCACCAAGACTTCCAGTGGCAATAATTGTTATTGATCAACAAGACAGGTAGAGTAGACCCAGTGAGGGATGTTGTCTTTAGGGAAGCCATTTCACATTTTCAGGGTGGGGACACTGGGGAAGAGAGTGAAAGTGTCCAATAAGAACGATTTAGAAAAAGAAAATAGGAACCAAAGACAAGGAGTAGAGAAATAGAGGAATCGGTGCCAGTGGAAAGCAGAATGTAGGCCTCAGTTTCCTCATCTATAAAATGAGGGAATTGGTCTAGATGGCTACTGAGGTCTTTTCCTATTCTAAATCTTATGATCAGGCAGCTAGGTGGCGCAGTGGATAAAGCACCGGCCCTGGATTCAGGAGGACCTGAGTTCAAGTCCGGCTGCAGACACTTGTCACTTACTAGCTGTGTGACCCTGGGCAAGTCACTTAACCTTCATTGACCCACCAAAAGAAATTTAAAAATAAAATAAATCTTATGATCCCTTGAGCCCTTATCACCACTGGTTATCAAGATTTATATGGCAGCAGGACCATGTCCTAGAAATAGACCTCCATCTGGTTCCTCTTTTAATATTTTTGCACCTATATTAGAGCCTGAACAGTAATAATAATGCATCCCATGTGCTAATTGTGCCCTAGGCCCTAACACTGAAGATTGAGGCCATCTTAGTGACAGAATAAGCAGATAATCTCTCACAAAATTTCTTGGACTCATGTCTCTACTCAGGGTTTCCCCTTGAGACATGAAGATACGATTCATCTAAGTCCCTTTAGTTCCCCTGTTAGCATTAAGGTCAAAAACTCATTGCAAATAGGACAATTTTATTTAACCTGGCCAGCAACAACAACAAAACATAGAGTAGGTTTGTTGTACCTGAGCTCCTTGATAGTCAAAAAATCCTTTGCTCCCCTTTCAAGAAGGCATCAAGGGGCAGCTAGGTGGTGCAGTGGATAGAGCACCAGGCCTGGAGTCAGGAGTACCTGAGTTCAAATCTGGCCTCAGACACTTAACACTTACTAGCTGTGTGACCCTGGGCAAGTCACTTAACTCCAATTGCCTCACTTAAAAAAAAATCCTCAAGAAAAAGAAGGCATCAAGCCACTCTGCCCTCTGTTGTGTGTGGAATTTCCCCTCTAGATCCATCTAGTCAGTATGACTCAGTGTATTAGGGAAGGGACAGGTCCAACTTTTCAATGAATGTTGTCTCCTGTTGTTTTAGGGGCAATCCATATGGTATGGATCTACAGGTCCAAGTAAGGTGGAACATCTCTATCTCTAGTCCTACCTCCTGTGATCAAGACTCTGAATCTCTTTCTCTACACTCCATTCCCTCTTCTATACCCTCTTTCATCAAAGGTTGGTCTTCGTATCCATGTTTTAGTCTAGAACTACTCTCTAGACTCACTCTTTCCTGTAGAAGCCCAATTCCTCTGGGTTGATAACTGAATATACTCATTATTATTATAATTCATTTACCCATTTCTTTTCTTACAACAGCCCAATGAGTAACTAGTGCAAGTATTATCCCTATTTTACAGATGCAAAAACAGACTCAAAGAGATTATCAATTTGTTAGTCACACAACTAGTAAAAGTCAGAGCCAGGATGTGTACCCAGCTCCTCCATCCAGATCCCACCCACTCCTTCTCCCATAGCCCTAGAAGGCTCGAGAGTCAACCAGTCCTTCAGTACTATGTCCTCCCCTCCTCCACTTAATTTCTCAACCAACAGAAGATCATAAATTTAGAACTAGAAGGGACCTTTCAGGCAATCAAGTCTAACCTTCTCATTTTATAGATGAAGAGGCCGAGGAAGACAGAGGTTAAGTGACTTTTCCGGGGGTTATAAAGCTAGTAAATGTCTGAGGCAGGATTTAAACACTGGCCTCCCTGACTCCAAATCCAATACCCTATCCACTCCTCCACCCCCACACTTCTACCTGTGGTCCACTCTTGCTGCTCATCTACAACGACGCCTATTTCACTAGAGCTTTCTCCCATTTCCCTTTTCTCTGCCTCCTCCCTAGTCTACCTCCAACCCCTTCCCTTCAGATGGTGACACTAGGTTCTAGGGAGCAGTAGGAACACATGTACTCATCCCAGCTCCATTCTCATCTCCATTGATAGATTAATAGAGACAGTTCAGTAGGGCTGTAAAGGATCCTCTAGGCAATACAAGATCACCAAAGAGAATAGTCTCCCTACTTCCCCAATTTTCATTATCTTCAGATTCTCCCCCTCTATCAGCCAACCTCCACAGACTTATCCAGGGAACTGGAGGAGCAGCTATTGCTACCGAATCTGGTTTCTAGAGGATGCTAGTATTGCTCTATACATACCAGTCTCAATCAGAGCCAGTTGTGAATGAAGTCTAGACACCTCTTTGAATCAATCCAAGATACTACAGTTATCTCTTCCACATCTCAGCTTTCCCCATCTCAGGTTCTTAGGGTTGGCCTAAGAAATTGAATGAGAATTTTTTGAAGTTTTGTAGAAGCTGCAGATGACACGAGAAGGCCAGCAGATGACAGAAAAAGTTTGGAAACTCAGAAATGCATTATTTATATGTATGTGTGTGTGTGTGTGTGTATATATATATATATATATACATATATATATATATACACATATATATACACACACATATATAGTTGGATGGATGGATATATATGTATGTGTATATATATATATATATGTATATAATTGTATTATATCAACATATTTTATCTCTTAACATACCATAAAAGAAAAAGATTTCTTCTCTCCTATGAAAGGAGAGCCAAAAAATTTTACTCAGATTTTCCAGATCGTGGGGGGTGCCATGCCCCTAAAACCCACCCCCCTGAATGTGAAAGTAATAACTGTAGATGTAACAAGAAGTCTGATCCAATTAGCTGAACTACTTGGGAAAACCTTGTGGGGTTTAAATAAAAGAAAGTAGCTAACCCAGAAGTTCAAATAAATGGAAAGGAGAGAGCCAATTAAACTCCCGACAATCAAAAGGTAGGGCGCAATGGAGACTCAGGCTTCAGCCTTGGCTTCCATCTCCTACTCTCCACCCCAATCCCCTTAGGTAGAAAGGGAGCTTAGAGAATTTTGAAAGTTTGAAGGATCTGGACCGGCATCGACACCAGCAAAGATTGGTCTCAGAGTCTGCATTGAAAGCCAAGGACAGACTAGATCTCAAAGATTTGTAGGCTCTCTATGCAAAGAGCCTGGGATGTGGGGGGTGGGGTGGGAGAAGGGAACTACACTCTACCTAAGCAGAATATCTGAGGACCGTGTATGTATTTGTTCTCATTTGAGCAAAAGCATTTCCAGGAACTGTGAGCCCTCCCTTTGCAACATGTGTTTAACCTTGAGCCCACTCCCCTGGAATGTATAACTAATGATGAGAGAAGATGTCACAGACTTTGGCAAAGGAGAATGTTTTGTATCAACCATAATAGCATAGTAAAGACTGCCTTCTAAAAACTAATTAAGTCTGGCTGACTAATTGATATCAACTGGTGATCATGGTGGAAAGCATATTGTTGGGGGCTTGTGAGCTGTAGCGTTAGAAAATGACCCCTCCCCAGCCCATCAGGGCTACTCCCAGAGCCCTGAGAGGATGCAGCAGCTCTTTACTGGGGATCTAAATTGCCACAACGAGTGGGAAATGGGATGGTAGTCACAGGGTCTACCTATACTATTTATAGATTTGTGTGGCTCAATTTTATTTCTTTAGGACAAAGGAAGGCTCTGTTGGGGGGTAGGGTTGGTATTAGAAAATGATAGCAATGTTTTTTTAAAAGCATCAATAAAGCATTTTTAAAATAAGCAAAAGTGGGAAAGAGGACCAGATGATCTATAAGGTCCTTTCCAACTATAAATTCTGTGATCCTTAGAGGCACGGAATGAAATACACATTTTCTGAAATGGCCAGTTTGTGGATTTGTTTTGCACAACTATACTTATTTGTTGTTAAGGGAGGGCTTTCGTTCTTCTTTTGGAAGGGAAAGAGTTGGGGAAAGGAAAGGGTAATGATAGTGATTTTTTAAAAGGAAGACAAGAAAGAATAAGAATTATGGGAGTTGAAAGTTGCAAGGGACCTCAGTGGTCATCTAGTTCAATTCACACCCCAAAGGCATCCTTATTATAGCATAATCAACAAGTGGTCCTCTACCCTCTGTCTCAAGACCTCTAAAGAATGGGGAACCACACCTTTCCAAGCAGCCTTTTTCACTTTTGGATACCTCTAACTGTTGGGAGGTAGTTACTATTATTATTCCCATTTTACAAATGAGGAAACTGAGAACAGCTAGGTGGCGCAGTGGATAGAGAACTGGCCCTGGAGTCATGGGACCTGAGTTCAAATCTGGCCTCAGACACTTGACACTTACTAGCTGTGTGACCTTGGGCGAGTCACTTAACCCCAACTGCCTCACCAAAAAAAAAGAAAAGAAAAAGAAAGAAAACAAATGAGGAAACTGAGGCAAACAGAGGTTAAGTGACTTGCCCAGTATCATACAGCTAAGAAGTACCTGAGGCTCATTTTGAACTCATGGCTTCCTGACTCTAAACAAGCACTCTATCCACTTTACCACCCAGCTGCTTCAAATATTGTCCAAATATCATTGACAGTGGCTCAGCAATCACATCTACCAGCTCATTTGCTTCTAGAGGTTATAGTCCATCTTGGCCAGGGGACTTAAATTCATCAAAGGCAGCTAGGTGCTCTCTTATTATTTCCTTACCTTGGGTATGACCTACTTGTTAACCATTTTTGTTCAGTGATTTCCAGTATGGAGGTTATTCTCCCTTGTGGCCAAAATATAAACAATGCAGCAAGTGAGCAACTCTGCCTACTCTCCGTTGTCAGTTATAATCATTCCATCTATCCCAAACAAAGACCCTGTCCTTTTTTTTTTATCCTCTTTTCTTCCAATACAGATTTTTAAAAATCCCTTACAAGCACTGGCCCATTCTGAGCTTTAATATTCTTGGCATAATCTTTTTAGAACCATGTGAACTTGGTGGTATGGATGCTATGTAGAAACTGAAAGTGAGCTGACTCTCCCTAGAGAATGAATTGGTATAGGAGAGAGTATGCCTGGAAGTGTTGGGTCCCCCTCTTCCAGCATGGTTCCAAGCTTTGGAATTTTGCTCAGGCCTCATTTAACAGCCAGATTGGCCACAGCCCTACTGAAACAAAAGACTGCTGTGGGCCACATCCAAGAAGCACCAATTATGCAAAACTGTGAACTACCGATCCCAGAGAAAAGGAAGGATCTGAGGGAGTGAGTCAGGTCACCAGGACAGGACACCATGCACGTGGGGGACTGTGTAGTACTCCACAAACCTTGAGGGAAAGAGTATATCATCCAGCTGGGGCCAGTCTGATCACCCAAGTATCAGTTGAGACAGAGACCTAGGCTAGTGAACCATGAATTGTGTAGTGTGGGAGGAGGCTGAGACACTGAGATCCAGTTCCCAAGGAAACCACAATGAGAGAGGATGGAGTCCAAAAGGGAGTGACAAGGAAAATAATTGGGGGGAGGAAAGGGCAGGCTGAAAGAACCAAAAATTTCAGGATGTTCAGGATGAAGAAGACCCAAAGACATTGAACACAAACTGATAAAACAACAAGAAAAACAGTAACAACAGAAGGGTTTGGGGAAAATGGCTTGATTCCTTATCACCTGAAATGTATTAATTTTTTAAAAAGAGAAGGCTTAGTAGCTGAGTGGAGGATTAAGCTTTGAGCCCAAAGAGATGTTGAAAGGGCAATTTGGGATGTTGCCTCCAAACCCAAGAAATTAGTTCAGGCCTTTATGATCAAATACCACAGATTAAAGGAAAATGATCTAACACTTGATAAGACAGAAGACCATAAGGCATGTGAGAACATGACATCACAATATGATGTTCCTAAGTCGTTTAAAAGAGAAATGAGAATTATGAAATCAGAATTTATGCCCCGCACAGCAAAAATCAACAGAATATAAAAACTTAGATCTGAAAGAACAAGCCTCAACAAAGAAACAAAAGAGAGAATAATAGATTAGAGATGAAAATAAACAAAAGTAAAAGACAACCTAGAAAAGAGAAGCAAAATAAATGAATAACATTTTTTAAAATATGCTCACTATCCTAGGAAATGATACTGAATTTAAAGATAGGATGTGCAAAGACAACCTACAGATTATAGGTCTCCCAAAATAACACAACAGGACAAAAAAACCTTAACACCAGAATGAAGAAAATATTAGACAAGAACTGCCCAGAAGTTCTAAACATAAAAAAATGAAATTCCAATTGAAAGAATTCACAGATCACCTCCAGAAAAATCCCAATGCTAACAAATCCAAGACACGTAGAAGTTAAATTTAATCAATTCAATTCAGAAACAACAAAATTCTGCAAGCCATCAGGAGAAAGACCTTCAAACACAAAGGGAAAGACATTGGAATAATGCTAGACTAGTCCACACTCACTAGGAAAGATGGAGAGAGTGTTCCAGTAATGGGTTCCAAAGAGCAATGAAGCTCAGGAAGCAGCCCAATGTAACCTATCCTGCAAATCCTGCTTAACCATATAGGAAAAAAAGATGGATATTCAATAATAAAGAAGAGTTTGAAACATTTTTCAAAAGAAAATCAGATCAAAAAGATTATTTACTACTCAAACACCTCAAACAACAGAAATGCAAGAAAAAAGAGTGGATGAGGTAGAAGAGAAGAGTGAAAAGGGCAGGGAGGAAGGAAGGAGGTGGAGGGGGTTCTGTTATTGAGTGTTCCTTTGGGTGAAAAGAGATGGTCCATGAAGAAAGATGAGGATCTTACATTGGATGAGGCCTGAGGGATTTGGTGCTTAAAAGTCTACTTGTCCTGGAGGGAAGGGAGAGTGAAAACCCCTGGGGGTGACTGGCACCTGGAGAAAGAGGAGAGTGTGGACATACAGAGGAGATTTCCAAGCAAATGACAGAAAAATAAAAAAGTCAATAAAAGAGCACATGGGGGAGGGGTGCCCTGCTTTGGGGCAGTGTCCTCTCTGATACCTGTAATAATTGGCACTGTTCCTGGTGTGAGGAAAAGGGGAATACATGGGGTAAGCACTCCCAGAGGGGAGAAAGTCTAGAATAGTTAACTTGGAAGCTTCGATTACATGAAGAATACAGAAAAAAGAGAGACTAGATAATTATATGGGTCATGAATCAGAGAATGAGGGTCTAGAGTAAACAGAAAGAGAAGATGGATAATGAAGAGAATAAGATAAATCCTTTTTTGGAAAGAGGCACAAAAAAGAAATTTAGAAAACTAATGAGCTGAAGGAGAATTAGCTGAATAATTAGCTGAAGGAGAAGAGAGGAAAGGGGAATCTACTTGAGTAAGAGGGAAAAAAGAGGGGGAAGAAATATATAACTAGATAAAAGCAGGAGAGAAATATTCAAGCTATTAATAGCTATATGAAAAAATGCTCCAAATCATTAATAATTAGAGAAATGAAAATTAAAACAACTATGAGACTCCATATCACACCTATCAGAGTGGCAAAGTTGGGAGGGAAGAAAGGAAATGACAAATGCTAGAGGGGCTGAGGGAAAACAGGCACATTATTGCATATTAATAAATAAAACTCTAAAGGAAAAAGGGTAACAAATGAGAAGCAGGGATTGGGTGAAGAGTAGAGAGCCAGTGGGAACAGGGCCACCTTTGAAAAAAGATTAAAGTAAAGTAACCGAAGGAACATAATACTGTGTTTACAGCAGAAGAGAGGGGGAAAAAATCATAACTTGAAAAAAAATTCAGACAGATGGAAGAAAATATAAACCTCACTCTTATAACTTTAAATGTGAATGGATTAAACAATCCAGTAAAACAAAAAAGAGTGACAGATTGGGTAAAAAAAAATCTTACAATCTGTTGCCTATAGGAAGCCATTAAAAAAAAAAGACATACATAACACTGAAGGGATGGAAATTTTTTTTTACTATGCATCAAGTGAATCCAAAAAAGATCTCCATATACTCCAAAATATCTATAGCAGCATTTTTTTGTGATAACTAAGAATTGGAAACCAAGTGGATGCCCATAAATTGTGGTATATGAATGAAATGGAATATTCACCGTAAGAAATTCTGTGTATGACTGAATACACAGAAAAAATGGGAAGATCTATATGAAGAGATAACAGAGTGAATGAAACAGAGCCAATTAACCAATATACACAGTAACTACAACAATGTAAATGAAAAGAACACTACACCAAAAAACAAAAGTAAAGGTAACAAAATTATAAAGATCAAGTGGAACTCATAAAACTGTGTATACCCTTTGACCCAGCCACACCATTCATTATTAGGTCTGTTTCCTAAAGTGATCAGGGGAAAAAGGAAAAGAACTTATATGCTCTAAAATATTTAAAGCAGGTCTCTTTGTGGTGGCAAAGAACTGGAAATTGAGGGAATGCCCATCAATTGGGGAATAGCTGAACAAGTTGTGGTATATGATTATGATGGAATACTACTTCAATGTAAGAAATGATGAGCTGGTTGATTTTAGAAAAGACTTGCATGGAAATGACATGGGAGTTGGGACTATTAAAGTTTAAACTGGCCAACTAGCTATCAGGAGGGACACACCTAAGAAGTAAGGGAGATAAGCCTATTAGGTGAGGCTGCTGCCTGACTGGTTCCAAGGGACAGAGATAACTCCAGAAGTCAGGACCACCACCCTTCATTCAAGCTTTCCCCACCCCCAAAAGGCACTTTACATAGTCAGGTGGTCACCCCATCCATTCCGCTCCCCCCCCCATCCATCCTCTATAAAGGCTTTGGCCTCCCTTCTGGTAGAGAAGAAAAGATCCATTTCCTCCCTAAGAGGGAAGTCTTCCTTCTTGGTCACCTTCTCTAGTGCCCCCCAAAAAGACTATTTAATTCTAATTGGATTGTGTTCAGGAGGTGTAATTCTTTAATGAGGAATATCTAAGGACCCCCATCACCTTATTTCCCATGACAGAAAGATTTGAAAGAAATAATGAGGAGTGAAGGACAGGACAAAGAAGGAAGAGAACGTTGCATACAGTAACAGCAGTATTGTTTGAAGAATAATTGTCAACAACCAAGTTATTTTGAATACTATGGATATGTAAATTAAGTATAAAGGACCTGTGAAGGAAGATGCCACACACCTCCAGAGAAAGAACTGATAAATAGAAGTATACAGAGTATGGTTTTATATATTCATAAATTGGAGATAAATGATGGCCTTCTCTAGTGAGGGGTTGGGGAGGAGGGAAGGAGAAAGTTCAGAACTTAAAATGTAACCAAAAAAAAGAGAGAAAAGAAAATCATAGGATTTTAAATTTGATCCTTATCTGTTTATATGTTTTATGTAAACTCCTTAAGGACAGGGATTTTTAAAATAATCTTTCTTTGTAGCTTTGTTATGAGATAACTTTCCATGGTGACCTGTGGATGATAAGTACTTTAAAATCCTTGTTTTGTTTTGAATAACATTATCTTATATATCCATTCCCTGGAATCATGGTTGGTCATTGCATTGATCTAGACATGGCCAATGTGTGAATTTGTTTTGCTTGATTATATATATGTTTGTTACAAGAGTTTGCTTTTTGGTAGAGAGCAAAATCGGGAGGGAGAGAAAAAAAATGCCTGTTAACTGAAAAAAATTTAATTAAAAAAAAAAGATCAAGTGGGACTTGAATGAGGATATAAGAAGGCACCCCCCCCCCCAACCTAAACATTTCTGGAGGTGGGAGGTACACAGGTGCTACACATCACACATGTTTTCAGATATTTTTCAATGCATCAATATAATTGTGTTTTACTTCTCTAAAAAATACTATTTGTCATAAGAGATAGAGCTCCCTGGGAGGAAGAAGGGGAAGAATATATGGGATACTATGGTGATGTGAGAAACAGAAAATACCAATTTTTAAAAATACATTTTTTTAAAAACCCTTAATTTATCTAGGGGGACCAAGGCTTGGACAATTGGTATAGCTTCTTAGTGGCCCAACTACAAAAGTCAGCCCATGAGGAGTCCCCCAGGGTTGTTCACCCTCAGACTTAACTACTAGGCTAGCCTGGCCAACAAAGAGGCAGGGAAGGTGTTCTCAGCTGAAGCAACGTTATGCTCTTGCTGCTAACCATGTATCTGTTGTATCCTTGCTGAGCATCCTGGGGTGGCCTCTGTGCTTTTGATGGTATTTCTGCTGGTACTGGCATCCCTCAATTGTTCAAGGCAATTTGAAAGAAAACCTTCTTTGGACAGTCAGCAACTATGGACAGATGCTCTGCATCTTAAGAACTATGCCCTGAAGATAATAAATGTTGTCAAATGTTCTTACTGGAGTTTGCATTTGAGACTGATCATGATTTTCTGGGACCTCCCCAAAGACCAGAATTTTGAAAGTGACTAAGAACTATGCAAAGATACTGCTTCAGATTTCTTTTTTTGCTTGTTTGTTTGTTTGTTTTTAGTGAGGCAATTGGGGTTAAGTGACTTGCCCAGGGTCACACAGCTAGTAAGTGTTAAGTGTCTGAGGCCTGATTTGAACTCAGGTATTCCTGAATCCAGGGCCAGTGCTTTATCCACTGCACCACCTAGCTGCCCCTTCCTTCAGATTTCTTATATGTCATCTGGGAAGCAACTGAAACCTGTCTTGTTAACTCTGCTGGAATTTTTTGCTGTAGGAGACCAAAAAGGAGGAGGGAGTCCCCTGATACTTTTCTGGAATTGGGTATATGAACCAACTTACCCCATGCATACCATTTGATTTGCAGAGGGCAGAGAAGTCTGTAGCAGTTTAAAATGGGAGAGTTGGGGGCAGCTAGGTGGCACAGTGGTTAAAGCACTGGCCCTGGATTCAAGAGGACTTACTAGCTGTGTCACCCTGGGCAAGTCATTTAACCCTCATTGCCCTGGAAAACAAAACAAAACAAAAACGGGAGAGTTTTCCATTCTCAATCTTATGAGATGTTACTGTTTTTCCCCCTTAGGGCTCTCACAGAGAGAAATCCTGTCCGGTAAGACAAGAAGATTGTTCTGTCTCTTTGGCCATGCTCTTGCAACAACAAGCCAATGTGAGCTCCAGTATAATAATCCTGTCTCTCTGAATGAGCACTTGTCTCCATTGGTCCATCAGGATTTCCCTGAGCTCCTTCCTCTTTGGATCTAAGTGATTGGATCCATGACTCATACCCAAAATGTTTGGGAGCTAATAGAATTCAATTTTCTTTGGCATATACCTTACTCCTGTTCTCATGTTCTCAACATCTCTCAGTATCTGCAACACATAGAATTCACTGTCAGGCCCCTGAAATGCCATGGAGGTGCCTTGTTAGCTCCAGGGTACCCAGCACATCATTAGTGATAGATAGAAGTCAGGCATCATCTATTTCTTCCACCTTCACTCATATAACTGTGTCCATCCTCATGAATCACACAATCAGATGCCCTCTCCCCCTCAGGTTGGTTGTTGTTTTGGTCATTTTTTCAGTCATGTCTGACTCTTTGTGATTCCATTTGGAGTTTGCTTAACAAAGATACTGGAGTGGTTTGCAATTTCCTTCTTCAGCTCCTTTTACAGATTCGGAAACAGAGGCAAACTGGTTTAAGTGACTTGCCATGGGTCCCACTGCTAGAAAGTGTCTGAGGTCATATCTGAACTCAGGAAGATACATCTTTCTGACTCCAGTCCCATCACTCTATCCACTATGGTATTAAGTAATGGAACCTAGGCATTCTGAATTCTCTTTGCTCCACTAAATGTAGTCTCTGACCCTTGCACATATTTTAACATGGAAGCCTTGGTTCTAACTTCAAACTTAGTATGAGACCAAATGCTGGCCCTCTAAGGATCTCCATCAATGGCTCTAGCATGTTTTCATGCATGAGTCCCTCCCTATGGCTGTGTTATTTCATTATCTCAAGTGATTCATCCCCTGAAAAACCTCAGCTTAAGGCACTGGAAAGTATGGAGGACTATGAGCATCTTTAGTAGGCTCTAAGTCTGTAGTTATCTCTTTCTCTAGTATCAGTCTGTCTTTGGACACTCCTCAGCTTAAGATAGTTTTGACTCTATGTAGTATCTCTTCATCCTCAGGGAGAGGACTAATTCAGTTTCTCCATAGTCTTGAAATCTTATTTTACAATTGTGTAGTCATTCAGAAAATTTACAGAAAACAGGTAGGGTTTGATGTCTCCTATCATGTGGCATATGCTCCACTTTCCTGTAAGATACAAACAGCATCACCTAAGGCATTATCAATATTCTCATCTCTTAGGTTTGAGGCGCTTGTAATCCTAAGTGTACTGCTACAAATCCATGTTCTAAAGACTTAATATCACCATTCCCAAACTGATAAACAGTTGAAGGATATGAATAGGCAATTTTCAGAGGAAGAAATTCACGCTATCAAGAGCTTATGAAAAAATCCTCTAAATCACTAATAATTATGGAAATGAAAATTAAAACAACTCTGAAGTTTCATCTCACACCCGTCAGATTGGCAAAGTCGGGGGAAGAAAGGGAAATGACAAAAGCTGGGGGGATGGGCTATAGGAAAACAGGCACATGATTGCATTGTTGGTGGAACTGTGAACTGGTCCAGCCATTTTGGAAAGCAATTTAGAACTAAGTCCCAAAATCTACTATATTGCACATGCCCTTTGACCTAGAAATACCACTCATAGGTCTAAACCCCAAAAAGATCAAAAATATTTATAACAACTTTTTGTAGTAGCAAATAATTGGAAAATGAGGGGGGACTCCAACTGAGGAATGGCTGAACAAACTATAATGTACCTATGTGATGGAATACTATTGTGCTTTTTTATAAACATGGTCAAAACAGGAGTTTGTTTTGCTCGACTATAAATGTCTGTAATGGGTTCTGTTAATTGTTGGAGAAGGAGGGGGCACCTAGGTGTCTCAGTGGATAAAGCACTGGCCCTGGTTTCAGGAGGACCTGAGTTCAAATTTGACCTCAGACACTTGACACTTACTAGCTGTGTGACCCTGGACAAGTCACTTAACCCTCTTTCCCCCCCCTGCCCCCCCCAAATAAAAAATTGTTGAAGGGAGATGGGAGAAAACAGACCTGAAAACAAAATAAAAATTAATTTAAAAAATTTAATTAAAACGTTTTCTTATCTATGCTGTTTTACTTTAAATTGGACTCACAATATACACACAACGGTTTAATGCATCAACATTTAAACACTGTGATGCAATAATTATTTTTAAATAACTGGCCTAAATTTTGTTATAATTGTTCACTGAATTGAATTCACCTTATAAACTCTCATGCACAGGGGGAAAGCCAGCTGTCTAGTTACAAGGTGACAAGCATTACTTCAGTGGATCCCTGCATTGCCAGAGCATCCAAATTGGAGATCTAGAATGTGCCCTTAAAATATCAGACCTCAGATTCCCCCTTCTTTGCCCATAGGTCCTCCAGAAAAGCTACTCTGTCGGATTCTATGGGTCCTCCTCCCTTCAAAAAAACCCCATAGTTAATGAGTTTCCACCAATGCTTTTACTAATGAGAGGACACATTTAGTTCAAAACAGACATGTAATGAAATAACATAGGAAAAAAGTAACAAGAGCATTTTCCCCATATACACTAACAGCGGGAACTCTCAACACAACTAAGTAGTGTTAAGGGCTAAAATTCTAGCTAGTCTGTCTAAAATATCTAATGAGTGGTCGCCAATAAATTATAAGCATTTATTAAGGAGAATAAGAATTTGGTAAAGAGAGAAGAAAGGCCTAGATTCCTCTATCTATTAAAGGGAGAGCACATTTCTAGCTCCGCTCTCCACCAGAGTCCAAAGGAAAGAGAGTCAGAGCGAGTACCAGTCTCTTCCTTCCTCCTCCCACTAGCCCCCGTCACTTCCTGCCGCCAAAGAAAAGACTACTGGTCTTGCCCTCAAAGACCTTCGATTCATGGGCAGAACTCTTCTACAGTAAGTCTCCAGCAGGTGGCGTCATTCCAATCGTTACAGTAGCATGCATGGATGAGCACTCACATAGGAAACGCAGCAGTATTTTGACCTGTAACTGTGAGCATACCCCAAGGTTTTGGCCCAGGCTCTCCTCCTCCCTTTTATCACAACACTTTCTCAATGACCTCATTAGTTCCCATGGGTTTAATTATCATCTCTACATAGATTACTCATTGATTTATATATACCCAGCTACAATCTCTCTCCTGAGCACCAGTCCAGCATCAACAACTGCTTATTTTGCATTTCAAACTGATGTCAATTTCTCACTCACCCTCATCTAACATATCCAATCAGTTACCATCTCTCATACCATCCCTTTTCTCTATTCACATAGCTACCACCACCTATGTCCAAGGCCTCATAGCCTCTCCCCTAGATTATTGGAACTACTTCTTCCTTGAACCTTCCTGCTTCAGTTCTCTCCCCAGTCCTATCCATCATCCCCACAACTCCCAACCTGATTTTTCTAAAGTGCAGACCTGACAGTGTCACACAGATACACAGTGATTCCCTATTACCCCTGGGTAGAATAGTAGAGAGAAAAAAAGTCAGGGGGTATGAATTTGAATCCTGCCTTTGATACCACTGTTATCTATGCACCAAGCCTCTGTTGTCAAGCCTGAGATTCCACATACATAAATGGGGGAGTTAGACTAGAAGGCCTCTGGGGTCCCTTCCAGATCAGTGACCCTAAACACCCCTCCTTTTGAAACCCTTCATAATGTGCCTTCACCTAGTTTTTGTTATTTCCTGTCCCATACTCTATGGTCCAACAAAATGGACTCTCTCTTCCTCACAAGGCACTCTGTCCTCCAACTCTGGGACTTAGCACAAGGAGACTTGGGGACCCCCATGACCTCCAAAGGGGCAGTTGAAGATGTTCGGGATCTGGAGCCAAACAAAGGTCTCAGAGCATAAATTCCGGGTCTGCCACTTAACTCTTACTTTGAGGAAGTCACTTATTTAATCATGCAGCTCCTCAGTTTTCTCACCTACAAGAGTCGAACTACACGGTCTCTATGGTTCCTTCAGGCTCTAGATTCATGACCTCAATTCATGGTTGCAAACGTCTGCTTTTATTATGCATACAGAGCCCTAAACAAGACTTGCGTGGTCTTTACCCTCAAGGAGTTTCCTGCCTTAGGAACTGCGAGACACCGATGACTATAGCACACAAATGTTAGATTATTATTAACAATATTAGATTAGATAGGCACGCTAAATGCAATGTGAGGGCCTGGGGAGAGGTTATTATTAATAGGAGAAATAAAAGAAGGTTTTATGGACGAAAGGGCATTAAAGTGCAGGCAAGGGGAAGAAAGGAGGACGTTAAGCACGGGGAATAGACTGAGCAGAAGCACAGGCGAGCAAAGTACTGGATGTTTCCTCGTCTGTAAAATGAGGGGTTTGGACTAGCACTGGAGGATTTCTAAGGTCATTTCGGGCTCTTCCGCCCGCATAACCTTACTTACAACCTGAATGACCTTAGGCAAGTCGCTTAACCCCCTTCGGGTCTCTGCTTCGTTGTTTGTGAAAATGAGGGCGGTTTGACTGGAGATCACAGCTAAGATCCTCTTCGGCTATAAATGCTACGCTTCTACTCCGTGATCTGTAAAAGCGAAGCTCATTGAATTCATCTGCTTCCTCCTCTATATTGCTAATAAACAGAGGCTCCTTTGGTTGGGGGTGGGGCGATGTAGGAAGGGGGCGAGGGATGAGGAGAACGTGTAACAAACTGCAAAACATCATTTTGTATCCCTTCCACGGACTGCGGGGGGGACGGGGGGGGGGATGGAGGGGAGGGAGGATGGGAGGTTTCACTGTGTCATAAAAACTGTCCCGAAAGGGCATCAACTATGCCCGCATCTCCGTGTTTTTGCACAGTTTGCTACAGACGCTAGCTCTTCCCTCCTCGCTGGATTAATTTTCATTTCAAACGCTGCCCCTACCTGCTCCGCTCTTATCTCGCTCGCAGCTTTGCAGGCTCCAGAGGCGTCCGGGCTGCGCTCGGCTCCCCTGCCCTCCTCCCATTGCTCTCCTCCCTTCCCCTCCCCTCCCCCGCCCCTTCGCCTTTTGTCTCGCTCCCCAGTACAGCCGGGGCGCGTTCTGAGCCAGCAAGCTGGGTAATTGCAGGACTGGAAGGAGGAGAGGAGGGCCGCGAGTCTGGAACTGCTAATGAGCGGGTGTAACCGGAGGAAGCGGCGGAGTCCGCGGAGAGACGCTCGGGTCTGTCAGGAAGGCAGCCAGCTGGACTAAAGAGCCCCCGAGCTAGAGCGAAGGGCATTGGCTGCTCCGCTCCATCAAAGCCCGGGAGCGCATCGCAGCGCCCCGGCGCAGGGAGAAGGGGGAAGGAAGAGCGGGGAGCGAGACGCCGAGGTGGCCAACCACACACTCCGCATCGCACCGCCCTGCAATCGCACTGCTCCCGGCGTGGATAATCTTTCATTTGTCACACCTGTAACGCTTGCCTGGCCTCCTTGATTTCTCGCCTATTTCCTCGCCAGCCGCCCCCACTCCCCTCAACTCCCCTCCCCTAACCCTCCTGTCCTCTTCCAGGGCTGCGGCTTGCATTCGGCGAGACACTGCGACCCGCCAGCTGTGTCAATGACCCCTGGCTCACTCCAATTACCCTCCCGCTGCCCCTTGGCGCGGCGGCGCCAGCCCCCAGCCCAGCCTTCTCCCCCTGCAAGCCCCGGGCTCGTTCCAATGGCTCCTGGGGCCCAGGGGAGCACCAGTGCCCCAAAGGGACCGCAGATGCCATCCCCGCCCTCCTCCCCCTTGCGCGCCGGGTCGCTAGCTCCAGACGCCCGCGTTCCAGTCATTTCACAAGCGGGCGTGTTTTCTTCTCAGCGCTGGAAGACAGTGAAAGAGAGGAGTGGGGCCGGTTTCGGAGAGAAATTGGCAGGCAGGGCACGGGGTAAACATCCCAAGGTGTGTGTGTCAGTGTTGGTGGCTTTACATGCCAGTCCTTGAAGCTGCCCCTACGGCTGAAGGCCTCGCGAGGAATGCTGGGAAAAGCTCTGCCCTGGGGCGTCTGGAACCTCGACTCCAAATGTCACTGACTACACAGTATATGACCTTGGCCAAGTCACTCCCTAGTTTTCCCAAATGTAAAATGAAGGGGTTGGACCCCATGATCTCCAAGGTCCCTTTTCTCTAATCCCATACGTCCACGAATTGCTTTGAAAAATTTGAAGCACTTGAGAAATGTGAGTTATTTTACCATTTTAAAAAATGTTCTTTTATGTTTTTATATCCTCCAGAAAGAAGTTTGAAGTTGGAGGTTAGGAAAGGAAAGTGGTCAGAGATGGAAAGAGGATATCCTCCACTTAGCATGAGGATCAGACTCCTGGGATTTCACCCCCATAATGGGAATGAGATGTGGATATAGGTATTGGACCAGTTCCAGTTAAAATGATGAAACAAGAAATAGGTTTGTCACCAAGCATCTCAACAACAATGAGCCCCTCTCCTCCAACCAACCACCCACACATAGTCTCATCTGGCCCACTTGTGGCCCTCTGGCTTTTTCCTGGTCTTGGGGACCAGCACATAGCAAACCCTCCTGGGAGAGTGCTCTACAATCAAAATTATCTTCCTTCCTCTCTGCATGCATCCAAACGACCTTGGCTCCAACTACTTGTCACTGAGAGGACTCCAGAACCCTAGAATGCCTTAACCCAATGGAATGAAAATGGTGTCATTTTAAATGGAGGCAGAGGTATTGTGGGAGTCAGGCCTTACCGACCATAACCACATAGGGTTCAAGAGGCATCATGGGTCTGACCAAGTCATCCCCCTGCTCAAAAAAAAAACAAAACAAAACAGGAGGGGGGGGGGATAAAATAGAAAAGAAATAGAAAGGGAGGAGGAAGGGAGGGATAGAGAAGGGGAAGAGAGGGAAGGAAGGAGACAGAGTAGGGAAGGGGGCATACAGTGTGATTTAGTCAAAGTGGAAAGAGCACTGGATTAAATCAAAGTACTTGAGTTTGGATTTGGGTGCCCCTAGTTTAAAATGTGTGTGATCTTGACTGAACAAGTCACTTAACCTCTGGGTCTTGGTTTCCTCATTGATAATCTGAGGGTTTTGGATTAGATGACCTCTAACTTCTTTCTTCCAAATCTTAATCTTATGATCCTTTCCCCCCCCCCTATAGAATAAAATAAAAACTTCTTAGCCTGGCCCTTTTAAGCCCTCCACAATCTAATTCCAACCTATTTTCCCTGCATATTTCACACTACTCCCCTGTGAAAATGCTACATTCCAACCTAAACTGAACCATGATCTTTTCCTCATTTGTGTAGGCTGTACCCCGTGCCTGGAATTTACATCTTTCTCAACTCTGGCTTTTGAAATTTTCTTCCCTTTAAGGCTTCCAGGATTCTGACTTCCCCATGTGATGCTTGGTGGAGAGGGTTCTCTGATATCTTCCCTACCACCTTGTTGTTGTTTGTCTTTCATTTACAAAGAGGACCATGACATTGGGAAGTGAATTGTGACTTGCAGTGAATTGTTTTTAGGTGAGGGAGGGCTGTGCAAGGTCACCAACCTCACTCTCTCCTCCAGAGCCATCTGAGTCTAGTGGTAAAATATAACATCAGGCCTAGTGGAGATGGCCCCAGATGTTTAAGACAACTGGGATTAAGTGACTTGCCCAGGGTCACGAAGCTAGTAGGTATCTGAGGTAAGATTTGAACTCAGGTCCTTCTGACTCCAAGGCCAGCATTTTATCCACTGTGCCACCTAGCTGCCCCTTTCCCTACCACCTCCATGGGCAAGTCAAGACATCACCCTCTTGAGGTCATTGGTCTTCTTCAGAATGACCACAGACACCTCCCTATTCATATACCCACCATCATTAACTCACCCCAGTGCAACTGAAAGTGAATCCTCCCAAACTTAGGATACTTTAGGTGGATTTCTCCTTCATCCTTCTACCTTATCGCTCTTCCTACATGACTGTAAACTCCTTGAAGGCAAAGATTATAAGAACTTAAATTGAAATGAATTGAATTTGGAGCTTTGTTTGGAATCAGAAAATCTGTTTTCAGTCATTTACTAGTTGTGTGAACTTTCTGAAAACAAAAGAATTAACTCTCTGAGCCCCAGTTTACTCATCTGTAAAATGGGAATGGAACTGCCTGCCATAAGCACTTCACAATGTAATCATGGTACTCAAATGAAATAACAGATGTGGAAAAATAAGGCTCCTTCCTTCCCTTCCTCAAATTTCTGAAGTGCCAGCCTAACATTAAGATTCTTTCACAATTTAATTCCCACCTACCACCCTAGTCTTATTTAATTTTATTTCTCATCATGCACTCTTCCTGTAGAAAACTCCCTTCCATTTCCTGCCCCAGTGCCATTTTATAGGTGGTCCTTCAGTGCCTGGAGTTTTCTCTCTTCTCCTCTCTCTGCCTATTAGAATCTACAGCTTCCTTCAAAGCACTAGTCAGGTGCCACTTCTGATCCTCCTCCCCCAAGACCTCCCAGGTGTCAATATTGTCTCCCTTGTACAACTACTTTGAATTACCTTTTAGTTTCTTTTAGTTGTTTGTATACATATTGTGGGATAACTAGGTGGTACTGTGGATAGAGGACAGAGCCTGGAGTCAGGAAAACATCTTCCTGAGTTCAAATCTAGCTTTAGACACTTACTAGCAGTGTGACCTTAGACAAGTCAGTTAATCCCGTTCGCCTCAGTTTCCTCACCTGTAAAATGAACTGGAGGAGGAAGTGGCAAACCACCCTAGTATCTTTGCAAGGAAAACCCCAAATGGAGTGATTAAAAGTCAGATTTGACCAGAAAATGACTGAAGAAAATGTACATAGATATTTATACATATGCATATGCATATAGATATTTATAGTGCCTCTCCAGTAAAATGCAAGCCCTTTGGGGGCAGGGACTGTCTTGTTTTTGTCTTTGTGCCCCTAGTATCTAGCCCAATGCCAGGCATGTAATAGCTACTTAAGAAAAATTTGTTGAATTGACTTCCCTATGGAGACCCTAACTCCTCTTCTACCAAGATTATGCCTTCTTTACTTTTATTATTTGTCCCCTCCCATTTCCGCCTCTTCAAGTTTCCCCTCCCACTCTCCTCCTCCTCCCTTCTCCCAGCTAACTTTCATTGCCTTTCAGTCCACTTCTCTGCCTTCCTCCTCCTGCAGCCCCCTTGTGAAGTAATTTACTGCTCCTGTCTTGGCCAAGTACTTAGTGCTCTGGGAATCTTTAATCTGTGGGTGCAGACACTGACCATGTGTATCCTTTATAAAGGCTCTCTTAAAAGGCCCTTCTCAGGGGCAGCTAGGTGGCACAGTGGATAGAGCACCCACCCTGGAGTCAGGAGGACCTGAGTTCAAATCCGGCCTCAGACACTTAACACTTACTAGCTGCGTGACCCTGGGCAAGTCACTTAACCCCAATTGCGTCACTTTAAACAAAAAAAAAGCCCTTCTCAGACTACCAACGGTCAGATGGTGTCCATGTCCTGAAAGATTCCAACCTGGCATGACAAGGAAAGCGTTCTCAGACCTCAGAATTAGAATGGGTATAGAAGACTATCAACTAAGGATTCCTGTTTCCCCTGGGTTAACCCTTAGCTGTCACTACCACAGGAGAATAGGAGAGTCCCCCTCCTCTGAGACCTCATCCTTGGCATTCACAGCCTTCAGTCAATCAGTCAGTTAACTAACATTTATTAAGCACTTACTATGTGTCAGGCACTGTGATAAGCACCTAGGATACAAAGAAAAGGAAAAGATACCTCTGAAGGAGCTCACAGTCTAATGGGGGAGACAACATACAAACAAGTTAGATACAGGAAAAATTGGGGGGGGCAGTCTCAGAGGGAAAGGGACTACTAAGATTAAGGATCGGGAAAGATTTCTTATAGAAGGTGGGATTTTATTTGAAACTCGAAGGAAACCAAGAAAGCTAGAAGACAGAGATGAGGAGGGAGAGAATTCCAGACAGGGGGAACTGACAGTAAAAATCCTCAGAGTCAGGGTTTTAGAGTTGTGTTTTTGTTCAAGGAAGAGCAAGGAAGTCAGAACTTTATGGGAAAGGAGTTAGGTGTAAGAAGGCTGAAAGGGTAAGAAAGGGCTAAGTTAGCTTTGAAAGCTAAACAGATGATTTTATATTTGATCCTAGAGGGAATAGGGAGTTTATGGAATAGGTGGGGTGATGTATGGTCAGACCTGCACCTCAGCAAGATCAATTTGACAGCTGAGTGGGGAATGAACAGGAATAAAGAGAAGGCTTGAGCTAGGAAGCCTGACCATCAGGCTAGTCCAGGAGTGGGGTGTTGAGAGCCTGCACCAGGGTGGTGGCAATGTGAGAGGAAGAAGAGGGCCACATGTGGGAGAAGTTATGAAGATAGAAACATCAGGACTTGACAACTGATTGGATGTTAGGGGTGAGAGTGAGGAACGGAGGATGACTTTCTTGGTACCCTTCCCCCACAGCATTGACCATAGACTGCTCACAGAGAAAATCATTTAACTGCAATGGTAGGGAATAGAATACTTGGAGTAAGTCTTGGGTTTCAGGCCTGGATCTGCTACTTATTTGATCTTACTGGGCTCCTGAGGGGAAATTTCTTCATCTATAAAAACAAGGGGTTGTGCTCTGATCTCTAAGGGCTCTTTTAGCTCTGACAGTCTGTAATTTCAAAATTTAAACTATATACAAAACAGCTGCAAGATGTGTACAAATATCATGCTGCTCAACTCAGTTTAATTTAGCTTAAGGCTGTTTTTAGTCTCCTCCACGCCCTCCCTGTTTCATCCCCAGGTCAGCTGGCTCCTCAATTCTTTGAGCTATAGCCCAGTTCTTAGAGGCAACAGGGTGGTGCAGGTAGATAAAATGCTGGGCCCGGAGTCGGGAAGACCTGAGTTTGAATCACTTAGTTTCTGCTTGCCTTGGTTTCCTCAGCTATAGCTTGGGGATAATTACAGCACCTACCTCCAAGGTTGTTGTAAGTCTCAAATGAGATAATAGTGGTGCCTGGCACCTAATGTTTCATTCAGTCATTTTTTAGTCATGTCCAACTCTTCATGACCCTATTTGGGTTTTCCTGGCAAAGATATTAAAGTGGTTTGCTATTTCCTTCTCTAGCTCTTTTTACAGGTGAGGAACTGAGGCAAACAGGGTTAAGTGACTTGCCCAGGGTCACACAGCCAGTAAGTATCTGAAGCTAGATTTGAAGTCAGGACAATAAGTCTTCCTGTGTTCTATCAACTTCATCACCTAACTGCTCTGGCATCTAACAGGCACTATGTAAGTTCTAGCTACTATTGTTATTACTTTAAATGACAAACTTTGAGGAGCTCACCCTTACTTGCCCTCTTATCCACTCCATTCTCTGCTTCAACCCACCAAGCCACAAGCACTCTTTCAACCCTGGTTGATAGATATTCAGTAACAATTCTCCTCCCTCCTCATCTTTGCCCTTTCAACAAGATGATCTTTATCTGGATCATCTCAGGTACTGCCTTCTCTACATAGCTTTCCCTGACTCCAATCCCCCTGCTATTGGTCCTCAAATGTCTCTAGAGCTCCTTATTGGATCTTTCTTGCCCCTAGGAACCCTTACCCTGCACTCTATCTATGCTATTGTATATATATATTTTTTCTTTTGCAGGGCAATGAGGGTTAAGTGACTTACCCAGGGTCACACAGTTAGTGTCAAGTGTCTCTGAGGTCACATTTGAACTCAGGTCCTGCTGAATCCAGGGCCAGTACTTTATCCACTTCACCAACTAGTTGCCCCCAATGCTATTGTATCTTACAAATTGAATGGAAGTCTTAAAAATACAGTCTGTGTCCATGCTATCAAGTGAAGATACAGCACTAAACTTTGTAGATAATTGGATAATAACAAACCAGCATTTACACTGGCTTTTAAAGTTTTCAAAGGTTTTTTTATATATTAATTGCCTCCTTTCTCTGATTCCATCTTGCCCTACAGTTTTAGTAGCTGGAGAGTTGCATGTTTCATACTGCTATGCCTAAATGAAACTTACAATAGAATGTAAGCTCCCTGCAAGCAGGGGCTGTTTTGTTTTATTTTTAATTTGTGTTACCATAATCTACCATAGTGCCTGAAATATCATAGAAGCTAAATAAATAGTTGTTGAATGAAATCTTGGCTATTTTTTTCCTAACAGGGTTGAAGCGCAAATTTTTCATAGATTTAAAATTATAGTGAAATTGGTGAGAAAATTTTCCAACAATCCCATTAAATTACCAGAGACAAGTTTTTAAAACTGAGTCCCTTGAGGGCTGAGACTGTTTTGTTTTTGTGTTATCAGCAAAATAGGTGGGGCATGGTAAATAATTAATAGAACTATGATTTAAAGTTGGAAGGGAACGTAGAAGTAATCTAGTCCAAAACCCTTACTTCACAGATTAAGGAACTGAGGCCCAGAGAGGTTAAGAAACTTGCCCAAAAAGGTGGTATGTGGGTGGCAGAGTTGGGAATTTGAACCCAGAACCTCTGACTCAAAATCTAGCACTCTTTTGACTCAACAGGGTGAGGAATTTAATTAAACAGTCAACCAACGAAGCATAGTGGATAAAGTGCTGGTTGTGTAGCTAGGAACACTAAGGTTCAAATCCTGTCTTTGACACTTACTAGCCAGTTGTGTGATCCAGGACAAGTCAATTAACTTTTCTGAGCCTCAGTTTACTCATTGTAAAATGGAGTTAATATTTGCAGTAACTACCTCACAGAGCTGTACAATTCAAATGAGATCAAGTAGGTAAAATAATTTTCAAATTGTCTCACCCCTCTTTTTAAATATAAATACCTTGAGGTCATAGACACCAGGTTTTATCTTTGTATCCCCATACATGTAATAGTTGCTTTAAAAGAAATGAAATTGAATTCCCATTCCAGATCCTAGTTTTCTAAAAGCCATCCCAGATACATGGATATTTATTTTGGTGAGAGGTAGCCTTGGTAGCAAACAGACAGACAGTAATCTGTGGAGTCAGGAAGAGCTGGATTGAGTTGAGTCCTGCTTCAGAAACATACTGGCTATATGACCTTGAGCAAGTCACTTAACCTCTCTCCTAAGACTTTAACTAACTCTCTAAAGTAAAAGCCTAAGGGAGGTATTTACAGTGGAAAGAGCACAGGCTCTTAAAATCAGCGGAGCTGAGTTCAAATCCCACCTCTGATACCTTTTTCCTTTTGTGACCATGGGCAAGTCATTTATTTCACTTTCCTCGACCTCAGTTTACTCATCTGTAAAATGAGACTAGATGGCCTCAGAGGTACCTTCTCAATCTAGATCTAGGATGCTACTTTTCAGAGGAGTTGACATGCATCAATGAAAGGAATCTATGCCTTGGTGGAAGGAGTTGGTGGTCATTCTGCACACCAATTAAATCACAGGTCAAGACTGAAAAAATAATACATTCTGGTAAACTTCTGTACATATGGCTTATATTATCCATAATCAGAGCAGGCAGTTGCCTACCTGCTATGATTTGAAAAATAGGAAACCTCTAAATAGATACAACATGCAGCTCCAGTGATGCCGAAGATTAGATTAACATTGTTTATTCATACCTTTAATGAAGTTCTAGCCTCTTCCTCAAATCTTCTTAAGTTTTGTATCCCTCCACACTCTGTGTTGTGTCCCCCCACCATTGCCCTCACCTCCATTTGCCCCCCTCCTCACCTTCCCTCCCTTTGTGGAAAGGAGATTTTTCTAGGGTTAGCAATAATAAGTGATGGGGAGCTCTAGGGGCACCTAGGGGCAGCTAGGTGGCACAGTGGATAAAGCACCGGCCCTGGATTCAGCAGGACGTGACTTCAAATGTGACCTCAGAGACACTTGACACTTACTAGCAGTGTGACCCTGAGCAAGTCAAAACCCTCATTGCCTCGCCAAAAAAAAAGTATTTTCAAGAGGAAACGACCTGTGATAGAGGTAAGAGTCCCTACTTGGACTAGCTGCTAAGTCACTTGCCCTGCTCTGTTGTGAGCTAGACAAGCAGGAAAGTAGTTAGAGGCTGTCCTCCCTCAAAAGGAGACCAGATCATGGGGGCAGCTAGGTGGGGCAGCGGATAAAGCACTAGCCCTGGATTCAGGAGAACCTGAGTTCAAATTTGACCTCAGACACTTGACACTTACTAGTTTTGTGACCCTGGGCAAGTCACTTAACCCTCATCACCCCGCATTTAGGAAAAAAGGAGACCAGATCAGAGTCATTTAATATTATGCCCAAAGGGCTATAAAATTGTGCATAACCTTTGATGCAGCAATACCACTACTAGGTATGTATCTCAAAAAGAGTATAAAAAGGGTAAAGGACCTACATATACAAAAATATTTATAGCAACTCTTTATGGTGGCAAAGAAATGGTCATTAAAGGGATGCCCATCTATTGGGAAATGGCTGAACAAGTAGTGGTATATTAATGTAATGGAATACTATTGTGCTATAAAAAATGAGGAGCAGGCAGATTTCAGAAAAATTTGGAAAGGCTTACATGAACTGATCCTGAGTGAAATGAGCAGAACCAGGACTACATTGTACACAGTAACAGCAACATAGTGAAATGATAAATTGTGAATGACTTAGCTCTTCTCAGTAATATAACAATCCAAGATAATTCCAAAGGACTCATAGTGGAAAATGTTCTCCACACTCAGAAGAAGAATTATGGAGTCTGAATACAGATCAAAGCATACTATTTTCACTTTTAAAATTTTCTTGTAGTTTTTTTTCCTTTTGGTTCTTCTTTCAGAACACGGCTAATATGGAAATATGTTTTCCATGATTGCAGATATATAACCTATATCAAATTGTTTATCTTCTTAGAGAGGAGGAAAGGGAGGGAGAAAGAAAATTTGGAACTCAAAACTTTATTTTAAAAATGAATGTTAATAAAATACTTTTATTCAAAAAAATGAATGATAAAATTATCTTTATAGGTAATTAGAAAAATACTATTTTTTTACATTCTTTTTTTTTCAGGGCAATGAGGGTTAAATGACTTTCCTAGGGTCACACAGCTAGTAAGTGTCAAGTGTCTGAGACTGGATTTGAATTCAGTTCCTCCTGAATCCAGGGCCAATGCTTTATTCACTGTGCCACCTAGCTGCCCAAAAAATACTGTTTAAAAGGAAAAAACAGACCAGATCTCTGGAAAATCGGCAACACAACTAAGTTTCAGTTCACATTGAATCTTCATTTTAACAAAATATTAGGTTCTGGTCCATTGACAATTTCTACTCTTTGGTCTTAACTGAGATCTCTAGTCCTCAGAGATCCTGAATGTGTATCCTGTTGTATATGTCCTAGGAACAGAATTCCTATCTCTTTATGCAGTTGAGTTGAGATTGGAATGGGTAGTCCATTGCTTGCTCAAAGAGAAAACGAGTGGAGAACCAAAAACAAGCTCAAACTCCACCAGCCCTCGAACCTCTGGGCAAAGATCAATCGTTCATCAGGGAAGTTCTGGAGTCTGGAAGTGGTGAATCAATGTTTCATGTTTTATTCCCAACTGTGTTCTTGTCATTAAGTATTATTTATTTGCTTATTGATTCTATGCTAAGAGTAAATGCGGCATGCAGTATCCGAGCAAGCTTGTCTGTTTCTGTGTAAAGCCAAGGCCATTATGTCAAGTGAGGAGGCCTCATTTAAATAGAACTGATTCCAGAGAAGATGAAGTTAGCCAGTGGTTGGGGCTCAGAACTAATTGGTAGATCCCAAAATAATACACAGACCCTTGCTAATTAATCACCACTACTCACTGGAGAAGCTGAGCTGAACTACAGAAGGTCATGTTCTCTCTGGTAGCCATAGGAAGCATAGTGCTCATTCAATATTTCCACCATGTGTAGGGCATGCCCAAACTGCCAGTGTGAACACAGGCCTCCCTAGTGAATGGCTATTTAACAACCAAAGATATAAATCATCAGGGTTAGGAAACACCTTCAGCACCCAACACTTTAGTTTGAATGAATTTATCAGACATTATCACTCCAGTGAAAAAGTTCAGGGCAGCACTGGGCATCCGACTTAGGAGGGAGAGTTAGAGTAGAGAACCTAGAGGAAAGAATAGACTATAGAAATCACAAAGGGGAGCAGAGTAGAGGGAAAAGGGAGAAAATGTGCATTTATATAGCACCTGCTATGTTCTAGGCACTATGCTAAGCACTTTTTTTGGCATAAATTTTTTTTATTCATTTTCAACTAAAATACAAAAGGAGGAAAGGAAAAAAAAACATTTCCATGTGCACAGCAGAACATAAGAGAGCATTCAATATAAAACAATACATTTCCATTTCAAGAAAACCTATGTAATAAATACTACACATTGTTTTCAAAGCAACCCAACTTTGCTTTCTTCTAGCTTTTCTTTTGTTCTCGGCTGTGCACTTTTTACTTTATTTTTTTTCTTCCTCCCACCCCTCCAGAGAAGGCTACAATTAAATACAAATAGAGATAGATAGATAGATAGATAGATAGATAGATAGATAGATAGATAGATAGATAGATGATAGATGATAGATAGTGTGTGTATATATATGCATAGAAATCTATAAACATACACATGCATACATATACATACATATATGGAAGATCATACTATGCGTATTTCTGTTTGTCCTTCCTTTCTCTGGAAGGGGATAGCATCTTCTTTCATAGGTTCAAATCTTTATGTGCTTTCCTAAATCAGCCAAGATCCTTGGTTCAAATCTTTACAGGCTTTCCTAAATCAATCAAGATCCTTAGAAAGCATTTAGTCCAACCTCCTTATTTTATAGGTGAGGAAATTGGGTCCCAAGCAAGGTAAAGTGACTTTATACATTAAAACTTTAATGAAGTACCTGCTGTATATGCAAGAAGTTTTGTCAGCCTCTGAGGGAGATAAAAAGATAAAGCAATAAAGTATATTCCCTGTCCTCAGGGCACTTAAAATCCAGTAACAACAATTTCTCCAGACTTTGGCTTTGGAGTCTTCTCCAGACTTCGAGGTCCAAAGAATTAAAGAACTCTCTTTTTCCCAACCAACACAGCAACATAAACCCACCCAACAACTCTGTACACTTGGAGTGGAGTCAACAGCTGCAATACAAATGAATCTTGTAAACATCTGATATAGGCACACCTTATAACCCACCTTTTTAGATAAAACCCAACAAGGCTGCTGGTACTATAAATCAGCAGATGTCAAGCAATTGACAAATGAGTCCAGCTTTTGGGCAGAGCCTTTGATAAACCATTTGGAAGAGGCACACGGGACATATATGTTGGTCCCTATAATGTATCATGTATCCATAACCTATTAACATCTTTGTCTGCTTTATTAAGGCATCACATACATTGATGGATTGGAGGCCTATGACTTGAAATATTTATTTTTTCCCTGGATTTTACCTTTTTCTCTATTTTTGACCCCCCTTCTTTTCAAGATTCATTTAGATTCTGCTTAACAATCGTCGGGTATTAACTAATATCCCTGCACATTGATAATGTATGAATTGAGTACAGTAGACCTCTAATCATGGACACTGAAGACCAATAATGCACCAGCAGGGAGGAAAACTTTGTCTCCATAAAATGGAGCCCATATTTTGGAAAGCAAACGAACCTGTCATGACAATAATGTTTAAAGAAAATTGAAGAGGTGCTCCTGTAAGACCTGTCATTTGAATTGCTCTGGGGTTGTGCTTCCTTTAGGACCTGAATCATCCAGCTTATCTATTTATATCTATCCAAGGCAACAGATAATAGCCAAAGCTCCATTTGACTTTGAGTCCTGCAGCCAGGGCCCAAGCTGGGTCAGCTTCCTGACCCAAGCTTACTCTTACATACCGGATTCTGATGAAACAGAGGACTTCTGTCCTCAGCTAAGGGGTGGGAACAGTCAGTTCACTGCATCTCAATCGTATGGCTCCTTTCCACCCCTTCCATAACCCCTCATTCATCAGAACATGCTACTAGGTAAAGAGCTATCTTCAACAGGAACAAAAGTCAAAGAAGGTATGAAATGTCTGGGATCTGAATTTCTGCTTGAGATTCTTCCTTGGACAAAAATAAATAAATACAGCCTCTGTGTGAGGGCTATGGCAAAAATCTGTTAAGAAAAAAAGCAAACTGGGCAAGTTACCATCATATTGTAGAAAAACGATTACAATTCATTTCAATTGAACAATCATCTATTGGGCATTGAGCATTGGGAATTGTGGGAAGTACAGTTATCCCTTCCACATCACAGCTTTGCCCATTGCCCCATCACAATTTCAATATATCTCAGGTTGGCATAAGAAATTAAATGAGAATTTTGGGGGAGTTTTGCAGAAACCTCAGACAACATGCAAAGGTCAGCAGACGACACAGAAAAAGTTTTAAAACTCAGAAATGCACAAAATACATGTATAGGGGCAGCTAGGTGGTGCAGTGGATAAAGAACCGGCCCTGGATTCAGGAGGACCTGAGTTCAAATGCAGCCTCAGATACTTGACACTTACTAGCTGTGTGACCTTGGGCAAGTCACTTAACCCTCATTGCACAGCAAAAACCAAAAACAAAATACAGGGGACAATGGATTCTATAGTACATAGTATAGTATAGTATAGTATAGTATAGTATAGTATAGTATAGTATAGTATAGTATAGTATAGTATAGTATGGTATAGGACAAAAAGGGTGGCCCATGAGCATTATACAGTCAGTGCCTGTGCTAAGCATCTTTTTTGTTGTTGCTGTTCTTTAATAAATATTATCTCATTTGAGATTCACAACAACCCTCCAAGGTAAATGTTGCTTCCCTCATTTTAAATTTGGGAAACTGAGGTTAAGTGACTTGCCCAAGGTCATACAGCTAATAAATGTCTAAGGTCAAATTTGAACTCAGATCTTCCTGATTCCAGGCCCAGCCATCTACCTCTGAGCCATCTAGATGCCTTGAGGAGGCAGGAGAATGTGCTTAAAACCAAATCATTAGGAAAAATAAACAGGAGGTAAAAAGAGGAGGGAAGTGACCAGTGACTGGTACCTGGATTTCTACTGGAGACAACCCCACCCCTCCCCAAACAACAACTGAACATAGCTTATATTTGCATTAGGACTTTGACAAGAATGTGCTAATTATGGGGGGGGGTTTAAAATTTCATTATATTCTGGATTCAATTAATGCCAGCAAACATGAGCCTTTACATATAAGAACAGATAAAATGTATTGTACAAGCAATTGTGAATCTCCACCACATACAGCTTGCTCTTTTTTATTTAAAGTACACAATAAATTCATCATTTTAGTTTCAAAACTATCTCACTTGTCTGTTTCTCTCTGAACCTCCTATACTTCTCTTCTGTGCCTCATTGACAAACATTCTTTTGCTCTTTTTGCATCACACTTGTCCCAATTCCTTCTTTCAAAAAATTCTTTTAAAAACACCCTTCCTTATAATCAATATAGTCGAGGAAAATTAATCCACGTGCTGGCCATGTCCAAGAAGGTATTTCTCCTTCTGTACGTCTAGATGATCTCTGTGAAGATGTGGGAAACATGTTTGTCTATCAGTTTTATGAAATCCTGGTTGGTGATTACATTGATCAGAGTTCTTAAGTATATCATTTTTCCCCCTTCGAATTATTTACAACATTATGGTCATCACCATACATTGTTCACCTGGTCTGTATCCACTCATACAAATCCCCCTGTTTTTCTGAATTAATTCATTTTGTCATTTCTTACAATTCAATAATAGCCATTATATTAATATACTCTAGTTTGGAAAAAAACTATTTATACAAAAATATTTATAGCAGCTTTTTTTGTAGTGGCTAAGAATTTGAAATCAAAGGAATGCCCACCAATTGGGGAATGGCTAAACAAGCTATGGTATATGATGGTGATGGAATTTTTTTTGTTTGTTTGTTTGTTTTTCGGTAAGGCAATTGGGGTTAAGTGACTTGCCCAGGGTCACACAGCTAGTAAGTGTTAAGTGTCTGAGGCCGGATTTGAACTCAGGTACTCCTGAATCCAGGGCCAGTGCTTTATCCACTGCGCCACCTAGCTGCCCCGATGGTGATGGAATATTATTGTGCTATAAGAAATGGCAAGCAGGATTCTTTCAGAAAGGCCTGGAAAGACTTGTATGAACTGATGTATAGTGAAGAGAGCAGAACCAAGAGAACATTGTGCACAGAGACAGCAATATTGTTTGAAGAACTGTGAAAGACTTAACTATTCTCAACAATACAATGATCTAAGACAATCGAAAAGGACTATTGATGAAGCATACTATCCTCCAAAGAAAGAACTGATATTGATGGAACACAACCTAAAGCATGCTATTTTTCACTTTCATTTTTTTCTTTTATTCAAGTTTTCTTTTACAAAATGACTAATATGGTAATGTTTTATATAATCATACATATACAACCCATATCTGATTGCTTACCACCTCAGGGAGGGGGGAAGGAAGGAGGGATAAAAATTGGAATCCAAATATACTAGAAATACTATAAATAAAAATATTTATTACATATATATGTATGTATATACTTTAGTTTGTTCAGTTATTCCCCAATTGATAGTTACCCTCTTAGCTTCCAGTTCTTTGCTAACACAAAAAGTGCTACAATAAATATTTTTGTACTTATGGTTCTTTCCATTTTTCTTTTAACTCCTTGAGATATGTTTAATAGTTGTATTTAAGTCAATAGGATATGCCTTTTGGGGGGTGGATAAGAAGATACAGTTGTAAATTATTTTTTAGAATGGAAATTTCCAGCAACATACAATAGATTTCATGAAGGTGAGTTTTTTTTAAGAGTTCAGAAAAAGGCTAGGTAGCCTAAAATAATTTAGGGAGGGTTGTTAGAAGAAGCATGGGTAGCTCTCAAAGAATGAAATTCTAAGAATTTTTTTAAAAACCAAATTTTTATTGAAGAAAAGGTCACATTATCTAAAAACAAAACAAAACAAAAATACCCCCACAGACCCAAGCAGACCAACTCATGAAATTTGATCATGAAATTGGGATAGCCCCAGCATCTGTCTAAGAAAATAAAGCTGTCCACACAAATAAATGCCCTGTGGACAATGGAAGGAGGCATTATGCCTGCTCCTGTTTTAAGTGGGTAGAGAATAATGATACCCACTTCTCTGAGGAGCTTTGAGTGTGGCTTGTGAAACATAGGGTGGAAAAGATGATTGATCATTGGCCGATGAGGGTGTTATTTCTCCATATCCATGATTTGGATATATGTATGAAGCACATAAGTTTAACATTGGCTAGGTCACTTTCCTTTTAAGGGGACAAAGAAGATGTACTGGGGGCCGTTGATCTCAAGGACTAGAGTTTGAATCACTGGTTCGGCTTCCTTATCACACAAGGAAAAAGACACACAATGTATGACCTCCATAAGTCAAGCATATGGGAGGTCAGTGTCCTGAGGTTTGGCAGAATTCCTGCCAAGAGAGCTAACTTTCTGACCCACCGTTAATGCCCTCATGAATGTGGAGGCAGAGGAGAACAGTCTATTTTTAGTAAATGACAACCTTTCAATGCTATTGTAAGTAACTATTTCTATTGAATTTTATATTCCACAAGAATTTCATTGCATTCCAGTCTCAAGTTTGAATCACTAGATGACCTGAGCTAAGACTCACTCAGGACACCCCTTCCATTACACTACACTCAAGCCAACCAGAGCTTCCTACACCAGTCCTCATACTCAGGAAACAACAGGGTGGGGAGGGACGGTGGGGGGAAGCAGGGTGGACCTTCTTAAAAGGAAGGCATCGGTTTCAAGTGTAACTGCTGTAATCTGTGTTTTTCATGAGGAGGTGTTGTCCTGAGAAATTTGGGGCATTAGATAATATTATCTGCAAAAATACAGCATTGTAATTCTATTCACCAAACACCGATTAAACACGGAGACAGTGGGAGACACTGTGCTAAATGATGGGAATCCAAAGATAAAGACAAAATAGTCTCTGACCTCAAGGAACTTATATTCTACTGGGTGGACTGACAATTCACACAGAAAATGGATGAATAGAGATAATTTAGAGAGGGAGCATGAAGGGGGGTGTTGTTGTTCTACACAAGAGAAGGGAGGGATGCCCTCTGCAAATGCCCAGAGGCAGCAAATGACACCCAAGATCAGGGAACAGATAGCAAGTAGAGCAGTTGGTCTGGAACAAGGAGTGAATGAAAGAGAGTCATGTCAAATAAGTCTGGACAAGTAAGTGGGAGCCACATTATGAGGAGCCAGAATGCCAGACTAACAATGTCAGGTGAGAGTAAGGAAGATCTCCTGCATATTGAGTGGATGCTTGAGGAGGACTGGTGCAAGAGCCACCATGTTGAGCAGACCTGAAGGGTTGCAATATGTACCACTGAAGCATTTGAACAAGTTCCTTGGGAGATGGGATTATTTCATTTTTTCCCCTTGAATCTCCAGCATCTGGTACATAGTGAGGACTTAATAAATGCTTGATTGATAGTCCAAACAGGAGGTTAAATTATGATGACAGCATGGATGGATAGACACAATGTATGGGGGAGGGTAAGTTTGAGGGGAGGGTGGAATTTAATTGGATCATCTGAGTGGGGAAAAATGGGGGAAACCACTTCTTGGAAGGGAAGGTGGTGAAAAGAATGATAGAACAATCCATTAACTCACCCTTTCCAGAAGCTAAGATAGTGTTCCCTTGATTAGCAGGAGGTGGTGGTTGTTTGTCCTTCATTCTTTTTTTTTTTTTTTAGTGAGGCAATTGGGGTCAAGTGACTTGCCTAAGGTCACACAGCTAGTAAGTATTAAGTGTCTGAGGCCGGATCTGAACTCAGGTCCTCCTGACTCCAGGGCTGCTGCTCTATCCACTGCGCCACCTAGCCGCCCCTGTCCTTCATTCTTGAAGAGGACCATGACATGGGAAGGTGATGTCACAACTTGCAGAGAATTGGATTTAAGTGAGGGAGGGCTGTGCAAAGTTACCAGCCTCACTTTCTCCTCCAGAGCCATCTGGGTTCAGTGGCATGATATACATCATGACGACGAGAGATGGCCCCAGATGTTTAAGGTAATTTGGATTAAGTGACTTGCCCAGAGTCACACAACTAGTAAGTATCTGAGGTGACATTTGAAGTCTGATCCCTCCAGCTTCAGAACCAGTGCTCTCAAGAGGTATACAGAGGTAGGAGGGGAAAGGTACAGAAATTTTGGTGTCAGGGATGAAAGTGTTTGGGTTGTTATAGATGAAGATGCATGAAGTTCAGCCAGAGCAGATAGACAACTTCTCCTAAACCCCATCTTTTATTAGATTAATTAGAAAAGAAACAACCCATTTGAATCCTTACAACATTAAAATTCTATCCAAAATGTTTGTTTCTTGGATTTTTAAAAAAATGATGACAACTACAGTTATCCCTCAGTCTGGAAAATCCATGTAAAAATTTTTGACCCTCCCTTCATACCAGAGAAGACATCTGAATTATTATGGTATTAAAAGATAAAATATGTTGATATAATACAATACCATATATTTTATGCCCTTCTGAGTTTCTAAACTTTTTCTGTGTCATCTGCAGCTTCTGCAAAACTCCCCCAAAATTCCCATTTAATTTCTTCCTTTTTATTGTGGGGCAATGAGGGTTAAGTGACTTGCCCAGGGACACATAGCTAGTAAGTGTCAAGTGTCAGAGGTCAAATTTGAACTCAGGTCTTCCTAAATACAGGGCCAGTACTTTATGCACTGCACCACCTAGCTGCCCCCTCCCCATTTAATTTCTTATGCCAACTGTGAAAGAGTAAAACCATGATGGGCAAAATTGGGATGTAGAAAGTATAACTGTAATTTCAATTTTTTCTCTCCTCCCCCCAGCCCCACCCCCACCCCTAGTTTCAAAAGCTACTTGCCCTCAGTCTCGATGTAAAATATGAGGGATCTGAAGAGAATTCAGTATTAAAATTTATTCTCTTCTTTTCTCCTTTTCATAAAGGATGAGAGTGGGGATAGACTGTTGGCCCTAGTGAGTGAAAAGGAAACAGTACCTAACAGAATGAATAAATGAATGACTCCATGAGTAGCTCAAGGTAAAGTTTACAGCAGCCAAGAACCTCCCTAAAGGAAATCATGACATTGTCTCTGCCTTTGATAGCCACAGAACCTTGTCGTCATAAGACAGACTAGGCAGCTCCATGATAGCATCCGGCTGCCCAATGGGCCATGCGGGAGCTACGATAAATAGTATTACTCCTGTCACAGACAAGACAATAAAAGCATTCATTAGAAATGAGGGTGACAGTAGCAATGCAGCACCAGACAGAAAGGTGAATATCTTTGTTTTTAGAAAGCATTAAATAAAAGGAAATCAGAGACTCTAAAGGAAGCATTGAAAAGTTCTCTTGATTAGTCAAAACATTATTCCCTGAGCCAGCAGACCCTCTGATTTCGTGACATAAAATAATAATGATTAAATTAAAATCAATCCTAACAGAGCCAAAATCCTTACAACAGTCCTAGCCATCAGAGAATTCCATAGTTCCATGTCATCCCCTTGAGTGCAACAACAATGGCCGTGGTCCAACCATAATGAAGAACTTCTCTGAACAAAAGTCCTCCTGAAACTACCTTGGATTCCCAAACAAGGGAACAATCAGCCGAATGTTCTGAACAAACTCACTTATCCCCAGGGAGGATGGCAGTTTGGGCTCAATTCAGGAAAGTTCGGGTTAACCCTTTGTATTGCTCTTGGTCAAATACTCTTCAAAGGGCCTTCCAAAGACCGGAGATTTCTCTTGCAAATAGCCCACTGAGGGGATGGTTGTAAGTCCTATTGACTAAACTAGTAGGAACATCTTCATCTGAGAAAGACTGGATTTTCCTGTTTGGTTTTTTGTTAAACCCTGTCTTTTTTGGGTGAAAATGACATTGCCTAGTAAAAAACTGTCAGTTGACAAATACTTTGAGTTCTCTCCCCAAAGAGATCACGTAATTGTACAGGTTTTCATCCAGTGCTGTCTGAAACCTACAATCGATATTTGGCCTATTTTCCCCCCATCCACTGACACTCTCCCATTTCCGTTCCTTTGCTCTGACTTTCCCCCTAACTTCTACCTCTTTGTACCCCTGACTTCCTTTAAGTCTGAGCTCAAGCACTATCACCTTCAGAAAGGCTTTGATTTTCATTCCAGATAATAGCACTTTCCATCTACTCTTGTATATCTTACATTTAACTGATTTACAATACACATCTTTTCCCCCATTTGATTGTATGGTCCCTGAGGGAAGGGATTGTTTTCATTTTTTCTTTGTATCCCCAACACTTAGAACAATGTTTAGCCCAGAGTAAGTGACTGATAAATATTTGTTGATTGATTGATTTATGAGACAATTGATTGGAACTATCAGTGCAGGCTGAAACCAAAGCATCAGAGCCATACCCCAAGGCAAGTGGGGATTTGCTCTGGGGTCCCACCTCCACACCTCACCCCAGAATCCTCTATTGATTTTTTGGTGAACATTCCATCTCTTGCCCCAGGATTAATTGTGTTGTTGTCCAGTCTTTCAGTCATGTCTGACTCTTTGTGATCCCATGAACCGTAGCACACCCATACTGTCCTTGTGGTTTTCTTGGCAAAGATGCTATAGTAGTTTACCATTTCCTTCTCCAATGGATTAAGAAAAATAGAGGTTAAGTGGCTTCCTCAAGGTCATGCAGGTAATAAATGATGGAGGCTGAATTTGAACTCAGGCCTTCTTGACTCTGGGCAGCTAGATGGAGAAGTGGATAGAGTGCTAGACCATGGAGTCAGAAAGATTCATTTTCTAAGTTGAAATCAGGCCTCAGACACTTCCTATCTGTGTGACCCTAGACAGGTCACTTAACCTGTTTGCCCCAGTTTCCTCACCTGTAAAATGAGGTGGAGAAGGAACCACCCCAATATCCTTGCCAAGAAAATGTCAAATGGGGTCACAGAATCAGAAACAACTGTAAAAAAAAAAAATCTGTATGACACCAAAGAACTTCCTGACTCCAGGACCAGCACTTTATCTGTGGAGCCACCTAGCTATAAGGATTACTAGGTCTAGTCACATTGACCTCTGTGCCATTTCTACCCTTCCCCAGACAATCCACCTACTCTCATTCTTCCCATTCCTCAACCCCCACCCATTGTGTCCAATGTTTTTGTCCCTCGTGAAAAAAAAAATACTGATTATAGTTCTACATAGGCCAGAACACTGCTGGTGTTATCTATGAGGCTCAGAAACCTCAGAGAGCACTATGCATGCCCCTAAATGTGCTTCACCAATGCCACTTCTTGAGTGGGGATTCCTTTGTCTATGAGTTGGACTAAATTTTGGCTACTCGGGTCACTTCCTACTCTCAAATTCTGTGAGAATTTCACAACATTCTCTGCTCACCATGTCCTGTGTAGTAGCTCTTAAATTGTAATTTATTGTTGGCTTTTCTGTCTTAAAAAATATAGGAGAGGGGGCGGCTAGGTGGCACAGTGGATAAAGCACCGGCCCTGGATTCAGGAGTACCTGAGTTCAAATCCGGCCTCAGACACTTGACACTTACTAGCTGTGTGACCCTGGGCAAGTCACTTAACCCCCATTGCCCCGCCCCCCCCCAAAAGATATAGAAGAGAAAGTTTTGTTGAAAGTCCATGATAATTGTCATTATCAATGCCCAAATGCAATAATAGGGTCTACATCTCACTTTCAACTCAATTTACATATTTCCTTTTCTTTCTTTTTTTTTTTTTTAGTGAGGCAACTGGGGTTAAGTGACTTGCCTAGGGTCACACAGCTAGTAAGTGTTAAGTGTCTGAGGCCGGATTTGAACTTAGGTACTCCTGACTCCAGGGCCAGTGCTCTATCCACTGCGCCACCTAGCTGCCCCTCAACTTACATATTTCTGACCCCTGACCTCAATCCTTCATGACTTTGCTCTCACTTCCCTATGCTCAAAACGACCTCCTCCACAGTCTCATGTACTGACTTCCAACAATTCTTCAAGGGGCCATTCAAGTGATAACCCCTCAATCAAGCTTTCCCTGATCCCCATAAGTGGAAGTGATTGCTCCCTCTTGTGATGTCACAACACTTTAGATTCTACTTGTGCACTCATACTATTCTAATTTACATTTTTCTATATTTTTATGGGTATAGGTCTTATCTCCCTCACTATGTTTTTAATTAGGTCCAGACTCTGCTCTTGAACTTCTCATTCTCCCTTTCCCCACATACCCAATCAGCTGCCAAATCTTGCCTCCGCATGTCTCTCAGATCACTTTGAAGGGATCATGAGATCACTTCATTCTACTCACACAGACTCTACCTTGGTTCAAGCCCTCATCACCTCTCATCTCCACATTGGTCATCCTCATGTGAAGTCTCTCTCAGCTCTAGTCCTTCCTCCACACAGCTTCCTTAAGAGCAGATCTGACCATGTCAGTCTACTACTCAGTCAACTCCCATTGTTCCTTATTGCCTCTAAGATAAAATAAAAACTGCCTTTAAAAGACTTTCCAAACCTGGCTCCAACCTGTCCTTCCAGCCCTGATATATGTACGTCTCATTCCTAAATGCTATGATCCAGCCAAACTGGTCTCCTCTCTGTACCTCCCACAGGGTACTCCATTTTCCTTTGCACTGGCTATATCCTCTAGGTCTGGAATCTACTCCCTCAACACCTCCACCTTTCAGAATCCCTTTCTACCTTTCTTGCTTCAAGATCTAGCTCAAAACACCAGCTTGAAGTCTTTCCTGATCCCTCCAACTGCTAGTCACTTTCCCTCCATGAGTACCTTGCATTTAATTCATCTTTGTATTTAGTCTGTATATATTTAGCTGTCTCTGTTCACATTAGTCCCCTTCCCAACAGAATGTAAGCTTTCTATGGGTAAGGAATATTACATTTTTGTTTTTATACCTACAGTGCCTGGCACTTAATAAAGAACTTAGTCAATGCAAATGAGTGATTGATTTTGTCCATGTATAACACATGACCTCTATCCAAAGTTTTGGGTTTACATCCACCATGTTCAATTCTGGGAGGTTTCCCCTTGTTATCACTTTGGCCTCTACCCCTACCCAGTGTTTCCTGAGAAAATATCAGAATTTGCTTTGTTTTGCCCCAATCCAAGGTTTCTCCTGAAAACTTCAGAATTTAGGCAGCATCGAGGTCTTCACAAAAGAAAAAGAGGACCCATGGACCCCAGCCAGAGTAGAACCTTGAGTCTGAAGGCCTGGCTAGGTCCCTGGGAAATGGTGTACACTGGAGAAGACAGGAGAATTGTCTTGACTGTGTGAGTCCTTTGTTTTTCATATAGTTAAATAAAGTTTGTCTTATACAATATAACCCTGAGTGCTTGCGTGGGATCTGTCTTTTGTTCTTGACACTTTAGACATGGGCCAAATTCTGACATTCCCAAGAGAAACCATGGTTGGGGTAAAATAAGCCAAGTTTTGGTACTTTCATGAAACACCCTAGGCTGGGGAGTGAGCCAAAACCCAGTCTCTGAAAACCAAGAGCTTCAGTCCTCGGCCAAAGATTATATCTAAATGTGTTTAAATCATCCCTGTTGTCCCTCCTCTCCCGGGCTGAGCATACAGAAAATGTATACAGTAGGTACTTAATTGGAGAAGGAAAGGGCAAATCACTCCAGTATCTTTGCCAAGAAAACCCCAAATGGGATTGAGAAGAATCAGGCACAATTGAAAAAGACTGAACAACACCAAAAAGTTATTTAATAAATCTTTGTTTTCATGAATGAGTGAATTGTGATCTTCTTCCAGCCAAAAACAAAAAACATCTTCAGAACCAAATATTCAGGTAGGTAAACTTGAAGAAGAAAATGGGACAGTGAAGGAAGGACAGGAAAGCTTCCTTTCAACTGTCTTTCTTCTGATTGTCTTGGTTCTCCACGGCATCTATTGAAGGTCACCTTGGACCAAATGCAACAATTACACAGCAGAGCTTTGACCCATCAATGGGGATGTCAATAACCTGTCCTTTTTACTGTAGTGAATTGACCAAGGTCTGGTTAAGGGGATTTTTTAAAGCACATGAATATCTTTTGTTGAGCCACTAGAACCCCAAACTCTGATCACAATTCCCACTTGATATTATATTTAAGCTATAGCCTTTAGTGAAAGTAGATTAAAATAAATCCTAAGAATGTTTCTATATTAAACAAAACATTATATAAACTGCTGATAAATTACCTTTTCCCTTCTTCCTGTTCATTCATTTGAGAATCACATAGTTTAGTTTATGCTTTATATTTTAACATTTCATAGGAAGTTAAACTTTAGCCAAATTTGCTTTCCCAATACACCATCAGCCAGTTAGTCAATAAGCATTTGTTAAGTGTCAAGACTGGGTAAATGAGAGTGGTGCAAGGCAACATCTTTGGCATCCCTTCCTTTCTGTCTGGAGTGAATTATAAGAATTAAAATACTCCTATGCTTTAGAAAAACCAGATTGTCAAATGAGTTCAATTTGTTTTGTTGCTTTTTGTAATCAAGCAAACATTTTACTTTAGCTACTTACATCATGAATTCATTCATTCATTCACTCAAGTAAAATCCAAATAAGTAATCTCCCTTAATTTCATAGGCATTATACTAGGCACTATGGGGCAATGGCTTAAATATGCCTAGGCACTATGGGACAGTAATTTAATGATACCTATGGGACATTATGGAACAGTGGTTTAAAGATATCTAGATTGCAGAAGACTTAGAAATTAGCACAGATGAGACTAATAAGCAAAATCAAAATGCTGAATTATATCTGAGCTTAACTTGTGAGATACACACAGGTGTAAAGGCTAAAATTCTAGCTAGTCTGTCTAAAATCTCTAATGAGTGGTTGCCAATAAATTATAAGCTTTAGCAAGAGTTAGACTTTTAAGCATTTATTAAGGAGAATAGGAATTTGGTAAAAAGAGAAAGAAAGGCCTATCTATTTAAGGGAGAGAGCATTCCTAGCTCCGCTCTCCGCCAGAGTCCACGCGAAAGAGAGTCAGAGCGCCAGCCTTCCCCTTCTTCCTCCCACCAGCAAACGTCACTTCCTGAAGCCAAAGAAAAGACGCATGGTCTTGCCCTTAGAGACCTTCACCTCATGGTGGAGCTTTTCTACAGTAAGTCTCCAGCAGGTGGCATCATTCCAATCATTACATAGGAAAGGTAGGTTTGATGACTTGTTTATCTAGTGACTCGCTCTTATCCACCTTATCTAGTAACACTCTTTTTTTGGGGGGGGAGGGGCAGGGCAACGAGGATTAAGTGACTTGCCCAGGGTCACATAGCTAGTGTTAAGTGTCTGAAGCCATATTTGAACTCAGGTCCTCTTGAATCCAGGGCCGGTGTTTTATCCACTGCGACACCTAGCTTCCCCTAGTGACACTCTTATAGATAACTATGTAGTACACTGAAAAGAGCCTTGAACCTGAAACTAGGAAGACCTGAGTTCAAATTCAGCCTTAGACACTTACTGGCTTTGTGATCCTGGGCAAATCACCCTTTCAGACTCTGTTTCCTTATCTGTAAAATAGGGATAATGATATAGCACCTACCTCCCAGGGTTATTGTGAGGATAAAATTAAATAATAATTGTAGAGCTCTTTGACAACCTTAATACCCTATAAAATGCTACTTTTATCATTTTTTATTGTTGTTTTCATAACATATCCTTGGTAGTGAGTAATTTTCAATGGAATCCAAACCCTAGGGTTTTCATACATACTGTCCATAGTGATCACTGAGCAGGACATAACTCTTATCATCAAGGATTTATATATTTTACATAATATAATATTGTATATTATAATCACCAATGAATGAATTATCTGGATCTAAAAATTGAGATTAAAGAGTCAATCCCATGTTGTTGAGAATGACTGAACATATTTAGCACTAAAGTGCATCAAATCCCTAGACCTGATTACTATTAGTGAAGTATAGTTTATTTAGCTAGTTCTGATTGGAATGAACTATTAAGGAATTGGCCTCTTATGCAGTATAGACTGTCAAGAAACAACCAACTATCAAAACAACTCCCGAGCTTCATTTCACTTCCATCAAAGTGACAAAGATGATAAAACCCTATGAAGAAGATGGTACTTTATCCACTTTTTATACATCAGGAAACAGAGGCACAATGAGGTGATTTGCCCAGTCATTCGACTAACTAGTCAATATCTGAGGGAGAATTGGAAACCACATCTCTCCTGACTTAAAGTTCAAAAATTTGCTGGCAGGGAAATGGGGAGACAGACTAGTACCCCATTGGGAACCATGATTTAACCCAACTCTTTTGAAAAACAACTTGGAGTTCTGTGAAGAAAAGTTAGTAAACTGTACTGTTTGGCCCAGCAATCCCACTACTGAGTGTATAACCCAAGAAAGTTTTAAAAAATGGCCCCAAATATGCCAAAATATTTATTGTGATACTTTCTGTGGTAGTCAAAACATGAAAACAAATAGGGTATCCATAAATGGGTCAATGACTGAAAAATAATGGTTTATTAGTAGAATTGACTCTCTTTGACCCAATAAAAATTATAAATGTGAGGATTCTGAGACATAGAGAAAGACTTGTTTGAACCTGAGGCAGAGTTAAAAAAATAAACAAAACATAGGCAGTAGAACAGCGATTACAATACTAGAGGCAGCTGGTGGCAAAATAATTAGAATGCTAGGCCTGGAGTCAGAAAGACCTGAGTTCAAATCCAATTTCAGATGCTTCCTAGCTGTGTGACACTGGGCAAATCAGTTCTCCTATACCATTTCCTCAGCTATAAGATGGGGATAATAACAGCACCCACCTCCTAGGGTTGTTGTAAGAATCAAATGAGGTAATATTTATAAAAGCACTTAGCATAGTCCCTGGCAAATAGTAGGCACTTAATAAATGTTTGTTTCCTTCCTTCCTATTCTGTAAAATGAAAACAACACTAACAAGGCAACTAACCCAGATTTGTTAGTGGAGAAACAGAGATTAAATCTACTTTCCTACCTCTCTTATATATAATGTGGAACAGTGGAAATATCATTGGATTTTGTCTCAGAGGCCCTGGATTTGTGTCCTGCGGACTCTAGCTGATCACTTGCACCCTCCTCACCCACATCCACTGGTGATACACTTATGATAGATTTTTTTTTTTTTTAGTGAGGCAATTGGGGTTAAGTGACTTGCCCAGGGTCACACAGCTAGTAAGTGTTAAGTGTCTGAGGTCGGATTTGAACTCAGGTACTCCTGACTCCAGGGCCGGTGCTCTATCCACTGCGCCACCTAGCTGCCCCAGGTGATACACTTATATAGAAAGGGAAGTAACTAGTAGCTATGTAAGAAAAAGAGCAAAGGGGATGAACAGCACTGCCAGCAGTAATCCGTCTTCCTGAATTAGGCTCCTTCCCCTCAGGAGGAGGAAGAGGAGGGAAACAAACAAATAAAAACCTTAAAAGAGATCCTCAGTTAATGGGAATTGTTTCCTTCCCCAACATAGGGACACGGTAAAAGGAAATTATATCTACAAAGATGCCTGGGTCCTCATCTCCCTGAATACGACCAGTATCAGCACAGCCAATTTATGCAGCCCTGGCAGAGATCGAGACCACGGTCTTTCTGGTAAAGGGAAGATCAGGTGACAACAAACTGTCCTCGCATGATGCTTGACCCTGGAAAATCCATATGGTCGCAAGATGGAGGACAAACTCTTGGATTCTCACTCTTTACTCAGCTCCCCATCTTCCAGGGCCGTTTTCTCAGAAATCCTCACAAAGCCCTTCCCAGAAATCCAGTTCCAAAACATCACTAGCTGGTGGATTCTGGGGGTGGTGTCTGCTGGAACATCTCGTCTCCATGGCAACAAGGGTGACATGTAAAATAAGGACATTGGACGAGATGACCTCTAAGGTCCCTTCCAGCTCTAAATCTCTGATCCCAGGAGCCTCTTTGTAGAGTGGCGGAGGGATTAGGGGGACTGAAGTTTGCACACGTGGTCACTTTGTCAGTCAATTTTGCCTGTTGTACTCTTTACAAGGGATGTTTCTACAGGGAAGGAGGGGAAAAGGGGAGACTACCAGTGAAAGATTATGAGATTTTAAAAAAGGCATCAAGAAAACATTTTTAATGAAAAAAAAACAACATACCACATGAAACCTTCAATCTAATGATAAGGCAAGCTACCAGTTACAATCTACCCAGACAATTTATATCCCTAAATCCTGCTTCTGTCTTAAGTAAATGAATGGTGCAAACATCTGCTGTGAGGTAATGATGGTTATATAAACCTTTCAAGAGTTTTGAGTGTTTTTTTTTTTTTAATTTTAGGGCAAATGTCTCATCTGCGGTTGTGTATATTGCTCTCCATATGTTGCAAGTTAAATATTGTTTATTTAACAAGCCAGTGGGGGCATCGATAACCTGACCTTTTTAATATTGTGGATTGACCATGGATTGCTATCCTTGAGTAGCATTTTGAAGTTCCCCATTATTACCTTGCCCCTAATATAATCAATCAAAGGAGCTGGAACTGAAAAGGAATTTAATCCAACCTTCTCGTTTCATAGGTGAAAAATATGGAGCCTTGGGAGGTAGTAATGCATCACACAGGTAGGAAGTAGGGAAACTAAGACTCAAGGTCTCTGCCTCCACCTCTGAGGTTTGGGTTTGTTTGTTTATTTGTTTGTTTTTTATTATAGCTCACTACTTTCAACAAGCTCTCTGACCACCAGAATTTTACATTATGTAGGGAGTGATATTATTATTATTAGTAGTAGTAGTAGTATTGTATTTATAATTACAATGGCATGAATATCTTTGCCTGCTTCAGTCCCTTCTTATTTGTTATTGTTTATTAGATTGTAAGCTTCTTGAAGGCAGGAAATATCTTTTGTCTTTCTTTGTATTTCCATCACATCACATAGGAGACATTTAATAAATATTTATTGATTGACTGGTTGACTGGCTTACTGGCCAACTTCAGACAAGGTATTGATGATATCAAGGTTCCAGGCAAGTTCCTCATATGAACTAGCTATAGTTTGCACAAAAAGAATTCTGTTCCATTGCCACGAATGTACTGCTAATTATGCACACACAAACACAAGCATACACATACACACACAAACATCCCCCCTGCCAAATGATAAATAGCTCATATTTTTAGGGCATTCTAATATTTGCAAAGGGCTCAATGTATGTTATTTTATTTGATCTTCACTACAACCATATCAAGAAGATGGCAGTTTATCCATTTTTTATAGATCAGGAAACTGAGGCACAATGAGGTGATTTGTCCACAGTCATACAACCAGTCAATATCTGAGGCAGAATTTGAAACCACATCTTTCCTGACTCCAAGTCCAAACAAATCCTTATACTACCCATGCTTCATTGTTCAGTTGTTTCGGCCATATCCAACTCTTTGTGATCCCATTTTGGGTTTTCTTGGCAAAGATACTGGAATGGTTTGCTATTTCCTTCTCTAGCTCATTTTATAGATGAGGAAACTGAGGCAAACAGGGTTCAGTGACTTGGCCAGGGTCACACTGTAGTAAGTGTCTGAGGTTAGATTCTAACTCAGATGAGTCTTTCTGACTCCAGGACCAGCACTCTATCCCATGCTGCCTTTCCCAAATCCTCATTTTGGAGCATGGAGAGGGCTTGTTGGTAGAAAGTGTAGATCAGAACAGTCAGCACCTCTCCTGAGAAAACCATTTAAAGAACTCATCCTGCTGATGGTTGTTATTCATGCCAGTCTTATAGGACACATTGTTAAATTTCAGAGATCACTCATTCAATAACAGCAAATTCTGATGTTAATTTAAGAGAGACTTTTAAATGGGATAAGAGTAGATGAGACCTCCTGTTGATAAAGATAGCTTAGAAAAGATTGTCACCTTTAAGGTGCTAACAGTCACAGTTTTCGTTGCTTTTTTTGCAATAGATGTGATCCTGGGGAAAATGTGACATACATCAAAAGTTTTCAAATTCAGGTGTTTAAAATCCAACAAAGGAATTTTACTTTTAAGATAATCCTGTAAAGATTCATTTTGTAAACAGTAACTTTCTATAGCATTGTCTGGTGGCAAACAGTCAAAATGTATCAGAGGTAGAATTTGAACCCATGTCCTCCCAACTCCAAGGCTGATATGTTACATCTTATGTAAGAGGCTAAGAAGTACAGCTAGTAAACTTCTTCCACTCATCACCCTTTTTTGCCCAAGAAATTCTTACCAGACACCAGGTTTATAGGTATGTAAAAGAGGTATACATAACCTTTTACTGTTGTCAAATTTTTTTTGACCCCACATTCACTTACTCGACCCGATGTAGGGTTGCATCTGACAGTTTAAGAAGCTAAGTCCTAGAGGGCAGCTAGGTGGCACAGTGGATAAAACACTGGCCCTGGATTCATGAGGACCTGAGTTCAAATCCTACTTCAGACACTTGACACTAGCTGTGTGATCCTGGGCAAGTCACTTAACCCTCATTGCCCCACCAAAAAAAAAAAAAAAAAGAGGTTTGGTCCTAGACAGTCCAAAATGCAGATACCAATGCCAACAATGTGCTAGATTTAATACCTACAGCTTCTTTCCTCTCTAATCCACCCTCTATGTAGTCTCCAAAGTCATTTTCTTAAAACACAGATCTGACTATTTTACTCCTCTACTCAAAACTTCAGTGGCTCATGTAAATTTTTTTTTTCCTTTCCTTCCTCCCCCCAGCCCCTCCACTGCACCCCTACCCAAGAGATGGCTGGCTACCATTGAATGATAAAATAGAAACTCTTCTGTTTAGCCCATCACAGCATGGCTCCAACCTTCCTTCCCAGCCTTATTATGTTATATCCCTTTGTGTAATCTACAATTCAGCCAAACTGGCCTTCCTGCTACTCCACATAACCAATACTCCATTATCTCCCAAGTATGAGCCTTTACACAGGCAGGCTCTGCCAGGCCTGGAATGTATTCCCTGCTCAGCTTCACTTCTCAGAACCCGAGCACCTTCAGAAACTCAACTCAAGCACTGCTTTCCATGTGAGGCCCTCCCTAATCCCCCCAAATGCTAATGCCTCCCTGACCCTAAATCACCTTGGATGCTTCTCTGTGCACACATTTATCTCTCCCCCTGCACCTACTCCTAAACAACAGGGACTGCTTCAATTTTGTCCTTCTATCCCCAGGGATAGAACCGTGCCTGGGACATGATAGGGGCCCAATAAATGTTTGTTGATGAATTAATTGACCATGTGAATATAGAGGCATGCTTTCTTCTAGGCGATTTAAATTTGATACCCAAACAAGCAGCACAGTGGATAGAGTACAAGGCTTAGAGACCAGAAAATCAGAGTTCAAATCCAGCCTTAGACGCTAACCGTATGACCCTGGGCAAGTCACGTAATCTACATTTGCCCCAGTTTCCCCATCTGCAGAATGGGGATATTAATAATAGCTGCTGTCTCTCATGAGGATCAAATGAGATAATCACTGTAAAACAACTAGCACATAGTAAGTGTTATATAAATGTTAGCTGTTATCATTATTATTATGATGAAACTCTGCTTCCCTCAGTTTCTTCATCTGTAAGATGGGGATAATTCTAGCACCTACCTCTCATGAGGATCAAATGAGATAATAATTGTAAAGTACCTAGGATATAGTAAGTGCTATATAAATGTTAGCTATTATTCTTTTTTTTTTTTTAGGGCAATGGGGGTTAAGTGACTTGTCCAGGGTCACACAGCTAGTAAGTATCAAGTGTCTGAGGTCAGATTTGAATTCAGGTCCTCCTGACTCCAGAGCCGGTGCTTTATCCACTGCGCCACCTAGCTGCCCCCATTAGCTATTATTCTTAAACCCTGTTTGCCTCAGTTTCTTCATCTGCAAAATGATTCTAATGATAGCACCTACCTTCCAGTGTTACCATGAAGATCAAATGAGATAAAACTGTAAAGCACTTAGCACAGTTCTCGGCAAGGCTGTAAGCCCCATGTATGTGTTAGTTGTTGTTGTTGTTGTTGTTGTTGTTATTACCACAAGGATGACTAGAGGCCAGAGGTTCCTGGCTTTTCTTAAGGTGCAACTAATCAAAGGTTTAAAAAGAATTCACCCTTATTGGAGGGCAAGATTCCCGAGCTCCATGGAGAAAACTTCCGTATGTGGGCCATCACCAAGCAAATGGAAAAAACATCTGAAGCCACAAGCTTCTGCTGAATTAAATATTTACTTATTTCAGTTCCTCTCCCCCTTGGTCCATGGAGATTCTAACTCAAACTAAGTAACGAAGGAGGTCAGGCTTGTGATGGGTACAGAAATACTTACCCTGCAATTACAAGGGATATCGGGCCTTACAACAAATGCAAGAGATATAGAACTTGGAAAGAGTCCAGGGGAAAAAAACCCCACCAAAATGGAAAAGAAAGGAAAGGTCTTAATGAGACAAGAATAGCTGGAAGCGCTGGCGTTATTTAGAATGAAAAAGAAAGAAAAAGTGGGGAAAGAGGCAGGATCGGGTTAACTACAGCCTTCAAATATATAAATTATGAAATGAGGCTGACCAGAGAACAAGTCAGGCTCCATCTATTGTCACTGGGGGTAGACTCAGAGCTTCCACTGAACCAAAAAAGGCTTTGATATATGGGGGGAAATCCTCTCAGTGAGAATGAAGAATGCAGTGCCAACCCAGTCTTTGGAATTGCTTCCACTAGTCCTAGTCAAGTTATCTCTGAGACTATTGTGGGCTAATCTTGCTTAGAGCAGAAAAATGGATTCCCCTTCAAGTTCTGGGAAGCTCAATTGCAGGTAGTCACAGAGACTCAGAAAAGAGGTGGATTCTTGGGGAGGGTGGGATTTTAGAGATCTAGGCTCTATCAGATGACCCAGGGCCAAGGCAGTCATTCTCAATTCAAGTCAATAAACATTGATTAAACACCTATGAATTGCTAATCAATTTATGAAATCATGAAATGTGGGCAGGTATGCCCATTTCTTTGGGTACTTGCCCAAAGAAAAGACCACTCCTGGCAACAGGATGGCAATCACACATTAATAAGGCACGGAGACAAATATAGAAAAAGGTACAGAGACAGACGGTGGCGTTGGGACAAGGAATGGAATGGTGAGGGGAAGCAAGAAGTATGGGGAAGAAGCGGGAGAGGGGGAGAGGCATGGAGAATCACTCCAGTCACCATATATTAGAGTTGGGGGCATTTAGTATGGACCTTTAGGAGATGAAAGACCACTGAGAAGGGCAGAGGAGTTTGAGGTCTCATTTTTATAGGAGTTGGGGGGAAAAACAGACTCAATTCCTGTCTATGCCACAATTCATTAACATATCTGAGTCATCTCAAAATCACAGGTAAAACTTCGAGGTCATCATGTTCTGCTTGTCTGGACCTGTGGAGGTCTGGATTTTGTCTGGAATTTACATAGTGTAGGAAGGACCAGATCCTTGACAAAAAAAGCCTGGGACAGTTTCCCCTGGTTTAGCACATGTTACCAGGATGTGAATTTTAGTTAATAGAAGACACAGTTTGTAAATTTTGCTCCTTTGATCTTTGGGACTGTTTGTAGGTGACTTCCAGATTCCCCTTTGTGATCTTATGTTCTGCTATTTCCTTTATAATGGTTACTAGTAAACTTCCTATACTGACTAGAAGGAGAGCGGGGAGTCAGGGGGACCAGAGAAGATATAATTTTAACACAGTATAATGTGTGCCTGGAATTGTGCCGAGTGCTGGAGGCGGGGAGAAAAGAGGCAAAAGACAGCCCCTGACCTCAAGGAACTAATGATGCAATGGGACAGACCACATGCAAAACAAATGCATACGAAGCAAGCTGGCTATAGGACAAATAGGAAATAATTTATAGAGGGAAGGCTTTGGATTTAAGAGGGGTTAGGGAAGGCTTCCTATAGGATGTGGGATTTTGGTTGGCACTTAAAGAAAGCAGGGAGGCCAAGAGAGTGTTCCAGCAATGGGGGGCAGCTAGGGAGAATGCCTAGAGCCCAAGAGCCCAGACTTGGAATGTGGTATCAGCCAACAAGCCAGTATCACTGTATTGAAGAGTGCTGGGGGTAAGGTGTAAGAAGATTGGAAAAGTAGGAGGGGGTTAGCTTATGAAGGGCTTTGAATGCCAAACAGAGCATTTTGTATTTGGTCCTGGAAGCAATAGGGAGCCACTGGAGTTTATTGAGTGGGGGACCAACAGAAGGATGGGTGTGTGACTTGATCATACTTGTGTTCCTCTGGTACCTTAGACAAAGCCTAATTAAATACCCAGTGGATGGAGTACCGGAGCTGGAGTCAGGAAGACTCATCTTCCTGAGCGTAAATCTGGCTTCAGATGTTCATTAACTGTGTGACCCTGGGTAAGTCACTTAACCCTGTTTGCCTCAGTTTCCTCATATGTAAAATGAGTTGGAGAAGGAAATAGCAAACCACTTCAGTTATCTTTGCCAAGAAAACCCCAAAATGGGGTCACAAAGAGTCAGATATGATGAAACGACTGAACAGCAACAACTACCCAGAGGCCATTTGGTGACTTGGGAGGTGTCTTACACACACCAGTTAGATAACAAAGTAGATAGGGTACTGGACTTATAGTCAGGAAGACCCAAGCAAATCCTCCTTCAAATACGAGATTTGTAATCATGGGCAAGCTACTTAATTCTCCCTCAAACTCAGTCCCTTCATCTGTAAAGTGGGTAAATAAAATCAACTGTTCTCATTGGATCTATGGTGAAGAGCAGATGAGATGGTTGTTGTTGAGTAGTTTCAGCCACATCCAACTCATGACCCCATTTTGGGTTTTCTTGGCAAAGACACTAGAATGGTTCACCATTCCCTTCTCCACAAATAACATAGGTAAAATGCTTCGCAAACCATAAAGCAATCTACGTTAACTATTATTATCCAGTTCTAGCAATTGTCTTGCACTTTAAAGAAAGCTGTTTCTCCAGAAACGGGAGCAGAGCAGTCAACTAGAGCCCCAAGAAACTCTGCCCAGTAACCCGGCAGTACAGGAATTTTCTTGTTCTTGCAAGTGTGACCCTGATAGCTTTTCTAAACCTCTGCAGACTGTCTCTCTGTACCTGTGAAAATAACAAAATCAGTGATTACCCCATGCCTGATATGGGGTCAATTAATTAATTATCAATTAATTAATCAATTGTAAAGCACTCCCAGCTCCTCAGAAGAATGAAATAGTGAAAGGAGACAGTGATATCAGTTGTTCCAGACTATTTTTAGCCTGGGAGAGAAGAGGTTCACAGCGTCCAAGTTATTTGGTAAGCGTGGCTGGAATTTTGCTTTGAGGATTCATGTTGTCTTGTGGCATTTTTATACAAATGAACAGTCATATTACTTCCTTGCCATTACTTTATTGCCCTCTCAGTTCTCCCAGCTATCTTGGTTACATCACTGTTTACAAGTCTCTATACTGAATACCTGTTTAATGAAGAACCATATTTCATTGTCCTCCAAAATGCTGTGGAGGTAGGAATGAGTGACGGAGTGAGTGAGTGAGTATGGTGTGTGGTGTCATCATTCAAGGTTCCTGGGTTACTGAGTTTGCAAGCACCATTCAATATGATTTTCTTCACTAACTTCCCCTTCTCTTGGGTTGGGTTGGATTTATTCGGGTTGTGTTTAATCACCATCGTACAGTTCTGTTTTTTAAAGAGTAAGGCTTATAAATACTATTTTCCCCCTTCATAATATTTTTTCTAATTACATGTAAAAACAATTTTTAACATTCTTTTTCAAAAAATTTCTGAGTTCCAAATTTTCTCCCTCCTCTCCCCTCCCCCTCATTGAGAAAGGCAAGCAATTTGATATAGGTTATATATGTATACACTCTTTTTAAAAGAATGTATAGTACATAATGACAAATTTCATGGGATCATGCATTCAGCATGGCCTAGTGGATAAAGTACTGATCTGGCAATCAGAGAGGCATGGGTTCAAATCCTACTTCAAATACCACCTGAGAGACCCTGGGTAAGTCACTGAACTTCAAGGAGCCTCAGTGTCCTTCTCTGTAAAAGTCAATAAGCATTTATTAAGCATCTACTATGTGAGGACAGCTAGGTAGATAAAGCACTGGCCTTGGTTGGACTCAGGAGGACCTGAGTTCAAATCCGGCCTCAGACACTTGAAACTTACTAGCTGTGTGATCCTGGGCAAGTAACAACCCCAGTTGTCTCACAAAAAAGAAAGAAAGAAAGAAAAAGAAAATAGAAAAGAAAAAAAAAAGAGTCTACTATGCACTAGGCACTGTGCTGTGCTGAGGATGCCAAAAAAAAGAAAAGGCAGAAGATAGTCCCTGCTCTCAAGGAGCTCACATTCTAATGGGCGGGACAGCATACAGGCAACTATGTACAAGCAAGACATATGCAGGATAAACTGGAGATAATTAACCTAGGGAAGGGGCCAGTATTAAAGGGAATCAGGGAAGCTTCTTTTCAGAAGAGGGATTTTAGAGAAGCCAGGATGAGGCAGCGATGAGGAAGGAGAGAATTCCAGGCATGGGGGAGCAGTCAGCAAAAACAGGGGTAAAATGGGGGTTGGGGTAACAACAGCAGCACTTTCTCCCAAGGTTTGTTGTGAAGGTCAAATAAGTCATGTACACAGACCTTAAAGTTCGATATTGACATCAGGGATTGTTTTGTAGATCTGGAAGAGACCTCAGAGATCATCTAATTAGATCCTTCCATATTACACAGCAGAAAAGGGGCAGAGGAAGTGAGATGACTTGTCCAAGGTCACCTGGGCAGGCATTAGAGCTTGGATTGGATTGAAGCCCAGACTCCACTCTGACTCCAGAGCCAGTGTTCTCCCCGTGGCACCGTGCTCTTAACTCAGGAGGCTGCATTCTCCCGCCAAGGGACTCGGGAGACTGCCCTTCCCCCTCTCCTGCACAGGCTGCCTTAATGGGTAATTTGGGCACAAATCACCAAGCAGGGAACCCAAAGAGTCATTATTTTTAAATGCCTCTGCACTCTTCCTCAGAGCTATGACATAACTGTACCTGTGAAACACTGGGCCTTGATCTGATAGCTCAGTTATCAATGTGTATCCATTATTTCTGATACATTTGAATAGACCCATCCCTTCACTCTTATTATAAAACCATCATTTTAAATGGTTATTTAGTATGCAAGGGACAGAGTGCAGCCCGACAGGGATTTGGTCACAACAGAGAGAGAGAGAGAGAGAGAGAGAGAGAGAGAGAGAGAGAGAGAGTACTGTATTCTAACAGGGGATGGGAGCTTCTAAGTAGGCAAGGAAGATCAGAGGCCTTTTCAGGTCCCCTGCTAAGCCTCAGTTTCCACATCTGTAAAGGAAGACAGGAGAGGATGATCACCAACACTATCCCAAACAACTCTCACATCCTATAAAACCTCTCCCCCTGATATGCCATAGATAATTCTAACACCAAAGTAGGAAAAATCGTCCCCACAGAGGATTGGAATCTGGCTAGCCTCAGGCACTATCCCATTCCCCTGACCCATGATCCCTTCTGTGAAAATTAAAAACCACTGCAACACAAGACTCACATCAAAATCATCACTTGGAGTTAAGCGATCATCACAGTCGACACACTGTTGTTGTTGAGTTATGTCTGAGTCTTCATGGAGAAAGGCATTGCTTGGGCTGGGACTTGGAAGAAGGTAAAGAGGTCAAAAGGGCTTCAAGGAATCTGCATGAGGCAGAACAGGATCCCAGGCTTGGATCCCAGTTCTACCATTTGCAACTTGTGTGACTTTGGATGAGTAGTTTCCTTTATCTGCATCTCAGTATCCTTGTCTGCAAAGTGAATCTGCACAACTGTAGATCTATGGTCCCCATTTGTCCAACAAAGAATGTGGTGGCAACCAGGGCAAGAGCAGCGCTACTCTGCCCCACGCTACTCTGCCCCACACCTCGCTCTCCAGACTTCTCCGCTCCCTGCCAACAGCCTTCTCACCCTGGACATGCCTCTGCCCTGGGGCCCACTTTACTGGAGGTCTGATTTAATTTAATAAAATAGTGTGTACATCCTGAGGTGCAGAGGTCAGCCTTACTGCACTCTGCACTCCTCTCCTTGCTCTCCAAACTTCACCTTCTCAACAACAGCCTTGTCCCCAAACGGGTACCTCTCCCTCTGGGTTTCTTTTATGGATTATTTTGTCTTTATGAGAATGTAAGCTCAAGGGGACTTATTGTCTTTTTTGTTTTTATTAGAATTTCTAGTGCTTAGCACATGGTAAGTGCTTAGTAAATGGTCTGTTTGTCTGTCTACCTACCTACTTATTTATCTATGTATCTGTGTATCTATCATCTATCTATCTATCTATCTATCTATCTATCTATCTATCTATCTATCTATCTATCTATCTATCCTATATGATCTGTCTAACTACCTATCATCTGTCTATCTATAATCTATCTATCTGTCTATCTCTGTCTATCCACTGTCTACCTATTTATCTACTTATGTCCTATCTACTTATCTATGTATCTATTTCTTTCTCTGTCTATCTTCCATCTACCAATTTATCTATCTCCTATCTATGTAGTCATCTATCTACCTACCTATCATCTGTCTGTCTGCCTATCTATCTATGTATCTATCCTATATGCTCTATCTACCTATCATCTATCTATCTATCTATCTATCTATCTATCTATCTATCTATCTATCTATCTATCTATCTATCTATCTATCTATCTATCTATCTATCTATCTAATCATCTATCCATCTATCCTATATGCTCTATCTACCTATTATCCATCCATCTATCCACCCGTCCATCTATCTCTGTCTATCCTCCATCTACCAATTTATTTCCTATCTAGGTACTTATCTATCTATCTACCTACCTATCTATCATCTGTCTGTCTGTCCGTCTGTCTATCTATCTATCTATCTATCTATCTATCTATCTATCTATCCTATATGCTCTGTCTATCTAACTACCTATCATCTGTCTGTCTGTCTGTCTATCTCTGTCTATCCACTGTCTACCTATTTATTTACTTATGTCCTATCTACTTATCTATGTATCTATTTCTTTCTCTGTCTATCCTCTATCTACCACTTTATCTGCTATCTCTGTACTTATCTATCTACCTACCTATCTATCATTTATCTGTCTATCTATCTATCCTGTATGCTCTATCTGCCTATCTACCTACCTATCATATATCTTTCTGTCTACCTCTCTATCTCCCTATCTCTCCTAGGACAGAGGCCAAACCACCCCTGCTATAGTGTTAAAAGGTGCTCCTGGATATCAGACACCGCCTCTTTTCTCACCTCCTTGGTTTCCCTCCCTGGTTTCCCTTAGCCAGAATGTGTCACTTTCACACCTAACCAAATCTAAACATCCTTTGAGTCCCTGCCCAATTTCTCCCTCCCTGAAGAATCCTTTCTCTTCCACCCTCCCGAACCCTTTCCATGCTTCTCTTCTCTTTTTAACTTCTCCAGCACTTAAAGCCTAGACCACAAAGGCATTTGAATGCAAACTTGCTATCTTATGTCTGCCACTATCGCTTGCCTCATCTCTCCATGAAACTTCTAGTTCCTTAAGGTCAGAGACTCCATGTTATCCATCTTCATCTCTCCCATGGCACCTAGCACAGTGCTGAGCATAGAGAAGATGCTTAGAAAATGCTTGTTGACTGATTCCGTGTCAGCAGGGCTGCTGCTGTGTACTCTGTGTACACTTGGCTTCTGGCCCAGGAGGCAGATGGCACAGAGCCTGCTTCTTCTGGAGGGTCTCCTCATCGGGGGACGCATGGCCTCGCCCCTGTGGCTGCAGTCCTCCTTGATCTCTCTGGAGGGAAAATCTAGAAAATTAGGGTTTGGAGGTGGAGAGAGTAAGAGGAAAAGCTTAGCAGAAAGCCTGCTTTGGCTCCAAGGGAGCAGAATCCACTGAAGCTTTCATTTCACCACCACCACTGTTCCATGCCGCAGGCCCCCTTCATTGCTTTCCTGCGATATCACCATCCTGCAGAGCCAGGCCACATTCAGTGTCCCCCTTGCCTTCTGACACCTGGCTCGGCTCCATGGGGCCAGTGACCTTCTTCCATTTTTGTGGTTGTTTGTTCTTTGAATTCTGAAATCCATGCGTCACATGGCAGCATTTTAGGCCTTTCTGTATATGTCTGGAACAGTAGCTAATGTTCATTCACTGATCGCTGATACGAAATGTGTACAGTATTGTTTGTTATGGGCCCAGGGCACCCCAGAAGTTCCCTGGGGGTACATCAAAGAACTTTCTCCTGAAGAAACTAACCCTAAAGACAGACACACCTAAAGAGATAAGTGGAACCAGATCGGACTGAGCTAGCTTCCAGACCTCCACCCTTCATTCTAGTCTCCCTCAACACTGGGGAGATAAGATTAGGTGTGGCTGCTGCCTTTGTGTCCTGAGGAGATGGCCTGAGAGATCTGCAGCCACCCCTCACCCAATTCCCCCAGCCACCACGAGCGGGGGATGGTCCACCCTCACTAAAGGAACTTTCCACAGTCAGATGGTCACCACCCTCTATAAAAGTACCTGCCTGTCTCCTGCTCGAGGAGATTGGTATCTCAGAGCCACCCTCTGTGCCATGCCTTCCTCCCCATGAGAAGTCCAAGGATTTCTCTCCTGGTCTCCCTTCCCTTCCCTTCCTCAGCCCTGAAATAAACTACTATCTTATTCTAACTGCTTTTGTGTGCAAGAGGGTTTAATTCTTTAATGAGGAATTCCTAAGGACCCCAAACCCCTTTCTCAGACCTCTATCCCCTTCCCAAACCCCCTACCCCATTTTCCCCATAACATGTTTGTCTCCCCAAAATAAAGGACTCAGTTTGGGGACAAATGGTCACTGAAGTTGTAATGCTTTTGGAAGTCCTCTTGACAAGAGAGGCAATCAATCAATAAACATAAGTGCTTACTATGTGACAGGCACACAGTACCTCAATGATGGAGATACTAAAATGAAAGCCAAACAGACCCTGCCTTCAAAGAGCTTATATTCAACAAGAGGAAACAACATGTACACATACATGGACCAAGCAAATTCAAGCTAATGTGGGAGGAGAGGCAGGTTGCGGAGAGGCGTAGCAGCTGGCCTCATGTTGTTGATGTTGTTCAGTTATTTCAGTTATGTACGACTCTTCCTGACCCATTTTGGGCTCTTCTTTTTGGCAGAGATTCTGCAGTGGTTTGCCATTTCTTTCTCCAGCTCATTTTACAGATGAGAAACTGAAGCAAACAGGATTAAGTGACTAGCAAGTGTCTAAAGTCAGATTTGAACTCAGGGAGATGAGTCTTCCTGACTCCAGGCCTGGAACTCTGTGCACTATGGCGCCACCTAGCTGCCCTGGCCTCATGTAGGGGTGGCATTTGAACTAAGCACTGAAGGAACTCCAGTAAGTAGAGGAGATGAGAAGGGAACTCCTTCCAAGAATGTGGAACAAACTGCAAAGGCACAGAAAGTAAGCCAGTTTGGCTACAGTGCGTGAAAGTGAGTTATATATAACAAGTTGGGAAAGGAAGGCAGAAGTCATACTGTGAAGGGCTTTAAATCCTAAAGAGAAGAGTTTGTATTTGATCCTAAAAGCAATGGGGAGCCCTGGGAACTTCTTGAGCAGAGCAGGAGAGTGACGTCGACAAAAATGCGCTCCAGGAAAATCACTTTGGCAGAGATGTGGAGCATGGCTTGGATAGGGGAGAGAAGAAAGATGAGGAGACGAATTAGGAGGCTAATGGAAAGAGTTCAGCTTGGCGTAGTAATGAACTGTTAGTGGAGCTGTGCATTTTTGCTCTGAAAACAATTTGGAATTATTCTAGAGAAGTCGATAAACTGTACATCCACTAGGCAGCTATGCAAGGCAAATTAAAGAAGGAAAAAAACACAGGGAAAGGTCTTATATACACAGAAATATTTTCTAGAGTTGCTGTAACCCCTAGAAGATTTTGGATGACTGTATATGCATATGAAAGGGTCAAGAATTAAGGTAGAGGAGACTCTTTTTGTTTGAGCAAATAACCATTACTGGTTTTACAAACTAGCCTTCAGAGATTGGAAATGGGGGGGGTACTTGAAATGTACATCATGTGACAATGGGGGTGGGGGTTGGTGAAAGAAGAATAGGGAAGGTGGGGGATGAATACATATGGGAATTCACACCATGGGGTGATCTCAGACTGAAGGCTCCACCTAAGAAACCTGTGTCCAAAGGAAATATTAAGCCTGAGGGCACTTGCCATCTGGGAGCCTAGGGCTGAGATCCCCTTCTGGGGATACAGGAGACTGGAGAACCGGGAGTACCAAGGTTCTAAGGGAACTGGACTGGATAGCTTTTTTTTTTTTCAGGACCTAAAAGCAAGGGTTTTCTGCCCTTTCTGAAAGAATTGGGAAAACTCTATGGGTTTTATTTAAATTGAAACATTATGGAAGCTACCACTGCTTCCCTTGAAGAGATAACCAAGGATTTCAGCTGAGCCAGAAGCCCAAAACTACACGTCCAGCTGAGCAGCATCTGGAAGAGTGGAGCATGATGGAGTAACGTCTGGAAGAAACTACCTGAAAGAGGCATCCAGGGGAGACCACATGTCCAGGAGAAAGCCGACCTCCTGAGATCGGCAGCGGCATCACCAGAAGGCATCCAACCCATTGCTACATTATCAGAAGCAGGAGATGGCCTTCTTGTAAATGCCCTTCCCCGTGGGCAACTTGGCTACGGATGTTCTCTACGTGTGTACCATAGTCCCAAGTGTTACTAATGTGTGTTTTTCCATTTGTATTCTCTGTATGTATCCATTCTTTCCCCCTGATACTGTGAGCATTCATGGGAAATTGTATTCCAGGCTTATGGGAAAAATATTTTCCCGCTAATTTTCTTAACCATGTCATTTCATTAAATATCTTCTCTTTGAACTCATTTTTTTCCTCTGGCTTAGGTAAACACATTGGTAGGGACTCGTAAGTGATATTTTTAGAGGATGTGAACCCACAGGAAACTTTGAACCTGGGATAGCCAGTCCCTGGGAGACTTGCCCCTCCAGTTAGGGGATGTTTCTGCATTATATGTTTATAGCATCACTTTATGTGGCAGCAGAGACCAGGAAACAAAACAGAAACTCATTGATTGGGACATGGCTGAACAAATTGTGTTATATGAATATAATGGAATATGATTTCACCATAAGAAATGGTTGTGGGCCCAAAGTACCTCAGAAGTTCTCTGGGGCACATCAAGGAATCTTGTCCTTGAGAAACTAAACCAGACGACAGATACACCTAGAGAGAAAAGTGGAACCAGATCGGACTGAGCTAGCTTTGGGACCTCCACCCTTACTGAACAGCAACATCAGGGATATCTATGGAAACTGATACTGATGCCTGCTACAAAGCGATCTTTATACTCTACTCTTCCCCCCCCCCAAACCCACACTTCTATTATACATTGAAAACACAGTCTGGCCCCGGTGTGCAGACTGATTTTGTATTTACTCTCCTTTGTATATGCTATGTTGCAGCCTAACTGGTCTCTATGCTATTTATCCATATACAAAATCCCTTCGTCCAGTTTCATCCCATTTTGTGGGCAGTCTGCTACGTCAGTATGTTCATGAACTCTCTTCATCTCTGCCTTCTAGACACCTTCAAAGCTAGTTCTGGTCTGCTCTGAGACCTTTTTGGTGCTTCTTAGTGTTATGGACCTAGAGCACCCCAGAAGTTCTCTGGGGGTACATCAAAGAACCTTTTCCTTGAGAAACTAAACCAAAGGACAGACACACCTCAAGAGATCAGTGGAACCCGATGGGGACCGAGTTAGCCCCAGGACTACCACCCTTCATTTCAGTCTCTCCCACCCCTCAGGGAGATAAGATTAGGTGTGGCTGGTGCCTTTGTGGCATGGGGAGGACAGAGATGGCTTGAAAGATCCGGAGCCAGCCCTTACCCAACTTCCCCCAACCACCATCAGTGGGGGATGGTCCTCCCCCAATAAGAGAACTTTCCACAGTCAGATGATCACCCCCATCAATCCTCTATAAAAGGATTTCCCTGTCTCCTCGAGGAGAAAGGTATCTCAGAGAGCCATGCCTCTGTGCCATGCCTTCTCACCATGAGAAGTCCAAGGATTTCTTTCTTGGGTTCCTTTCCCTAGCACCTAAATGAATTATTATTTTACTCTAATTGGATTTGTGTGCAAGAGGCTATAATTCTTTAAAGAAGAATTCCTAAGGACCCCTACCCCAAACCCCCACTATTATTCTCATAACAACGTGAAGAATTCAGGGAAACTCAGGACTTGTATGAACTGATGCAGAGTGAAGTCAGCAAAATAAAGAGAACAAAGTATATAGTGGTCACAATGATGTAAAGGAAAACCACATTGAAAGACATCAGAGCTCTGTCTGATTAACAAATGCAGTCACCAATCATTACTTCAGAGACCTAACAGTGAAGTATGCCTTCCTCCTCTCAGCAGAGAAGTGGTGGATTATAAGTGTACAATGACGTGTATGTCATCGAGCATGGCCAATCTGTTATTGATTTTGCTTCCTTTTATTCTTTTTAATTTAATTTAACTTTCAGTTCCAGATTCTCTTCCTCCCCACCCCACCTCCTACGCTACCAATCAAGAAGGCCAAAGATACAAAACTCATTACAAATATGAAGTCATGCAAAATAAATTTCTACATTAGCCATGTTCTGAGAGACAGAGAGACAGAGAGACAGAGAGACAGAGAGACAGAGAGAGAGAGAAGAAGAAGAAGAAGAAGAAGAAGAAGAAGAAGAAATATGCTTCAATCTGTATTCCAAGTCTAACAGGTCTCTATCTAGAGATAGACAGCATTTTTCATCATTAATCCTTTGGAATTGTGTGGGTTATCATATGGATCAGTTACAAAGTTTTTCATAGTTAGCTTTACAATATGGCTGTTACTGTGCAAATTATTCTGGTTCTGTTTACTGTACTTTGTCTCAGTTCATACAAGTCTTCCCAGGTCCTTCTGAAACAATCCCTTATATAATTTCTTCTAGCAGAATAGTATTCCATCACATTCATATATCATAACTTGTTTGATCATTGCCCAATTGATGGGCATCCCCTCAGTTTCCAATCCTTTGCCACCACAAAAAGAACTGCTATGTATAAATGGTTTTTGTTATGGGGTTGGGAAATTGAGACTATTAAAGTTTAAACTGGTCAGCTAAACTAAAGGACATGGGTCTTCTCCTTGAGAAGCTAAACTGAAGGAAGAACACACCTTGAGAAGCAAGAGAGATAAGCCTATTAGGTATGGCTGCTGCCTAAGTGGTGCCAAGGGGACAGAGATAGCTCCAGAAATCAAAACAACCCACCCTCAGGTGATCACCTCCATCTACCATCTATAATAGCTTTTGCCTTTCTCCTGTTCGAGGAGATAGGTATCTCAGAGAACCATGTCTCTGAAACTATCTCCCCTCCAGAGAAGTTTGACTTCTCTCTTGGTCTCCTTTCTCTAGTGCCTAAATAAAAGATTAATTTATTCTAATTGGATTTGTGTGTGGAGAGGGTGTAATTCTTTAAAGAGGAATACTTAAGAACCCCCACCATAAATTTTCCCCGTGACAGTTTTGTTCATATAGGTCTTTTTCCTTTTTTTTTTTCCTTTGATCTCTTTGGGGTAAAGACCTAGTAGGGGTATTGTTGGGTCAAAGGGTATGTGCCATTTAATAACTCTTTGGGCGTGGTTCTAAATTGCTTTCCAGAATCATTAGACTACTTCACAACTCCAACAACAGCACTCTAGCTACCTATTTTTCCACATCCCCCCCAGAATTAGTCATTTTAACCAATCTGATGGGTGTGAATTGTTTTAATTTGCATTTCTCTAATTATTAATGATTTAGAGCATTTTTAATATGATTAATGATAGCTTTGATTTCTTCCTCTAAAAAGTGCCTGTTCATATCCTTTGAGCATTTATCAATTTAACTATTCTCCTTTGTTGCCAGGGAGGACTCTATTGCTGGGGCAGGGGTGGGGTAAGGAATGGAGTCATTGAAAAGTGAAAATGATGTTTTTAAAAAGAGCCTCAATAGAAGATTTTTAAAAAGTATTTCCGTGAGCTTGTGAAAAACTAAAATGGTGACGTCTCATCCTAGCTACTGGGGAGAAATACAACCATTCCTCCTCCCCCTCCATTCAGCAGCTATGAAAGACTCAAGTAAAGGAAGTCTGCCTTTTGTGATCCGGGCCTGTCCTCCCATCTCTAGCAGAGGCACTTTGGGTCAGAGGGCCCCTCCCATCAGGCATGCGGTGCATAGTTAATCAAAAGAGGAAAGCAGCCTTTTTTTCTCTTGGCAAAGGGGCCTATGACAGAACCCCAGAACAAATGCACTGCTCAGAGGCCATAAGGCAGACTGATTTCCAAAAGCATGGTACACTTGTGCACAAGATTTCCATTCCCCCTCTGCTCTAGTCATCAATATGGTCTGAAATGTGTCCACGTCCAGCACAAATGACACTGGATTCCTTCCGATTGGCATTCCCAATGACATTATTGAGAAATCAGCACATGGGGCACTGCGAAGAAAAGTCTGGCCCTGAATACTTCTCAATAATGTGGGCTCTCTGAAGGGTTGGCATTCTGACAGAAAGAGGGAAAGGACAATTTATGAGCATGGCAGATCTGGGCTCAATGTGAAGGAAAAGTCCTAATGTCTAAGGCTGTGCCCATGTGAACAGGATCCACTCACAAACAGTGTTTAAGCAAACTGGGCATCCACTTGCCCAGGCTGCTGGTATAAGAGATTCTCTCCAGGATCTGGTTGGACAAGATGACTTCTGAAGTCCGAATTCCTTCTAAGGAATTCTATGTCTATGAGAATAAGCCCATGGAAGTTATGGGATTTTGTTGACATTTGACTGCGCAATGGTGTTTTGATCATATAAAATAAAATTCACTCATTCATTTATTCATCCATTCACTCAGTATTTACACCATGTGCATAAGACTATACTAGGCACAGTAGTAGGACAAAAAGAAATGTAAGACTTGGTTCTCACTCTTCCGAGCTCACAGTCTCTGGGAGGCAGGGAAGAAGGGGTCAAAATAAGCATACCAAATAATTAAAAGAAAATTGGATATGCAAATGGTAATAAATAATAGACTCCATATAGTCTAGTTACACTAACGATAACACTACCTTGCCTCTTGTTGTAGAAGCAATATCTACCCAATGGAGGTGAGACTCATTTTTCTTACAATTATTTTTATATTATTTATAATAATTATTTATATACAATTTACAATATACTTCATCATTTTCCCTAAATTTTCTTTATATTAATTCCATACCTGTCATGCTGAAACCATCTTTGAGACTTACTTGGTCGGGGCAACTAGGTGGCGCAGTTGGATAAAGCACTGGCCCTGGATTCAGGAGGACCTGAGTTCAAATCCGACCTCAGACACTTGACACTTACTAGCTGTGTGACCCTGGGCAAGTCACTTAACCTCAATTGCCCCGCAAAAAAAGAGAGAAAGAAAGAAAGAAAGAAAGAAAGAAAGAAAGAAAGAAAGAAAGAAAGAAAGAAAGAAAGAAAGAAAGAAAGAAAGGAGACTTAATTGTTCTAGGAGGCTAAAGTTCAAACCACTGACATAGCTTTCTAGTGATCTAAGTTCAAAAGCCAACCCATAAGGAATTAGGAGTTAGCTCCTGTATCGGTCTGTCTGAAAAGTCACTGAAGCTCTGTGTTGTTCAGTCATTTCAGTTGTGTCTGACTCTTCATGACCCCATTTGGAGTTTTCTTGGCAAAAATACTACAGCAGTTTGCCATTTCCTTCTCGGGTTCATTTTACAGATGAAGAAACTGAGACAAAAAAGGTTAAATGACTTGCCCAGGGTCACAAAGCTAGTGAGTATAAATCAATACTGTGTATTTTCTGAGCATCCTTTCCACTCTATAGCTAATGGGACTTTTTTTTTTAACTCTTAAAGCATCAACAAATGTATCATTTCATTTTGGGGGGGGGCAGGGCAATGAGGGTTAAGTGACTTGCCCAGGGTCACACAGCTAGTATCATTTCATTTTAATCCAGAACAACTAGAATCACACCTGGCCTACAATACATTTGTATGACGCTTTATAGTTTTCAAAATATGTCCTCGTATATATGTCAGGTCATTTTTTTCTCTCTATGTCTTAACTTCTTACAGTCCCCTTTTCATTCCCTCTTTCCTTTGATACTCTTCTTTTCTTCCTTCTTCCTCTTTATCTCTTACCCAGACATAAAAAAATGAAACCAAAATATATTTTTCCAATATTTATTGTATTCTAAGGGAAAGAGGAAAACTTTATGTTCTGTTTTTAAAAGTTGGAGAGCCGATTTTTTTTTTAAAGCCCTAAAGTTGGGCCTTGATTTTTTAAAATCTAGATTAGTAATTCTCAATTTTAATCATTATCCTTGCCATACACATATACTGTTATGGGGGTTGGAAAACTGGCCCACTAGCTAAAGGATGAATACACCTGGAGAAATAAGAGAGATAAGCCACAGCTGCTGCCTGATCTGCACCAGGGGACAGACAGAGAGAACTCCAGAAGTCCTCTCATTCAAGTCTTCTCTCAAGCTTTACCCACCCCCAAGGGGAACTTTTCATTGTCAAGTAGTGACCCCATCTGGTCACCCCATGACCATATATAAAAGCTATGGCCTTGTGACAGCTAGGTGGTACGGTGGAAAGAGCACTGGCTTTGGATTCAGGAGGACCTGAGTTCAAATCCGGCCTCAGACACTTAACACTACCTGTGTGACCCTGGGCAAGTCACTTAACACCAATTGCTTCACAAAAAAAAAAATTAAAAAAAATAAAAAAGCTATGGCCTTTCTCCCATTTGAAGAGATAGGTATCTCACAGAACATCTTTCTGAACCATCTCCCCTTGAGAAAAGTTTGGCTTCTCTCTTGGTCTCCTTTCTCTAGTGCCTAAATAAAAGATTATTTTATTCTAATTGGATTTGTGTGCAAGGACTCCCACCAACCCATTTCCCCTGTGACACATACCTTTATGCTCTTCATATCCCCTTCGGTGATCAAATCATAAGTGGTGCATTATTACCATTTTACAGCTGAGGAAACTGAGGCGGACATGGCATGAATTATCCAAGTTCACACAGCTAGTGAGTGATAGAACTAGAACTCTCACTTGGGCCTTCTGTTCCCTAATCCACCGCTATTTCTACTACACGATTTGAGGGCAGGTAGGTGGCACAGTGGATAGAGTGCCAGACCTGGAGTCAGGAAGATTGAGTTCAAATCTGGCCTCAGACCCTTACTATCTGTGTGACCCTGGGCAAGTCACTTATCCCTGTTTGCTTCAGTTTCCTCATCTGTAAAATGAACTGGAGAAGGAAATAGTAAACCACTCCAGTAATCTGGACAAGAAACCCCAAATGGAGTCATAAAGAGTTGGACACAACTGAAATTCTTGAGCAACAACAAACTAAAAATTGGGGGTGGGGAGGGGTGGTATGTATGTGATCTTACCTATTATCATATCTTGTTCTCCAGGAAGAGAATGACTTTTTTTTCCAAGCCACCCAATCCAGGCTATGTTGTGAGCCTCCATACTTCTGCCTTCCAATTTAAGGCTCCTTTCAGCCATCCAAGACAGGGCCATGTTGGTTATGTTTTCCAGAAAGAAGCATTCGTTGTGATTAAGTGTGTAGGCGGTTGTGGGGGTGGGCGGGGGATATTACACAGGCTTCCCGGTGCCAAGTAAATACACCGTAAGATGTTCCTAGCCTAATTGCATAGAAAGATCAAAGATCAGAGAACCAATGGGTTCCTGGAAGACTTTTCCCTCTATCAATGAAAGCTGATTTACATACATTATCTCATTTGACCCTTAATACTGCTGAGATAGACATTACAGGTACTGTACAGAAGATGAAACTGAGTCTCACAGAGGTGAGCGACTGGCTGTGTAAGTCGGGGTTTGAACCCAGTCGTTCCTGACTCCCAAATCCAGCACTCTATACACTACACCATGCTGGGCTATCTAAGGAAACGAGGAGAAAAGAACTGAGTTCAGATTGAGCCAACTCTAGGGTACAGCAAATCCCAGCGATGGATTCAGGCCTCTTATTTGGGAGAAGATGGCCCCACTCTCAAGCTGTGGGAGAGTGACTCAGAAAGATAATAAGCATTTATATAGTGCCTTCTATGTGCCAGGCACTGCACCAAGCACTTTTCACAAATATTTTATCTCGTTTGATTCTTATTTTAACTATGGAAGGTAAATATTAATATCTTCATTTTACAGTTGAGGAAACTGAGGCAAACAGAGGTCACTTGACTTGCCACACAGGGTCATTCAGCTAGTAAGGGTCTAAGGCTGGATTTCAACTCAGATATTTCTGATGCCAAGTTCAGTACTCTGTCCACTGTGCCACCAGGCTGACAGATGGCATGGGGGAGAGGAGGCCTGATGGGTGAGAGTAAATCCTGAAGCTTTTAGGCATATAGCTGGCCTGAATCCACCCCATAGCTACACCTTCACCACCACCATCACCACCACCACTATCATCTCCAAAGCAAAAAGCAATTGAAATTATGCCTCCCAAATTTCCATACACTCACTCCCCATGGTGTATGTTCTTCTCCCCTTAAGGATCATCCTTGTTCGTTTTAACTTCTTTTTGTTTCTCTAGAATTTGTTGGAGTAGGCAGGTGGGCTACAGTAGGACCCCCAAACAATATGATGTCTCTAGGGCTACACCAGCATCACTGTAAGCCGGGTCTCCGATTGTTAGAGGGAGTCAGTGATTGGGAAGTAGAGCCAGCCAAACTAAATGGGATTGTTAGGGCCTCCGATTCAGATGTTTTCTTGCTCTGTTACTGTTTTAAATGGCTCCATCTCCACCCTCCACCCACTCCACCCCCACCCCCAGGAGCTGGAAAGGTTTCATATACAGGTGGCCTTTCCCAAGGCCTGTGTATGCTTTGCTGTTGCATGTCATAGCAAGAGAGATCTTTACAGTCATAACAAAGCCAGGATTTTCTGTGCTTCAGTCTAGAAAAGACAGATTGGCATGACGGGTGGAAGGCTGATCTTGTCATCAGGAAGAACTGTTTTTGAATCTGCCTCTGAATTTTACTCACCTGCTGTCATGGTGGGGTAGGGGTGTGAAATTCAAATGCAGATAGAGACCTTTATTTCTGGACATTTCCAATGTGGGAATTTGTTTTGCTGGACTATGCATGCCTTTGATGAAGGTCCTTCTCCTTCCCTCCTTCCTTCCTTCCTCTTTCCTTCCTTTCTCTTTCCTTCCTTCCTTCCTTTCTTTTTTCTTTCCTTCCTTTCTATCTTCTTTCTTTTTCGCTTTCCTTCTTTCCTCTTTCCTTTTTTCTTCTCTTCCTTCCTTCCTTTCCTTCTTTCATACTTTCTTTTTTTCCATTTGGAGGGGAGAGGCTAGTGAGAGGAATAGATTATAAATGAATATAAAAATAAACAATTTTATTCAAAAAAAACAAAATTAGGGAGAGAAAATAAGTTCAGCACCTATATGATGATTCCCCAGGATGGGAGGTAGGGTAGGGGCTAAGCTGCCAAAGGAGAGGCAAAGCAAATCAAAGGAGAGACAGAACAAATCAAAGCTTAGGTGCTGATCAGTTTGAGGATTTAAACATGGGCAAACACTGCACTTCCAATCCTGGGCAAAATAGGCAACCCAATTAAAAAAAAAAGACAACGAACCCCCCTGTATTTCAATATAACTGGTTTTCTTTGTAGTTTCTTATTTTTACACAGTTAAAAATATTATTCTGAAGAGGGGTTCATGAATCACAAAAAAAAGGTTAAAATCCCTGCTCTTGTGGATCATTTGGGCTAAGGGTGCATATGCGTGTCTGGTGCACTCATGGGCTTGGTTGGCCCAGTGATACCTCCCTTTCCTCCATATATACCTGTGAATGGTTGGGCACCTATGTGCTTTGTTTCTTGGTCTGCCTCCCATCACACATCCATGTTTGACAGACTTCTACTACAGGAGGGGCATGCCGAAGGAAAAGACGGGGAATGCTCCAGGTATAGAGTCTGCACACCTGATAGTCACCTAATGTACCATGTACCAGGAATCCTGAGCAAGGTATTTTGCTCAGCACTCAATGAGCCTGGGAATGGCAGAGCTGGATGAAGTGGGGCCTTGTCCTTTCCCTCCCTTTGGCTTCAGTGGGAGCTGCACCCCTATAATGGCTAACAGTATGGAGCAGGCCGGTTCAGGGTGGTTAAGTTTTGCCATAATTCTGTCCTCTGGAGCAATGAAGACATCCCTCTCCAGCCTGTGTGGGAGAAATGTAATTCAGTTCCCCTTCGCCTACAGAGCACATATTGACTCCTTTTTCTCCTTATGTGGTCAGGAAATGAGTTTCACTGTGTTTTTCACTTGGGGGCTTATTATGCAACTGCTTAAAATATGCAACAGGTTGCAGATATTTACATGACAAGGTTGAAAGGATCACTTTGTTTTTGGAGTAACCTAGTTATGCCAGATTTTGCTGGTTTCGTTTTTAATTTTTTTACATCGCTTTAATGAAGACTTTTTTTCCGTGTGTGGTTTTATTTAATCTCTTAAACTCTTCAAGGGGATTAATATATATGCATATATAGATGTGGCTGTGATTTAATGACATAATTAGCAGCTGCACTTTATAACAAAATCTAAGGTAATTATCACCTCCATAAGACCCTGAGGATTCTCAGCTGCCAAGGTGCTGGTGCTTCTGCCAGAGGCAATGACATCACAAGTGCTTCAGACCAAAGAGACGAAGTCCAGCTGCCGTGATGTCACATGCCGCAGGAGACAACCTTGAGTATCCGCGGCACACAACACTTCCAAGGAACCGATGGAGGAGATTCGGTCACGGGACATCAGCTAGTTGTGTTACTGAACCACGGACACTGGTCTCTTGAACTGGCCTCCTCCAGACACATTGGCCTGATATCTTGCCCAAAATCCTGCACTCAAGCTGAAAAGGTCTTTCCTCAATGATTCCTGACTCCAGGCTTCCTCACCTCAGATAGGAGGAAAGTCCAGCCCAGAGAAGGGAAAGCAATTTGCCAGAGGTCCCTCATAGATTGGCACAAAGCCAGGCCCAGACTGGGCTCCACATCAAGCTTTCTCTGAGCAAGGATCGATTTCCCCAACCAATATGAAACTAATAATGCATTACTTTGGCATTTGGTTGGGGGTATGGGAGGGGATAGTAGTTGATAAGCACCTAGGGGGTGCAGCGGAAAGAACTCTGGGCCTGGAGTCAGGAAGACCCAAGTTCAAATCTAGTCTCAGATACGTATTAGCTGTATGGCCTTGGGTAAGTCACTGAACCTCAGTTTGCCTTGGTTTCCTCATCTCTAAAATGGGAATAATAATAGCATCTACCTCCTAGGGTTGTTGTGAGGATTAAATGAGATCATAATTATAAAGTGCTTAGTACAGTATCTGGAACACAGTAAGCTCTGTGTAGCTATTATTATTTGGTTGCAAGAGAGAAGTCAACTAGTAGAAAGGGAAAGACAGAGACCTTCCCTAGGTTTTTGCTCCTAGCCAGGACCTCTCCGAGAAGGCATCCACTCACGTTTCCATATCACTTATAAGGTGGTATAAACCTCAATATCACTTGTAAGATGGTGTCAACCTCATTTCCAAATCTTTTCCCAACTCTTCAAGAATTTCACAATTATTATGAAGTTAATACTATAATGAGTAAGCTCATTACCAAGTTTGTTATTTAGCAAAAATGTGTAACTTCCAAAATGACCTACTAAACTGAACTCAATGTCATTAACACTGAATTAAGTGAGATTTACATTTTCACATCCCATAGAAATAGTATGGAGGGTGTAGTACATAGAAGGATGGAGAGTTAGGACAACCTGGGTTCAAGTCCTGTTTTCTGACATATACTAACTGTGTGACCCTGGGCAAGTCACCTAATCTCTCAATGTTCCAGGCATCTAAGACTATAAAATGAAGAACAAGTGCTTCTCTGTATCCATGGAAGAAGTTTTCATAGTAAGAATTCCCTAGAGAAATGAAATCATTTGTCTAGCTTCCTTCCACCCACAAAAAATAAATAAATTATTCCAGCTGGGAAACTTATAGAACTTTGGGTACCTCTCTGGGATTCAGTTTCTTCATCTGTAAAATCAGGGGGTCGGACTAGATGATCTGTAATGTCCCCTCCAACTTTGTTTACAATAGCTTCTGTTTGTTCCTCTCACCCCTAGAAGCACCAGACTGGGAGTCAACAGGACTTTAATTCTAGCCCCAGTTCTGACATCATCCTCATTCTCATCATATAGTACTTACTATGTAACAGGCACAATTAGTATCCCATTTGGTCCATTATAGCACCTAGGTATTGCAGTGGATAGAGTGCTGGACCTGGAGTCAGGAAGACTCATCTTCCTGAGTTCAAATCTGGCCTCAGACACTAGCTGTGTGACCCTGGGCAAGTCACTTAACCCTGTTTGCTTCAATTTCCTCATATGTAAAATGAGTTACAGAAGGAAATAGCAGACTACTCCAGTATCTTTGCCAAGAAAACTCTAAATGGGGTCATGAAGAACCAGACAACAGCAACAACAATAAAATACTATTATGATTCAGCTCATTGACTTGGGAGATCATGAGGGAGGTAGCAACTCTGGTAGGTAGGTGTTATTATTATCCCCATTTTATAGATGAGGAAACTGAGGTGAGCAGGGTAAAGTGACTTGCTCAGGGTAACACAGCTAGTAGGTTTCTCTGAGACCATATTTGAACTCAGGTATTCTTGACTCCAGGCCTGGCACTCCATCTGCTCTGCCACTAAGCTGTCCCTAATATCATTTAAAGGATGTCTTAAGCAAGGCTCACCTCAATTTCTTCTATAAAATGCTGATAATATTGCTCTGACTTTCCTCGCATGTGTTGTGAAGTATAAAAGATATACAGTCATCCCTTCCACATGGCAACTTTTCCCATCACAGTTTTGCTATATCATGGGTCACTATAAGAAATGGGAATTTTAGGGGAGTTTTACAGAAGCCACAGACAACCTGCAAAGGCCAGTAAATGACCCAGAAAAAGTTTAGAAACTCAGAAATACATAAAATATATGTATAGTATTGTATAAGATCAACATATTTCATCCTTTAATATCATAATAATTCAGATTTCTTCTTTGATACAAAGGGAGAACCAAAAATCTTTTACATGCATTTTCCAAAAGGTGTGCCGTGCTGCACCCCTACCCGATACAATGTGGGAGGTATACCTGTAGAGTGTCTAAAAGGGCTTTCTAGACTATACAGATCTACACAAATGTAAGGGATTGTCGTCGTTGTCATCATTAACCATCCATGATAGACGCAAAGTTCTCTGTTTTGGAATTCCAAAGTACCAACCTGCAGCTGTAGTCAAAGCTAATTTATTCCTCTGTCCCAGAAACTGAAATCACAGAAGCTGAAGGATATTTTGTCATGCATCATGCATTTCAGAGCTAATTCACAATGGAATGAAAATTCTACCTTTTGACATTTCATAGTAATGGGAACAAAAAAATATACACAACTTGGTCTCATTCCCCCCTTTAAATCCCAGAAAACATAAAAGAGCAGGAGGATTCCCATTACAAGTAGCCAAATGTGTTTTTCTTTCACAATACTATAAAACAGCAGAGGGTGCGTCACAGCTCCAGATGACATTCTTGGGTGCCTGGAGGAATTTGTGCTCATACAGATAAACAGAAAAAAGATATACCACCCACCCCCCCAGCTATCCCCACAGATATAAGTGGGGGAAAGGGAGAGGGAGAAGTTGAAGAAATAGCCTTGGGGAAGCTAGGTGTCTCAGTGGATAAAACACCAACCCTGGATTCAGGGGGACCTGAGTTCAAATCCGGCCTCAGACACTTAACACTTACTAGCTGTGTGACCCTGGGCAAGTCACTTTACCCTTATTGCCCAGTAAAAGAAAGAAAGAAAGAAAGAAAGAAATAGCCTTGACCTGGGGTCAAGACTCCTGCTTTTGGTTCCAGCCAAGAGGATTCTGGATCATATGGAACAGGAATGAGCCCCGAGTTGCCCAGAGAGGACCCCACGGGGCTCCATCAGTCTCTTCTCCCATCCCTCATTCTATGACTGAACTCTAACATAAGAAATGTAGGAGTTGGGCCAGCCCTGAATTAAGCTCCCCTTCTTGAATAAAGAAGAAGCCTTCATACAGATCATAATCATACAGATCACAGGCTGAGTGTGACAGTCCACAAACAGATCTGGCCTAATCCACTTTCAGCAGATAAGCATGTATTGATCCTGTAGCCCAAATGTCATTTTCAGCCTCACTGGACCCTTCTAGTTGTATTATGAAGAGTATAGGCGTCCCTTCTTTCAAATGTTCAAAAGGGGCTATGGAACTAGGCAGAGCCTTCTTGGTGCATTCATATCCATAGCATCTTCATTTCTGGTCTCCTTACGCTTCACCCCCTCCCCCTGGGTACTCTTGGATCCAATGACACTGGTCTCCTTCCTTGAACAAGGAATTCCATCTCCAGATTCCAGCCTTTTCTCTAGCTGTTCCCCATGCTTGGAATGTTCTCCCTCCTCACCTCTCCCTCCTAGCTAACCTTGGCTTCCTTCAAGTTCCAGCTAACATCTCATCTTCTGCAGGAAGCTTTTCCCAATCCTTCAATTCTGGTGCCTTTCCTCTGTTGATTTCTATGTATCTTGTGCAGAGCTTGTTTGTACCTAGATGTTCACATATTGTCTTCCCCATTCGAATGTAAGCTCCTTGAGGGTAGGGACTATCTTTTGCCTTTCTTTGTATCCTCAAAGCTCAGCACATAGTAGGGGCTTAATAAACATTTTTTTCGACCGACTGACTGGTGTGAAGGAGAGTATCAGCCACTGAATCAAAGCCTTCAACAACCCTCAGGGATTTGGGGCCCAGATAATACTTGAGCATGGGAGACAAAAAGGGGTATTTTGTCAGTTTTAATTTCATTCTCTTATTTCTGAGTAGACATGAATGCCTACTGTGAAGACTTCTTCTGGCCTTCTTCCACCCTGCCCTTTTATTTTTGTTCTGATACCCAAGTGCAACACAACAGATGGAGGCAAGGCCCAGGAGGCAAAGAAGAAAAAATAGAATCCTTGGTCAAGGCTGGGACTAAGGTAAACATAATAACCTTGTATTTGACAAGTATAAAGACTTAAGATTTGGGGAAAACTAATTCATTATTTGTTTTTGTTTTTGTTGTTGTTATTGTTGTTGTTTGGTTTGGTTTTTGGTTTTGGGGGGGTTGTTTTGTTTTTTTCAGGGCAATGAGGGTTAAGTGACTTGCCCAGGGTCACACAGCTAGTAAGTGTCAAGTGTCTGAGGCCGGATTTGAACTCAGGTCCTCCTGAATCCAAGGCCAGTGCTTTATCCACTGTGCCACCTAGCTGCCCCACTAATTCATTATTTGGTAAAAATTGTTGGGAAATCTAGAAAGTAGGATGGGAGAAGCTGGGCACAGTGGGAAGGAAAGTAACCCAGGCCAGAAGGGGGTAATAGGGAGAGGTAATCAAGATTGATTTCACTTTTTTCTTCCTTTGAACTAAGACGATTCTAGGATACCTGGGAAGAGGCTTCTGGGATTTTCTCAATCAATGGAATTCCCAACTGGGCTACTGCCTCTACCAGGGAGCTGCTAATCCAGTGGGGCCTCCTAGCCCAGCACTCTAACCATAATGTCCCACTGCCTCTGAACCCAGAGTATGGTATTCCTTTGTTCTATCACAGTGGATTTCCTTCCCAAGTCAGGAAGTGTTAAAATAGCAAGAGATACCATATCTGAAAGTGAATCCTAAAGAGATCCATAGAGGTCGATCTCCTGGGAAGACAAGGTTTCTAGTCTATTTTCCAAGTGGCTGAGAAATTTATCCCCAGAAGGACAGTGAGTACTCTTGGTAACTTCTCATATCAATGAAGGAGCACCTCGGTTAGTTGACAAGGACACTACTTAGTTAAAAGGAGTTTCAAGAGTTTCTCAGAATTAATAATCTACCACCACTACACTCCCTTCTGAACAAACACTGTCTGGAGACAGGTTAAGACATTTAGAGTCCCTGGACCCTGGAATTTAAGCCTGGCAGGTTTAGGATTATCTTCTAAGTCAGACTCAACCCCTTTGGTTTCTAGTAAAATAGCCCTCCAGGGTGGAAGAGGTAAGGATAGAGATTAGAACTATGATTCCATTGGTAGAGGAAAGTTCCAGGTGAAGAAATGGCCTCTACCAATGCAAGGCAGAACCTTCTCTGCTACTTATAGTCATGTTACTCCAATTAGATTAAAATGTAATGGGAGTTGGGGCAGCTAGGTGGCGCAGTGGATAGAGCACCAGCCCTGGATTCAGGAGGACCTGAGTTCAAATCCAGCCTCAGACATTTAACACTTACTAGCTGTGTGACCCTGGGCAAGTCACTTAAACCCAATTGCCTCACTAAAAAAAAAAAAATGTAATGGGAGTGGGGGGTGCAGAGTACAGGCTGGGACCCAGGTGAACTTTCCTTCTAAACATTCCCTTCCAAAAGCAACTTTAAAATACTGTCTCAAATCCAATTTTGGAGTGGCAGGGCCAACAAAAGGTCAGAGGTAGATTGTTTTCCAACCCAAGAAAACTTAGGATGTCTGTCTACATGGGTAGTATGGAATACTTGGGTGGGCACAGGCTCAAAGTTGGAGGCTGCTGCAACAGCAGCAGTTTGGAGGAGTTCTGAGCCCAGAGACAGTATAGAGGGTCAGACAACTGGTCAGAAAGAGATTACAGGAGACCCTTTGCTGACACTGGGTGCAGCTGGTGCTCACTGGCAACTCTATTGCCCATAAGAAGTTCTGGATCACAGTTTCAGGGCTGAAAGGAGTACTTGTGATAAGTCATAGGGAAGTAGAGGCCCTGGTCACAGTTTTAGGGCTAAAAGAAGCACTAGCACTTGTGGTTACATGAGAGTAAGAGAGCTGGTCAAAATTCTAGGGCAAAGAAGAGCAAAATAGTTCTTGCAGCTGCAAGGAAATAGGGGTCCTTTGGGAATAAGACCAGAGCACAAACCCAAATAACAGTGACCACACCTCTACCAGGATAACACCAACTTAGACGCACCAAAAACTTTCAGACCCCCAGAACTAGTTCTGAAAATAGCAGCATGAAAAAGCCTGAAGCTTGGCACAGTGCTTGCCCACGCCCTGGTGAACAGAGTCCAACTTTAACATAGAGTTTAAAGTGAAGAAATAAGTGGGAAAAATGAGCAAATAACAAAAAAGGAAGTTAACCCTAAAAGGACATTACTAGGGTGGCAGGGAAGACCAAAACATAAATTTAGAAGACGACAACAATTTGAAAACAGCTACAAAGAAAGCCTCAAAGAAAATTCTAATTGAATCCAAGGCCAGCAAGAATCTTTAGAATAGTTAAAGAAAGAGATGAGGGGTAGAGGAAAAATTGGAAAAAGAAGTGGTAGTGATGCAAGAAAATTAGGAAAAGAGAATTAACAGCTTGGTAAAAGAGGCACAAAAAATCCTGAAGAAAACAACATATTAAAGAGAAGAACTAGCCTAGTGGTAAAAGAGACACCAAAATTCACTGAAGAAAATAAGTCCTTAAAAATTAGAATTTGGCAGGGAGGGCAGCTAGGTGGAGCAGTGGATAAAGCACTGGCCCTGGATTCAGGAGGACCAGAGTTCAAATCTAGCCTCAGTCACTTGACACATTACTAGCTGTGTGACCTTGGGCAAGTCACTTAGACCCTCATTGCCTCACCAAAAAAAAAAAAAAATTAGAATTTGGCAAGTGGAAACTAATGACTCCCATGAGACTTCAAGAAACAATAAAACATAGTCAAAAGAATGAAAAAAAAAACCTGAAGAAAATGTGAAATATCTCATTGGAAAAATAACTGACCTCTAAAATAGATCAAGGATAGAGAATTTAAGAATTGTTGGACTACTTGAAAGCCAAGATCAAAAAAAGGGCCTAGACATCATCTTTCAAGAAATTATAAAGGAAAACTGCCCCAGTATCTCAGATCTAGAGGGTTAAGTAGAAATTGAAAGAATCTACTGATCACTTCCTGAAAGAGAACCCAAAATTAAAACTCTCAGGAATAATAGAGTCAAATTCCAGAGCTCCCAGGTCAAGGAGAAAAGATTAGAAGGAGCCAGAAAGAAACAATTCAAATACCATGAAGACAGTCAGGATCACAACAAGATTTAGCATCTTCCACATTAAAGAAACAGAGTGCTTGGAACATGATATTCTGGAAGGCAAAGGAGTTGGGATTACAACCAAGAATAACTACACAGCAAAGTGAGTATAATCCCTTTGGGAGGAGGATGGACATTTAATCAAATATAAGATTTCTAAACATTCTTGATGAAAAGTTCAAAGCTGAATAGAAAATTTGACATTTAACAGAAGATTCAAGAGAAGCATAAAAAGTTAATCATAAAAGAGGAATCATAAGGAACTAAATAAAGTTAGATTGTTTACATTCCTACATGGGAAGATGAAACATGTAACTCTTCAAAACTTTATCTTTATTGGGACACTTAAAAGGTGTCTACATAGACAGAGGTGATGGGTGTGAGTAAGTTATGTTTGAATGATCTAAAAAAGTAGGGATGGGAAAGAAGGATGCACTGAGAGAAGGTAGAAGGGAAAGGCAAAATGGGGAAATTTTCTCACATGAAAGAGGCATGTAAGGAAGAGCTTTTATAGTAGAGGAGAAAATAGAGAGGAGGTGAGTATTGCTTGAACCTCACTCTCATCAGAATTGGTTCAAAGAGGGGAGAACATATAGAGTCAGTTAGGTACAGAAATTTATCTTACCCAATAGGGAAATAGGAGAGAAAGGAGATAAAAGATATAAGGGGGTGATGATGGAAGGAAGGAGGAAGGTTAAGAGAAGCAGTGGTCAGAAGCAAAACAGACTTTTGAGGAGGGACAGGATAAAAAGAGATAAAGGACAAATGGAAGAAAAGGGGATGGAAGGAAATAGACAGTAATCAACTATGAATGTAAATGGGATATGCTCACCCATAAAACAGAAGCAGATAGCAGAATGGATTAGAAACCAGAATCCCACAATATGTTGTTTACAAGAGACACAGTTGGAACAGACACACACAGAGTTAAAATAAAGAGCTAGAGCAGAATCTATTATGCTTCAGTTGAAGTAAAAAAAAAAAAATCAGGGCCAGCAATCATTATCTTTTACAAAGCAAAAGCAAAAATAGACCTATTAAGAGAAATAATCAAGGAAACTTCATTTTACTAAAAGGCACCAGAGACAATCAAGTAATATCAAAAATTCTGATAAAGACCTAATTTCCCAAATATATCAGGAACTGAGTCAATTTTATAAAAATAAGAGCTATCCTCCAATTGACAAATGGTCAAAGGATATGAACAGGCAGAAGAAAAAATGCTCTAAATCACTATTGAGTAGAGAAATGCAAATTAAAACAACCCTGAGGTACCTCCTCACACCTATCAGAAATGACAAATGCCTGAGGAGATGAGGGAAAACAAGTACATAAATTAACTGTTGGTGAAGTAGCAAACTGGTCCAACCACTCTGGAAAACAATCTGGAACTATGCCCAAAGAGCTATAAAACCGTGCATACCCTTTGACCCAGCAATACCACTACTGGCTCTGAGTCTCAAAGAGATCAGAGAAAAAGGAAACAAACTTATGTGTACAAAAATAATTATAGCAGCACTTTTAGTGGTGGCAAAGAATGGGAAATTAAGGGAATGCTAATCAATTAGGGAATGGGCTAAACGAGTTGTGTCAGACAAGTTGTGCTATAAGATATGATGAGGGGGGCAGCTAGGTGGCGAAGTGGATAGAGTACTGGCCCTGGAGTCAGGAGGACCTGCGTTCAAATCTGGCCTCAGACATTTAACACTTGCTAGCTGTGTGACCCTGGGCAAGTCACTTAACCCCAATTGCCTCACTAATGATGAGGGGGGTGGTTTCAGGAAAAAAACAACAAACCAAGGCAAAATCTATATAAACTAATGCAAAGTGAGATAAGAAGAATGGGAAGATCATTGTGCACAGTAGCAGCAATATTATAATGATGATCAACTGAGAGAGATTTGGCTATTCTGATCAATACAAAGATCCAAGACAATTCCAGAGGACTCATTATGGAAAAATGCTATCCACCTCCAGAACAAGAATTGATGAATTCAATGCAAATCGAATTATAATTTTCTCCCTTTTTTTTTTACAATATGGCTAATATGGAAATATGCTTTACATGATTTTACATGTATAATTGATATATCATTTGCCGCCTCAGTGGGTGGGGGAAGGATGGGAGGGAGAGAATCTGGAACTCAAAATTTAAAAAGAAAACAATGTTAAAAATAAATTTTAAAAAATGTTTCAAAAGATTTATTATCTTGTACTCATATGGAATAAATGAAAGTTAACTTGCAAAAAAAATGTAACTGGGGAATGCTTAAGAATATAAATATAAATAAATACAACATAGATAATGTTAATTTATGGTTTTCTAAGTCAGGATAAGGGATCCATTTCTACTTAGGTTTGACAACTCTGGTCTAGAGTGACTTACCCAGAGTCAAGGAGTCGGGACCTATCAAAGGCTGGACTTAAATCCGGGGTTCAGGCCAGTTCTCTATCTACTACATCATACTGCAAGGCTGTGTGTGTGTGTGTGTGTGTGGTGTGGTGTGGTGTGTGTTGAGGGATGGGAGGAGTTCCACCTTCAGAAAAGGAAGGCAAAACATTAGTGATTAGCATCAAGGAATCATAAATAGGTTTGCAGATTCAATTCAATTCAACCAGGACTTATTGAGTGCATACTGTACGTTTCTGCTGTGCTCAAATATTGAGAATACACAGATAATGATGAGATAATTCCTCCCCTCAATGTGCTTATGTTCTCCTAAAGCAATACAACATGTGCACAGATAGGGAAACACAGAATATTTAAAATATGGCCTAGCTACCCATAGGGAAGTTTCAAGGAAGAGCCAGAAAGACACGTCTCTACGTGTGTGTGTGTGTGTGTGTGTGTAGTGTGTGTAGTGTGTGTAGTGTGTGTGTGTGTGTGTATGTGTTTGTGTGCATGCACATTGGAGGAAGAGGAGGAAAATCACAGAGGAGAAACAGAAAATCATCTGTCCCACCGCAGACCCTCCCGCATCATTCCAAGCCTGATGTTGACAAAGCCTGGATTCATGAATTCTTTATAGAGACGAAATAGTTAAAAGCCCGAGCCTCCGTGTCTGGCTGCCAGTTTTGTGTGTGTCATGGAAGATAACAGATGTCTTTCAGGGAGATGTAATTGCTTGAAACTAAACTGGACAAAACCCCAGGAGGCTGCATTAGAGGGAGTGAGCCCTGTGTTGGCAGGGGGATGCCCTATGTGACCCATCGGGCCTTCTTCTCTCTCTCATTTCCATGATCCTTTGACATCATAATAAGCTGGGCTGGCTCTATTGCAATGAGAACCTCTCCCCCCCCAACCCTCACCCCCAGCCCTGTGGGAAGGTAATTATTATATCTGCAATGCTCAAAGAAAGAACTCCTGCTTCTCTTGAAAGACTGGCAACAGGGCTGGCTGGTGGGGGTGGGTGTGGAGGTGGGGGTGGGAAGGCTTTCTGTGTGGAATAGGGAGCTGGGACAATTTCCCAGATGCCTGAGGAGGAGGGACCTCCAAGGGGGTGGGGTGGTTTGTCCAGTGAGAGGGATGGCCTGGGGAAGGCACTGGCCCTTGGAAAGGGACCATATTCCAAAGGCATGAGAACTGTGTCAGAACCCAAAGAACAGCCCTTGGCTCCAATTCAAGCCTGTGTCTGGACTCTGCTGGCACCGGTAGGTGTCACTACAGGAGTAGAAGGGGCTGGAGGGGAAGCCGGAGATGATTGGGGCTGATAAAAATAGAACCCACTCAGTCTTCCCATTGCAGAGTTTGGAAGTCTGATGATTTATAGGGCCGAAGAGCAGACGCTTTTTGGTAAATGTGTTTGTGTTTGCAATGTGTAGCCAACCACCAGCTGGCTCTTTCCAACAAGCAAGGGTGTATGTGTGTGTGTGGCGGGGGGGGGGGGGGGGGGGGGGGGGGCGCGGCACCTTTATGTAACACTCCTCTGATATGAGCTGCAGTCAGGGATTTATACCCTCTTTGAAGTAAATTGTGTCCTGGTGCACCATAGAATGAAAGTTAAGATTTACCATTGCCTGGACATTGGAGACCCCGCTGGAAGCTAGAATAATTAGCATGGCATTTGGCTCACTCCCCTCTGGCTGCACTGGAGAGAAAGGAATGGTAGTTACTAATAGATCTTTGGATCCCTACCCCTGCATTTTGTTGTGGGATTTTCTAAAAAATTTTGTGGGATCCACAATGGCCTCAGACAAATAGATTCAATGCTCAGTTAACAGAGGAGAAGTTTGGGAAGGGAGTGGGCAGTCAGTTCTTAGCAATCTAGAGAAGCCGGCAAAGGGTGCCTTTGGCAGTTTTCCTGGGACTTCCTTCTCCCCATCATTTCCCCATGCTGTGTCCCATTCTCCAAAGTCCTGGTCTGGATAGCCAATAAACTAGTTCTAGTTAAGCAAAGAGGCCACTTTTAGGTACTGAGGAGAATGCAATACCAATATCCCTTCCTTCCCTCAAGGAGCTTACAAACTCAGGGGACAATAGGCCCAGGCACAAATAGATATAATGCAAGTGGAGATGCAATGCATTCACCAAAGTCCCATTTGGTTGCCTCAGCCTGGCTTGGAGGTGGCCCTGGGATCTCAAAAGCTATGCCAGCAGAGATAGGGTCTGACCAAATTGAAAAGACTCATTATGGACCTGACTACAGGACACAGATTGTGTGTGCTTAACCCCTAAGAACAAGTGTAGCAAAATTTTTAAAGGTCCATCAACAAAAGGGAAAAGGTGATTAATTTTTTTCTATCGTAGCAATTCTAGATCATTTAAGGCAGAGAGAGCAGGTTGATTGAGGGATAGAGAAGAAAAGGTAGAACAGAGTGGGGAAAAGAGAAATATTTCAATTCATTTTTGATGATCACAAGATACAATTATATGATCTGAGTTAGAACTCTTAGAGATCATTTTATCCAACCAAACAATTTTTATAGATTTTATAAATTGTATTTCTGGACAACAGCTTAAAATATAGGAATGACAGGTTCCTGCTCAGGGATGAAGTACATCTAACAAGGGGTGTCAATTTTTTTTTTTTTTTTTTGCCAGGAGCCTTCAAAGATGGGAAAGGAAGGAAAATGTCCACCAAGCTAGGTACTGTGAACAGGTACAATGTAGGAAGAAGAATAGCGATAAAAACACCCCCAAACTCCCAAAACAAAATATGTGTAAAATATAAGAAACTAGGAATACTCGTCAGTTCTCAGGGTGGGTTCTCTAACAGATAGCTACTAATAGCTTCAAAGGACTTTGTAGGTCTGTACCTCTAAAACCATAGTTCATGAGCCCCTATCAATCCATTTAACCTTTAATAGCTAGGCACAGGACACAATTCAAAGAAAAGGTATTTCAGGATGACATAGGAAGAAAAATGGCAATAAAATGTTTTCTCCATAAAACTGGGACATACTCTCTCACATGTAAGGGTACATTTCAAACTTGGAGTGAACCCCTTTGCATATGAAAGAAACAGGAATATGGTTGAGGTAGCAAAATAATTATTCCCACAGGGCTTAGCTTTGCCTCTATATGTTTCCTCAGTCAGATGGGAAAGACTGCATTTTAAAACTGAGGAAACCTGAACTCCCTGAGCTGTTTTTGTAATTAATAAGAAAATAAGTATTACCTGGTTTATAGCCTAGTCTTCAAAAATATGGAATTGTAAAGTTAATAAATGAAGCTAAGCTAAGGTGAGGATTCTTACCATTAGCCCTATACTAGGAAGAGTCAAAAGAAAAGGTTAGGTTAAACTCTGTTCTGAGGAGTTTGGCAACTGGGGCTAAGATTCTTTTTACTAGGGAAATAAAAACCATCAGTAACAGCTGAAACTCTGAGGGAACAAAACCCAGTAGGTTTCTAGTGTCCCAAGAAAAAGGTTTTTCTGGTTTTGTTTGATTTTATTTCTAAAAGGGCTGGCTAAAACAGCAATCTTATTTGAGAATATCAGCTGAGGCAGAAATTTGAGGCAGGAGAGATTAAGTCAAGAATTATCCAAAGAGACTTCTCCAGCAGAAAGCAATGTCCAGCAACAACTATCAGAAAAGCAGCTTCCTGAGAAAAGTGAAGCGGTGTCCAGTGGAAGCTAGACAGTATGGAAAAACATGGCCATCAAACAGAGACTGTGATACCATTATCAGAAGCAGCACAATGATGTAGTAAGAAGACAGAAGCATAAGAATTCCTAGTGTCATAGGCATGGATTGACCTTCTACAATCTGGTCCCTACATTTGTACCTCTCCATTTCAGCACCCTGGTCATTCATGTTCCTGTTGTTCTCTCCCTTCGGGAGATCTCCCTAAAGAAAATCTGAATCCAAGCATCTTCATCTCTCAAAGCTTGATGTCAGAAGACCAGGATCTCTCCTCTCTTGAACTATTGCCAACTTTGCCCCTCACACAGTATTGAGAAATCGATCTCCACTAGTGAGGAGAGTCTAAGTCTGTTCCTCCCACTGATGCTGTGTCAGGGAGAGTGCACCCCAGGTTTATGAAAGAAATATTTTATTGCTATTTTTCTAACTGTGCTGTTGTACTAAATACCTTTTGTTTTTAACTAATTGTATTCTCTGGCTGACTATTAAAGGTAAAGACATCAATAAAGGCTCAAGACCTTTATAGCATTAGGGGAGTATAGTCACAGGGTACTTTGTATCTGGGGTATGTGTCCTGCTGGAGTATCTCCCCTGAGAGTTGAGAAGGGTCAATGTGCCCAGAAGCTACACAAGAACGGAACCAGCCCCCAACCAAAAATGCCTTTATACAAATTTTAAAAGTTTAGGTAGTAAGCAAGGAGAACAAAAGATCCTGAGCCAAGGAAGTAAACAACCTCATAGGTGTCCCTAAGGATTGAGAGGATGGAAGCTCTGACTGAAATATTATTATAAGGATACACTTTAGTCAAAAGGAACAGAATAAGTAAAAGAGGGAGGGGGTGGCATTGTATATTAAGAAGATATCTATTCATGTGAGGATGAATACAAAAGCAGGGCAATGTCCTGTCAGAATAGGGTCAGGAAAACTAAAGCTATGAATGAACTGTGGCTAACAGTGAATGCTAAAGACAACAAAGGGAGGGAGGAGAGAGAAGGATCAAAGAAGGAATAGGACTGCTGCTAGGGTGCACAGGACAATTACAAGGGATGATGGACAGGGGGCAAAGCAGCTGAATTCAATTCTTCTGTCTTTTCTACCAAGGAGAATGATCTTAGGACTTGAAAGGGAAAGATGCAAATGGCTAATCAGGAGTTAAAACCTAAGATTAAAAGGCATCTATCTGTCCTGTGTTCAAGTTACCTGGCCCTGATTAAAAAAGAATTCGAGGGAATGAAAATATGGGTCTGTTTGATTGCTGAGTCACTAACAATGATCTTTGGAGGATCCTGAAGAATAATTGAGGCATTGAAAGATTCGGGAAGGGAAAATGTGATCTAGCCTGGCCTCCTTCTCCATCCCCATCTCCCAACTCCAGGTATTTTCTGTGACTGTCCCCCATGCCTTGCTCCCTCCTCATTTTTTGTTGTTGTTTGTCCTTTGTTCCCCAAGAAGACCACGGCATTGGGGTGGTGTCATGACTTGCACTGAATTGGATTTAAGTGAAAGAGGGCTATGTAAGGTCACCAACCTCATTCTCTTCTCCAGAGCCTTCTGGGTCCAGGGGCAAGATAAGCATTAGGTCAACTAGAGATGGCCCTGGATGTTTAAGTCATTTGGGGTTAAGTGACTTGCCCAGGGTCACACAGCTAGTAAGTATCTGAGATCATATGTGAAGTTAGGTCCTCTTGACTCCAGGGCCAGTACTCTATCTACTTTGCCTCCTAGCTGCCCCCCTTCCTTCACATACCTGCCTCCTGGCTTCCCCACTTTCCTTCAAGTCTTTAACTAAAGTCTGAGTTTCTGCATGGTCTTCACCAATCTCCTATAATGCCAGCTCCTTCCCTTGATTATTTCCAATTTATCCTATTCATATCTTGTTAGTACACAGTTGTTAACATGTTGGCTCCTTCAATATCATGTGAGCTCCTTGAGATCAGGGGCTATCTTTCACCTTCTTGGTATACCCAGTGCTTAGCACAGTGCCTGGCATATAGTAGGTGCTTACTAAATGTTTTTGACTGATTTTCGAAAGATAAACAAGTCGGGGAGGAAGATCTATAAACTATTGACCAATCGGCTTGTCTTTGATTTCTGAAAAAATCCAGAATGTATTTTAGCCACTTAAAATTATCTTTTTAGGGGGCAGTTAGGTGGCGCAGTGGATAGAGCACTGGCCTTGGAATCAGGAGTACCTGAGTTCAAATCCGGCCTCAGACACTTAACACACACTTACTAGCTGTGTGACCCTGGGCAAGTCACTTAACCCCAATTGCCTCACTAAAAAAAAAATTATCTTTTTACTGATATATTAATATTAGTTATTTCCAAATATATTTCTTTCCCTTTATCCCAACCCTACCCAGTGAGATAAAGTTGGGTGGTTTTTTTTTAGTGGAAAAAATTCACTTGACTGAGGTTCCTGGGCCTTTTCTATTCCACAAACCGACCAACCCCTTTTCTACTCTCCTGAGAGCCTTAGATTTCCTCCTTAGGGGAGCAAGGAAAAAAGCATTTATGAAATTCCTACTATGTTCCAGGCATAGTATGAAGTGCTTTATAAATATTCTCTCATTTAATCCCCATAACAACCCTGGGAGGTAGGTGCTGTTGTCATCCCCATTTTATAATTGAGGAAGCCAAGGCAAACAAGATTAAGTGACTGCTCAGTAGTAAATATCCAAGGCTGGATTTGAACACAGATCTTCCAGACTCTAGGCCCAGCATTCAATCTAGAATGCCACCTCCCTCTCTCTGTCTTAGTAAATGTATCATGATCTTAAAAGGGCATGACTTCATCCTTCAGTAAACCAATGATTAATGATGCTCTAATTACTTCTACCTGGAGCAAGAACACATCTCCTAGAGGTGTAACAGAACAAAGGGTGAGCAGTGCATGTGATCTTTTTACTTGTTTAAAACCACAACATTTCATTGTCTGTCGCCAATCCAATAACATTCTATCATTTTATCAGCTGGTGGGAGAATGGTGGGATCAATTCTTCAAGGATTCCCTGATCACTCAATCACCCTTACACTATACTTTTTTTAAAAAATCTGTTTTTCACTCTTATCCTCCATTGAGAAAGTTCATGGTTGTCCCATGGGGATGGTGATGGGGATGGATTAAAGAGAAGACTTATTAATATTGGGCTTCAGTTTATGTCATTTCACTTCTCTCTTCAGGCAAAGGTTTTGTTTGTTTGTTTGGCTGGGCAATGAAAGTTAAGTGACTTGCCCAGGGTCACAAAGCTAGTAAGTGTCAAGTGTCTGAGGCCAGATTTGGCCTCTGGTCCTTCTCAATCCAGGGCCAATGCTTTATCCACTGCACCACCTAGCTGCCCCCCAGGCAAAGTTTTAAGAGTCAGATAGGTTGGCCAGAGAGCCATCCTAGAAGCTGGGAAGACTTGAGTTCAAGTCTTGTCTCTAATACTAGCCACCTGTGTGACCCCCGGCAAGTTACTTAACTTCTACAATGCTCTGGGCAACTTTCTAAGATTATAAATTGTGGGGGCAGCTAGGTGGTGGCAATGGATAAAGCACTGGCCCTGGATTCAGGAGGACCTGAGTTCAAATTCGGCCTTGGACACTTGACATTTACTAGCTGTGTGACCCTGGGCAAGTCACTTAACCCTCATTGCCCCTCAAAAAAAAAAACCCAATAGGGATGGCAGCTTCTACACTCCCACCTATTCTACATTGTAAGCAAACTTGCTCATTGGTCTTGAAAAAAAAGTTTATAAGTTGCAAAAAGTTGCTCGCCTGCATTGGCGGAGGGAGTTTCCTCACTTGGCAGCTCCCTAAATGAATAAAATCACAGCCCAGGCCCTATTCCTAGCATCAGAAACACTCAGCTCCATTCTTCCCTTCTCCAGCCATGGCATTTTGTTATTTTGTTCAGGTTGCCTTACCTGCAGGGAGTGGGGTGGCTCTTAAAGAGACAATTCCGAACTATTCAAACAGTCTACACCTTTGTACTCTGTTGCCTTGTGGACTTTAAGAGCAGAGAGTAACAATAGATGGCATAAATCCCTCTTGCCACTGCCAGACATGGCAGAGTAGGTATTGCCAAGTTAAATTCTAAGTTATAACAGGGTTTCTAGTCACCCCAGGACTTCCTCTTGCAATAACATCATCTAAGATCTCAATTCTTAAACTATGGGGCTCCAGCAATACCACTGCTAGGTCTGTATCCCAAAGAGAACATAAAAAGGGAAAAGGACCCACACATACAAAAATATTTATAGCTGCTCTTTTTGTGGTGGCAAAGATTTGGAAATTGAGGTAACACCCATCAATTGGGGAATGGCTGAACAAGTTGTGGTATATGACTATAATAGAATACTATTGTGTTGCAAGAAATGATGAGCAGGCAGATTTCAGAAAAACCTGGAAAGACTTACATGAATTGATGCTGAGTGAAATGAGCAGAACCAGGAGAACATTGTACACAGTAACAGCAATGTTGTCTGATGGTAAACTGTGATAGATTTAACTCTTCTCAGCAATACAATGATCCAAGACAATTTCAAAAGACTCAAATGGAAAATGCTCTCCACATCCAGAAAAAGACCTATGGAGTCCAAATGCAGATTGAAGCATACTACTTTCACTTTTGTTGTTGCTCTGTTGTTGTTTCTTGTGGTGTTTTTTTTTCCTTTTTGTTCTGATTCTTTTCTCACAACACGACTAATGCGGAAATATATTTAACATGATTGAAATGTATAACCTATATCAAATTACTTGCTGGCTTTGGGAGGGAGGGGTGGGAAGGAAGGGAGGGAGAAAAATTTCGAACTCAGAATCTTACAAAAATGAATGTTGGGGGGCAGCTAGGTGGCACAGTGGATAGAGCACCGGCCCTGGAATCAGGAGGACCTGAGTTCAAATATGGCCTCAGACACTTAACACTTAGTAGCTGTGTGACCTGGGGCAAGTCACTTAACCCCAATTGTCTCACTAAAAAAAAAAAAAAGAATGTTGAAAACTACATGTAATTAGAAAAAATAAAATAAAATACCATTAAATTTTTAAAAAATAAATTGTGGGGGGCAGCTAGATGGCACAGTGGATAGAGCACCGGCCCTGGATTCAGGAGTACCTGAGTTCAAATCCGGCCTCAGACACTTAACACTTACTAGCTGTGTGACCCTGGGCAAGTCACTTAACCCCAATTGCCTCACCAAAAAATATAAAAAAAATTTTTTTTTTAAATTGTGGGTGTCAGGGCAGCTAGGTGGCACAGTGGATAAAGCACCGGCCCTGGATTCAGGAGTACCTGAGTTCAAATCCAGCCTCAGACACTTGACACTTACTAGCTGTGTGACCCTGGGCAAGTCACTTAACCCCCATTGCCCCGTAAAAAAAAAAAATTGTGGGTGTCGACCCCATATGGGGTCATGTAATTGAATGTGGGGGTCACAAAAATTTGGCAATAGTAAAAGGTTATGTATACCTATTTTATATATCTATATACCCAGGGTCACATATATTTCTTGGGCAAAAAGGGATCATAGTGGAAAAAGTTTAAGAAGCCCTGATCTAGGAGGGCATCTCTTTTAGAGAAGGAATGTGACATTCACAGCTCTGACATCCACATTGCCACCATTGCTAGTGGCCACATACAGGCATGGCAGATCATCCTGGCTGAAGCAGCAAAGATAGCCTGAGGGAGAAGCAACAAGTGGTATGTGCCAAGCAGGTCAAACTAATAATAATTAATATTAATAATATAACAGCTAACATATCTCTATTACTTTGTGCCAGGCACTGTTTTATTATTATTTCATTTGATTCTCACCACAACCCTGGGAGGTAGGTGCTATTATTTTAAAGTTGAGGAAACTGAGGAAGGCAGAAGAAAAGTGATTTGTCCAGGGTCACAAGCTAGGAAGCATCTGAGGTTAGATTTGAACTCAGGTCTTCCTGACTCCAGACCCAGAGCTCTACTCACTGTGCCATCCAGATGCCCCTACTTCAGCCATCACCTCTGTTCAGACTCTGAAGGAGACATCCCAGGACAATGACAATGTGCAGTGTTTCCTACCACCACTACTGTCCTTGCTTACTTTCAGCCTGGCCTTTGGTGAAACAACCTTTGTGGCAACTTCTTCTGCAGACATCATAGCCTCTACCTCCTCTTCAACTAAAGAAACCGAAGGCCTAGAAAGGAAAGTTCTCACTACCAAAATCCTTGGCATTGTTAAATGGTTTGACATCAGAAATGGCTGTGGTTTAAACAATAGAGATGACTTTAAGGAAGGTATATTACAATCTGCTTTGCCGATTTACCCAAAGGACCACGGGGCCTTTTTATCTGATTTGCCTCTAAAAACTCCTATGTAGGAGTACATGTCTGTGTGTGTTGCTATTGTAGGCTTTATGTATCCACATGGGTCAGTCTAAATGTAGCTCAAAGAGAGACATAAATAGATATATCTCCAGAGTCTCCTCCCCTCACCCTTCTCCAAGGGAGACTTTGAGTCCTGCCAGGAGGAGAAGTATGAGATTGGCGCCAGAGGCGGGACACTCTGTTCTCCTCGGAGAAAGGGTACTGTGGTAGAATTATATCTATCTGCCTCACTAAATATTGTTTGTTATTTAGTCATTTCAGTCATGTCTGACTCTTCATGACACCATTTGGGATTTTCTTGGTAAAGACACTGGAGTGGTTTGCCATTTCCTTCTCTAATTTATGCTACAGATGAGGAAACTGAGGCAAAGAGGATTCAGTAACTTGCCCAGGGTCACACAGTTAGTCAGGTCTGAGGCCAAATTTGAAGTCAGGAAGATGAGTTTTCCTTACTCCAGAACTGACACTCTATCCACTGATCTACCTAGCAGCCCAAATATTAGTCCAGGGGAAATATTTTTTAAATTTAATATTTTTTACCCAATCGTATGTAAAAACAATTTTTAACATTTATTTTAAAATTTTGAATTCTAAATTCTTTCCCTCATGACCTCTCCTCCCTACGAGAAGGCAAACAGTTTGATATGTTATACATACGCAGTCATGTAAAACATATTTCCATGTTAGTTATGTTGTGGAAAAAAAACAGACCCCCCCCCCAAAAAAAAAAAAAAGAAAAAGAAAGGAAAAGTATGCTTCAATCTTCATTCAGACTCTACAGTTCTTTCTCTGCGGAGGGAGAGCATTTTTCATCGTAGGTCCTTCAGAACTGTCTTAGATCATTGTGTTGCTGAGAATAGCTAATTGATCACTATACAATTTTGCTGTTACTGTATCTAGTGTTCTTCTGGTTCTGTTCACCATACTCTGCATCATTTCATATAAGTCCAGGTTTTTCTGAGAACATCCTGCTCATCATTTCTTTTTTTTTTTTTTTTTTTTAGTGAGGCAAGTGGGGTTAAGTGACTTGCCCAGGGTCACACAGCTACTAAGTGTTAAGTGTCCGAGGCCGGATTTGAACTCAGGTACTCCTGACTCCAGGGCCGGTGCTCTATCCACTGCGCCACCTAGCTGCCCCTCATCATTTCTTATAGCACAATACTATTCCATCACAATCACATACAGCAGTTTGAATAGCCATTCCCCAGTTGATAGATAAGAAGGGAAATGATTTTTAAGGCTCAAACTAAGCTCCTGATCACTATCCTTTAACAGGAAAGACATGCTCCAAGGTCTATGTCCAAAGGCTTGACTCTCTTCCCACCAAATGCCAGTTACACAATGACCACATATATTGACTAGCAAATAAATTTGTTATCCAAGCGAATAGCAAGCAGAAATCAGAGAAGATACGTGAGAGATGAGGAAGTACGCCAGACAATTCCATGGAATGAATGAGCTCTCCCACTGGGATTGAGATTTCTAAGATCAACTGAAAGAGAGTCTCAGATCTCAGCCATGGGGAAATTCCCTCAAGTTTCTAGTGTGGTAAGCTGAGGATAGAAATATAATTGTGGTGCCGGTTCCTCTTTATGTTGGCTTCCTCCTAGAGCCCTTCTCTCCCTTTGGAGACCTGTCCCTAAAGAGAATCAAAAACCAAATATCTTCTTTCTTGAAGCTAAAGCACATGATCAAGCTCTCATCAATGACCTCTAGGGCAAGCAAGGACCACTGAGTAATCAATCTCCACCAATGAAAAGTGTCTAATGCAAATGTGCATGGGGCCTTTGGTTATACCTATATGCGTCATCTACCCCATTAGAATGTGAACTCCTTGAGAATAAGAACCATGCCTTGCTTTTCTGTTTGAATTACCAGGGTTTAGCACAGTGCTTCACCACTAGTAAATGCTTAATAAATGTTTTTCTCTTTATATTTAGTCAATGGCATTTTTAATATGTTTAAATGACACATTCCCCACAGGTCATCCCTCGATTTTATGCAGGCTACATAAAAGCAAAGTGACAAGAGGAGAATGCTACAAGGACCTACAAGTGGAGGCATCCAGCAAATTTGAACAAGGTCTCTGCTTGGGGGAAGGGAGGGAGAGAAGATTGAGGAAGGAGCACTGTCCATCAGGAGCATGGGCTGAATCACCTCCTAGAAGAAAGAAGCTGAGAACAGTGAAGAATTCTGAATAGAAAAATCATGAGAGAATGCTACTTGAGAACCACTGTTGGAAGGAAGGGTCCAGTATTTTGTCCAAGTATTCCCCAAGACCATCTCCTTGTAAACATGAGTGCACTGTCCATAAGTGTGGGGGTAAATATTTCACAAGTGGCTCTCTGGTAAAACAAAACAAAACAAAACAAATAACAACAACAACAAAGGATACCACACTTTTCATTTTCATCTGCTTTATTGACATTTTCTCCATCACTTTCTTATGTCTAGACAACCAACAAAACAATAAAACAATAAATCAAGCCCTGATTTGTAGACTCTCTGATTTATACTCATGCTGAATATTTAACAATCAGCTTTAGACTGGTTTGAGCTCCCTCCAGTACACCCTTTGCTCTGCCCGACTTGGGTCACCTCAGCCCTGGAGACAGCAGGCTTGCTCAAAAAAACAGTTAACCTCTATCCTCTGAAAATAAGCTGTTTCAGGGATTTGGACAGAGAATTAAAGTATTGGGTGGGATGGGTGCTTTGTACTTGAAGGAGACACAACAGCTATCTTCCGATATTTGAAGGGTCTTCATGGTGTGGGGTAGGGGAAAAGAGGAAGGAAGAAAGATGAGAGGTATTAGATTTGTTCTGCTTGGCCCTAGAGGGTAGAGCAAGGAGCATTGGGTAGAAATTGAGACAGATTTAAGTTTGATGTAAGGGAAAATGTCCAAATAACTAGAATGATTTCAAAAGGGGAAATGGGCTACCTTGCAAGGTAGGGAGAGACTTTTGAAGACTCAAAGCAAATGCCCAATGATCACTTATCAATATTTGCAGATGGGACTCCTACTCAGGGACATGTTGAACTTGCTGACCTTTGAGATGGAGTGAACAGAAAAAAATAATGCCACCACATTCTCTTACCCTTATATAGGGTATCCCAAAAATCTTAATGTAGTTTTAAGAGACTGGAACTCAAAACTTCCCAATGACTTTTGGGATACCCCATAGAGGTATAACCTTTGTGCCAGAGATGCTCAAAGACCCAAAAACACTAATGGGGATTTTTCTCACTCTCTTGGCTCACTTCACCCCCAAAACCTCAGGATATCCACAGTTCGAAATCTTATAGAAAAAAATGAAAAAAAAAATAATAACTAAGAGGAAAACAAAAGAAAGGCCAATGAATAAACAACCTAGTGAGCCAAAAAGCTCTCCCCTACCACTACCCCCAGCAAAAAATTCACATGAATGAAATGAAAAGAGTGGTACCCAAAACCCATTCAGAGCAATACTTGCTTTCTCAATCACTTCTCTGCAGAATCCCGTGAGAGAGGCCCAGCTGGTGAGTTTGATAGTACAAAAAGGATGCCAAGTCCAGTGTTGGGTTTGGCTCCTAGAGACAGAGCTCAGGCCAAATTACTGTACCTGACCCTGTTTTCAATGGAGAATAATAAAACTACATACAGGCAACTGTGACCGATCAGGAAGGAGGGCCAGGGAGTCTCTCTGGGGCCTAGTATTCTCTCCTTCCTGACCCCAGAGCCAAGTGCCATACTCCAGCTCCATCTGTCTATCTTTTTTGGTCCACCATTGGGAGCACAGCATTATAGAGCTCTGAGCAGGGCTGAACGGAGGAATGTTGTACTTACCGATGCCCCATAAATAGCTGAGGTACAGAAACATGTAAGTAACTGGGCAAGAAGGAACAAACTTCTAACAAGGGTCTGAGTATCTCCAAAATGGACAGTGTTCCCCAAATGACTCACTGAGGTTACTGGCCATCAACAAGGTATTTAAAGGGCATTTAGTGTAATCTATTCATTTTTTTAAAAAAAAGACATTGGTATCTTTTTTTAAATACACCTTCATTTAAAAGTATGTCCCTCATTCCTCTCTTACTAGGAATCTTTTCCTTATAAAAGAAAAGGGGAAAGAGGGAAGAACAGAGGAGGGCAGAGGAGAAGAGAGAGGGGAGGAAAGAAGAGGAGAGATGAAACAAGAGGAGAGGAGGGGATTTTTAAAAGAAGCTCAGAAAACTTACCAACATATCAGCTGAGTCAGTGAGCATGTGCAATGTTCCATAGCCATAGTTCTGAAGGTAGGGAGATACATTCCCATTTCTTCTTTTTAAAAGAATTTATTTAAGTTTTTTCATTTCTTCTTCATGGAGAAGCTAGACCATTACAATTGAACAACTTTTGGGGGTTTTGTTGTTGTCTTTTGTTCTTATTTATACAGTTTTAATCATTATGTATACATTTTGCCTTTAATTTTGTATCACTCTGCATAAATCTTCCCTTAAGATTCTGAATGTTTCATATTCATCATTCCTTATAGTGGTTTAATATTCCATTACATTCATGTAACCCAACTTGTTTAGCTACTTCCCAGTGGATGGACAGCTAGGTGGCAAAATGGATAGAGTACTGGACCTAGAGTCAGGAAGACTCATTTACCTGAGTTCAAATCTGGCCTCAGATATTTACTAGCTTTGTGATCCTGAGCAAGTCACTTAACCCTGTTTGCCTCACTCTCCTCGTCTGTAAAATGATCTGGAGAAGGAAATGACAAACTTCTCCAGTATCTTTGCCAAGAAAACCTCTAATGGTGTCAAAAAGAATCAGACACAACTGAAAAACAACTGAACAACAACCACTGGATGGACATCTAGGATCTCAGTTGATTTTAATACATAAAAGACCAGCACTAGATCAGACTAGCGCCTATTGGAAATATGCCCTTTCAGCTATAAGTTAGTGTCAGTGTTGACCTTAGTTAAGTTGACAAGCATTTATTAAGTACCTTCTATTTGCCTGAAGGAGTAAGTGCCCTTCAGTAATCACAACCTTTCTTCACTTCTCTCTGTAATTCCTCCCTTGGTAATCTCATTTATACCTAAGGCTTCATTCAACCACTATCTCCCCAAATCTATATTTCTACCTCTGACCTCTCTTCTAAAGTTCATATTGTTATGTGAACCACAAACAGGACATATCCCTGTGTTGTAAGCATGTCCCACTGGCACATCAAATGCTACCTGCTCCTCCTTCTAACTTCATTATACCTATCACAATCGTGATCATTTCCCAGGTCTCTACTATATTGGAAACTTTCAACTCTTCTCTCTCCCTCATCTCTCATATCCAATCACTGGGAGAAGGGCTGGATTGGCATTGGGAAATTACAGAGTTATGTTAATTAACCCAAATTTCTCCCTGAAACAAAAGCCCATTTTAAAAAATACCAATATCCTGCCAGAGCTCTGTGTCTGTGAGTCACCCAGGAGGAAATGAAGGGGCCCTCAGTAGGTGTGAACAGACTGTATCACATTACAAGCAAGGAATTATGAAGGAGAATGAAAGTTGAATATGGCATCAAATGCCAAATATAAGATGGGCTGGCCACATGGTAAGAGCAAGGAATTACTAAATAACAGAATGTATGCTCCACTGGTATTGTCATGTTGTCAGCTCCCAGTGTTTTCAGAGGACCTCTTATCCAAGTAGGACCTCTTATCCAAGAGTTGGATATGACTGAATGACTCAACAACAACAACCTATCAGAGTGTAGAAAAAGACATGGACGGGTTTCAATTTGTTTTGTTCAATGAGCATTTATTAAGCTCTTACTATGTACCAGGCACTGTGCTAAATGCAGAAGATACAAAAAAAAAGGCAACAAGAGTCCCTTCTATCAAGGAGCTCTATGTATAAACAAGATATGTCGGGGGCATCTAGGTAGCACAGTGGATGAAGCACCAGCCCTGGATTCGGAAGGACCTAAGTTCAAATCTGGCCTCAGACACTTTGACACTTACTAGCTGTGTGACTCTGAGCAAGTCACTTAACCCTCATTGCTCTGCAAAAACAAACAAAAAACAAAACTATAAAATAAAATACATTACAAAGGAAGGATTACCAAAAAAAGTCAATTGTATTAAAATACACATATAAAAAAACTGATTTAAAAAATTCCCAAGGCCCCAGGTTAAGAACCCCTGTCATAGGAGGATTCGTTGAAGAAATTAGGAGAAAGAAACTTTATCTTCTTAGAGAATTGCCTGGGTTAAGGGCATAGGAACTTTAGGGTGACATGATATCTATATTCAAGGATTTGAAGGGCAGTCAAGTGGAAAAGGAATTATAAATTTGTTCTGCTTTGTCCCAGAGGCAGAAACAAGAGCAGTAAATTGGTGGACAATTCAGAGAAGTAGATCAAGACTTGATAGAAGGAAATATTTCCTAACAACAAGGTGGTGGTATTGGTGGTGATGGTGGTGGTGTCATTTCAGCTGTGTCCCAGCCTCCATGACCCCATTTGGGGTTTTCCTAGAAAAGATAATGCAGAAGTCTGCCATTTCCTTCTCCAGCTCATTTTATAGATGAGGAAACTGAGGCAAACAGGTTAAGTGATTTGCCCAGGGTCATATAGCTAGTAAGTGTCTGAGGCCAGATTTAGTACTATCCAAAAGAATAATGGACTGCCTCTGGAGGTAATGGGTTCCCCATCACTCTTAAAGCAGAAGTTGGAGGAGTTCTCATCAAGTATGGTATAGAAGGCATTCTTGCTGAAGCATAGTTTGCACTAGATAACTTCTGTGTTCCTTCCCAATTCTGAAATTCTGTGCTTGTGTTTATACTAATCCCCCAAACTAGAATACCTCCATTTCTTTTTTTTTCCTTCTTGAATATAGCCCATAATTTTTTTTTGGGGGGGGGAGGGTAGGCAATTAAGGTTAAGTGGACTTGCCCAAGGTCACACAGTTGGTAAGTATGTGAGGCTAGATTTAAACTCGGGCCTTCCAGACTCCAGGGCCTGTGCTCTATCTATTATACTACTACCTAGCTGTCTCTCTACCTCATACTATACAATTGTGCATACCCTTTGATCCAGCAACACCACTGCTAGGTTTATATCCCAAAGACATACCCCCCTCCCAAAGAGAAAAGGACTTATTTGTACAAAAATATTCCTAGCAGCTCTTTTTGTGGTGGCTAAGAATTGGAAATCAAAGCAATGCCCATCAATTGGGGAATGTCTAAACAAGCTGTGGTATATGATGGTGATGGAATATTATTGTACTATAAGAAATGACAAGCAGGATGATTTCAGAAATGCCTGGAAGAACTCATATGAATTGATGTATAGTGAAGTGAGCAGAACCAAGATACCATTGTGCACAGTGACAGCAATATTGTTTGATGAAGAACTGTGAATGATTTGACTATTCTCAACAGTTCAATAATCTAAGACAATCCCAAAGGACTCATGATGAAGCACACTATCCACCTCCAAAGAAAGAAATGATATTGATTGAACACAGACTGAAGCATGCTATTTTTTCACTTTTCTCATTTTAAAAATTTTATTCAAGTTTTCTTATACAAAATGACTAATGTAGTAATGTTTTACATAATTGCACACGTATAACTCATATCTAATTACTTACTGCCTCAGGGAGGAGATAGGGGAGGGAAGGAAGGAAGGCTAGAATTTGGTTTTTGGTTTTTGGTTTCTTGTGGGGCAATGAGAGTTAAGTGACTTGCCCAGAGTCACACAGCTAGTATCAAGTTTCTGAGGCTGGATTTGAATGCAAGTCCTCCTGAATCCAAGGCCAGTGCTTTATCCACTGCACCACCTAGCTGCCCCAAGCTGGGGTTTTTTGTTTGTTTTGTTTGTTTGTTTTTTGCTTTTTGTTTAGGGCTAGAATTTGGAACTCAAAACTTCAAATAAAAATATTTACATAAAAAAACAACAACAATTCAAATGCTACCTCCTCTATGGAAGTTTTCCTGTTTTCTTTTCTTCCCCTTAAGAAGCTTTTCCTCCTGAGACCTTACATAAGGCCTATCCTTATGAATTTATTCTCTAATACATATTTTGGTGTGGGAGGGGAAGACTGCACCTATAATCTTATCAATGTAAATTGAAGCTTGAAAAATCCATCCTCCAACATATATCTACAAATTCTTTATAATTTGTCATCTTAGAGAGTTGCCTGAGTTAAAGGTTAAGTAACTTGTTCATGGTTATACAGCTAAGTATGTGCCCGAGGAAGGACTTGAACACAGCCTTTCCTGATTCAAGGCCAGACCTCGATGCACTAGGCCTTGCTATCTCTCATGCGCCAATATGGCAGCTGTTGTATTCTTTATTCCCTGTCTTTGCTTTGTGCTGACATAGCTGTATAGTCATAGGCTTAGTCTGTTCTATCACTACCACCACCACCCCTTTTATTCAGTTATGCCTGATACTGGATATATAGATAGATAGACAGATAGATAGATAGATAGACAGACAGACAATAGAGATACGTAGATAGATATATATATATATATATATATACATATACACATATACATATATTCTATAAGTATATATAAATAAATATATTTAAATAAAATAAATAATACTTTATATATGTGTGTGTATATATATATATAAATCAATTTCTAGATATATCTATATCTATCTATCTATGTATATGAAGAAGCACAAAAAAAAAACCCCTCCAACTTCCAAAACACAGAAACTCAGAGAATAAAGAAATTTCACAAGCCACCTAATGTAAGCCATACCTTTACAGAAATCCCTTCTACTACATCCCTAATCAATAGCTATCCAGCCCTTGTTCAAAGACCTCTAGTTCCACGGAATCCTCTGCCTCCAGAGATATCCCATTTTCCTTTCTCATAACCAACTTAAATTTCCCTTCCCACTTGTATTTTTACCTTAGCAGACACTTCTATCCATGACTTACTGGAATAGTACTAGGAGAGGAATCAAAAACACAAACAAAAAATGTATTCTTCCTTAGGAGTATGCAAACCTTAGGAGTGACTAAAGGCCTAATGGGGCCCCAAAGCCTAAATGGTATGAATATTCAGTAAAGATGCAGGCTAAAAGTGTTGACTCACAGGGGAGGACCTGCAGTTTGCCCCTGGCAAAGAGTTTAGGAGCTGACAGAGAAACAAAACACCTCAGGGCCAGAACTGACTGGAAATATTAAATATTTGGCCATCCTCCTCTCCTTCCCCCTCACTTTAAAATTAAAACCCTGCTAGCAAAAACAGAGTGAGAAAATAAGGAAAAGATATGACTCGTTTTACATAATTATTAGGCGTGAGAATTCAAGTGAATGGTAAGCTTATCTATAACTTTCTATTGGGCGTTGGGTCAATGAATGGAACCTAAAATCCAGTCCAGTCCAAACACTTCACTTTACAGGTGTAGAAAGTGAGGCCCAGAGAGGAAGAATGACCAGCCCAGGATTGCATAGCTATGTTCACCATGATGCATAAGGATAAGAAGAAAGAAAAAAAATTGTTTTTCAACAAATACATAGCCACACTCACGTCTTCCATTCTAACATGTGGTTGGCTGTTTCTCCTAGTGTAGTTCAATATTCTCATCAGTTGTGATAATAAGATATTGTTGTTTATCCTTTATTCTCAAAGAGAACCATGACATTTGGAAGTGATGCCATTGACTTGCAGTGAATTGGACTTAAGTGAGGGAGGGCTGTGCAAAGTCACCAGATTCACTCTCCCCTCTGGAGACATCTGGGTTCAGTGGCAAGATACACATCAGGACGACCATCAATGATCTGTTCCAATGTCTTGTCATGGCATCTAGTTGATCCTGAATTTGTGAGGACTATGCCATCACAGAGCTAACAGGTTATACCAATATGAAAAAGCTTCAAGCTTGGCCACATGATGAACTATGTGCCTGTCATAGAAAGGCCAACCTAGTTGTATTCATAGAGGCTCATGCTCTCCTCATGAAACTTATGATATCCTTGAGAAGACCATTCACAAACATGAAAAGATAACTAATGGGGGAGGAGGAGAAGGAGGAAGAGGAGGAGGAGTCAATAATTCAAGGGATCAAATACTTGGCAAACAATGGTACAAATAATAAGTGCTATGGGAGTCCAGAGGAGGAAGGGATCCTTTCCAGCTGGGGTTGTTACTTTGGAAGGTGGAAATCTAGGCTGGATCTGAAAGGATGGATAGGATTTGTAAAAGAGAGAGGAAGAATTCCACACAAGCAAAAGTAAAGGGGTAGGAATAATTATCTGATGTTTTAGGGAACAGTGAAAAAGCCATTTTATTAAAGCACAAAGAAACAAAGAGGAGGTATAGTCATAACTAGATTGTAGAGGGCCTTGGATTCTAGCCTAAGGAACTTGGGCTTCATTCTGTAGGCAATGGAAAGAAAGCCATCAGAGGTTTCTTGAGCAAAGAAATGATATTTTAAAATAGTGGTATTTCAAGACTACTAATCGAGTAGAGATGTCCAAAAAGGATGGGTGTGAAGACAGAAAGGCCAGTTAGGAGACTTGCAGAAGCCCACATGTGAAGAAGACATGGATGAGAACGAGGGTCCTGGTCAGGGAAAGAAAGGGGTAGCTACTAGAGACACTGTAAACAAAAGAGAATTGATAGGATTTAGTGACTAACATATAGTAGTCATTCTATGAAAGAGTAAATTATAATTGCCTAATTAATGAGGTCCATAAGGCGGGTGAGATCACTTTTGGCTATTAAGATTAGCCATGGGGGCAGTTAGGTGGCGCAGTGGATAGAACACCGGACCTGGAGTCAGGAGTACCCGAGTTCAAATCCAGCCTCAGACACTTAACACTTACTAGCTGTGTGACCCTAGACAAGTCACTTAACCCCAATTGCCTCTCCAAAACAAACAAACAAAAAAAAAGATTAGCCATGGAGGGTAGAGAGTGGAGGGAGTCAAGCATGATTTCAAGGAGTCCAGTCTAAGCAACTGGAATAATGATAATATGACTAACAGACACAGAGAAGTCAGAAGGAGAATTATGTGGCAAAGGGAAGATAGATCCAGGTTGGGACATGTGAAATTTGAAGTAATGGCAATAAATCCAAGTAGAAATATCAATAAACAACTGGAAATCCAGGATTGGCATTTGGGAAAGATGTCAGACTAGAAACCGATTTGGGGGTAATAGGGGAGAACAAGTGGATTAGAGAAGGAAATGGCAAACCACTCCAGTATCTTTGCCAAGAAAACTCCATGGACAGCACTGGTGTGCTATGGTCCATGGGGTCATAAAGAATCAGACATGACTGAATGACAACAAAAATGGAATAGAGCAGAGGCTTGGGGGTCAGAGGACCTGGGTCCAAATTCCATCTCTTAAACTGTTACTTGTGTGATCTTAAGCAAGCTGCTAAACTTCTCTGGGCTTCAATTTCCTTATCTGTAAAATGAGAGGCTTGGAATGGATGACCTCCAAGGTCCTTTGCAGCTTTAAATCTATGATCCAGGTGAAAGCCAGAGCAGAAGGAATTCTTCAGATCTGTGTGAGGTAGAACACCCAAAGAAAAGAAACAAGACACCATGAATCTAGTAAAATAGATGAAGCTTAATATAATTTATCCCATTTTTGGCATCCACTTAACAGGTTTGTGAAAATCTGAAACCTGGACTCACACTAAGCCTTAAGTTTCCAGGATGGTTCCTAAACTCAAGACCTATACTCCCAGTTACCACCATGTTGGGCAATATTGATGGGGGGAAGAGGTAGACATTGATTGGTAAGGCTCCACTAACAAAGCAAATCAAAGAATTAAGACAACCCAAAGGACTTTTCAGATTTTCTGTCTGCCAATTATCTATATAATTGACTCCTTTCTCCACTTCACTTTGCCTGTGGAGACAGCTGCAGCTACAACAACGGCCCCTTATGATCCCTGGTAATAAAACAAGGCTGTGACGGCAGTGACTGTTGCCAACCCTCAGAGACTTACAGCCGCAAGGATCCTTGTCCATTAGGAGAAATGAAGAAAAATGGAAAACCAATGGCATAGTCATAGAGATAATGGCCATTTTTAACTATCCAAATAATAACTTATCATGAAGCAGAAAGTTAGGAAGGACCATGAAAAACTCCACTGCAGTAAGTCGTCAGTGGGACTGAATGATATCAGTTCTTGGATTCTGAAGGAAATGAAGCATTTAAATTGTCAGATATTGACAGAGATGGGTAATACATTCAACAATGACTGATTCTGAAGATTGGAAAGTCACTCAAGTGTCTCCAATTATTTGGGTTCTTTTAAGGGCTATCCTGTTAAGCACCAACCCAAAAATTTTGCCTCAATTCTAGGGAGACAGAGAAAAATGAATACGGACCAATAAATGCCACACTTTTTCAGCTAGATCAAGGACAGAAATAAAGGAAATTAATTCATTGATGTTGGTGAACTCCTTTGTACAGGAATATTATCATGCAGATGCAAAGAATTGGTTTGGGGCTTGGGAGGGTTGTTTTATTTTTTGAAGCCCTGTACTGATTGGCTGGGAAAATGTGAACTAAAAAAAATCAGAGTAGAGTTAATGCTAAAAAATAATAATAAATAATCATTATCAAAGGCTGGAAAACTAGACCTATGAGGAAAGATAAAAGAAATTGCCATTATTTAGCCCGTGGGGTAGCAATAAACAACTTTCAAGAATATGAAAGGTTTTTACTCTTGTGGTAAGTAAAAAGTCCATTCTTTTGAGAGCAGAATAAAAGGAAAGGGCTAGAAATACCACAGGAGATGATTAAGTTGGACATCAAGATTTCTCGATATGGTGCCACACTATTGACCACTCCTTTCCTTTAGCAAACTCTTTCTCTGCCCTCTGTAACCACACACTTTTCTGGTTTTCTTTCTACCCCTCCTATGGATCCTTTTATTCTTCCTTTGTGGTCATTCTTCTTCTTCCTATATTTGGCCTCTTCCCAGGATTCAGTTCTTGGCATCTCTGCTCTTCTATCTCTTTCCCTTTGGAAATGAATCTTATCTAAAGCATTTCTGCTCTCTCCTCTTTGTTGATGCTTGGAATAAAGACTCCCAGTCTTACAATCTCACCTGCCTCTATCCTGATACACCTCCCTCAGCCATAGGACTGGAATGTCCCACCTGTCACTTAAAGCCCAACTTCAACCAAACTCAACCAAACACCTCCCCTGCACCACCAAACCAAACCAAACAAAATAAAAGCCTCCTGATTTCCCTGCTTCTGTTAAAAGAACCACCATTTTCTCACATATTCAAGTGACAAACAGATTTTGTTTTTACTTTTGCTTCTCTTTTGCACTGAATCAGTGGCCAAATATCCTGGATTCTTGCTTTGAAATGTCTCTACATTTAGCCTTTCTTGTTTATACTCACTCCCCCTACTCTAGCCCAAGCCTCCATCATCTCACACTTGGATTTCTTAAAGAGCTTTTAATTAGTCTCTGACCTCCCTATCTTTCATTTATTTCCCCCTCTAATTCATCCTACACAGCACTGAAAGATAAATCTTCCTAAAACACTAATTTCATCATGCCACTCTCCTAGTCAAGAATGATAATTCACATTTATAGACCACTTTAAGACTTACAAAATACTTTTCTCACAATAATCCTCTGAAGTTAGTAGCACGAGTAGTAGTGTCTTCAATTTGCAGATAAGAAATCTGAGACTCCAAGGTGTTGACTAATTTACCAAAGGTCTTAAGACTAGTGCATCTCAGAGCAGAGATTTGAATGTGCAGCTTCACATTACATTTCACTATCTCTCAAGAACCGCCAATGTCTCTCTACATCTGCAAGAAAAGCACAGACTCCTTAGTTAGGTTTTAAACATCCTATGTCCAACTGAGGAAACAAGTCAACAGATAAGTAATATGAGAAAATGTGAAGTAAGAGAGGGAATAAATGAGAGAGAAAGGTGGGGGAGAAACAGAGACAGAGAAGCAGAGAAGAGAGGGAGGGAAAGATAGAGACAGAGAAAGAGACATAGAAAGATGAAGGGAGGGGAAGAGAGGGAGGAGAAACGCAGAGAAAGGGAGAGGGGAAGGGGGATAGGGAGGGAGGGAGAGAGAGAGAGCACGCGAACTAGCAAGTACAAGAGTTAATCTGTGAAAGAAGCTAAGGATTCTGAGAGGTAGAGGTGAAGAGTACATTCCAGGAATATAGGACAGACTGTGCAAAGGCACAGGGATAGTTGATGGAATGCCATGTGTGAGGAACAGCAAGTAAGCAAGATCGTTGGGAGCAGTGAGTGTTTGAAAGGGTTGTGATGTGAAATGTCTGCAAAGAAAGACTGGAGCCAGATTATCAAGATCCTGAAATTCCAAGCTCAAGACTTCTTGTGCAAGGGCATGATGTGGTCAGACCTATGCTTTAGGAAGGTTATTTTGGCAGTTGTGTTGGAGGAGGAGACTAGCAGCCTAGAAGCTGGGAGTCCAGTTAAGAGGCTGTTGCAATAAACAGTGTAAGAACTGCTGAGGGTGGGGCAGCTAGGTGGCACAGTGGATAAAAAACCAGCCCTGGATTCAGGAGGACCTGAGTTCAAATCCAGCCTCAAACACTTGACACTTGCTAGCTGTGTGACCTTGGACAAGTCACTTAACCCTTATTGCCCCACACAAGCAAACAAACAAAACAAAACAAATAAACACAACTGATGAGGGCCTAAACTATGATGGGATCTGTAAGAGGTGGGGAAGGGTGACAGAGAAGAGAAGGATGTAGAGGCACAGTTGACAGGATTTCACATCTGATTGACTATTTGGGGTAAGGGGAAAGGAGAGAGAAGTAAGAGATATAGGTATAGGTTTAGGATGACTAAAAGCCTGACATGTTTGTCACTGATCACAAATACATAATAAAGGTAGGAATGTGGGTCAGGAGAAAGACAATGACATCACTCTTAGCTTTTGTGCTTTTTCACGTTAGTTTTCATGGAAAACCCAAAGGTCCATGAGTTGACCCTCCTTGCATGTATTCTTGTCATGTGTTCTCTGTGATCACTACCACACTTTATCTTGGCTGTACATATTCCCTTCCTATATGTCCCCATTTGTGTTCTCTATGATATCCATTCTTCCCATTGGTTCTAGGTCCATTTGGAAGGTTTAGAGTATGTGCAGAGTAGAATGATTTGGTGCTACTTTGTTTTTTATTACACTTTTATTAAATGCCTTTGCTTTGAACTGAGTCCTCTGGCTATTAGAAAAAAAGAAACACATTGGTTGGGGCTTGTGAGCTTTAGTTTTGAGCAGATGCAGATAAACAGAGTACCTTGACCCTGGGGTAATTTTTCTGAAGGTACCATATGTCATAGGTCAAACCTGATTCAGGCAAATCTGATAATTCTGATTTCAAAAATAAGAATGAAATGAAATGTTCTAAACCATCTAACAGTTAACGAAAGTATGTTTACTTAGCCAAAGCATGGAAGAAATACTCAGTATGGATACAGCACTGGTTCAGGTGGATGTGTCATCTTCTCTCCTACTCTCACATACAGGGAACAGAGTATGACAATCTGCACAGCAGTGGGACAGCTGCCAAGCCTGATACTTTATGAGTGGGACTCTTTTATTCCCTTATACAACAAGCAAATTACATAAATGGCTGAAACCTCTTGACCAACTGAGTCTCAGGGACAATTCCTATTCCTTTTAGGAAAAGAAAAACCCAACTATCCTTGTATATATGATTGCTCCTACTATATCATGTGTGAGAAAGCCATGATCTAGGTACTTCATGGGGAAATTTGTAAAAAGGATTGTTTGGGGGGAAGAAAATGAGTTCCACTTAATCTTTTTTTCCTTTTTTATTATTATGAATTTGACCAAGTTCAGCAAGCATGAATATTTCCAGTTATAAAGAACCGAAAAAGAGGATGAAATATGAAAACTAATCTCTATGACAAACAGCTTGGGTTTTTAAAAGTATATATTAAACAATGAACCATGGCACAGTGTCTGTCTCAAGGCCTTCCTCTGATACTTATGGGTTATGTGATTCTGGGAAAATCCTTGACTTCTCAGTGCTTGGGGCAATTCTCTAAGAATCTAAGTTGCAGATAAGGTGCTGACCTGAAATGGAGAAAGGGAGTTTCCTCACATGGGAATTTCTTGCAAAGAAATCACACATCCACTCAATCTCTATTCCTGTTAAATTTTTCGTAGTAAATCAGAAAAAGAACTGGTGTGTGTGTGTGAGTGCGCGTGCGTGCACACGCACACACATGTACACAGATTTGTGTCTAATGGTAGCCATCTCAAAGTTTGGGGGGAGAGGGGAAGAGAAAAGAGAAAAACATAATGATTTTTTTGTATATTTGAAAGGAATAATAACACGTACACAATGGATCTAAACTTTCAGGTGCAATCCTCTGTCTACACTTTGTTATGGAAATGTTTGTTTTATTTCTTAAGTTCAGAATGAAATAAAAAAAATTTAAATTTAATAGAGTAATTCATTTTCTTTCTTTTTTATTTAATAGTATTTTATTTTTCCAATTACATGTGAAGACAGTTTTCATTTTTTGAAAGATTTTGAATTCCAAATTTTTCTCCCTCCCTCTCTTCCCCCCTCCCCAAGATGGCAAGCAATCCAGTATAGGCTATACATGTGCAATCATGTAAAACATATTTCCACATTAGTCATGACATAGTGATTCTAACACTGCAAACCTAGTCTGTGTTTCCTTTTGAATTTCCTTCTGCTCTTTTCTATGTATCTGAAGTGTTTCATTAATGCTCTTTTATTTACTTTCTTTTTAAAAAAATTAATAACTGTCATTACAACCCCTCACTTCCCAATGAGTTCCACTGAGAACAGCCTGGACCCATCTAGGTGTCAATGATGCCCATCAAGCAGTTGGTGATACAGCATGCAATTTTAAGGAAGAATTTGGTGCTATATAGGCAGATATGGGAATCATCTGCCAAGAGATGGTAACTGAATCCAGGGGAATTGACAAAATCATTATCAGGAGAGAAGGTACATAGAAAGAATCAATTTATCAATCAGAATTTAAGTACCTACTCTATGTCAGGCACTGGAGTATAAATATGATAAATAAAATATTCCCAAATTACAGGACAGGGGCCCAGGGAATCACTTACAATTGTGGGATGAGACATGGTGATGAGCCAGAGAAGGAAGCAGGTAGACAGGGAGGAGAACTAGGAGAAAGCAGAGCCACATAAAGCTGGGAGAGGAGAAAAAAAATTAGGGGAAGAAGAGGATAAAGTTTCATACTTTATTTCCTGTTCGTGAACTTTATGTTCTAGAGACAAACAAGCCCATGTACTATTCCCAGACGGGACATTCCATCTTCTGTCTTTGCACAGGCTGTCCTTCATGTCTGGAAGAAATGCCTTCCTTCCCTCTGCCTCTTAGAATCCTGAGCTTCCCCCTAGACTCAGTTTGCCAGCCACCTCCTACATGAGGTCTGCCCTGGTCCCCACCCTCACCCCCACCCCCTAGTTGACAGCACCCTTTCTACCCTGGAATGATTCTGAATTTATTGGGTATCTCTTTTAAACCTGCTTATTTGGATACAGGCTGCTTCTGCCCTCTCCCCTTCTCAATAACTCCTTGAGGGCAGAGACTGTCATCTTTGTATTTGTATCTTCAATATGGTGCCTGGAATAGAAGAGCCACTTAATAAATGTTTGTTAGGTTGAACTGAGTCGATATCAAGAAAGGTGGAGAATAAGAAAAGGTCAAGGCATTTAGCAGTTAGGAAAACCTTAGAGAAAGCAGTTTCAATCAAGTGAAGGGTCAGGAGACAGACTGCAAGGAGTTGAGGTACAGGTGTGAGGAGAGGATGCAGAAATAAGGAGTGTAGGTCATTTTTTCAAGGAGTTTGGCTGTGAAAGGAGGGAGGCTGTAAGACCTAGTAGAGAGTGATTGAGTTGTAAGCAGAAAGAAATGGTTTCCATCCCTCTTCTGACACTCACTCGTTTGTATGACCACATACAATACAATCAACCGCTGAGGCTCACGCAACCCTCTAAGACCATAGTCTTAGAAAGAATTGGAAGGGTAGGTAGTACCTCAAACATTTCTTACCTATACATTTCTCCTATAACCATACAAGCCCCAGGACTCCATGGTCTCCTGCCTTAATCCTCTGGCAGGACCAGGAAATCAATACTTGTTCTCCTGCAGCAAAGCCTGCAATGCCCCTCCCCAGCAGCCCCCACTCCTCCATTACTGTTTTTGTTTGTTTGTTTGTTTGTTTTTGTTTGTTTGTTTGTTTGTTTTTGGTTTTTCGCGGGGCAATGGGGGTTAAGTGACTTGCCCAGGGTCACATAGCTAGTAAGTGTCAAGTGTCCGAGGCCGGATTTGAACTCAGGTACTCCTGAATCCAGGGCCGGTGCTTTGTCCACTGTGCTATCTAGCCGCCCCCGCTCCATTACTGTTTTAACTGTGAAATATGTGATGAACCACTGCCCTATGATTCCACTAAGAGCCCCTGTGACTGTGTGCTGTAAATTTCCCAAGCCAACATTCTATTTCTTGGCCAATGATTCCTCACCAATGTGAGTCAGCACCATCTCCACCATTGCCGCAAACCAGTCTACCTTACACTTCCACTGTGTCCTCTGTTAACACACTGTCTTTCATATTGGACCTGTGTCCTTGCCAACAAAAATGCTTTATATATTTTACATATTTAATTTTCTATGTGCATGTCATTTTCCCCAATTCAATGGAAGCACCTGTTTCATCTTTATCTTTGTATCTCTAGGACCTAGCACAGTGCCTAGAACATAATAGGTGCTTAATAAATAAATATTTGTTGAATTGTATCTTGTTAAAGAAGGGCATTCCCACATGTTGACTTTGAAAGAGGGAAGAGATATTGGCCTGAGTCAAGCCCATTACAGAATAGTAGGAGTTGATAGATATATAGTCAGAAGATTTTCTGCAATTTGAAGCACATATTTAATCTCCTGGTTGGACTTTGTGTCTAAAGGCCTATTCCCAGATAATACTATGACAACAGGTGTAGTGTTTGGGATCTTGATTCTGTTTGGGACCATGAAGATGTGAAGTTTGATGATCTTTAACAAGATCTTGATGGCAATAGGCCTAATGTGTGAATTCAGTCCTTACAAAAGGTTAAGGTGGTGTTGATTTTCCACCCTTCCTAATAAGCCAATACCTTTGATCATGTCTCCTCTTCCCCTATCATTCTTATAATGCCTGTCCTCCTCCCTCCTCGCCTATCTATATTTCAGGGTCCGGTTTAAATTCTATCTCTACCTAGAAACTTTTCATGACCCATCTCATCTCCACTGATGACTCCCTTCCCTTGAATTTCTAGAGCTTTCACTGTCTATACAACTCATGCACACTGACTGACCTTGTTTCCTAAGTATTTTATGGCTGCATATGAGTTAGACCAAAGATGTCAAACATTTAGCCTATAGACCACAAAAGTGAAACCTGAAGCAGATTAAAATATAATTGGGAAATGTTTAACAAAATAAGTAAAAATACAATAAAACATAGACAACGTTAATTTGTGGTTTTCTAAATCAATATGCAGCGCATTGAGTTCCTTATGTATGGTTTGGTGGCTTTCATTTCTATTTGAGTTTGATACCATATAATATTAATAATAACAGTTTGGGCTGCTAGGTGGTACAGTAAATAGAGGACCAGCCCTGGAGTCAGAAGGACCTGAGTTCAAATCCAGCCTCAGACACTTGACACTTACTAGCTGTGTAACCCTGGGCAAGTCACTTAACCCCAATTGCCTCACCAAAATTAATAATAATAATAATAACAATAATAATAATAACAGTTCATATTTATATACACATAGGTATAAGCTTTAAAACTTGCTAAGTGCTTTATATACATTATCTCACTTGATAAACCCCCTTCATTGGATGCTCAACTATAAGTACGTTTAGGCAGGTAGGTGTTAAAGATATAAGGCACCCTGTCATAAAAACAGGATAATAATAATAATTACCTACTGGGTTGTTGTGAGATAGTATACAAAAATGCTTTACAAATCTTAAAGTATTACTCTACATGAATAAAGAAACTCTAGAATTGCTCTTTAGAAAAGATCTTTGGAAACTCCCTAGATGGAAATATTTAAAAGGAAAATGTCCATCAAGGATCAGTTTTAGATAGAGGCAAAGGACTGAACTGTGTGGTCTCTTGAGGAAACTTTCAGTCCTACAATTACACATATAAGCTCAGATAAGCTTTTATTCCTGGACACTGGTAGTTACTTGGGGCTCACACTGCTACTTCTCCCTGGAAGCAAGAGGATAATTTCTGGGATGGCCAAGTTAGGCCTCTTCTATGAATGAGTGCTAAATCAGATACTCTGCCTAGATAACAATTGTCTTTAAAGATACTGACTGAAAATATAATATGATACACATTCTCCTCTTCTATTCTCTCCTCTCCTCCTCCTCCTCCTTCCCTCTCCTCTCCTCTCCTCTCCTCTCCTCTCCTCTCCTCTCCTCTCCTCTCCTCTCCTCTCCTCTCCTCTCCTCTCCTCTCCTCTCCTCTCCTCTCCTCTCCTCTCCTCCTCCTCCTTCTCTCTCTCTCTCTCTCTCTCTCTCCCTCCCACACACACACACAGAGGAAAACAGGGCAGCTGAGCTGTAGGAGTTGGAAGGCATCAGCCACAGTAAATAGTGCCCACCTCTCTCTCACACTAGGGCTGCCTCAGTCAACACATAAAAAGGAAAAGCAGGAATTTTCTTGACGGCTAGAGAACAGACTCCATATAAGGCTAGTCATCTAGAACCTCACAGTCTTAGATGAGAGAAAGGCGGGGCCCCCTCAGGGCCACCCAGCTGCCAAGTCTGGGTTTTCCTGGATGTCTTTCCCCATGCGTCTGTGAATGTGTTCTACAAACTCCGCTTTCATCCCCTCGCTGTGACTGCTCTCCTGGGGGAGCCCTGGGTACCAGCTCACGCTGCTGAGCTGATGGAGGTCGAAGGCACAGAGAACACCAAAGGGATTATTTGGTGGTGACGAACCAGCAACAGCTGTATCCTCGGCTATACCTTCCAAGCCATTCTCTCTTTCCTAGGGCATAATGACACAGATCATGAGATCCTGGCACGTAAACGACTGAAGCAAAAAAGGGGGTGAGGCACAGTGTGCTATCTTATTCCCTTTCGAGAGGGCTGTGACCTTTTAACAAACCCAAACCTTCCCAAAATATCCTCTGGAATTGTTACCAAGTCATCTTATTTCAGGCTCTATCTATAGCGCTTGGAGCTGAGCTTAGAATAAACGGCTGACTCTGAACTGCCCTGACTCGCTATAGCTCGGAACACCTTTTCTGCTCCAACTTCCCCAGCAGCCCTGACCACGCCCCACTTCCACCCCCCCACCCCCACCCCCACCCCCAGTAGGAGTCCCTCCCAGCCTTTGCGGAGTCCAGAAACAAATTGACTGCAAAGGCGACAATGCACAAAACGTCTAAGTGGAGAAGGGGTGAGGGGCTGGGATAACTAATGGGGGAGGGAGCAAGGCACAGGGATAGGAAGGGGTTAGGATCTATAAGTGAAAGAGAACCATGAGACTTAGAGTGATCAAATTTGAGAGCCAAAAAGGACTTTGAAGAATACTTGGCCCTTGTATGAGATATTAGAATTGAGACCATTTTAAGGCTCATTACAGCAAGTAGGAAGACCTGCAGGTCTTTGTACAACAGTCATGTTCAGAACCGACTTAAATCATAGGATGATAGATTTCAAATTGGAAGGGATTTCAGAGGTTGTCTAACCTCACCCCCTCATTTTACAAAGGGGGATCCTGGGGACCAAAGAAATGAAGTGATTCAACCATGGTCAAATAAGCAATAAGTGGCACGTCCAGACTCAAACCCCAAATCCAGTGTTCTTTCCATGTGTCATGATGCTTCCTTATAGGGGAAGTAGGCAATTACCTTTGTGGTGTGACTTGAGGAGTCCTGGGAAGGAATCTTCCTCAAATCTTTTCCCTGTTTGATGTCTGAAATGGCACTTTTAGAGATAGCTAGGTGGCACAGTGGATAGAGCACTGAAATTGGGAGGACCTGAGTTCAAATATGACCCCAGACAGTAGCCATGTGACCCTGAGCAAGTCACTTAACCCTAATTGCCTTAAACATCCAGGGTATCTCCAATCTTCCTGATCTATATCTTGCCACTGGTCCCAGATGGCTCTGGAGGAGAGAATGAGGCTGATGACTTTTCACAGCACTCCCTCACTTAAATCCACTTCACTGCAAGTCATGACATCACCTCCCAATGTCACAGTCCTCTTCAAGAATGAATGACAACCAACAACAACATTAGAGGTTCAGTTCTTTGAAGTGAAACACTGCCTTCTCCCAAAAGTCCTGTTTTCAAATACAAATACTTTTGAGAGGTCCTAAACATCTCATAGACTTAACCTTTTTTGGGTCAGGGATCCCTTGAAAGTTTGGTGAAGCCTATGACCTTCTCAGAATATTTTAAAATTAATTTTTAAAGTGCTAAATTTCAGTTAGAAGTAAGTGAAGTGGCAGCTAGGTGGCGCAGTGGATAGATCACTGGCCCTGGATTCAGGAGGACTTGAGTTCAAATCCGGCCTCAGATACTTAATACTTACTAGCTGTGTGACCCTGGGCAAGTCACTTAACCCCAATTGCCTCACTAAAAAAAAAAAAGAAGAAAAAGTAAGTGAAAATAAAGATGTATTTTTTCTATTCAAGGTCATGAGAATCTACCCACAGCCCCTTGGGGGTCTATGGACCCAAGGTTCAGAACCCCTTCATAGAGTGTTAGCGACCTCAGGGATAATACAGTCACAGAATCTCAAAATGGGAAAGGACTTCAGAGATCATCTAATTCAACCCATACCCAAGATTCTTCTCTGCTTTACAACATCTCTGACAGGTGATCAAGTGGCCTTTGCTTGAAGACCTTTAATTATTCCAAAACCACTACCTCTTGAGGAAGCTTATCTTCCTTTTAGGCAGCTCACTGTGTCTCTCTACATCTCACTTTATAGATAGTGTAATAGTCTGCCCAGACTTAAGACTTAACACAGATAAAAGTTAGAAGGGGCAACAATAGACATTCAAATGTAATGGGAAAACCCAGTCAGTTATAAGAGCAAAATTCTATACCTTAGAAAGGGTCTAAAAGACTGAAGAACCCTGATCTTCAGAGTTACAATCATCAACTACAGTTCCAGAGGAAGGTCAGATGATAAAGAATGCTTCCCCGGGACAGCTAGGTGGCACAGTAGATAAAGCACTGGCCCTGGATTCAGGAGGACCTGAGTTCAAATCAGGCCTCAGACACTTGACACTTACCAGCCGTGTGACCCTGAGCAAGTCACTTAACTCTCATTGCCCCGCAAAAAAAAGGAAAAGAATGCTTCCCACCTCCCAATAGAGAGATAATAGACTAATATGCAGAATGAGACATATTTTTGGTCAAAGCCAACCCACAGTGGGAGAGAGAAGTGAGAAGAAGAGGGGAAAAACCTTCAAATCCTTGATAATTTAAAAATATCTAATTTAATTTTTAAAATGAAAATGTCTGAGGCTTGAATATTTCAATTGAATGTGAAGAGGTCAATCAGACAATGAACATGCTTCTAGGGCACAAATCATATGTATACCTTTGCCCCAGCCATTCATCTTCCAAAGACCCCAAAAGGAATTTGTGGAATAGGAGCTGATAAACATAAGCAAGGGTAAAGTATCATAAAAATGAAACTTTATCTGAACAAAGAAGGAGGCTAGACTTCTTGTCCCTCCTGCTAAGGCTCTGAGGGAATCAAAGAGGAGAGGCTTCTGCCAAGACTAAGCTTATTGCCCTAACTAAAATAAAACAGGAATACTCTGGCTGAAAAGAGCACTATAACACCAGCTGAAGGAAGCCCAGTACCACCAAGCTGAGTGGTTAAAGGTGATGGAATACAGCTCCCCATCAAAGATCAAGCCCAGAAAGTCTAATAGATTAACCTGCCCAGTAGAGAGATGAGACTAGTGGTTGAATAATCTGCTCAACCATTCTGGCAGCAGCTGTCCAGCAGCAGCAGGCAGCTGTGCCCAGCTGAAGAGCATAACAACGCATTCATCGCCAGTGCCGTTCCCTTTTTCATAACCCTTTAGAGAAAAAAAAGGAAAATAATGATGAAAACAATAGCATTTACAGTGCTTTAATTTTTGAAAAGCACTTTAAATAAATTATCTCATTTGAATCTCACAACAGCCCTGTGAGGTAGGCACTATTATGGTCTCTATTTGACAGATGAGGAAACTGAGGGTAAGAAATGTTAAGTGATTTACCCAGAGCCATACAGCTACTAAGTGTTTGAAGCAAGCTTTAAACTCAGGCTTTTCTGATTCCAGGTTCAATATTGTGATACCTAGCTGCCTAAAGGTATTTTGGTCACATGTTCCCTGCTTGTATCCATCACCACCTTTGTATGTATTTTCCCCACCCCCACCCCCAGATTCTGTCTGTATTTTTAGAATACACTTTTTTTGCTCCATATTTTTTTTGGCAAATGCTTTATAACTATTGTCCTATATCATTTATATTGTTCTATACCATTTATATTATAACTATTGTTCTTTTTTTTCTTTTTCTTTTTGGTAAGGCAATTGGGGTTCAGTGACTTGCCCAGGGTCACTCAACTAGGAAGTGTTAAGTGTCTGAGATCAGATTTGAACTCAGGTCCTCCTGAATCCAGGGCCGATGCTCTACCCACTGTGTCACCTAGCTGCCCCATAACTATTGTTCTATACCATATATAGCTATACCATTTGAGTTATTTAACTTTACCTTTGCTAAGGGCTGATTATTAAGGGGAAGCATCCCAGTGAGGGGCCCTTGAGTGGCTAGCCACTCACAGGGTTATTCCTATAATCCTAGAAGCAGCCCTTCTTGGGACTCAGAATAGAATGTTAAAATAAGGAGACTCAGAGGCTTGCCTAATGTGTATAAGTTTATCTGATGCTTTCCTCTCTCACAGGAGAGGATAAGTCATCATGAGAGAAGCCTACAAGAATAGAAAGGACACTGAAAAAAAAGTTTTTTGCCTCCCCAGGGCTGGTACCTAGTAGCTAGAAACCTGGTTATACCTATTTCCTAGAAGGACTTGTTGCTATTTGTGGCTTCTTTGGCTTTAGGGCTGAGAACTACCTTTGCTCACAACCAACTGCTCCATTCCAATAGCCAGATTGATCTCTCTATAACTGTTATTACTTCCTATCAACCGACTTCTATATTTCAAGATTGAAGTTCTCCAGCAGGTCATAATCCTGTTTCATCTGCCTGCCTCTCTGCACGTTGGCTCACCAGAGAGGAACTACCCTGCTGTCACCCATCCCATGCAGAGCCCAACCCTGCCGGGCTGGGATGCAGCCAACGAGACTAGGGCTTGGCTGCTCTCCGAGACTTCTGGGCTGAGGATCCTGTTTTTGTTGTTGTTATTGTGACATACGGGGCCCTTTAGGGAATAAGGAGAAAAAGGAAGTGACCGATGTTTTCAAATAGAAAAGAAATCTCAACATCACGGACTTCTTGCTCCAGGCAGACATCGTCAGTCAGTGATGTGGAGAAGCCAAGCGAGCAGTGGGCTGCAAGTCACAAGAGCTGAATTCTAATCCGATGATTTATTATGGGACCTTGGCCATGTCCCTTGCATACTCAGAACCTTAGTTTTCTTGTGTCTAAAAATAGAAATAATTACATCTGCCATGCTTGTTTTACATGGTTATCATGAGAAAAGAGAAAATGTAAAGATGCTTTAATAGTGAAGCACTATAGAAACAAGATATTATTCATTCAACAAGGATTTATTAAGTGCCTACTATGTGCCAGGCGGTAGCAGTTAGGTGGTGCAGTGGATAGAGCACTGGGCCTGGAATCAGGAAGATCCGAGTTCAAATGTGATCCTGAACAAGTCACGTAACTCCTATTTGTCTCAGTTCCTCATCTGTAAAATGGGAACACACTGGAGAAGGAAATGGCAAACCAGTCTGCTATCTTTGCCAAGAAAACTCCACAAAGTCCTCGGGTTCACATAGAGTCGGACATGATGCTGAACGACCGAACAACAATGTGCCACTAAACAAACAGTTCCTAACCACAAGTAGCTTGCTTCTACTCTAATTAACAATCCTTATTGTATGGCTAATAAGGACTACAGACTCAGCAATCTCACCCTAAAGTAATTCAGGATAGAAGCATGAGAAACACAGAGGGCTACAATGAAGAGTGCTGAAGTTTGAAGGCAGAAGACCTGAGTTCAACTGCCAGCCATATCACTTAGGTGGACCTAAGCAGGGATGTAAATGTTTAACAACCAACTCTCAAACAATGCAGGTATACTTTTTTGGGGGGGGTGAGGCAATTGGGGTTAAGTGACTTGCCCTGGGTCACACAGCTAGTAAGTGTCAAGTGTCTGAGGTCAGATTTGAACTCAGGTCCTCCTGAATCCAGGGCCGGTGCTCTATCCACTGTGTCACCTAGCTGCCCCTGCAGGTATACTTTTAAGCTTAATCTGCATCATTAATATTTTCTCTATCACTTTCTTAAGTCTAGGCAATCTATAAAACAAGAAATCAAGCCCTAATTTGTAGCTTTTGCTGATTTCTGGGGTCCAAACACACACACACACACAATGAAGAATTCATAAGGTAAAAGCTGGCTCCAGCTCACCACAGGACCTGTCTGTGCTTCAGATTCCTCATCTGAAAAATGAAGGGGCAGGACTACATGACCACGGCAGGTGCTTCAAACTCTAAGTCCATGAGGAGAAGTCAGATAGACAAGAGCATATCAGAAGTCAGGTGATCGGAGAAGGGGACGGTTCCCTCTGCTCTGACATCCCTTGAACTTACTCCATTGCCTTGTCCCTTAGATGATTCAAAGGTCCTCTTTGAGCTTTGGATATTCTGGGAGGTTCTATAGGGATTCTGGGAATTCTATGAATCCAGTGGCCAAGGTTAGAGGTACTGAGGATGCAGCTGCCTGCCTTCTTGAGCTTCCATGAGCAAGCAGGAGCCCCAGGGGGTGGAAAAGACACCTTCTTCCCTACCTCACTAATAACCAGGCACACCTGTCGGCTGGACGCCCCCTGCAGTGTGTCGCCCTTGCTTCCAGAGCCTTTGAAATCTGCCCAGGGAAGAGTCCTCAGGGACGATCCTATAAGGAACTGGCATCCCAAACTGTTCAGAATCCTGCAAGGCTCCCCCAGCCTCTCTCCACAGCAGTGCATGAAGGAGGACAGGAGGCACCGGGAAGGAGGACAGGAGGCACCGGGAAGGAGGACTGGATAAACAAACATGGATTTTTAGATCAGCATGGGCACCAGGCTCATTAAAACTGAGAAGGGCTGAGAGGATAACTGATTGGGCAGCCTCCAATATACCATGTTCCTTCAAGTGTACATCTACTTCCCACAGGTCCTGAGCACATTTGGTGTGCCCCCCATACTCCCCCATTCCAAATGCCAGGTTTACTTATGATTCAGAACAAATGTGTAGCATACCTGAGGAATAGAAAAAAAAGCTTCAAGCCTTTTACAATTCACATAAACAACCTGCATTGTTAAGAAAGGCAGGGAAGGGGCAGATAAGTGGTGCAGTAGATAGAGCACCATCCCTGGATCCAGGAGGACCTGAGTTCAAATCCGGCCTCAGGCACTTGACACTTACTAGCTGTGTGACCCTGGGCAAGTCATTTAACCCTCATTTCCCTGCCCCCCCCTCCCCAAAAAAAGGAAAGGCATGGAAAGGAATACAAAGCAGACTTGGAGTGCCCTCTTAAAGGGAAATGTTATCATTCCTTTCCCCTGCACAACACAGTAGCAACTGAAAATCTGTGGTAGTCTGGATTTGCCAGGCTCAAGGAAGCATATATTGATAGTTAAAAAGAAAAAGATGGAGGGGAACAAAAATTCATAGATTATTATGTAATTTGTTTAGTTTGGGTTTGTTTTTGTTTTTTTTTTTTTGTGGGGCAACGAGGGTTAAGTGACTTGCCCAGGGTCACACAGCTAGTGTCAAGTGTCTGAGGCTGGATTTGAACTCATGTCCTCCTGAATCCAGGGCCAGTGCTTTATCCACTGCACCACTTAGCTGTCCCCAATTATGTAATTTATATAAAGAGTCAGGTAGGGGAAAAATATGGGAAGCAACATGCTTCAGCAGAAAAAACAATTTAAAACAGAGTTTCTAGAATCAAAGGGTTTGGGTTCAAATCCTTCTCTTTTATATGGGACCTAGAGCAAGTCACTTAACCTTCTTCAGTCTCAGGTCTCCTATCTGTAAAAAGAGGGGATTGGACTAGATGACTTCTGAGGTTCTTTTAATAGCTCTAAATCTATGATCCTTTATGTTTTTCATAGAAATGGAGATACTTCTGTTTGGCATTTAAAGCCCTTCACAACCTGGATCCCTTACCTTTCCAAACTTAATATACATTTCTTGCTTTCACTCGCTCGACATTCCAGCCACATTGGCCCAGATCGCATGCTACTTCACAGGCAACAACACTTCCATTTCCCATCTCCGAGAGGTTTACACAGGCCATCCCCTACACTTGGAATGTACCCCCTCCTCATTTCCATCTCTTTGAGTTTCTAGCTACCTTCAAAAGTCCCCTTGGGCTTTTCTCCCCAAAGTGATTTTGTATCTCTATCTACATCTATATCGATACAGTATACAAGTTGTCTGTCCGGATATCGAGCAAGGATTTGGGGGGGGCGGGGCAGGGCCTGGATGTCTGCCACCTAGCACAGTGCCTGGCATGCAGTAGGGGCTTAATTGATTAATTGTTAATTGATTGATTGGTGAAGGACTGTTCCTGACACTCCCTTGTACTCTCTACAGGGAGCAAGAGAAATACTAATGTCAGTCACAAGCTTTGAAGTGCAGCCTCTGGCTTCTGTCCAGGTCTGCAGCCAGAGATGTGGGTCTGCAGGGTTATAAAAAGAAATCACTTCTTCGGCAGCCAGGATAAAGAGAGGGCCAGTTTCTGGATGGAGAAAAGAAAGGTGCTGCCACACACAGGTGATAGAACTTTCTCCCCACCCCCTCCCCCACCTGAGACCACATCAGCTTTTATCACTCAGGTTGACGGCAGCTGGGCACTCAACCTGTGCTTGGCTTCATTGCAGGGCCCTGTTGGAGCTGACCCAGTTTAATCCAGGAAACTGGGACACATGGAGATTAAGTGAATTGTCTGAGGGACTATGAGGCAAGGTAGGGGTCATGTCTCAAGGAAAACTGGGTTTCTTAGCTTCCCATCTCCTGCTCAGTCCACTAGGCAGCCTTGCCTCACAAATGATTTGGTGAATTTGGAAAAACTATGTTGTAATAATTCATGGGATTTTAGAACTAGGAAGTACCTCAAAGATTACATAGTATGACACAATGGATAGAGTACTCGTTCTGCAGGCAAGAGGCCTGAGTTCAAATATGACCTCAAACACTAGGTGTGTGACCCGGGGCAAGTCACTTAACCCTGAGTACCTCCAAGAAGGAAAAATTACCTGGTCTAACCCTCTTGTTTTACAAAGGAGGAAACCTCAGAGAGGGGGGTTCATTTTCCCAAAATCACACAGGGAGGAAGTAGCAGAGATAGAATTTGACCTGAAGTCTTTCAGCCCTAAACTTAGTGCTTTTTCTGGTCTACTACACTGGCTCTCTTGAATCTTGGGACATGGTCTCTGGGTTGGCACAAGTTTTGTCTGCCTATACCTCCTACGCTGAGCTGAGGCTCACTTTGCCAGAAAGTATAGCAGTTCCAGCAATAGATCACATGGACAAGGTTAGGACACTATTCACGTGGAAGCAAAGATGGCTAGCGTCATCAGGCTGACATTGACCAGTCAACCATTCTAAGATGACCAATGTATAACATTTTAGCCAGGCTTCAGCTTTATGGGAATGAAGTGGTACTAGTAGTAATAGTCATAAGAGCAACAGTAATAGTAGTAGCAGTAGCAGTAGCAGAAGTAGTAATAGTAATAACAGTAGTGGTAGCAATAGCAATAGTAGTAGTAATAGCAGTAATATTAGTTGTAGTAGCTATAGCAGTAGTAATAGTAGTAACAGCAGCAATAGTAGTAGTAGTAGTAGTAATAGTAATATTAGTAGTAGTAGCTATAGCAGTAGTAGTAGTAATAGTAGTAGTAGCAAAGCAATAATAGTAGCAGTAATAGTAGTAGTAATAGCAATAGCAGCAGCTAACATTTATACAGGGTTTATAATGTGATAGGCACTGTGCTAAGTAATTTACAGTTATTTTCTCATTTGATCCTCAGGACAACACTAAAAATAGGTACTATTATTATCCCCATTTTACAGATGAGGAAACTGAGGCAGACAGGGGTTGTGACTTACCCAGGGTCACATAGCTGCTGCTGCTATTGCCGCCTAACATTTAGATAGCACTTAATATGTGCCAGATACTTTACAATTATTATCTCATTTGATTCTCAAAACAACTATCATTATAGATAAGGAGACTGAAGGAGACAGAGTGACTTGTCCAGGTCCCAATAGTTAATAAAAAATTTGAGGCTGAATATGAACTCAGGTCTTCCTGTCTCCAGGCCCAGAGCTCTATCCACTGTACTACTTATAGCTGACATTTATTTAGCTTTTGTAAAGCTTAAAGTCCTTTATATGCTACTAGATCCCACTTTTAGTGTGAATAATAAATCCTGGGAAGTGATCACATGTATTTGAATCTTCACTATTCAAAGTTATAATTGTGTAAAATATGGTCATTGGTTCCACCCCAATGGAAAGATGCAGTATGTATTTGAATAATGCCACCACTTCCTGAGATTCATCATTTGTACTACCTGGGACATGGATAGATGGTCTCATCTGAACAGCCAGGTAGCAGAAAGAATGACCACCAACGAAGACACTTTGGGGAAGAAGACAAATTTTCTCTTTGGGGGAGAAAAATGTGGAAACAGCAGAAATTCAGGGAATCCAGACCCATCATGTATCTTTCCTCCTGGAGTTCTTTTTCTTCTGGTTTGAGTTGAGAGCTCATCCCATTCCCTATTTAAAGAGCCATGGCTCTTGTGTATTCTTTGTTGTATTCTAATCTGTATAACTTCTCTGATGTCTATTCGCATTTTCCTTGGATATGTAGATTTACTTGCTTTTTGGTATTTGTGATGGTCTTTTGTATAACCAGTTTGGTGGGAAGGATCTAACCTGGAACATGTAAGCTAAGGCCTGCCCTCTCCTTTAAGAGTGACCAAAATTCTTGCCTCTTTTGTCCTGAGCTTCATACTTAGAAGTAGATAGATTCTTAAGGTGGAGCTGACTGTTTATAATTCTAGCCTGATAACAAGAGGGTCTTGCCTTGATGCACTCTGGGAGCCTGTCTCCCCCTTCTACTCCAGCCAGTGTGATGGTGGTGTAGGCATCCTCTTAGTAGAACCCGTAGATCATACCCTTCCATGCCACCAACAAGCTGGCTTTATAACTTTAGACAAACCATGTGGTCATACCTATCTCACACCAATGTTGGTATCACCTTCCATCTCAAGTCATGGCGGTGGGAAGTCTGATGCTCTCTATTGTCACTTCCAGACTCCCACTAACACTCATCAAGCTCTCTTCCTTTGAAGTTCATTCAATCCAAATTTAGCACCCAATCTAGAATCTTACAGATGTTATCTTATCTAAGATATTCTTCTTCCATTCTCAGTGAGTTTAATGCCTGGCTCACATTTTTCCACAGCCACATGCACATGGCCTTCCACAGGCCATATGCACTGCACCCTTCCCAAATGCTGTCTGAACCAGATTAAAATCTAATTGGGAAATATTTAACAAAATAAATAAAGATACAATAAAACATAGATAACATTACATTTTAAAACTGAATCAATATGCCGCCAGCAGGGATCTTAAATACCAATTAGTGGCCCCTGTTTCTACTTGAATTTAGTACCACCAATGTCACTGTTCAGTCTTTTTCAGTCACATTTGACTATTCCTGACTGTATTTGGGGTTTTCTTAGCAAAGATACTGGAATGGTTTTCCATTTCCTTCTCCAGCTCATTTTATAGATGAGGAAACTGAGGCAAACAGGGTTAAGTGACTTGCCCAGATAGTAAGTGTCTGAGGCCAGATTTGAACTCAGAAAGATGAGTTCCTAACTCCAGGGCCTGGCACTCTATCTACCAAGTCACCTAGCTTCCCTTACAGGATGTTGGTATTCCCTCACATACCTTAATTTCCCAGTTCTAACTATCCAGTTCCCATGGCCTACTCTTCCACTCCACCTCAGATTCACAGAGGGGCAGCATATTTCTACTCATGACATTACCCACAAGTATTCTACTTCATTGTTCAAGAACTCAGAATTCCTTTATCTAATGATAATATTTTCCTTCCTAGCTTCACCCACATTGTGACCTTCCAATCCATCCGTGTTTCATTATTCTCCCTGACCCTCAACCCTGTTCTATCTTCAATATCTACCTTTTCCAGTGTTGACCCCTTGGTGAATTGGTTCAACTCGACCCTATCCCCTACTATTGAATTTCTTTTCCTATTTTGGTTCATGCCAGGCCAAGCATGGGCTCCAGGTCACTCCCACAATGTGCCTCCTTTGCACTTTCTCACATGATACTGGACAGAATTGTAGGAAATAAACCAGGCTAGCTGGGCCTACCATAAATGTATGCTGCTCATCCCACCTCTGCCCTCACTGCACCTTCCTAATTGATTCCCTATCAGTCTCACCACAGAAAGTGTTCCAAGTGTTTCTTCATTTATTTTTCCAATGACTCTTCATGCTGAAGACCTCAACTCATGCTTCACTGTAAAAAAAAATGAAGTTATTCACTGAGAAATCCCTCTTTTCACCTCTTTCTCATCTTATATCCCTTTAACATTGTCCTCTGCTAACCTTCTCCTTCAATGATGAGGGGGGCCTTCTGCTTGTCCAGGCCAAGCCCCCCTGTGATCTTATCTCCTCCTGTTTTCTCTGGTAGATCGGCCCCACCCCCACTATCTCTCTAATCTTTAATCTTTCTCTATTTACTGGCTCCTTCCCTTTCTTACAACCATGCCCAAGTCTGTCCATCCTTGAAAAACCATCACTCAGCTCATTAGCCATCATTATCCTCTTCTCAGATAAACTCCTTGAGAAAGTTATCTACAATCAGGGTCCATGCTTCCTCTGGGACAACTAGGTGATATGGCAGATAGGATACCAGGCCTGGAGTCAGGAAGACTCATCTTTGTGAGTTCAAATCTGGTCTCAGACACTTCCTAGCTGTGTGACCCTGGGCAAGTCCCTTAACCGTTATTGCCTCCTCTGACTGCCCCCCCTCCCCCCGAAAAAACCACCTGGCTCCTCACTGGTCTTGGCTTCTGTAGCTACCAACAAACATTACTATAAAGACTAGTTCCCAGACCTCTAGAGGTTCCTCTGGCCCTTCAAAGCTCAGAAGGCCATAATCTAGTCCTTTCTAGCACTGATACTCATTCATCTAAGACCAGGAAACAATGAATATAAAAGAAACAGAAGAAACAGCACTGCTGTGTGTTCACAGCCACATGGTGTCTTGGTGGCAGGGAGGTTTCCCCAGGCACAGGCTTAAGGGAAGAGCATTTCTTTCTTTTCACTTAAAAGCTTCCAGGAAGAGTAGGGGGAGAGAGAGAGCCCAGAGCCTACATATGCTACAGGGGAGGAAAGGAAAGGGGAGCTCATCTGAGATCTACTGAGGAGCTCTCTAGGACCTATTTAGAAGTCCTCTGTGTTTTCCTAGGGTCCACTGGAGAGAGATTTTCTACTTGTAACTCTTCCTTTTGGGGTACTTTAGTTTTGAAGTGTTTTTCTGAAGAAAAATTTATATTATTTTCTCTCTCCTTTTAGATTATCACTGGCCAGTATTTTCAGGTGTACTTCCTTCATAAAGCAGCTAGGTGGTACAGTGAATAGAGCACCAGGCCTAGAGTCAAGAAGACCTGAGTTCAAATCCAACCTCAGATACTTCCTAGCTGTATGCCCCGGTCAAGTCACTTCATCTCTCTCTGCCTGTTTCCTCATCCATAAAATGGGCATAATAATTGTACTTCCTGGGGCAGCTAGGTGGCACAGTGGATAAAGCACCACCCCTGGATTCAGGAGGACCTGAGTTCAAATCCAGATTCAGACACTTGACACTTACTAGCTGTGTGACCCTGGGCAAGTCACTTAACCCTCATTGCCCCACCAAAAAAAAAAAAGAAAAAAGAAATCATTAATTGCACTCCCCTCCCAGAATCGCCATGAGGATCAAATGAGTTAATATTTGTAAAATGCTAAGCACAGTGCCTGGCCTATGGTAGTCATTTAATAAATGCTTATTCCCTGCCCCACCCCCACCACCTTTTAATACATGTTGAATTTTTTATTTTGTTCTTGTTGCTATTTTGACCTCTTGTATTGCTTAACCTTTTGGATTTTACTTTCGATTGCTGATTAAAAGTGTCAAGAATTTCTGATATACTTCTGTTTTTGTATTCTATTCCATGTTTCTTTTTTTCCCCTTACCTTTAATTATACAATATGGTGTCCCAGTTTCTCTGGAGTGTACTGGCTAAATTTTAATGTCATTTTCCAAAGGTTTTCCTAAGGTCTTCAGTGTTTTTTTCAGGCTGCTTCTGCCATGGTGATTTCTGATGTCTATCTTCAGGAATATTCTAAGATTGTGCCACCTTTCTTCCTATTTGTTGTTGTGATGGTTATTCAGTGGTATCTAACTCTCCATAGCCCCATGAACCATAGTATGCCAATACTGTCCATGGGGTTTTCTTGGCAAAGATACTAAAGTGGTTTGTCGTTTCCTTCTCTAGGAAACCAGAAGTTTGGTGACTTGCTGAAAGTCACATAGCTTAAAAGTGTCTGAGACCAGATTTGAACTCAGGTTGGACTTGGATCAGGAAGCCCTCAGTTCAAATCCCTCCTCAAACACTTAATTAGCTGTCTCCCCAACTTTTGCTTTCCTCAGTTTCCTTATCAGGAAACTGAGCTGGAGAAGGAAATGGCAAACCACTCAAGTATTTTATCTCTGCCAAAAACCCCAAATGGGATCGGACATTACTGAAAATGACTGAACAAACAAACAAAATTAACTATTAAATGTTGTTCATATCAAATGTACATTTTCAGTGCCCTTAGGTTCTTCAAATTTAGGTCACTACTTATGCTCTTATTTCATCTTATCTTATTTTATGAATGAGGCTATTTCTTAAGATTACTCTATATTGATCTGAAATCTATTGTTGTATAACTTGGACCTCAGGATTAATAAGCACCCTCACTGTCAAGAAGTAGCATGAAGTCCTTGCCTATACCTGGTAAGTTTTGTCTCCAATTTTGTTTTGATATATTACTGGCACAGACTACAAGCATTCATATTTTCAATCTCATATTGGATTGAAGTATATTCATGGTTTGGCTACATTAGTGTATAGCACCATCTGCACTGAAGAATTTCTAGCAGGTGGAGTATAGGCAGAGTAAATGTTTAACAACCTGCCCTCCAGAAATGGATCACACATTTACATTTAACCTGCATTATTAATATTTTCTCCTCTCTCAGTCTAGACAATCAGCAAAATCATCAATCTAGCCCTTATTTGTAGTGTTTGCCAGTTTCTGAGGTGTAAATGCTCACACTAAAAATTTAACAATTGGCTTTAATACACACCTAGTGCTGGGTCATTCTGAGGTATCCTTCCCCTCTTGCCAGTTTTAATATTGAAACCAGATGCCACCCCATCTATTTCTTATATTCACAGGAGCAGTTTCATCACACTGAGTACATCGCTGACCTAATGAGGGGTATGTTCAGACTCCATGTGACCCACATTTCGGGGTTCTTGTCAAGCATCCACAGCTGCTGCAGCAATCTCAGGATACTCTGGGTCTTCAATGTGCTTCACCCTTGCTGTCACTTTGCAGTTTTCCCCTCCCATAATGGGGGAAGCTTAGTTAGGCTTTAAGCGAATTATGATTAGAGTTAGTATTCCTGTTATTTGCAGCATTGCTCACCCTGCATTAAAGACTGAGTGTCTGAAAACCTGAGTTCAAATCTAAGCTTTATATGTCTTTGGGCATATCCTTAACCTCAATAAGTCATTTATTCATTAATTCAATAAACAGGTATTAAGGATCTACTATATGTAAAGCAGCTAAGTAGCCCAGGGGATAGAGAGCTGGACCTGGAGTTAGAAATTCATCTTTCTGAGTTCAAATTTGGCTTCAGACATTTACTAGCTGTATGACCATGGGTAAATCACTTAGCCTGTCTACCTCAGTTTCCTAATCTGTAAAATTAGCTAAAAAAGAAAAAACCAAACTGCTCCTTGTATCTTTGCCAAGAAAACCTCCAATAGAGTCACAGAGAGTTGGACACAACTGAACAACAACATATCCAAAACACCGTACTAGGAACTAATGTTACATAGACAAAAAAAATTAAATAGCCCCTGTTCTTGAAGAGCTTATATCCTCTTGGGAGAATATAATATGTATCCACATAAGAAGATAGAAAATACATATAAAGGATATTAAGAGTAAGGAAGGCCTCATGGAAGAAGTGGCCCTTAGAAGCCTTGAAGGAAGCTGGGAATTATAAAAGGCTTCTTGGAGTCACAGATGAGAGCTGGGTGAAAGTAAACCACAAAGGGGGATGAGCAGCCTTGAAAAGGGCTTGGCAAGCCCTCACACCAGGGGTGCTCATCCTTCCTGAGTAGCCCATATACCCCATTAGGAGTGTTTTTACAATAATAGTCCAGGCAATGGTGACAAAAATCTGCACTAGTTTGGTTGTGGTGTAGTGATCATGTGAGTGGAAAGAAGAGGGCAAAAATATAGAATCAATAAGAGTTAGCAATTAATTGGATATGGGGGATTGCGTATGTGAGGATAAAGAATCAAGGATGAATCCAAGGTTGTGAATGTAGGTACCTAGAAGGATGGTGGTGTTCTCAACAGAAATAGGGAAGAAGGGAGGGTTTGTGGGAGGAAGTGGTTGGAGATAGCCAATAGACAGCTGGTAATGCAAAATGAGAGCTCAGAAGAGAGACAAAGAATGGATATACCAATCTGGAAATCATCTTCATAGACATGATAATTGAAACCACGGGGCTGATGAAGTCACCAAGATAATGTAGAAAGAAGTGAACAGTGTTTGGGTCAAAGCCCAGTGGGTCGACCAGGGTTAAGTTTTGGGACATGGATGATAATTAAGCAAAGTAGAATGAGCAGTAGTGGTCTCCTACTGAGGGTACAATCCGGAGAGAGAATGGAATCATAAAAATCCAGAGAAGAGAGGGTACCCAGAAGAGGGTGGTCAACAGGGTCAAATGCTATAGATTGGTCAAGAAGGATGAGGACTGAGAGAAGGCCTTTGGATTTAGAAATTAAGAGGCCATGGGGAAAGAAAATTCTAGAAATCCTAGTCCAATTCAGTCACACCTCTCCTGGGGTCCAGGTAGGCATCAGTGACAGCAGAAGTATCAAGTGCTAAGCACCCAGCCTCTAGTACCTCAGTTAGATCAAGCCTTCAATCTGCCTCCTTAACCTTGCCCATAAGTCTTCTTGAGTTAAATCCCCATTTGCAAGCAAACAAACCAGAAACCCTGTCTAATCAGACAATTCTAGGTCTCAATCAAAATCATGGGTGGAGCCTTTCAGATTCTGGGTTTTAATTCTTAAAGTAGAGGAGTTCTCTCCAAGCCTCCTCCAACTCCCCAACCTGTTCCCACCTCAGTGTGTCAGCACTTACCCCTGAAAGAGGAATTCAACAGATTCCATTCTGCTATTTCCCATTCTGCATTTTTTCCACATGTGAAAGCCAGTTTGTATCCGCAGCACATAACACAGTGCATGGTTTAATAAATGTTTTTGTTGATTGGTCCATTGTTGTCTCCATTGTATCACCAAGAAACTTCCATCCAATCTAAATCTCCTCTCTTCACTCTTTCCCTATTTGGATCCTCCTGAAAACCCGTTTTCTTCCTAAAAACACTACATCCCTGGCCACCTGGTGAAGACTGGTTTCCGGATATCAGCAACATGAATTTGAATTTTGCTTCACCTACTACGTACCTGTGGTGGCTACCCACCCCATGGAAGAGAGATTGGCATAGTATTAGGGGCACCTTCTCTTATGGTCTCTGCTCTCTCTACCTACTGGTCCAGGAAAAAGAGTAGGTTCTCCTTGCCCCTCATTTCCACTGTCAGATCTTTTCTTTGTCAGGACTCAGAAACTTCTTTGCAGTTATCTCCATCCTTCTATATCACTATCTACATCTTTGCTGCTTTCATGTATCAAGTTCTAGGCCGTTCTCCCTTCTTCCTCGGAAAGTATATGGCTCACAGTTTTCTTCCCCATCTCAACTACTGCCCTCATGCTTGGACACTTCAACATATACATTGCTGTCCTATCACCCCAGCTTTGAAGTTCATTAACCTCTTCAACTACCAGAATCACAAGCGTCCACATCTTCACTCTCACCATCACCTACAATTATGTTGCCTCCATGATCCTGAAATCTGAAATTCTCTCTGATCATAACCTCCTATCTTTCCATCTTTCCCCTCTGTTTCATTCCTTTTATACCTATTTTCTATCCAGCCTGGGACCTCCAAGCCCTCTACCACTCCCTGTTTTCCCCCACCCCCTCACCAATGATTGCTTTCATTCCTTCATGGGCTTGGAGTCAGGAAGACCTAAATCCAGATCTCAAGTCACTTAATGCTGCCTCAGTTTCCTCAACTGGGTTGTTGTTACAAGGTAGCATTTTAAAAATGCTTAGTATAGTGCCTGGTACATAGTAGGTGCTTAAAAATTCTTCTTCTTCTCTTGATTCTATGGTTGATAAGTTCAATAATACAATGTCCTCTGACCTTGAGTCTCTTACCTTCCTGATGGGCTCCCATCTTTCTAAATCCCAACCCTGAGTTATACCCAGTTTCCCCCTCCTCTATTCCTACTCAGTTGCTGGAGAAATCCTGCACATATTTGAACTGGATCCACTACAAATTGATGTTATCTTATCTTAGCTGGTCCCTTACTGCTGTATGGTGAATCTTTCATTTCTCCCTGATTGGCTACAGTGCTCCAGATTATCTATTTCCAAGCTTTTCTTCTCTTTCCAAGCCCCTGACACTAACCTTTCTTTCTTTCTTTCTTCCCTATAAGTTTTCAGTCTCGCGTTATTCATTTGTTCCTTCCCTAAGGTCTGCAAACAGATCTCCCTCATCCTAATTTTTAAAAACCCTTCTTTTAATCTCATCAATCCCTCCTAATAACTGTTCTATAACTTCTCACTTTTAAGTGCTTGGCACATTAGTATACCGTAAGCATTTAATAAATGCTTCTTGGGTTGACTTTCATTGTAGAATGTAGGTTCTTAGAGAGTGTTTCCTTTTTGTCTTTGTATCTCTGAGGCTACTGCCCACCGTCTCCTACATAGTAGGTGCTTGATAAATGTTTTATTTCACAGCCCAGGAAGAGTCCTCACCCCAATGCCTTCCTTCCTTCCCCTTCATTTCTTTTTCAGCCCCTTCCAATCTGGCTTTTGACCTACCACTCAACTGAAACTACCCCCTTCAAAATTGCTGGTGATCTTTTAACTGCTAAAATCCAAGTACTTTTTCTCAGTCTTTATTCCTCTTGATCTCCCCACAGCTTTTGATACCCTCTTCCCCCTTTGCTTTTGTGACTGTGATCTCTCTTGATTCATCTGGCTTATTTGGACTCAGAGCCATAATAGGAATTCTCGATCCCTAGGGTAAATTCAGTTGGGGGTGGGAGGAGTAGAGGAACAGATGGGGTAGAGGACAGTCCACTCCAATGTAGTCATGCTTGGAGAGGAGACAGCCCATTCCCCAAAGCAGTCCAGCCCACATACTCCAGAGCACAGCCAAAGTTTCCCAACCCCAAAGCACTCAGAAAAGGAGGGAAGTTATGGGGGGAGGGGGGATAAAAAAGGAAAGGCAGATCTTAGGAAAGGAGAGCCAAGTGGCAACCCAAGACAAACCAAGGATGGTCAATGGCTAGTACATTCCCTCCAAAACTTCCTTGCATTAACTACTTTGTAATTATTTGTATTTATTTTCTTTATATAAGAGGCAATGTAGTGGTGGAGAGAGAGCTAGCCCTGAAGCCAAAAGGATCTGGATTCAAGTCTCATTTCTGACATACACTGGCAGCGTGATCCTGGGCAAGTCACCTAACATCTCAGTGTCCTAGACAATTCTCTAAACACTTTTAAGTTACAGAGAAGGTACATTGTTTTTTTTTTCTTTTCTTTTCTTTTTTTTTTTTTTTACAGGGCAATGAGGGTTAAGTGATTTGCTCAAGGTCACACAGCTAGTAAGTGTCAAGTGTCTGAGGCCCCATTTGAACTCAGGTCCTCCTGAATCCAGGGGTGCTGCTTTATCCACTGAGCCACTGAGCTGCCCGGAAGGTACATTGTTAGAGGGAAGTTTCCTCACCTGGGAAGAATGATTCACTCCCTATCTCCTATATACTAGGTGTCCCAATATTTATATTCAATATTTATATTTGCCCCTGTTTCATCCCTCTTCCCCCACAGTACATTTCATTCTTGGTACTTGTATTCCCAGCACCTAGCACATAGTAGGCCCTTAAGAAATACTTGATGATTGATTTGAACACACAGTGGTTGTGCTCCTAGTATAAACTTAATAAATGTTTGTGGTGCAGTAGAAATTCAAAGAACCAAGATTCATTTCATTCTGTTATATATATATATATATATATATATATATATATATATATATATATATATATATATAAGATTTTGAGTTCCAAATTTTCTCCCTCCCTTCCTTCCCCCCCTCCCTAAGATGGTAAGCAATTTGATATAGGCTATATATGTGCAATCATGTAAAACAAAGATTCATCTCTGAGCTCCGACATATACTACCTAGATCAGAGGTGTTGAACTCACAGCCCACAAACCACATTAAAATGTAATTGGTGGGGCAGCTAGCTGGCACAGTGGATAAAGCACCGGCCTTGGATTCAGGAGTACCTGAGTTCAAATCCGGCCCCAGACACTTGACACTTCCTAGCTATGTGACCGTGGGCAAGTCATTTAACCCCCACTGCCTTGCAAGAAAAAAAAATGTAATTGGTGAGGGGCAGCTGGATGGTGCAGAGTGGATAAAGCACCAGACCTGGATTCAGGAGGAACTGAGTTCAAATCCAGTCTCAGACACTTGACACTTCCTAGCTATGTGACTGTGGGCAAGTCATTTAACCCTCATTGCCCCCCCCCAAAATGTAATTGGGAAATGTTTAAATAAATAAAAATATAATCATCAATAAATCTATAAATAAGCATTTATTAATGGCTTACTATGTGTCAGTTATTGTTCTAAACACCAAAGATGCAAAATAAATAAATGAATGAATGAATAAATAAATAAATAAATGACAGCCCCTGCCCTCAAGGAGCTTACAATCTAAGGGGGATACAAAGTACAAACAAATATACACAAAGCAAGCTATATGGGGGAGGGGAAATGAGAAGGAAAAACATTAAAAGAGGGAAGGCACTAGAATTAAGAGGGGTTGGGAAAGACTTCCAGTAAAAGAAGGGATTTTAGTTGGGGTTTAAAGGCAGCTAGAGAGATCAGCAGGCAGAGCAGAGGAGGGAAAGTATGGATGATGTTAATTTATGTCTAAGTCGATATGTGGCTTGCAGGGATGCGCTGGACACCGCTGACCCAGATGACCTTGCTCTCTAAGCTTCAGTTCCCCTAACTGCAAAATAAGAGGGATGAACTACATGACTTTTCTAAGTCTAAACTTGTGAACTGTCGGTGAAGGCAGGTGAAGCTCTTCACTGAGAGTGGGGATGACTGAGTGGAGGCCTGGGAAGGAATCAGACCAGCCCGCTCTGGCCTTGATGTTAACAACTTCAAGGCCAACCCAGGCAGTGAGTTCTGTGCCCTGTTGACCTGAAACAATCCGGCTCTCTTCTCTGGCCCAGGTGACGTAGGCCAGCGGGAGGGAGAGAGCACTAGCGAGCTCTGGAAGGTTAATTCCCCGAGTCCTCAGTCCTTTCTATCCTTGGGCCCTTCCAGTCTGTCCACTTGCCGGCATTTTTCAATCCCTCCAAGACCCAGGTCCTTTCAGAGACCCACCAGAGGCCGCCACGACTGCAAAGGGGGTTATTTTGAGATTCTCGGGGCTCCAGCAACTGCTTGTTTTTACAGCTGCTCCTCCTGTTGTTCTGTTCCCAGGGCTGAAGTTGGATGGGTGAGCAGAGGAATTTGTTTGCCTGAGAAAAAGAATGTGGCAAACAGACCAGAGGCAGCTGTGAGGAAGCAGTAGACTACAGAACAAGCCACAGGCAAAGCTAAATGCAGCCAGACACCCAGAGGAAATCCCTCGCCCCCGCCTCTGAGGAGCGGCCAGCCGGGTTCAAGGCAACAACACTATGGGACATGGTCACGTTTGACTAGGATAGGAGAGGCATCTTTACCCAGAGGCTCTGCCCTGGGAGAGGCCTGTCCTCATCAGACATACCGGGTACACATGGACCAGCCTTCTTTTTTATTTGCTTACTCTCTCCTTTACAGTCTCTGTCTTAAGAGTAACTGAGTTATGTGCACGTGGAAAAAACCCACGCAGACAAAGGATGCAGTGCCAAGCAGGGGGGCACTGTAGTTGTCCATGACAGGGAAAGGAATTGGAGGACGAGATGGCCAATCATTCATTCATTCTGGGCACTCCCCAGCCCGGCCTTGAGAAATCAAAACCAGACCATGGTGGCCATCTGACCTGGTTTGTGGCTCATCTGGAAGGGCCACCCCAGACTCGTATCACCCTTCTCTGGTGGACTCTAGAAAAACCAATGGGGACCCAGCCAAGGCCAATGCAAAAATCCGTCTTCATTCTAGGCCGGATCTGGTCGGTCCCAAGGTGGTGCCTGGGACCACACCCTCAGCTCCTATAAGTAGTATTGTCTGTCACTAATTATTTTTCCTCCTAGAGTTCTTCTGAACCATAGATAACTCATTTTCAGGCTGACATTCCCACACTGGAGAAAACTTTTTAACCCTTTCCAAAAGGTTCTCCAACAGGTCCAGACTCAGAGCCTCCAGAGAAACCAGATGAGCAGCTTCAGGTGGGAGATCAGGATGCAAATTCATACTTTTCATAAACATTTGTCAAATGCCTGCTGTGTGCAGAACATTGTGTGCACCTGCTTGGTCTATTCTCTCTAACCAGTGGCGCAGGGGACACCTTTCCGTGACTGGATTCATCCTGGAGGAGTGGTACTTCAAAGAGGGAGGTCAGGCTTCATCTCCCTCTCTGGTACATCAGCACCTCCCTAGGATAAGTGGAGAAATCCCTACAACAAAAATTCGGTGTGGTTCACATCTGGGTTCTCCCCCAAAAGTAAACTACAGCATCCCTTCCAGAAAAGGCCTCAATATACAATGTATCAGACTGTGTCAGCAGCTGATCATTTCTCCCTCCACAAAAAAAAAAAAATTTAAACATGTTTAAGATTCAAAAGATACAGGAAACTAGGCAGTGCAGTGGACCTGGAATCAGGAAGACCAGAGTTCAAATCCAGCCTTAGACTCTTACTAACTGTGTGACACCTTACATTTGTCTGACTCAATTTCCTCATCTGTAAAATGAAGACCATATTACCTAACTCCTAGGGCGTTTGTGAGAATGAAATGTGATAATATTTGTAAAACACTTTGAATACCTTAAAGGTCTACATAAATACTCTCTTGGCAAGATGATGGACCTCTGGACATGGCCAGATCCCCAGAGGTGGAGGTACTTCTGTGGGTGATAGCATAGCTCTGCTTCTGGGAGAAGACTTTCCTTGTTCTCCTCCCACAAGGGTGGAAGCAGACTTTTTTCCATTGGTTATGATGTAACCAAAATACTCTCTCTCCCATCCCATCCTCTTCCCTCCTCCCCCCTTCTTCCTCTACCCTCTCACTTCCTCTTTTTTTTTTTAGTGAGGCAATTGGGGTTAAGTGACTTGCTCAGGGTCACACAGCTAGTAAGTGTTAAGTGTCTGAGGCAGGATTTGAACTCAGGTCCTCCTGACTCCAGGGCCGGTGCTCTATCCACTGCGCCATCTAGCTGCCCCCTCTCACTTCCTCTTGATTCCCCTTTCACCTTCCTCTCTCCCCCACTCACAACATAGCACCACGCACCGAGCTGGGTGGAAGGTAGGACCGTCTTCTCCCTCCTCCTTTTTAGACCTTGTGGCCTTAAGAAAAGGACTTGGGGTTCTGGTGTATTTTATTGTCCTTTTTTTAATTCTAGCACAGGCAGTGGAATCCTGGGAGCTCATGCTATAATGACCTTGGAGGCAGGATTCCAGGATAGGTGTTGCCAGCCTAGTGAGGAAGCCCTGAGGAACCAGGACACCAGGATGGAAACCAAGGGAGACCTTGGGCTTGGAAATGGGTGGGCCTATATAGGAACTGCATTAAGCTGTGCTCCCAATCTACCTCCCTTCCCCAGAGATAAGGGGGAAGGGATCATGCCCCTCAGGTGTTGGGAGGACATGCTTGCAAGTTTTTCTTGCTATACCTTTAAAGTAAATACTCCCTTGTAAAAGATAATCTGGCTGTTACATAGATAAATAGAATGAAGATGCAGAGGAGCGGGGCAGACAATCAGTGGGGGCCTGAGTCAATGGCAGAGCGATCAGACTCCTGGGGGGAAGGAAGAAAAAAAGGTAGGGGGAGAAGAAATTTACATGACAACTTTATTATATATTTAAAAGGAATAGTGAGTTGTACATAAGAAATTAGCAGTTTAGTAGGCAATTATCCTTTTTATTGTACTATGTTATGGAAAAGCTTGTTTTCTTCCATAAATTTAAAATAATTTTTTTTTTAAAGAGTAGCAGAGAACCCCAGGGAAGGGATAAAATGTAACCTACCTGGACTTCAGGCAGTGGGGCCCAGAGCAGAGACTGTAACCAAAGATTAAGACAATTTAGTGGGTCTGCTGTTTCACATTGACTACAAACGTGTACTTCCCAAATAACTTGGAAGGTGCAGGGGACCACAGCTTAGGGTTTCTCTAGCTCTTCAGTGGACAGCTCCTCTAGGGGAATGATGCTCTTCTCTAAGAAGCCATGCTGTTTTAGGACTCTCTTCCTGGTGGGCAGCCAGCGCTCAGAACTCCCAAACTCTTGAGCTCAAAGGCTGGAAACATCCATTTCTCAGGCTTGCTGGTCACTAGCCTATGTTCAGGGGTGGCAGGGAGAAGGGAAAGAGAAAGCAGCCAGGGGCTCAGAGTTGTTTAGGCAAATACATGTTCCCACTTGCTAGAGGTCCAAGAGAAAGAAAGAGTTGGAAGTCTCCCAAAAAAAGGCAGGGCCCAACAAGGGCAAGTGGAATAATTTCCATTTCTCTTGCAGACCACCTAGGGAGTTTTCTCCTGACTCAGCTGCTAGTTTTCTTCCATACAACCTCCTAGTCACAGGGACACAAGAGAAACAATCAGGAGTTGCCTCATCTTGCCAAAGTACAGGTTCTCTAGCCCTGTGCTGAAGCACATCTATGGCTCCCAGGGAAATGGCCTTTTCTGGCAAAGGTCCATGCACTGTAATTTAATCAAGGTAATTGGGAAACTCAGTTGATCAGGGGTCCCTTCATTAACCCCCTCCTACACCTCTATTACTTACTCACCTCACAATTCTTTTCCAAATTAGACTCTACCTAGGATAGAAAGCATCACATTGGACCAGAATGGGCTTTCAAGAGATGAAGAATTTGGAAAGATGAGAGAAAATATTTTAATGTAGCCTAGAATTGTCACCTCAGAAGCATTGTAGAACTGGGAGCTTATGGAACTGGTTTTGCAAAGAGTTCTGTGAAATCTCTTGATTTGCTAATCTAAGCACTTCTCAAAGATATTGCCAAGGCATTGTCCTAATGGAGAAATTCCTCTGGGGTTACCCCTCCCTCCATCCCACAAGGGTGAAGGCATCTAATCAGAACAGGTGATTTTTCCTCCTTTAGTCAGAAAGGCCAAGTGAGGCCACTACTATATCTAACAAACTGTATCCTTTCACCCGTTTGTTCTCTCTCCTGTTATTGCATTGTCTACTCTTTTTTTTTTTTTTAGAAAACAAATTAGGAGCCACTAACCATTGTTGCAAGATCAATGAGGGCATTACAGAGGTTAGGGAAATTGGTCAGGGGGAGATGAGTGGAAACTGAATCTAGCCTCTAAAAGGGGAGATGATAGGAGGCAGCAAAGTAATGATTTCTTCTCCTAGGGAGATCACAACCCTTTCTGGTCACTTTTACAATCATATTCATTAGCCAATTCAAAGTTGGTTTACAGCAAAGAGTGTAAACCAAGAGAGATTAATAAACTGAAGTGAGTTAAAATACCCCCTCTACTGGAAAAGATATACCCCCTTAGATAAATATGAGCCAGCTTCTGATGAAGGTGGAGAAAGTGATGCTTTCCATTCAGTCATTTCAGTCGTGTCTCACTCTTTGATCCCCCATTTGGGGTTTTCTTGGCAAAGATACTGGAGTGGTTTGCCACTTCCTTCTCATTTTACAGATGAACTGAGGCAAATAGGGTTAAGTGACTTGTCCAGGGTCACCCAGCTAGTAGTAATCATCTGAGGATGAATTTGAACTAAGGAAGATGAGTCTTTCTGACTCCAGGCCCAGTGCTCTATCCACTATACCACCTAGCCAGCTGCCCACTGCTTTCCATAGGAACTCATAAATTCTATTTTAAAAAATTTTTGTTGGTATACTTGTTGCTCCCCTATACTTACCTTCCCTTTCAGCAGTTTAATGGGTGAGTATATTTGTCCCTCCATCCATCCATCACCATCCTACCCTCACCTGTACACCAGCAATTCCTTAATATCTACTTCAATGAGGTCTATGTCCCAGGGAGTTTTCTCACTCTTCCAAGCAGAAAATAACAAAATTTATAGGATCACAGTTCTAGAGCTAGAAGGGACATCAAAGAAAATCTGGTCCCCCCCCCTTCATTTTACAGATTGTGGAGCTGAGGCTCAGGGGATTAAGTAACTTGCCTACAGTCATAAGTAAGTACCATTGGAGGTAGAACAAGTACACAGAGGTGAGAAAAATCCTCCAGCTCATAGATGCATAATATACTCCTATTCAGTATAGTTCAGAGGACCTTACAAAGTCTCCACTGGTCTTTTATAGATTAAAATTGAGACCAGGTATCTTCACTTGAGTGCAGAGCCATTACCCAGAGGATAGCTCTGTGTCTCTGATATGTTATCCTTGGACATCTGCTACAGTGCCGCAAACTCAGGAATGGGTCATGGTGCAATGTGTCCCACTGTGCTCCCATTTGTCTTAAGGTTTAATAGAGGGTGGCTGGCCCTTTAAGCTGGGAAGGCAATGTAATCTTTTCTTCCCTATAACTTGCCAATAGATTGTCCAGGCTTTCTTTGTTTTCACGCAGAGAAGGGAAAGATCCAGCCAATAAAATGCCTGGGGTGAGGAAGAAATAGCTGTGGTTCTTGGGACTGTTGGTTTTGCTTGACAATATAAGGGTTCTATAAGCCTGCCCTAGTTTGCTGAACGCTGGAAGATTTTGCCCATAGTCCATCATCTGAATTAGAAAACTTGTCAACAAAGAAGCCCCCGGTGAGGAGCTAAGGGAAATTCCAACTGCGTTACAGGCAGGCTGGCTGGTTAGATCCAGAAACCCGGACAGCTGGGAAGATGTTAAGAAAGGTCTGCAAAAGCAAGCCCCAGGGCCAAGTAAAGATTCAGGATGAGAGATCATTCCCTCTTATAACCTCCTAAAACTGTGAGGGCCAGAGGCATCTCAGACATTAATGGGGGGGGTGTTAGGTCTATCCACTAAGATTCCAGACCCCAGGATCATAATGAATTATCACCCCTATTTCTATCCCTCCCAAAACTGGGATGCATATGAAGTGAACTTCTAGAATGCTTGAAAGAGAGATTTGGGTTATTTCCAATAAAAATAATTAATGACTGCACACACCAGGCAGGATCAGAAATACCAGCTGAAAGAATCCTAGATCTCAAGTCAGATGATCTGAGTCCAAGTATCAGCTCCTGCATCTACTGGGTGAGCAACTCTAGCCAAGGTATTTAACCTCTCTGAGCCTTAGTTTCACCCTCTCAAAAATGGGGGTAATAGTTCCTATTTCATAGGGTTTTTCTAAGGTTCAAATGTGATAACATGTACAAAGTGGTTTTTTAAAGTACTCTATTACTGTAAGAAGAGGAGATAAGAGCCAGCTTTGGAGACAGGAAGACCTGGACTCAAATCCTCTTCCCAACATATACTAGGCAAGTTACTTAATGTCTCAGCACCACAGTAAGCACTCTGAAACTTAAAGTTGCAGAAGTTACCAATTTTCATGGTTAGGGGGAGTTTCTTCATTGTGAGCTCCCCCAATCTATGAAATCACAAATCTGGACGTACCTACTTGGGTCTGTGTTCACATGATTATTATCCCAGGCTGTTGTTGTTGAGTCATGTTCAACTCTTCATGACCCAGTAATGGAGTTTCCTTGGCAAAGATACTGCAGTGGTTTGTCATTTCCTTCTCTAATGGATTAAGGCAAACAGGGTTAAGTGACTTGCCAAGGGCCATAGAGCTAGTAAGTGTCTGAGGTCACATTTGAACTCAAGTCTTCCTGACACCAGGCCCAATGTATTATGATGCCACCAAGATGCCTCATTTATCCCACTCTATTGGTTTATTTAATATCTGTGGAATTACAAAACACAAGCCATTCAGGAACAGCTACCTTGTGTACAAGTTGGCAGAGTACGAGATTTGAAGTCAGGAATTCCCAAGGGCTCAAATCCTGCTTTAGACATTCATTAGCTGTAGGACCCTCAGCAAGTCACTTAAGCTCATTCTGACTCAATTACCTCACTTGTAAAATGGGGATGATAATAATAGCACCTACTTCCCTAGGTTGTTGTCAGGATCAAATGAGTATATATTTTAGGAGTTTTGCCAACATTAAAGGGCTATATAAATACTAGCTATTATTGTTATTGTTATACGGATAAGCATGCATGAATTGCAATTTGTATCACTGGTAAGAATACCTACACTGATGAGCTCAAAGAGCTACTGGAATGTAGAATTATTGGAATTCTAAGAGAGGCAGGTAAGGTAAAAGAGATATCTCTACTCTTAACTTGAGTAACTACAGTTATCTCTTGGGTCTGCCAGCAAGTATCATACCTTGCAATCCAGGGAGGGTGAGCTTAATTGTCTAGAAACTTGGTTTTGTTAAAATCCATCATTACTTCCAGGTAGTCATGTACTTTAGGCACCGTATTATGCTTACACTCAGCAATCCGGGAGCATCAGACCTGTAGATAGAGAAATAGTGATTCATAGTATATTGAACAAGTGATAATGGAATCCAGAAGGTGGAAATTGCTAAGCGAAAAATAAAATGAATGTCCTGACTATGAAATGGCTGCATGCCTAGCAAGGAAGCACATCAAACTGTTCCTGCCTCACTCAACTAAAGATTGTTAAGTACTTTAACTAGACTATAAGCTCCTTGAGGGCAAGGAATAGGTCAATATAGCCTCTGTTATGTCCAGCACTTAGAACAGTGCCTTGAAGACAATTCAACAGGCATTTATTCAGCAACTACATCGTGCAAGGAAACATCTGGGGACTGTGCCTTATTCATCTCTTTATCCCTCTTGGTGCCTCTTAAATAATAATTCCTCAGTAGATCAGTGTGGTATTTCATTGTCTGGTAATGACCACTACTTTTTTGCCAGTGATGGGTGAGTGTAGATAAACTGATTCAGTCTCCTGTTGGAGTCTCTGCTCAGTCACCTAGTCAAATCAAGCATCTGTTAAACACATACTGTCAGACACAGTGTGAATTTCTGGGAATAAAAAGGAAGGCAAAAACCATTCCCTTCCCTTAAGAGCTTCACATTCTAACAGGGGAGACAACGTGTAAATAACCAAACACATGTGACATATACACAGAGTGCAGGTAAAATCATTTCACTGGGGAGGTTCTAGGGGAAAGGTCAGAGAGAAGGCCGGCAAAAGCTCCCTGCAGAAGGCGTGAATTTGAGCTAAGTTTTGAAAAATCCCAAGGAAGGAAGCCAAGAGGCAGATGTGAGGAGGACGACCTTTCCAGGTGTGAGGGACAGCCATTGCAAAAGCATGATGAGTGGAGGGGAAGTGTATAAGAAATAGCAACTAGGTTAATGGAACTAGACCATAGAGTAGAGGGGAGTGAAGTGGAAGAAGACTGGAAATTTAGGAAGGGATCAGGTTATGAAGGGCTTTAAATGTTGAACATGACTTTATTTGATCCTGGAAGAAACAAGACCCACTGAAACAGTGTGAGCAGGGGGGAACTACATGGTGAGACCTTTATTTTAAGAAAATCACCTTTTCAACTATGTGGAGGATGGATCAAAGTGGAAAGGGACTCTCATGAGAGAAGTTGACCAATCAGAATGTTATCACAACAGTCTAGGAAAGGTAATGAGGACCTAAATGGGTACCTGGCTGTGGCAGCCAAGTCAACAAACTTGGCACTGAGGATACACAGAAAGGCAAAAATAGTCCCTGTCCTCAAGATGCTCACATCCTAGTGGGGGAGACAACATGTAAACAACTATGTATGGAAATATATACATATATATATATGTATATACACATATAAATATATACATACCTATGTATATGTGTGGAGAGAGTGTATACTGAGTAAACTGAATATAATCAAGAGAGGGAAAGCACTAGCATTAATGAGGACTTGGAAGGACTTCTAAATGAAGGAGAGATTTTAGCTGAGACTTGAAGAAAACCAGAGAAGCCACAAAGCAGAGAGGAGGAGGGAGAGAATTCCAGGCACGGGAGATAACCAGAGAAAAGGCACAGTCAGGAGAGGAAGGGTGTTGTGCAAGAAACAGCAAGAAGACTTGTGTTGCTACGTCATTGAGTATTTGGAGGGGAGTGTGGTGTAAAAAGACTGGAAATGTATGAAAGGGTCAGATTGTGAAGGGTTTTAAAAGCCAAAAAGATTTTATATTTGATTCTGGAAGTACTAGGGAGCCACTGGAGTTCACTGACAACTAAGAGAGCACTGGTGATTTTGGAGAAAGTGGTTTCAGCTGAATGATTAGGTCAGAAGCCAGACTGCAGGAAAGTCAAATGAGAGGAAAGGAAGTAGAGGCAGCAATTATAGATGACTTTCTCGAAGAGTTTAGCCGAGAAAGGCAGGAGAGATAAAGGATGGTGGCTGTATGCATAGAGAGATTAATTCAAAAGGACATCAAGGGGCAGCTAGATGGCGCAGTGCATAGAGCACTGGCTCAGGAGTCAGGAGTACCTGAGTTCAAATCCGGCCTCAGACACTTAACACTTACTAGCTGCGTGACCCTGGGCAAGTCACTTAACCCCCATTGCCTCACTAAAAAAAAATGGACATCTAGAAATTTTGTGAAGGTAGAAATAAGATTTTGCAAATCACTGGTTATGTGCGGAGAGGGGAAGGAAGGAGGAGTTAAGGATAACTGAGAGTTATGGGCCTAGGAGGGTTATCTTTCAATAATGAGTTCTGTTTTGCACATGTAGAATTTGAGATGTCTACAGAATATCCAGTTCAAGATGTTAAAAAGGCAGTTGGGGATAAGTAACTGTAGCTCAGGAGAGATACTAGGGCTGAATAAATAGATGTGGGCATTATTTGAATAGAAATGATAAATGAACCCAAGGGAATGGATGTGATTATCAAGTTAGAAAAGGACCCAGGATAGCCTGAAAGACACCCACAATTACCATGAATAACATGGTTGAAGAATAAGCAAAAGAGACTACAAAGGAGTGTTCAGACAGATAGGAGAAGAAGCCAGAGAGAGGTGTCATGAAAGCTGAGAGAAAGTCAGAGACAGAAAGTCAGAAAGACAGAGGGAGGAAGAGAAGGAAGGAGGGAAAGACGGAGAATCTGGGAGAAGATGATCAATAATGTCAAACACTACAGAGAGGTAAAAAAGGATGAAGATTGAAAGAAGACTTAAATGGCAAATAAGAGATAATTGGTTACCTCAGGGCAATCTGTTTCAATTGAATGATTAGGTCTAAAGGCAGATGGCAAATAATTTAGAAACAAGTAAGAAAAGAGGAATGGGAGGCACCTAATACAGTCTTTTTTTTCTCAAGAAACTTAGCTAAGAAGGCAAGGAGGCAAACAAGATAATGGCAAGTATGGTAGGATCAAGTGAGGGATTTTTAAAGAAGAGAAAGCCATGAAAATGCTTGTAGGCAACAGGGAAGAAGCCATTAAATGGGGAGAAATGGAATATTAGTGAGTGACAATGATGATAGGGATAGTCTTCTATAGAATACAGGCAGGATGGTATCAATGATGCATGGAGATGGATTGGCCTGAGCAAGGAGAAGAGTCATCTCTTCAAAGATACAGAGTGAAGGGGGGCAGCTAGGTGATGCAGTGGATAGAGCACTGGTCCTGGATTCAGGAGGACCTGAGTTCAAATTCGGCCTCAGACACTTGACACTTACTAGCTGTGTGACCCTGGGCAAGTCACTCAACCCCAATTGCTTCACCAAAAAAAAAAAAAAAAGATTCAGAGTGATGGAAGATATGGAAGTGATATGAAATCACAGAGAGGGAGAAGAGGGAACTCTCATTGAATTGCCTCAATGTTTTGGTTAAAAATATGAGGCAAGATCAATTGGGGAATGGCTGAACAAGTTGTGGTATATGAATGTAATGGAATTCTATTGTGCTATAAGAAAAGATGAGCAGGTGGATTTCAGAGAAACTTGGAAGGACTTGCATGAACTGATAATAAGTGATAAGAGCAGAACCAGAAGAACATTATACATAGTATCATCAACATTATGTGTTGATCAACTGTAATAGATTAGATTCTTCTCACCAATACAACGGTTGAAGAAAGTCCCAAAGGACTCATGATGGAAAAGGCTCTCCAAATCCAGAAAAAAAAAAGGACTGTGGAATATGGATGCTGATTGGACCATACTATTTCTTTTTTTGGGGGTGCTGTTGCTTTTCTTTTTTGAGGTTTTTCCTTTTTGTTCTGATTCTTCTTTTATAACATGACTAATTCAGAAATGTTGAAAGTTTATAACCTATATCAGATTACCTGCTGTCTAGAGCAGGGGGAGAGGGAGAGGAGGGAGAGAGAAAAATTTGGAATTGGAAATCTTATAAAAACAAATGTTGAAAACTATCTCTACATGTACCTGGAAAGTAATAAAATACTTTTATTAAAAAATAAAATAAAAGTAAAAATATGAGGCAAGGGGCAGCTACATGGCATAGTGGATAAAGCACTGGCCCTGGATTCAGGAGGACCTGATTTAAAATCCAAACTCAGACACTTGACATTTACTAGCCATGTGACCCTGGGTAAGTCACTTAACCCCAATTGCCTCACCAAATAATAATAATAATAATAATAATAAGGCAAAGCGACTATAAAACCATGCATACTCTTCAACCTAGCAATACTACTACTAGGTTGGTATCCTAAAAGAGATTTTTTTTAAGTTGAATTTAAAATTGGGGTGATGCCCATCACTTGGGGAAAGGCTGAACAAATTGTGGGATGACATTAGGATGGAACATTATTGTGCTGTAAGAAATGATGAGCAGGGTGCTATCAGAATGACATAAAGAATACAATCCATCTACAGAGAAAGAACCGATGGTAGCTGAATACAGATTGAAGTATAGTTTTTTGATAGTTCCTCTTTCTAAAGGTTTTTTGTCTGTTTGCTTTCACAACTTGACTAATGTAGAAATGTTTTGTGTGACTGCACATTTATAACTTATATTGAATCACTTGAGTTCTTAAGGTGGGGTGGGGAGGGAGGAAAGAAGAGAATTTGGAACACAAAGGTTTTTTGGGGGTTTTTTTTTGTTTGTTTGTTTTTTAACATATAAGTTATTTTATTTTTTCCGTTACATGTAAAGATAGTTCTCAACTTTTGTTTATACAAGCTTTCCAATTTCAGATTTTTCTCCCTCCCTCCCCTCCCTTCCCCCTCCCCTAGACAGCAGGTAATCTGATATAGGTTATATCTATATATCTATATCTATATACATATACATATATATATCTATACACACACACATATATATATATCCATAATAACATTAATCCTATTTCTGCATTAATCCTGTTATAAGAGAAAAAATCAGGGCAGTAATGCAAAACCTCAAAATAGAAAAAAAAAAACAACAGCACCCAAAACAAAAGAAATAGTATGGTTCAATCAGCATCAATACTCCACAGTTGTTTTTTTTTTCTTGGATTTGGAGATCCTCTTCTATTATGAGTTCCCTGGAAATCTTCCGTACCATTGCATTGGTGAGAAGAATATAGTCCATCACAGTAGGTCAACACTCAATGTTGATGATACTGTGTACAATGTTCTTCTGGTTCTGCTCATCTCACTCATCATCAGCTCATGTAAGACCCTCCAGGTTTCTCTGAACTCCTCCTGCTCATCATTTCTTACAGCACAATAGTATTCCATTGTATTCATATACCACAACTTGTCCAGCCATTCCCCAAATGATGGGCACCCCCTCAACTTCCAATTCCTTGCTACCACGTAAAGAGCAGCTATAAATATTTTTGTACATGTGGGTCCCTTTCCCCTTTCCATGATTTCTTTGGGGAAAATACCTAAAAGTGGAATTGCTGGGTCAAAGGGTATGCACAGCTTTATCGCCCTTTGGGCATAATTCCAAATTGCTCTCCAGAATGGTTGGATCAGTTCACAGCTCCACCAACAATGAATTAGTGTTCCAATTTTCCCACAGCTTCTCCAACATTTATTATCTTCTTTTTTTGTCATTTTAGCCAATCTGATAGGTGTCAGGTGGTACCTCAGAGTTGTTTTAATTTGCCTCTCTCTAATCATTAGAGATTTAGAGCATTTTTTCATATGGGAATAGATAGCTTTGGTTTCTTCATCAGAAAACTGCCTGTTCATATCCTTTGACCATTTCTCAATTGGGGAATGACTTGGATTCTTATAAATCTGATTTAGTTCCCTATATATTTTAGAGATGAGGCCTTTATCAGAAGTACTGGCCTCAAAAATTGTTTCCCAGCTTTCTGCCTCCCTTCTAATTTTGGATGCATTGTTTCTGTTTGTACAGAATTTTTTTAATTTAATATAATCAAAATCATCCATTTTGCATTTTATAATATACTCTATCTCTTGTTTGGTCAAAAACTGTTTTCCTTTCCAAAGATCTGATAGGTAGAATATTCCTTTCTCTCCTAATTTACCTATGGTATCACCTCTTATGTCTAAATCGGGAACACAAAGTTTTAAAATCTATGTGAAAACTTCTTTATACATGTAACTTGGGGGAAATTCTAAATAAATATTTTTTTAATTTTAAAAATAAATATTTAACTTCATTTAAATTAAATAAATTTTAAATTTTAAAAATAAATATTTTTTTAAATATGAGGCAAGACCTTCAGCAGAGGACGTGAAGAAAGTGGTGCCATGTAAGTCTTGAGCAGACAAGGCAATGTAGAGAGTGAGGTGATGAATCAATTATAGAGAAGTAGAATGATTTCCTTGCTGTAGTGCGGGCTCAGTTGAGATGAAATAACATAAATTTATAGTGGACCCAATTAGCATGGTTTTCTGATTTCCTTTAGCACCACTCAGCAGTATTTGACCAGGAACAAAGGAGCAGATAGTTGGACTAACAGGGATGGGGTCTGCAAGGTGTAATCAGTGATAGGACAAGGGGACAATGGATTCTAACATAGAGGATGACTTCAAGTTGAACTGGTTTGTCAAGAGGTTGAAACAGGGAAAAGAGAAGGGTGTACCCAGAGCAAGGATGGTGGTCTGGGAAAGAACTTCAGTTCTGATCTTCAGACCATGGAATGGAGATTATGGTGAAGATGAAGATCAGGGTTAAGGGGGCATAAGGCATAGGAAAAGGTGTCATTATTGAATATTGTGATGAGATAAATGAATTTTACAGTTCACAAAGATGGAAGTTGAACACTTGTAGACGCTGGCAAGATCAAATGTATGGCTATCTCTGTTTATAGATGAGGTGGAATGGAAGAGAAGGTCATAAGAATTGAGTAAGTTAAAGAACTGGAAATATGTAAGAAAATATCAATATATCTTTTTCCAAGCATTTATTAGGCATCTACCATACATGTCAGGCACTCTGCTAAGTGTTTTACAAATATTACTGCATTTGATCCTCACAACAACCCTGGGAGGTATGTACTATTATTATCCCCATTTTATAGTTGAGGAAAGTGAGGCAAACAGAAGTTAAGTGACTTCCCCAATCAGGGTCACACAGATAGCAAATGTCTGATGCCAAATTTGAACTTAGATTTTCCCGACTATAGGCCAAGTGCTCTACCCACTGTGACATCTACTTCTCTAGCATGGGGGTAGTAGTTGTTGTTGTTACTTCATTCTCAAAGAGAACCAATAACATCACAGGCATGTCTTTTTTGACTTTCATGAGTTGGGTTGAGTGAGGCAAAGCTATGCAAAGTCATCAGCATCACTCTTTCAGATGAGGATAGTAGTTTTGGTAGAAAGAAAGATTTTTGAGTCAGACATTAAACTCACTGAAAAAAGGAAAGGGTATTGGAGTTTGATAGATAATGACCACCAGAATCTGGATTGATCTCTTCTTCCGCCTACTGGAGTTCCTTCTCTGCATGACTGACAGATGGTGAGAAACTCTCTGCGATCTGGATAATCTCCTTTCTAGGAAATGGGTTGACATCTCAAACTATTTTGGCACAGTTGAGCATAGTTACATCATTGGCTGTCTACCAACTAATCTTATTTTCTTAAATCTTGTTTTGCTTCAGTGTTCTATACCAAGAAGAATGATCTTCAGACTAGACAGAATCAAATAAAAATGGTTAATAAGAAACTGAAACCCAAGGTCAGTGAAGAGATTGTGAGTGAGTCTTCCTGGCTGATCTCAATGAACACAATTCACTATGAGAAAATAACTACATTCCAGGGCTGAGGGTGAGGGGAGGCAGCAGGAGGAGAGAGAGTGATTCTCAAAAAGTCATAGTGAATGGGAGAGGTGCTACAGGAATGGAAATAGAAAGGTGTGTTGTCCTGATTTTTCTAAATGGCAAAAATCTGAATGTTCCAAACTCTCAGCCAATTACCTTCACTTCAATTTCTAGTAAAATTCTTTAACACATGTGACCCTGCTTGCTGTACCAATTATTTTGTGACAGTCCTCTAGCATGAGGGAGTCCCTCTTGGAAGGACATAGGGTTCCCCTATTAACCCTTGCTTAGCTGGGCTCACAGCACCCTACTCCCCCAACTTAAGGTATGGCTGTCAATGAGCTAAGTCCTTGTCCAGGTCCCCAGTTTATATCCAAGGAAAGCCCTGTGGGCCAGCCAGAGACATCTGAGAAAACAACTTCTTAATGAGTTCAGGTGCTGAGAATAACATGTAAAAGTACAATGGGGGGACAGCTAGGTGGCACAGTGGATAAAGCACTGGCCCTGGATTCAGGAGGACCTGAGTTCAAAGCCGGCCTCAGACACTTGGCACTTACTAGCTGTGTGACCCTGGGCAAATCACTTAACCCCCATTGCCCCACAAAAAAAGTACAATGGGAATCAGCTCAATGCAAAGCTTTATTGCAAGCAATGGGGAAAAGGGGGAAAGAGAAAAAGAGGAAAAAGAGACCTAACATACAACTCAGGCATATATATACATAGACTATGACTCATGTAAGGATATTGTATTGGGGAACACAGAAATACAGGTCCACTTGGCAGGAAGGAGGGGGTCCTTCAGAAGAAAGGTGTGCTCCCACTGGAGGGGAGGGGGAACTCCTGATGGAGGGGAGAGGGTGCTCCAAAGTGCCCTTCTGTGACCCTGATTTTGAATGACCTCTCTGGAGGTGGTCAAGTTGCATGTTAGGAGTCAGGGCAAAATATTACTTGGGGATTTTGTTATTAGGGAGAAAAGCAAGTTGGTAGTAGACAAAATATTATTTGAGGGACACAGCTATACCAACCTTTGAAAAATATTATCGTCAGTATTTTTCCATGAGTATTTTCTATAAGCTTAAAACCTCCCTTAAGGGGAGACTGTCATGGTGGTCTCCAGGCCAAATCTTATAACACACATTATTAAAGAAGTGGTATTCATGAAGAGCCAGCATAGATTTATCGAGAACAAGCCATGACAATGTTACTAGACTGATAAAGAACACCATGGACAAACTCTGATGAAGTCGATGAAAATTTTTATGAAGACCTAGAAACATCAATGTGCCAAAAGAGGACTAACTTATAATTCTGGGTGACTTTAATGTGAAAGTAGGCTCAGACTACTAGACATGGCAGAGAGTCCTTGAAAGGAATGGAGTTGGAAACAACAGCAATGGTCACTTATTACTGAAGACTTGTGCATCTCATGACCTTCTCATCACCAACACTGTCTTCCATTTACCAATAAAACTTGTGGATGTACCCTCACAGCAAACATTAACATTTAATAGACTATGTGATTATTTTTTTTAGTTTAGTTTAGTTTTGTTTTTTTGTTTTGTTTTGTTTTGTTTATGTGGGGCAATGGGGGTTAAGTGATTTGCCCAGGGTCACACAGCTAGAGACTATGTGATTATAAAGAGAAGAGACAGACAGGATGTGAGAATGATGAAGGCAATGTATGGTACAGAGTGCTGGACTGATCAAAGATTTATCCTCTCCAAGCTAAATATTTGCATTCAACAAAAGCAGTGGCCCCCATGGCAAAATGACTACCAGAAGACTTAATGTCAACACACACAGTTAGCAATAATGGAGCAGAAAAGGAGTTGGCAGCTTTCAGAACTTTGGTGTAAAGCACTGCATTTGCTTATCTTGGTCAGAACACTCACAAACATCAATATTATTTTGATGAAAATGATGGAGAAATTCAGAAAGTGCTAAATGAAAAATGAGAACTCCATAGAGTTTAGCAACAGGACAATTTGTCCATTTAATTCCATCAAAAGTAAAGTACAGGGGCAGCTAGGTGGCACAGTGGATAGAGCACCGACCCTGGAGTCAGGAGTACCTGAGTTCAAATCTGGCCTCAGACATTTGACACTTACTAGCTGTGTGACCCTGGGCAAGTCACTTAACCCCCATTGCCTCATCAAAAAAAAAAAAGTAAAGTACAAGCAAAGCTTAAAGAGATGCAAGATTCTTGGCTAAGTAAGCTCAGAAATTTATGATACCCTGAAGGCTATTTATAGGCCAAAGATATATAGTGCATCTCAATTACTCAGTGCTGATGGATCCACATTGATTAGTGATAAGTACATGATCCTTGAGAGATGGGCTGAACACTTCCATAGTTTTCTCAACAGACCATCATCAATCAATGCCAAAGTCATTGACCATTTACCTCAGGTTAAAGTCCCTCTCTAGACAAATTCCAAACTGAAGAAGAGATTTTGAATGCCATTAGGTTCCTCTACTGTGGCAAAGCACCTGATGATGATTCGATTCCAGTAAGATTTAGAAGGTCACGGCCCCATTGTTCACACAAAAGCTGATTGAAAATTTTCAGGTTATATAGCAAGAAGAGGTTATTCTCCAGCAGTTCAAGGATACCTCCATTGTCTATCTCTATAAAGGTAAAGGAAATAGATTTTCCTGTGACAATTCCAGCGGGGGAGGGGTCTCTCTCTAAGTCACGTTTTGCAAGATGTTTGTCAGAGTTCTCCTTAATAGGCTGATCCTATACCTAGAAGATGGTCAACTACTTGACAGCCAGTGTGGCTTCAGAAAGGGCCAGGAAATGGTTGATATGTTGTTTGCTGCCCAACAACTCCAGGAGAAATGCCAGAAACAGAACAGAGGTCTGTACACAACATTTGTAGGCCTAACCAAGCCTTTGCTACTGTCAGTCATGAGGGCTTATGGAAAATTATGTGAAAATTTAGTTGTCCAGAGAAGTATTGTGTATCAACTTCACAGTGACATGCTTGCCTAGATTCTAGATAATAGAAAATGTTCCTGTATTTTCTAGTCACCAATGGAGTGAAACAAAGTTGTGTGCTTGTTCCTATGCTTTTTAACATAATACTTTAAGCCATGTTGTCAAATGCCTTTCGACGACGACAAAGATGGTATCAAGATCATCTATCACACTGATGGTAAATTCTTCAATTTGAAAAGGTTACAATGGAGCAACTAGGTGGCACAGTGCATAAATCACCAGCCCTGGATTCAGGAGGACCTGAGTTCAAATCCAGCCTCTGACACTTGACACTTACTAGCTGTGTGACCCTGGACAAGTCACTTAACCCTCATTGTCCCCCCAAAAAAAGAAAAAAAAGGCTACAAGCCAAGACTAAAGTGGAGGGAGTATTCGTGCATGATTTTTTATTTGCAGAAAATTGTTCACTCAATGCAGCCTCTGAAACTCAGATGCAACAAAGTATGGATTGATTCTCTGCTGCTTGTGCTAATTTTGACCTAACAACACCAAGAAAACGCAGGTGCTCCATCAGCCAGCACCACACCATCCATACATGGAACCATCAGTTACAGCAAATGGAGAAATTTTTAATAGTGTGGATAAGTTCACTTACCTGAGCAGTATACTTTCCAGAGATGTACACACTGGTAACAAGATTGATGCAAGTATTGCTAGATCTAGCTCAGCATTTGGAAAGCTCCAAAGGAAAGTGCAGGAGAGAAGAGACATTAGATTGACTACCAAACTGAAGGTCTACACAGCTGTTGTGCTGACGTTGTTGTATGTCCTTGAAATCTGGACAATATGCCAGCTTCATGTCAGGAAACTGAATCACCTCCATTTGAATTGTCTTAGGAAGATTCTGAAGATCACCTGGCAGAATAAGATACCAGACACTGAGGTCTTCTCTTTAGCTAAACTGCCAAGCATTCAAACTCTACTGCAGAGGACACAACTATCATGGGCTGGCCACATTGTCTAAATACCAAACTTACACTTGCCTAAAAGACTATTTCATGGAGAACTCACAGAAGGCACGCCCTCACATGGTGGTCAGAAAAAGTGATATAAGGATACTCTCAAGGGCTCTCTTAAGAACTCTGGAATTAATTGCATGACATGGGAGACACTGGCACAGGACTGCCTAGTATGACGTGCCCTCATCAGAGAAGTTGCTAATGCTTGACTTTGCTCTATGAGCAAAGCAGAATTGAAGTAGCTCAAAAGAAACATGAGGTGCAAAAATTTAGAGAATCCAACCCAAATGTTCACATGGATTATTTGTGTCCGACCTGTGGTAGAGCCTTCTGAGCTTGTATTAATCTTATCAGTCACAGATGGACACACTGTAACTTGACTCTAACATAGTGATGTCATTTTGGTCCTCTTTGAGAACAAAGGACAACAACCAATGAGCCAATATAACCTTTTACTGTGGCCAAATTTTTCATGACCCCCACATTCAGTTATGTGACCCGCAATTTAAGAAGCTAAGGATGTAGAATACTCTAAGGACTAACTCAGGAGTCAGCTCTTTGTGATGGATGACCTCAGAGAGCATCTTCAAGAGCTCCTTGGTAAATGGCATCATCACAAAATCTGGTAGTCCAAATTCATTGCCCATAGTGGCAGTACCAACGAAGACTAAGCACATTTGTAGATGACTGACTGGACTTTGAACAACAAGAACAACAAAAGTAGATCAATATTGTGTCAAAAGTTCAATATCTGGGGGCAGCTAGGTGGTGCAGTAGATAGAGCACCGGCCCTGGAGTCAGGAGTACCTGAGTTCAAAATCTGGCCTCAGACACTTAACACTTACTAGCTGTGTGACCCTGGGCAAGTCACTTAACCCCAATTGCCTCACTTTAAAAAAAAAAGTTCGATATCCCCTGGACTGTGTTTTGGGTAATGGACTTAGGCAGTGACTACTACTAGATTCCTACAGTGGATTAAGACAAGGGGAAAAAACTGTTTTCATCTACCCAGCTTGATTTTACCAATTTGAGAGCATACCCTAGACAGCAGGCAACAACCATTTATTAAACACTAACTATGTGCCAGGTACTATGTTTCACTAAGTGCTGGAAATCTAAATACACGTGAAAAGAAAGACAATCCCTCACTTCAGAGAGTTTATATTTTAGTGGTGGAAGACAAAACATAAAAGGGAACTGACAAATGAGGACAGGGAAGAAGGAAGCCTGCAGGGGCATGGTGGTGTCAGAAACACAGTCAAGATGGTATTGAAGTATGGTTGAATTGGGCCTGCCCCTCTAATGGAGTTCCCCCAGGGTAAGAAGGGGGTCATTATGGAGGAGGGATGCCCCAGGGTGACAAGGAAGCTAAGTCATGGAGGCAAAGTCCTTAGAGTCAGAAGCATGGCCCAGAGGGCAATGCCCCTGGTATATCTCAGGCATACCTACCACTTTCCAAAAGCTGATGGAGAAAGTAGTTGGAGACATGAGTGTAGGTTTACCTTGATAGCAACATTATCTTTGGAAAGACCATGACAGAACATGAAAAAAGATCGATATTAGTTCTGAATACACTAGAAGAAAACACCCAAAGCCATTAAGTGAACAAATACCAACTTTATAGAGCCTCTGCCAGCTATGTGAGTCACACATAATAACTCACCAAGGTACAAGCCCTAACCCAAAGAAGATATAATCATTTCTGACTTGACCATGTTCAAAAAACCTTCGAGATTAAAGGATGTTCCTAGGATATGGCAGCTCCTATTACCATGACTAAACCACTAAAAGACCTCAAATATGCATATATGATTGAATAGGCACAAAAGCAGAAGACCAGGAAATGCAACATTGCCATAAAACCCACAAAGCCTTTGGAGGCCAAAGGACAGCACCATGTGGCCAAGTTTTCAAGGATTTGCTCAACTACCCACACATACCAGTGTTAGCCTATGCAAACCCAAATAAGCCATCTGTCCTGTGTGCAGATATGAGCTTGGAGAGCTTGGGAGCAGTTCTGTAGCAAGAAAGAGATGGTCACCAGAACCAGCTGCATTTCCCAGCAGAGGTATGAGCAACACTGAGCTGTGTTATCCCATTCATCAACTGGAATTCCTGGCTTTGAAGTGAGCTGTCATTGAGAAATTAGAAGATTGTGTGCAGGGAGTGAAGTTGCAAGAGTGAACTGACAATGGCTAATGTGGAAATATGTTTTTCATTATTTCACATGTATAATAGGTATTGTCATATATAACCTATATCAGCTTGCTTTCTGTCTTGTGGAGGGGGGAGGGAGAAGGGAAGGGAGGGAGGGAGAAAAATTTGGAACTCAAAATCTTATAAAAACAAATGTTGAAAACTATAAAAGGTATTGTATTTCTTGCATTTTCAATAGGTGTGGGAGAAAGTGAAGGGAGGGAGAAAATTTGGAACTGAAAACAAAATATTTTTTAAAAGAGCGAACTGACAAAGACACATGGATTTGTACTCGGATCAGTGCCAAGTATGATACCATTTACCAGAGATGGGTGGCACAACTAGCCAACTATGAATTCATCATATATTACTAACCAGTATGGATGCCTGTCTAGATCAGGGCTTCTTAAACTTTTTCCTTTTTTGCCTGAGAAATTTTTACATGACCCTAGGTATATAGTTATATAAAATAGGTATACATAACCTTTTACTGTTGCCAAATTTTTCATGACCTCCACATTCAGTTACCCACAGTTTAAGAAGCTAGGGTCTAGAGGACCATGTGAGCCCCAAACTCTGATGACACCAGAAGAAGGAATGAAATCTCTACATAACATCCAAGATCTGAATTACAAATAGCACCCCAGAAAGAAGTATAAGGCTTTAGCCAGATGGTATGCTAGCAGCATACATGAACCTTGCTTCATTGAGCCAGCTTTCTTTACCTCACTTGGTTTTAGATGACCAGAAAAGATAGCAGATAGCTGATGAAGGGCTATACAAAGTGATACAAGCCAAGAAGTAAGGTGATAATGGAAAAGGACTCAAGCCCCAGTCCCTTGAAGGTACTTCATTGTTTAGACAATGACAAAAGTTGAAGTTGTGCAACTGAAAAGTGTACTGGACTTTCATTAGGCCCAAGACAGTTACAGACATAGCAAAGAAGTATACATGAGACCTATACTTGTGGCATATTTGGAGAACATAACTACAAAGATTTGGAACTAGTCTACATTGACTTCCTATCTCTGGTTGGAAAAGGCAAGAACAGAAATCATATATTCAAAGTAACTGACTACTTCAAATGTAATGCACAGAAATACTCAACCAGGAAAGATTCCATCGTTATATTGTTTGTAGGAATAGTATCTCTTAGTAGATGTACTTCCTGCCAAGATGCACTAAGAACAAGGCAAAAACCAAAAATATACCATTCAAGGAGATATTATCTTTGGCTGACATCTAAAATTCTAGAATATTACCATATCTCCATTAGATAGACCCATAACCTGGCCATTTCAAAATGTCCACTGATGAATGCATTAGGGATATTGAGAACAGAACAAAAATCTTTGTGGACATGACATATAGCTTTCCTGGTATATGTGTACAATTCCACCAGGAATTAGGCCACCTGCTGATGTTTGGGTGTAAACCATGACTACTACTGAATAGTGTTTTGGGGTCTCTGAGGATAAGGAGATAGCTGATACTCACAACCAGCATATCTCTTGGCTGGCAGAGAAGTGGAAAAAAAAAGCTTACTGAGTAGCTACAACTTCAGCTTAGAAAAAGGTTAAACACAAAAACAACAGCAGCAGTAGCAGCAGCAACTACAACAGCAACAACATTGTATGATGCCTGAATTCATTTTTTTCCAACAAGGTGATAGCTTTTCTAAGAAATCTCAGTGTTCATGGGTCTCATAAATTAGCAGATCAATGGAAAATGACTCCTATGCCTAATTATGGAGAGATTGTGACAACTTGCCTATTTAATAAAGAGCCCCAGGTAAGGTAGGTTCCTGAAAATACAATTTACCACAAATGCTTATAAATGAATGAGTTAGGGGCTGCTAGGTGGCACAGTGGATAGAGCACCGGCCCTGGAGTAAGGAGTACCTGAGTTCAAATCCGGCCTCAGACACTTAACACTTACTAGCTGTGTGACCCTGGGCAAGTCACTTAACCCCAATTGCTTCACCAAAAAATAAATAAATAAATAAAATAAATGAATGAGTTAGACTGCTTGATGAACAGGTAGAGACCAATGGACACTTACCTAACCAGGCTGTATTAGTCATACAAAGACTGACTAGTACCAGACAATGGCTCGGAAACAAATATTTCAAGTGAAGAAGATTCTATGTACTCTATGGCAATAACCAGTTCAAATACCACAAAAGGAGGCAACTTTTCCATGCCTAATCCTTCAACCCAAGTGTGAGAAAATAATGGGGTTTGGGGGACTCAGAGACCTGCCCCCCAGCCCCACACACACACATATAGGAACTCTGTCTGGTTTTGCAGGGCCAGCCCAGAGTCAGGAGAATTTCAAAGGAAATGTAGATTGACCTTCCCAACTAAAGAAAGTTAACTAACTTAAGACCACCTTCAAGTCATGTCAGTCAATGAACTTGAATGTTACCTATCAATTAGCTTTGATCAAGGTAGAGTGACCCACCTCTACCTGAGACAGGTTAAAAAGCCCTGGAGAGGGCGTGCTTTCTCTCTCTCTCTCTCTCTCTCTCTCTCTCTCTCTCTCTCTCTCGCTCGCTCTCTCTCGCTCTCGCTCTCTCTCTCTCTCTCAGCATGCTCTTCCCTCTCCCACACTGCTCTCTCTTTCCCCTCTATCCTAGGTTTGTACGGCTTCTTAACTTTCTGAGCCATGTTTGCTCTCTTTACTAATATTTAATATACTTTAATAAATGCTTAATGCCCCAAACTGGTGCAGTAGTCTCTAATTTCTAAGTAACAAATATATAATAGATCCCAGCTAAATTCCCTAACACTTGGGATAATTATAGGGCGACCCCATATAGTTTTACTTGCCACACTAGATTACCACTAGAGTACAGACACACACACCTCAGAACATGATAACTCTTCTGGTCAGCCTGGGCCTTCTATAATTTCAGGCTTAGCTAGACAAAACTCTATTTCCGATGCCATTTATGATCAACCCATTCCATGAAGTAGCACTGTGTTAGGGGAAGATAGGTCAGAAGGTCACAGTAGAGGTGGGACTTTCTGACCATGAACTCTTTGATCCAGTGATACTGACCACTCAGCTCCAGGCATTTTCCCTCGCTGTCCCCTATCCCTAAGCCTGGAATGCTCGCTCTCTCTCCTCATCTCCCACTCCTGGCCACCCTGGTTTCCTTCAGATTCCAGCTAACATATCACCTTCTACAAGGAGGCTTTTTATTCCCTCTTAATTCTAGTGCCTTCTCCCTGTTGATTATTTCTTATTTATCCTGTATGCAGTTTGTTTGTACATAGATTTTTGCTGTGCCTCCCCTATTTGATTGAGAGCTCCCCGAGGCTTGCTCTTAACACAGTACCAGGTAAACAATAGGTACTTAATAAATGCTTATTGACTGACTGACTGACCAATAGCCAGAATAACTGTCCCATGTGAAACAGGTGAAATGATTATACACATTGTCAGATAATAATACTAATGTCCATAAGTGTGATGTGTGCCTCATCTGAAATTGCATTTGTTCATTGATGCACATGCTAATCATATCACGTTTCAGTTTGGTTGCATTTTATTATGATTTTCTTGTCTTGTTCATTTGCTTTTGTGGGGTTATATATTTATTCTAGCTACATTAGCCTGTTAACTATGCTGTTTCACTTAGTTATGTGGACTTCTTTTTGCTGCTTTATATACATACTTTGTTATTCTGTAAGCCTGCTGACCTTATCATGGATTTAATTTTGCTTCCTATTCTTCATATTGACCTATGTCATATAGATATACATATATTCTCTTGACATATGCATGTCTTATATGCTGTGTGTAATTTTGATTGGCATTCAGTGAAGCAGGATGATAAGTGATAATGCTTTATGTGTGCAAAGTTTCTTTCATGTCGTGTTGATGTACCTTTGCTGGGAATGGAACCTTGAGATGATTGCCTGGGATGCTAGGTTAATAATTTTTCTTCTTTTAAGGGCTGAGGTGTATTTTGGATGTTGTGCTGTATAACTTTAGATGCAAAGTTTGCAGCAGCTGATTTTGCATGAGACTGCAAAAGTCCAAATACCATGAAGGGATATGACGGTGCCTCTGGCCAACCCTTCTACAGGTGGAAGAAAAGGTGTCCAGATGCTGTCTAGGGATCTTGGGATGTATAGGCTTCCCAGCCTGGGAAGAGACTGGACTAATGCATGTTTGAGCTGAAGGAGGGATTTTCCATTGCTGTGGGTGCTTTTGAATTGCTCTGCAATAGACTGACAGACAGTGGGATGATGCACAGATGGGGGACTGTAACAGAACTTGGAGTGCAGCAGCACCAGCAACAATGGGGGATGCTTTGAATGGTGACTGACGCAGAGTTTTGAGTAGTCATAACCTTCTCTGTCTCACAACTGTTCATTGAAATAATCCAGCTGGGAGGAGACGAAACTGTAATTCCCTGAGAATACAAGCAGCTGGTGAATTAAAAGGATAGATGTTCTATATCTGGAGTTTTCCATTCTTTTTCAACTGTTTATTTGATATTTTCAATAGTTCTATAAAGCCAGAATTTTCTACATAATTAAAAGATCAACCTTCACTGCTTTTCAATCATATACATCTTTAATTGCACAAGGAGAGTGTAATTTGGGGGTGACAGTGCTAGCTTGAATACACAAAACTAAAAAATAAGTCAAGAGATTCAATCCCATTCTAGTGATCATTCATTAATTCTGATCTGGGAGCTTGATAAACTGTATCTGTGAAAGGAAATGGTTATGCTTTTATTAATAATCTGTATAAAAAAAGGATCCACAGGGAAATGGGGGTCATTACCCCTACCTTAAACCACCACCCCTACTGGTCATTGTAGTTGTTGATTTCAATGCTGGTTCCTTAAGTGAAATCTCCTACCACCAAAAAGGAGACGAAAGAGGATAGTGACCAAAGGGAAAGTTATGCCCTAAGATGATCCAGTGGGATAAGATTAGATGTGGCCTGAGAGAAGAAGCTCTGCTCCTTTTCTGTTAGGAATGGAGAAATCCCTCTTCAGCCAAACTACCCTCCACAGCAACATTTGCTGCTTATCCTTGTTTTGATTGGGCATAACTTGTGAGTTACAAAGGTGTGTTTGGACTTGGTATGAGGGAAAATGTCCAAAAAGTAGAGTTACCCCAAACCTCCCCCTCTGGGGAAGGTAGTTCAAGCTCAGACTTGATGACAATTTCCTTGATGGTGACCATTGTAGAGGAATTTCCTGATTCAAGCATGGGTTGAAATTTAAACTAGAAAACTCTGAAGTCTCTTCCAAAACTGAGAGCCCGGGAGTTAATGAAACTGAAAAGTGTGGACAGAGCAGTGGATATTTTGATGTTGTATTCTTTCAGTATTTGAGACAGGGTGGTATAGCGAGAGCATCTAACTGGGAGTCACAGGAGACATACATTTTAATCCTGCAGCTCCTTCTCACTAACTGTGGTGCCTCTGCCAAGCCAAAAGTTCTCAGGACTTCATTTTGTTTATCTAATAAGGGGTTGAAGCAAGTGACTTTTGAGGTCCCATAGACTCTGATCCTTGGTTATATCTTTAGAAACACCAAGAGTTTAAGTCATGGAAACAGTAGCTCAAATATTGGTTTGAATAAAAGGGAAAACTTCTCTTTTGGGGTAGGAAGTGGAGAATTCTCATTTCTCTATATCAGAGCATCTTTGATACTATAAAACTGTAATTATAGGGTTCTTGAATGTCAGTCCTTCATAGGCACCTAAGCCACGAGTCATCAAAAGAACATGTGAAGAAAGATGTTATCTGCATCTAAAGAAAGAACTGATAAATAGAAGTGTGTATAGAATTATTTTTGCATATATATGCATACATATAAACACATATACAAACATATTGTTGTCTGATGGTAGCCATCTCTGGAGATGGGGAGGGAAGGAAAAAAAGAAATTTCTATGATAACTTTATTATATATTTAAAAGGAATAGCAAGTTGTATATAATAGATTTGTAGTTTTGTGTGCAATCATCTTCTTATTATAACATATAATAGAGATACTTGTTTTATACCATAAATTAAAAATTAAATGTAAACATTTTTAAAAGAAAATTATTTTTAAGATTAAAAAAAATAAAATTTAATTTAAAAAAAATTACCCCCAAAATCATTTGCAGGAATATGTGGCACTGTGAACCTTGAGCTAGGGAAGGCATGGACACTCAGGCTACAACTTAGTGGGATGCTCAACAGGGGCCATAACTTGTGAAAGAAGAGAAGAATCTGTTCCTGGAAATAGAAAGGAGTAGAGTTTTACAGTAGCTTTTCTGACTACTGCTAAAACCACGAGGTAATAGAGTAAGGCTAGATATTGGCTTAAAACAATACATGCCTGAGAGGCAGAATCATACAGTGCCCAGGGAGCTGGCTTCAGAGGCAGGAAGACTGGGTTCATATTCTGCCTCCAAAGTACACTGACTGTGCAAGTCACTTAAGATTTCAGCATCTCGGGAAACTTTCTAAGGCTACAAGCTGAAGAGCAAGTGTTGAATGACATTGGTAGAAAAACTCCTCATCCAGAGCTCCCTACACTGATGAAATCACATTACTGGAAGGGAGGCAAGGAGGAAGGGAGAGATGAGAAGAGAGGGGGGGAGGGGAGAGGGGGGGGGAAGAGAAGGAGAGGGAGAGAGATACATATACTCAAGCATACATGCATACATGCATACATATACATGGATATAAATAGATAGCTAGACAATAGATGAATAGATACACTGATAGATATAAAGAAAAACATATGTGAGACAAATACATAGATACATAGAGATAGATAAAAGATATACATACATATATACATACATAGAGATAGATACATAGAAACAGAGAGATGATAGATACAGAGAGATAGATATATAGATACATGCATATATTGAGAAATATAGATGAGGGATATAAAGATAGCTACATATATACAAAGATGCATAAAATATAGATATATAGTGCATACATATATAGATACATACATATATAGAGATGATGGCTAGAGAAATATACATATGTATATACATACGTATATACATAGAGATAGAGACAGACAGATATGGTAGATGCATAGAGAGTTTATTAGGTATATAGAGATAAATGTATAGGTACATACATATAGCTAGACATACATACATATGCAGAAATAGATGATAGATGAAGAGATGGATTTATAGATAGTTAACTAGATACAGAGACAGAGATACATACAGATAGACAAACGGTTACATACATAGAGGCCTATAGACAGATACTTAGAGACAGACAGACAGATATACACACAGATACATAGAGATAGGTGATAGATAGATAGAAATTTAGATAGACATATAGAGATCAATATATACATACATATGGCAAACATACATAAAGATATGCTAGATAGATAGATAAGCAAATGGATGGATGGATGGATGAATGGATGGATGGATGAATGGATGGATGGATAGATGATAGATAAGAGAAATGAATGAATGACTAAGGTGAAGGGGATGAGCTTCATTGATTGGTAGAGTCCCTGCTGAAAGGGTTAAGTTAATGTAACAGGACCTTAGACTTAGCTTTAGAAAGGGTGTTAGAGATCATCTATAGTGGCCCAATCTCCTGATTTTGTGAATGAGAAAACTGAAACTTAGGGAGTGAAAGAGACTTGCTCAAGGTCACACACATTATAATGTCAAAGCTAAGATGTAAGCCCTCTGACACTAAATACAGTGTTCTTTCTACTGCACTGAACTGCCTCATGGTGCCCCTTCAAAAGTCAAGATGCCCCTTTAAAACGGTGTCAGGCAAGGTGAACTGTGACCAGGTGTACGACTTGGGATCAATCATACCCTGTAAAATCATTGATTATATCTTCTCCTGTAACACAGGTTTAGAATATCTGTGGATCCCATCATCTTTCTTGGCTGATTAAATTTCCCCATTCGGAAAAGCTGAGATGTCTGCTTCTGAAAGAATCGTGATGCTGTGGAATGAAACATGCTTAGACATTCTATAACTGGCTCCAGTCTGCTAGCCAAGTAGCTGGGAGGAGCCTGCTTCAATTGGCTACACAGCTGGGACTGGGAGTGTCATCACAAAGGCCTGAGTCATCTTTGGCCACCTCTCTTCAATTTACTTGGTGACTCCTTATCTCAGGGCATCTACTTAGACAGGATGCTGTAAGGGGAAAGGCCTTGGAGCCTTCTCCCCTTTGAGGCCATGTGACCTCCCCCCAAAATGGGCCTCAGTCCTTGGCTTATATGTTCGAGGTTTTCTGTTCTAAGCAAAGGCTGTGGAGAACCCGGTTTTATGAGTTGCAAAAGATCAAGAGAATGAATCATAGGAATCCAGGAGTTGGAATCCATGTTGGGTTTTGCAGCAAGCCCATGACCGATGCCCTAAGGAACAAGGATCAACCTTCTGGTGTGACCTTCTGGACTCAAGCCAGTGGAAGCTGAAATGAGGCCTCCATCTGGAAGACATACAGCATCTGGACATGAATTTGGTGGGACCAATGCTATGTAGAAACTGAGCTAAGGTCTCCCTAGAGACCCAAGTGATATGGGGAGACTAACCCGGAAGTACTGAGAGAAATGTTTGTACTTTGTTCTTGCTATGTCTTTCATTTCATCTTTTTTTTTTTTTTTTTGGTGAGGCAATTGGGGTTAAGTGACTTGCCCAGGGTCACACAGCTAGGAAGTGTTAAGTGTCTGAGGCAGGATTTGAACTCAGGTCCTCTTAACTCCAGGGCCAGTGCTCTATCCACTGTGTCATCTAGCTGCCCTCTTGCTATGTCTCTGAATACTATTTTTTTAAAAGCTACCTGATGGTGAGTGGTTAAATGGAATTGGAGTAGTAGTCTCTGGCCCCTGACAATAGGAGGAACACAGCTGGTGTGGGTCTGGGCCAATGATAATAGGGAAAAGACACAATCCTGACAGCAGGAGAGGAAAAGGCACCTCCAAACCCTTCAGGGTATCCTAAAACCCTAAGAGGAAGCATGTAGCCTACCTGGCTATGAGAGCATGAGCCAGGGCACACTTGCTACATTTATATTTCATTTTCTTCGATTCAATTCAAAGAACATTTATTAGGTTCTTATCATGTGTAAGGCACTGTGTTAGGTGCTAAAAATATAAGGATAGAGAAGAGACAAGTACAATTACCCCTTCCATGTCACGACTTTCCCATCTCAGTTTCACTATATCACAGATCGGCATAAGAAATTCAATGGGAACATTTGAGTAGTTTTGCAGAAGCTGCAGATGACACACAAAGAGGCCGGCAGATGACACAGAAAAAGTAGAGGAACTCAGAAATGCATAAAATATATGTAGAGCATTATATAATATCAACCCAAATTTTCAATAAAGTACTGCAAACACCCCATAAAAGAAAACGAAAAAATTCAGACTTCTTCTCTGGAAGGGAAGGCCAAAAACTTTATGCAGATTCTCCAGATCTTAGGGGTGATACACCCCTAACCCCCACAATGTGGAAGGGAACTTACAATATAATGGATTGTTTTAGAAGAACAATCCCATACCCAAATCTATAGAACTGGGAATCTCAAAGTAATGCTATAGCAATCCTCTAAACAGATCTGAGGTTTCAGTCTTTCTAAGAGGTGAAACATATGGTTGCAGAGGGTTAGAAACTTGTGATCATTATTGCCTTCTTGCCTGGGGTTTCCCTCAAAATTGGAAACTTACATTTGAAGTTTTAATAGTTGTAATGGTATGATGTCAAGTTGGCAAGGGGTCTCCAGTGGAGTACCCCAGAGATCTGGGCATGGTCCTATGCTGCTTAACATTTTTATCAGTGACTATGATAAAGGCATAGGTGACATCCTCATCAAATCTGCAAATAACATAAGGGTAAAAATAGAAGCTTAAAGTTGTAAAGAAGCAAATTTGTACTTGCTACAATGAAAGCCTTTCCAACAATTAGAGCTATCCAAAAGTGGAATGTGATGTCTTGAGTGTCAGTAGATGAATACTTGCCTAGTTTTTCATAGTGGGGATTCCTTAGAGTTATGAGTTTGACTGGTTGGCCACTGACATCCCTTCTAACTTTCAAATTTTTATGATTCCAAGGGAAAGCCAAGAAGGCAGAATAGCAGGTAGAAGCAGTGAGGTAGAAGGTAGAGCAGTGAGTTCTACCACTCCCCCCCCCCCAAAAAAAAATACCTCTTAAAAATCTAGAAAATGCATCAGACCAAATCCTAATTCAAAAAAACATAAAAAGTCACAGTGAGTCATTTGTTAAGCCTAAGTAGGCATAGAGAGGAAGACAGATAATGAGGGCTTCAGACATTCAAGTGAATATGAAGAGGCTGTAAATAGGCACAAGAAGAGGCCCCATATCTATACCTGAGCAACACCAGACCCATACCAAGTCATCATGAAAAAGACAAGGGCAAACTGGGAGCTTTGTTACCCTAACATAAGTTGAAGAGGTCCTGGGCGCTGTACTGAAAATGGAGGAAATCAAGAAGCAATCAGCAGCACTGTGGCTCTGATCCCAGGAGCAGAGTAGGGTCTCAATTCTAGCTTTTAACCCAGCCTTCAGAGGAACCACCAGGGTAGGAATCCCAGACTGCCAAAGGTGAGCCTGTAATTGTTTCCATTGCTTTCCACCTGACTCATAGGGGTGGAATCCAACAGCAGTTTACTCTTGCTTAGACCCAACCTCAGGTCAGGAGCTTGCAGAGCTCAGAGGGAGGGATCAATTAGACTTTGCCCCGTATAAGACCATTTTGGGAATACTGAAATCTGGTAGCTTCTCAGACTATCCCTGAGAATCTGGACTAACACAACACTCAATACTCTCATGAAAGTAGCAACAGGACTAACCCTGAGCATCCAACAGTGCTGGCAAAGCCCAGCCCTAACATTACATCTGAAATCTAGGAGACTGGAAGAAACAATCAAAAAAAGAATTCAACCATAATGAACTATTATAGTGACAAGGGTGTTTGTTATAAGGGAGGGTTCCTTAGTTGAGGCTGGGTACAATTTGTTGAGAAGTGATAGTGATGTTTTTAAAAATCAATAATAAAATATATTTTAAAGGTAATACTGCTGAGTGTTCTATCTCTACTTTCCCTTGAGTATCACCACGTCCTCATATGTCTGTCTGGGAAAACAGGAACCAGAAAGTTTGGCTTTACAAGATAGTTTCCTGTTTCATTGTTGAATGGATGATAACTCCTTGGTCTCCAGAGAGGGTTTGGAAAAAAAATACCTTTATTTGGAAATAAAATGTTACTTTTATTGAAGAACTCAGAAGCACTTTATCATGTACTTATCTGTTACATCATTATTTCATTTTTAAAAACGCACCCATCACCCTGCCTTTGGACACATATATAACATATGATTTTAAAATAATAACCAGATTTCAATGGATAGGTAACAAAAGAGGAACTCGTAGTTCTTCCTTGACTAAAGAGTAATTTGACTAAAGAAATGTGTTTTTCAGAATGGTCTTTGGTAAAGCCTGGAGCTGAGGAGATTCCCCCTCCCATTTCTCATCAGCATCATAGATTGACTTTAGCCAAGATGTCCCTCTGACCAAAGAATTTTCCTTAATACTGTAATTGGGAGGTGGGGTGAGGAGACTAGTCAATAAAAGTTAAGTTCTTAGAGTATGTTCAATATGCTCTGCCTAGTGCCAAAACATATAGAAGCTTGGTGAGCCTGCTTCTGGAAATGCATGACGAAGGGGCCATCCCCCTATCCCCAAATCCCCTCTAATTCAGAGTACATGCAAGCATTCTCTATTTCCAGTTAGTTTACTGTATGGAGATTTAAAAAAAAACATTTTAAATTACCTGCTGAGCTGGAATATAACTGAGTATGCATTTGCATTTGTTGTTGTTCTTTGTCCTTCATTCCTGAAGAGGACCATGACATCAGGAGGTGATATCATGACTTAAGAGGCAGGGCTGTGCAAAGTCACTAGCCTCACTCTCTCCTCCAGAGTCATCTGAGTACAGTGGCAAGATATACCTCAAGACAACTAGAGATGGCCCCTGATGTTTGAGACAATTGGGGTTAAGTGACTTGCTCAGGGTCATACAGCTAGTAGTGTCGAGTATGTGAGGCCAGATTTGAACTCTGGTCCTCCTGAGTCCAGGGTCAGTGCTCTATCTACTGTGCCACCTAGCTGCCCAACTGAGTGTACATACAGAAGGCTCAAATACATGAAATATTTCCATCTTCTCTAACGGAGCATCCAATATAAGAATTGCTGTAAGCCTAGGAGGGAGGGGAGAGGTAGCAAAGGCAGAAGCGGCAGTGGCAGTGGTGACAATAGGTGGCAATGGCAGAAGCGGCAGTGGCAGTGGTGACAATAGGTGGCAATGGCAGAAGCGGCAGTGGCAGTGGTGATAATAGGTGGCAATGGCTTGAGTAGACTACTGCCTGTTGCTGACTACCTTAACTCCCCCGCTGGCTACCATGTAGTCATAAACACATGGTATTTCTGTTTCTTCTATTTCAGTTTTCTGATGTTAGGTTAAAAAAAGCATCAGGGCAGCTAGGTGGCACAGTGGATAAAGCACTGGCCTTGGATTCAGGAGTACCTGAGTTCAAATCCAGCCTCAGACACTTGACAGTTACTAGCTGTGTGACCCTGGGCAAGCCATTTAACCCTCATTGCCCTCCAGAAAAAAAAAAAAGAAAAAAAGCATCAGAGGTTAAATGAAATGGTGAGATCTGAAAAGTTCAAAGAACCAACAAAAGTACACTCAGCAACTAGACCCAGTAGCTGCAGCAGCTGAACCTGGTGAGAAACCAGTCCTAAGGAAGAACTAGCTTGATCCATACCAGCAGTGAATCAGTACAGCAGCTGAGAGACAATGTGTCCTGCAAGCAAAGGGTTGACTCAGCTATCAGCTGTGCCACACCCAGAAGTGAACCTGGGTGGTGGGGGAGGGGGAGTTTATAATAACCACTTTAAGTTTGAGCCAACTCTACCCAACTACCAAGGTGATAGAGGAGAGTGTGCTCCCAATTTCGGAGGTTCTTGTCCTTTGGTCTTTACTGTACTTTCTCAGCAAATATCCCTTTGCAAATGCTAATTAATGTTCATTAGATATATGAAATTGGAGAACCTGATCATTGGGTACTGGGGACAGTCTAGTGCTATGCATAGATGTGAGGGCATGAGGTGATGCTCACTCAGGGCACAAAACAGAGTCTGTTACTACTGAGAAGAGGGATGTTAAAGGTCACTATTATGGACAGGGCCACCCAATGAAGCCCTGTCAAATCGGAATGACTCACAACCTGCTCAACCCTAGACTCTTCCAGAAGATGGAAATCTGTTGTCCCCATAAAGCCAATTCAGATGAGATGAGCAGGCACCACCGTGATGAGTACAATAAGTTTTTGTGATGCATTCACCCTGATAACATATCAGAATTCAGCAAGCAAATGCTGAGGTTTCATGTTGGCAAAAACTGCCCAATGTCTGATGGCTTATTTGAGTTCTGTCAGCTATCCACCAGCAGGTCCAGTGAAGCTTAATAAATGTTATTATGGCGGTCCACACTCTACTAAGAACTCCAAAGCTTCTGGCTTCTGTCACATCAATGATATTGTGCTGGCCATCCTAGAATTGTTAAAGTACCACCAGAAGGGACTACATATTGATTCTGACATTCACCATGGAGATGGCATAGAAGAGGCTTTCTACACCACAGATCAGGTCATGACACTATCCTTTCCTAAGTACAGAGAGTGCTTCACAGGAACGGGGGAGCCTACCAGGCACTGGAGCTGGCAAAGATAAATACTGTACTCTCAACTACCTGCCTGGAGATGGAATTGATGAGAAATCTTATGAAGATCATCATTAAGCCAAAGAAGTCCAAGGTGATGGAATCCTTTCTTCTGTTTCAGTTATAGATATTCTTTACTGTTAATTATATAAATACCAGAGATTAAATGAATTGGGTTACTATCTTGTGAGATCTGATACATTGGAAGAACAATTAAAGGTGCCTTTGGCAACTGGACCCAGTAGTTGGAACAGCTGAGCCCAGTGAGAAGCTAGTCTTGAGAAGGGACTAGCTTGACCTAGCTTGGCAGTCCTTTCAAGCCCAGTGCAGGGGTCTTGCAGCATGGTTCTGATTTTCTGTTTGGAGACCCGATTAGATTTTTTTCAATTTTGCCACTTCATGCCATGCTGAGTGTGTGGAGTTTTTCAAGAGTTTCAATCTACCCATTCTGATGTTGATGCTGAGGTGGCCATGCTATCCTTAATGTAGCCAGGGTGTTGCACACATGAGACAGCGTTGGCCTTGGACACAGAGATCCCCAGGGAGAGATCTTCCCTACAACGACTACTCTGAATTCTTTGGACCATATTTCAAAGTTCATCTCAGCCCATTTAATACGATGAACCAGAATATCCATGAGCACCTGGAACAAGCAGAGATTATTTGAGAACCTATGGATGTTCTCACATGCCTCTGGTGTCCAAATGCAGCATATTCCTGAGGATGGGATGCAGGAGGAGGAAGATTATGAGAAATAAATTTCTATGTGTTCTTCAGACAAGAGAACTGCCTACAAGGAGGAGTTTTCAAACCCCAATGAAAAAAGGTGAGGGTGGTAGAAAGAACTTGTCCAACTTCAAGGAGAAAGAGACAAAGACAGAGGAGAAAAGTGAAGCAAACAGGAGGACAAAGGAAGAGAAACTTGAAGCCAAAAGAGTGAAGGGGAATGCAGGCTTCCCTGGGAACCTACTGGCCACCTCCTCTCCATGTCCTTCCCCCTAAAACCTAGAGTCTATATTTTCCAAATGTCCCTCTGTATTTATACATAAATATATGAAATAGAACTGTATCCACAACACAGAGACCAAGGGTTCTGCTATTGGCTGCTTGATCCAGTATTCCTGTTGCCTTGTTGTACATCTGAACCCTGAACAGGCGAATCCATTTCTCCCTTCCTTGTACTGAGTTTTGAACTCACCCCCACCCCCATGCCTAACTGTCCCCTTCTTGATTTTAGGAGCTAGGAGTAATTTTTTTCTTTTGGGGTTATTTTAGGACGCATGGCCCTGGTTGACTAGGTCAGTTTGCATAGGGTGGGAGGACTGGGCAGTCTCTCCTAAAGCCCCCTCTCTTCTCTCTCTGTGGGTCTTTTTTTGTTCCATTATATAAAATTTAGAACTCAGTAAAACTTTTGCAAGGATGACAGGTGGTATGTGTGTGTCTTGTCTGTCTGCCCATCTTCTTCAAATGGTTCCCATGGAGGGAGAGGTACTAAGCCACCAGACTGGAATCAAATTAGCCCTGGAGATGAATCATCTACCCTGTCCTGACATGGAGGAAGTCAGCACCTGCTCACAAGTGGGAGGTGCTATGCCTGGTTCCAACAGTTCCTGAGCACTTGATATATACCATCTTGCTGGTTCACCCACTCTTCTCTCTGGGCACATGTGTGAGAGAGGTCTGGCTGGGAAAGATGGTGTGGTTTCTATTTGGAGATAACATTTTGGTTTTTTGAGGAATCTTCATTAATAGAACTGGTACATTTCTGGGGAAAATATATTTGGGGAGGGGATTATACTGGAAACAGTTAAAGTTTATGTATGTTTTGAAGTGGAAGACAGAAAAGAGCTCTCTATCATACATTTCAGGAAGCCTCTACATGGGCTGGTACCCAGAAGAACACATTACACATGTTCTAGGGAGTTGGGCCTCATTAGCCAGTCTCCCCACCCCTTTTTACTACCTCGATGCTGACTTGAGACTCCTTAACCAGAGCTATAAGGACATCCCTGAGATAACCACAGACCTACAATCCACCACTTTCCCACATCACCTCCAAATTCTCAGGGCAAAGTACTGAACTTTGTAATGAATGCAATTCAACAAACATCTATCAAATATCTGCTATGTACAAGACATTGTTCTAGGCACTGTAGATATAACAAGGGCCCTATTCTAAAGGAGGGAAAGACAAATACACAAGTTCAATTAAACAAATATTAAGCACCTACTATGTGCAAGGATACGAGGGAGAATGAGACAAGTTTGTAGTAGAGGTGAAGCAATTTGGTCCTCCATCCACTGCCCCCAGCTCAATTAATATAGTCACAGAAAGAAAAGGCAGATAATGAAGTTAAAGAGGGATTACATGCAGATGAAGAGGCAACTAGGTGGCACAGTTGATAGAGCACCAGGCCTGGAGTCAGGAAGACTCATCTTCCTGGATTCAAATCTGACCTCAGACACTTAGCTTTATGACCCTGGGCAAGTCACTTAACCTTGTTTGCTTCAGTTTCCTCATCTGTAAAAGGGGCTAGAAAAAGAAATGGCAAACCACTCTCTTTGCCAAGAAAACACCAAATAGGGTCACTAAGAGTCAGACGCAACTGAAACAACTGAACAATATGCTGATGAAGTGTCTACTCCTATCCCTTTACTAAGTATAAAAAAAAGTTTCTCTGATTAAATGGACAGAGGAGTGTGGCATTGGCTAGCTGATGACTGGCCAAGCCCCTGGAGGCTTTTAAAAAGCAAAGCTTGCCAAGCCTTGGAAACAGTTCAAGGAGTAGAAGAAACATTTGAGACAGGAAGCAGCTGTGTGGAGAGAATCAACCTGCACCTCTACCAAAGAGAAGTGGGAGGGAGGGGGAGTCCTGGAAAAGGACGGGGAGAGAGGATCATTTTCTCTCTGTTTCTTACTCATCTTGGAAAGTTATCTGGGGACACCAGGAGGTAAAGTGACTTGCTGATGGACATACAGCTGGTCTAAGCGAGAGGTAGCACTTGAAATCAGCTCTTCCTGACTCCAAAGACACTTCCTTCAGCCCCTACCCCAACGCTGCTTCTCCACATTGACTTACATAGTCCAAGCAAACGCCAAAAGGTGTTTTTTCTTTCCCTCCCAACCTAACTGCCTTAAAATCTACCATTACCATTCTAACTTTAAGAAACCATTGCTAGGCTACTGCAGGAGCTGAAGGTATTTTGATTCCTTATTCTTTCCCCAGGCATGGAGTTGGGCCAGGTTCAGGCCTGGCCAGCCTTCCTTTAATAAGAAAGGTTAAGCTCCCTCTTCTCACACTTGGCAACTTGTTAATTCTCTCACCCTGGAAACCGTTGGGGACAATTTTACTTATAGTTCACATTTAAATCTCCCAAAGGGGGGAGGGGGAGTGAAAAATGTTCTTAATATATGAATCAGGTATGCAGGTGGTAATTTATTCCCAAACATAAAAGGAATGTGTAATACGGGACACTCAAAAGCATACATTAACAGAGCTTGACTTATTTTAACTATTGATATAATCTGCTAGGAGGCTTACCTCATTGGAACATGAAAGTTTGCAGGATTGTTAATTAGGCAATTTACATTTCACTTCAGCACTTCCCTGTCCAAACCGTTCCTAGTGCCTGTCTACTGGGAAAATGGCGGGCTTGAGTCAATCCTACTTTCAGAGGTCATCATCTCTGATGAAGAAGCTTCCCTTGCTGTCAGCTTCCACCATTCTGCGGGACACTGGTCCTACAACATTGGAAAACCTCTAGACCTCATACGTGTGATGTTTAAAATCTAGATTGTGTGATCGCCTTAAATTAGAAGCTTCGGCACCAGTCTTTGGGCATTAAACACTTATTAAAGCATACAGATATTTACAAGGAGTTCAGAAAGTTAAGAAAAAGAAGTCCTACCCAGCCTAGAATTCCAGCCTGGTTGGGTTCTTCCTCAAGTCCTCCGCCATGAGCCTGCTTTAATCAGGAACTCTCTAGCAAGCTGATTGTGGAAGGTTTTTATAGGTCTGGAACAGAGGCGGTCCTTACACACTGCTTCAAGCTGATTGGTTGGCATCATTCAAATCCATTGGTTTTGAAGGTGTTCTCAAGTTGAATTCACAGTCTAGCTTCTGAGAACAATACCTTCTTTTTTTTTTTTTTTTTTTTTAGTGAGGCAATTGGGGTTAAGTGACTTGCCCAGGGTCACACAGCTAGTTAAGTGTTAAGTGTCTGAGGCCGGATTTGAACTCAGGTACTCCTGATTCCAGGGCCGGTGCTCTATCCACTGTGCCATCTAGCTGCCCCGAACAATACCTTCTTAAGGGCTAGCCAGGTGTGATTACAATCCAGTTAACTTGAAGTAGGCTAATCAGCAGTCAATCACTCTCACTTGATTCAATCAGTCTAGATTAATCTCCAGGTGGGTCTTTGAGTATCTGCTAAATCCCCTTATTTCAGCGCATACGGTTATCTTCAGATCTGATCACCTCCATCTTAATGGGGCTGCCCTGTGAGCCACTCAGTAAAGAAAACATAAAAGAGGCAAAGGTAGCCAATGGCCAAGGTACAGACCTGCCTAGTCATGTCCCCCTTCACTAGCTGCCATTTGGCCGTGGTCAGTCACCATGAGTCTGAATAGGCCCAGTGGCTCTTCTCCACCATCTCTCAATGTCATTTGAAATAATCCTAGGGGATCACAGAACGGAAAGAAGAAAGTGAGGGAATGCACCACTCCAGTTCTGTACTTCCACAGAGGTTTCTGTTCATCTGGCTTCACAGCCATTAAGGGGACACTTCATCATCAAACAGTGCAACCTCTTCACCAATATTTGCAATCAGACAATCATGCAAGCTTCTTTATGGTCACCTGGACAAAGAATGGAAACAGCATGTTCTTGAGTTGGGGGTAGGGGAATGTAAAGAATTCATTGTGATTTGAGGTTTTTATGACAACATCTTTTGGCTAGGATTGGAACCCCTGGAGCGTGTGCCGGCCAGGGCTCAGCAGAACATATAGCTGCGTCCTGTCTGTATCCAGCTCATACACCAGAATGGTGAATCTCCTCTCTTCTCCTTAGCAGCAACCCCATCTCTCACGGGAAATAGGGCGGACACACACACACACACACACACACACACACACACACACACACACACCCCAAAGCTAATTGGCTGGCAGCCCTGATTGACAGAATTAACAGATGATTATAGAGCGACCAGCCTCCCAGCTTCCGCATGCTGAAGGTCACCTGACTGCCCTCACCCAGCTTCCCATCATTAAATTTTGCCAGGCCCGTGTAGGCGTGGGCAAGTGGTGATGACGTGACCTGCCTGCGCCATGGCAAGGGCTACAGCCAATGAGTGGAGCACTGCAATGTGCAGAGGCACAGTGCCTGAGCCCCGGCCAGTGCACAGGAGTTCCAATCCTGGCCAAAAGATGGGGTCATAAAAACCTCAAATCACAATTAATTCTTTACAGGAGAAAAGAAGAGAGCCCTTGCTAAGCTGTCATCACCATCATCACCATCATCACCACCACTACCACCACCATTATCATCACTCTAAAATTTCTAACACAGATCAGTAGATATAAATACACATATATTTTTTACTCTACATTGGTTTTCCAGGTGCACATCCTCAGAACCAACACTTTGATCAAGGCTTAAGGAAGGTTTAAAATAATCTTTAATAAGGCTACTTTAAATGTGTGATTTCAAAAAATTTGAAAATCTCAGGTCTGAATGGCAATGCTTTTACCTTTACTTTCCAAGAAGTAGGAGACTGGAAGGAGATTTCCAAGGGAAAAAGATTCTAATTTCCAATCTATGTTTCTATTTCAACCTATTTTCTGATCTTTAAAAAAAAAAAAAGATCTGCCAGCCCACGTGGGTTACTCAGAAAACAACCAGAGATAAGAGCTTATTGACAGGATCCTGCATGCAGGCCCCTTATTCACACTGCTTCAAAGACAAACACTCTTTCAGTTTGTCGATTTGTTTTAGACCTTGCCGAATCTGCAACTCTGTGGCCTTGACTCTAAAAATAAATCTCCTGCAATAATGACTAGACTGTGCAGAAGACAAGGCACCAAAAGGGAAGGACAGAGGCAGGCCAAGCCAAGGGGATGTGCAAGGGAAACTAAATACCCAAATAGGGAGAAGCCAACAGGAAATATCACTCACTATTTCCTCAGGACCAATAGCAACTAAACATTCTAAAACGAAATTGTTATTCCTCCTCTCTCCCAATAAGGGAAGAATGAGACCTACAGCAGTTTGCTGCATCCAAATCTTTTTCTGAAATGGAATATAGAGCTTGTCTTGCTGTTTGTTCTCAAATCATCTAATCCAGCAGGGTTTAATCTTTTTTTTTTAAGGATCTCTTAGGCAGTCTGTTGAAACTATGGACCCGTTCCCAAAATAATGTTTTAAAATTAATAAAATAAAGTACACAAATACATAAGATTGCAAAACTAATTGAACTGAAATACAATTGTTAATGGGTAGCTAGGTGGTACAGTGGGGCAGCAATGGATAAAGCACCAGACCTGGAGTCAGGCTCATCTTCTTGTGTTCAGATCTGGCCTCAGACATTTACTAATGTCTGTGGGACCCTGGGCAAGTCACCTAACCCTATTGGCCTCAGTTTCCTTATCTATAAAATGATCTGGAGAAGGAAAAGGCAAATCATTCCAGTATCTTAGCCAAGAAAACCCCAAATGAGGTCTTGGCAAGTCAGACACAACCAAAACAACTCAACAAAGGTGGTACGATGGATAGAGCACTAAGCCTCAAGTCAGGAAAATCTGAATTCAAATTTGGCCTCAGACGTTAACTATATGGCCCTGGGCAAGTCACTTAACCCTGTTTACCTCAGTTTCCTTCTCTGTAAAATGAAATAGAGAAGGAAATGGCAAACCACTAACTGAACAACAACAACAAAAAGTTATCAATATCTTAAAAAAAAAAAGTCCTGGAGGCAGCTAGGTGGCACAGTGGATAAAGCACCAGCCCTAGATTCAGGAGGACCTGAGTTCAAATCTGACCTCAGACACTTGACACTAGCTGTGAGCAAGTCACTTAACCTTCATTTTCCTGCCAAAAAAACCCAAACAAACAAACAAAAAAATTCCTTGCACTCTAGGTTAAAAACTCCTATAATTGAAACAACCTTCCAGGGAAAGGTCTCTTGTTTTCCATATTATTTAGTATGGGAATTAGTTAATTTATGAGGGAACATGACATAGGTAATAAAGAGCAGGCTTCAAATCTTGCCTTTAATAACATACTAGCAATGTGACCCTGTATAAGTCATTTAACTTCTCAGCGTTCTAAGAGAGGAGTGTCAAACTCAAATAGAAAAGAGGAGCTACTAAACCATACATAAGATTTAGGAAGCAACATATTAACATTATCTATTTATTTCGTTAAATATTTCCCAATTGTATTTTAATCTAGTTGAGGTCACTTTGAGGAATGTTTCCCATAGCCTCAGTGATTAATTCTGCTCTAGGCAACTCCCTAAGACTGTAAAATACAAAGAAGGTGCCAACCTGCACTGGTAAAGAGAGATTTCTCACCAGGGGCACAGGTCTAACTTCCCTCCTCTGGATTAGCCAAAAAGATTCTATTTCTCAATTCCCTACCCTCAAAATTCTCTTTCATAAAATCCTTCAGGAGAGGCAAGTTATAATCGCCCCTTAAGGCAGTGTGGTGTAGTGGTTAGAGTCATCTAGGCTGGCATCTTAACACACATTTACTAGCTGTGTGACCATGGACAAGTCACTTCCACTCTCTGAGACTTGCTTTCCTCATACATAAAATAGTGGTAACAAGTCCTGTAGAAGTCATCTTCCCAAAGTTGGTGGGAGAATCAGCTGAGAGATAATGTGGTTTTTTCAGCCTGCCAACAATGCCCCCAGCAGAACATACTGGGTAGAGACTTAATTTTTGTCCTTGGGTCCTTGCACAGTGCCTAGAATATGGAAGCAACTGAAAAGTGCTATACAAATTTGTTATTATCACCTACCCTGAATTCTTTCCTTTCCTAATTAAGAAATTAACTGTATTTAATCTTGTTGGAGCCACTGCTAGCAAGAAGTAGACTTTTTCTAGGATGCTCATGTAGTCTTTTGGACTGTATGTAATGTGATCCAGTTGCTACCTGGACAGATGATACACATACCATTTGGCAGCTAACTGGTTGCAAGTATTTGGCTGGATTATTTTTTCACTTTTCATTCCTTCCATCCTCACTCTAAGTCCTTATTTTTCCCTTCATTCTTTGATTTTTTTTTTACATGAAATGTTTCCCTGCCAACCTTTCTTTATGGAACTGAATTTCATGGCCTCCACATGTACTTTTGATCCATGGGGACACCACCCTTTCATTTCTCCTCCCCTCACAGTGTCTCCTCTATAGATCAACTCCTCCTTACTTTGTCCCATCAGTTCTGAGAATGGCTGCATCTTTTCTTCTCTTCTGCCTGGGAGGTCATAAACTCTGTTATTTAGTGAGGGTTCCAGCTCTCTTTCCTCATTCCCGTGACTGAAACAGGTGAAGAGTCACTCTATTGTTTGGAGCCTGGAGATGTGACAAATAGTCCCTGCTGCTAGTCACCTGAATTCTAAATAGTCGCTGTCAGTCTTAATTGACTATAAAATGTATAAATGTGAATGATAAGGAAAAACAAAGCTGTGCACGGATTTTATCAAATTTATTGGTACTGTGCCTTAAAATCAATTTAATTGGTAAATTATTCATAGTGAATAGCAACTATTACAGAGTTATGGCTACTCAAACCTATTTTTTAAAAGATTACACTAATTTTTTAAAAATTCCAGGAAAGTTCTAAATGCTGATACTTGGGGTAGGATACAAAACTCAAACAAGCAAATGTCTGAGCTCCTAATTAGGAAATTAGGACATGTTATACCAACAGTAGCAATAGGACAGGTCATATTCAAAAGAAAAAAACTAGCACAATTCCTATAGCTACTAGATAGAGGTATAAATAATAGATTTTGAGTGTTAATGTGGGTAAAATTAAGCCCATGAGCTAAAACTGGTCATGATAGGAGTCATCCTAAAACATATTTTTAAAAAAAATTTTTGGACTAGACTATGATTTCATTAGTAAAGGAAACTCGATCTGCCCATATTGATTGGCAGCTGCTCTACAATTTATCATCTTTGAGAATTGCCTGGGGCACTGAGAGGTTAAGTGACTTGCTCAGGGTCACAAATCAATCAATTAATCAATAAGCATTGATTAAGTGTCTATTGTCTGCTAGGTACTGTGCTAGGTTTGGGCTATAAAAACAAAATCAAAACACCCTCAGTCCTCAAGAAGCTCACATTCTAAAATGTAGATTACGGATAGATATTTTGTTGTTATTGCTGTTCAGTCATTTTCAATTGCGTCTGACTCTTCATGACCCCACTTGGGGTTTTCTTGACAAAGATACTGGGTATGGTTTTCCATTTCCTTCTCCTGCTCATCTTACAGATGAGGAAACTGAGGCAAATAGGGTTAAGTGACTAGCCTAGGATTACATAGCTAGTAAGTATCTGAGGTTGGATTTGAACTCAGGAAGGAGTATTCCAGTCTCCAAGCCAGCACCCTATCCACTGTGCCACCTAGCTGCTCTGTCTCTGTGTCTCCAAATATACACTCTTACACACACACATACACCCATATATGTATGGTTGAGAGAGACAGACAGACATATACATATGTATGTATGTACTTATATATGTAGATATAAGGAAGGGAAGATATGATTTCCACTCTTCCGTTGATGTAGTCACCAAGATGAGGTTTTTATGTATAAAAAAATGGTCACCAGAAACCCTTTATGAAGCATGAAACCCTTTGATTGGGAGGGAATGATGAAATTGATTGAACAAACAAGCCAGCAACAACTGGGAGTTGTAGGGAGGGGGGAAGGCTTTAAATAGCTGTGCGAATTTCAATAGTTTCAGAACCATGTGAGAGTTCTGCAACAAAAGAGAAAAGACTTCCAAGGTCACAAAAATTCAGGAGGTGCTACATGTATACCCTACACATATGCAAGTTTGAGCCCACTCTTCCTATGAACATTGCATGTATTTGTGGAAAAAATGTATCCTAGGCTTTGGGGCAGGGGGAAGGGAGAAAAGAGTTTTTAACCAATTATTCTCACCATTCCACCTTAGTAAATGTGTTTGCTAAAAATTATTTCAATCTAATGATTTATTGTTAATAGGAAGCAAACCAGTAACGGCTCAGGAATCACCCACCCAGAAACCACTTTCTGAAGTTCTAAGAAGCCTCAAGATATCACCAGGCACAAAGGAAAGAACAGAGCATGGCTGATGGCCGCTACCACCACTGAGGTTATGCTTACTTCATATATTAATAAATAATCAGGCATCAAACACTGCTATAGTCATGATGCACGAACACTAAAACCAGATATTAGCACTTCTCTGTGAATGACCTTAATCTCAATTTGACATACAAATGATAGCTAACATTTTATATCTTGCCTTAAGGTTTGCAAAATGTTTTACTTCTCATCAAAGCTTAAAGAGAAGATGATTATACTATCCAAAGTGTCATATTCATTCAGTTTTCTAGAAATGTCTAGAATTCTAGGAAGCAGTTTTGACATGGATGAAGAAGTCAGTTTCAATTGCTGATATAAATAGAGGGTACACAGATAGCATCATCAATATAGTCCGCACACATATAACACAGGCATGGGTAATGCCAGCCCTTGGTGCATAATGATGGGTGGCAAATACCAATGTAACTGTGAACATTAAAGTGGCAGAAAATGGGGACAGCCTCAGGTCCTGGGAGCTGGGTTGTGGTGGGAAGTGAGAAAGGACTGTGGAGAGAGCAGTTTAGAGAATATAATGAAGGGCAAGGCTGTGGAAAATGATTAATAACAATAACAAAGAAGAGCTAGCCTTTATACAACTTTTACTATGTGCTAAGTGCTTTGCAATTGTTAACTCATTCGATCCTCACAACAACCTCAGGAGGGGGGTGGTATAATTATTCCCATATGACAGAAGAATCTGAGGAAATATAGAGGTTAAGTGACTTGTCAAGGGTCTCAGAGCTATTTGAACTCAGGTCTTCCTGACTCCAGGCTTAATGCTCTATCCACTGCACCAACTGTCCCATTAGCAACGCCAATTAATGCTACTAAGTAATGTAAACTACAAACGGGGAAGGGTTTTTTCAAAATACATTTTCATTAGAATATAGGGATAAATTTTTGGGAAAAAATCAGAACAAGTAATTTATACCACGGTTTGGGTCTTTCTAAAAGGCTAGTGGTTTACTTAACTGAGACCTTCTGTGCTAATTATAACCATACTGTCTTCTGAATATGCCCTGTGATGGTGTGCTCATTTTGGCCACAAGCTACTGAAATAGATATTTACTTATTTGTTTGTTTTTATATTTAACATATGGGTATAAAGCATATATGTACATGTATACATATGTATTTATATGTATAAACATACTTTAATAGCTCATGGCCAAAATGAGAGTGTGTGTGTGTGTGTGTGTGTGTGTGTGTGTGTGTGTGTGTGTTTTAGGCTATGTGGATCACACAATTAAACAATTTTATAAGCAAAATGTTAAGGAAAAGGCATCGTTTTAAATTTGAAACCAAAAAGGCACTTCAAAAGCTTCAAAAAGATAGCAAACCGGGGCAGCCAGATGGCGCAGTGGATAGAGCACTGGCCCTGGAGTCAGGAGGACCTGAGTTCGAATCCAGCCTCAGACACTTAACACTTACTAGCTGTGTGACCCTGGGCAAGTCACTTAACCCCAACTGCCTCACTAAAAAAAAACAAAACAAACAAACAAACAAAAAAAACACAAAAACAAAAAAAGATAGCAAACCCTTCAAATCCAGAGGGTCAATGGAATTCTGTTGTGACAAGCATGATCTGCTTCTCTTTCTCAGTCAGGATGCTATTTCCCTCCATCAGGGTTTTAGGATACCCTAAGGGGTTTGTGGAGGCCTCTTTATTGTATTGAGCCAAAGCCCCTACAAGCTATGCTCCCCTCACTGCATCAATGAGTTGATTACTAGTGCCCTAGTTTCATTTAACCATTTAACATCAATTACTTTTTACAAAGGGGAGCTAGGTGGTGAAGTGGATAGAGCACTGGCCCTAGAATTAGGAGGACCCGAGTTCAAATGTGACATCAAACACTTACTAGCTTTGTGACCCTGAGTAAGTCACTTAACCCCTTTCATCTCAGTTTCCTCATCAATCAATTTCATCATTCTCTCCCAATCAAAGGGTTTCATGCTTGATAAAGGGTTTCTGGTGACCATTTTTTTATACATAAAAACCTCATCTTGGTGACTACATCAACAGAAGAGTGGAAATCATATCTTCCTTTCCTTATATCTACGTATATAAGTACATACATATGTATATGTCTGTCTGTCTCTCTCAACCATACATATATGGGTGTATGTGTGTGTGTAAGTGCGTATATTTGGAGACACAGAGAGAGACAGAGCAGCTAGGTGGCACAGTGGATAGGGTGCTGGCTTGGAGACTGGAATACTCCTACCTAAGTTCAAATCCAACCTCAGATACTTACTAGCTATGTAATCCTAGACTAGTCACTTAACCCTATTTGCCTCAGTTTCCTCATCTGTAAAATGAGCTGGAAAAGGAAATGGCAAACCACTCTAGTATCTTTGCCAAGAAAACCCCAAATGGGGTCACAGAGATTTGGACATGATGAAACAACCTTTTACAAAAGAATATTCACTTCAAAGACATACAACAGGATTTGTAACAACAAAAATTCCCCTCCCCCTACACCTGGAAGGGGAGGAGAGGGCATACTCTCTTCTACACTACCTCAGTCTCTAGGAGGAATAGCCTCAAACTTAGCTCAATTCTTCCGTGGCATTGGTTCCAGCCAAATCCATGTTCAAATTTGGCATTACTACTATATGGGTAGCCTCGTTTCAGAAAATCACTCCCAAAGGTCATTCCTTCCTCACTGGGACATGGATGTTGCCCTGCTTATAAAAATCCAACCTGGACTCTAACTCCTGAATTACTGTCATTTCAACCTTGTAAAACTCAGAAAGTCAGACTGCACTCCTTTCTCCTAAGCAGAAAAAGAACAAATACATCAGCCAAACACTAAAACCCATTTCTCCTGGCCATTTGAAGGGAGGGGGAGGAGAAGGGAGGAAGAGAATGGGGGAGGGTAAAGAAGACCCTAAGGTTTTTTCTCTTACATAATTCTTTCATCAGAGGATATGACCGAAGGGGGTCATACCACCAGACTAAGCTAAAGTGAGAATGGCCAAAGATCTAAACTGAGGCTCCTAGGCATTTCGGAATGCCCCTATAGCCAATCAAAGAGCCTCCCATCAACCAGTTACACAATATCTATGCATACTTCAGTTTCTCCAAGGAATTTTCTTGACATGTCATTGAAACTCTACTGAAAGGAAACTTCAATCTTCCTGAAGGAGATGCACAATCTGAAGATCCAACAGATTCCCTGTTAGCCTGGCAGACTATAGCTCCCTGTTCTCTGTCCTCCCTCTATTAGTATCTAGTATCTCTCTCTTTTTGCTTTGGTGCTATTCTCTAAAATTCAGTCTAGGGGCAGAATGTATGGGATGGGTAGGAAATATGAGATTTTATGCAATATATTCCATAAGATTCCCATGTTATACACAACCTTACTTGTCTGGGCCCAGCCTTCACTAAAGGACAGTAGAGTTGACTAGGATAATAAGTAACATGGCACCCCAACCCTAAATCTCATGGAATACAAGTTTATATAAATAGGTGAAGACAAAGTACAGATGGCACTGGGGTGGTTCAAACAACCCCAAAGCCTCCAAGTCAGGAAGACCCCAGGGATGTCTCTAGGATTCCAGGGGGGAAGAGATTGATTGGAAAGAAGGGGGAGCATGCCAGGGCATGAACAACCTGAGCAAATCCTAAGAAGTGGAAAGGACAGAAACTGGACAGGAGGCAACTTCTTCAGGATCTCCTGAACTCCTTCTGCCAACTTCTGCCAATCATAATTCCAAGTGAGTTAGCTTCTCCCTCCCAAGCCAAGGTGAGTAGATAGAGACAGTTAGGAATTGCCTGCACTGAATAATTCATGCTCTTTTATGTCTACTCTATATCCCAAAGCCAGAGGGATCCCCAATTCTATTTGATACAATTCCACAAGCATCTATTGAATGCCTACTATATGCTGACCACTGTGCTAAGCACTCAAGATCCAAAGACAAAAATTAAGCAGTTCCTGCCCTTTATGACCTTAATTCTACTGGAGAAAACAATATGAATAGAGAATTTTCTTCCCCCCCCCCCCCCGACCAGGGGGGAAGAGGAGGGAGTAAAGAGAACAAGTAAGGCTAGAATAGCAAAAAACAGAAAGAAATAAAAGATGTTCATTGAAAAAGACATAATGGAACATTCATTACTGTTACAAACTCTAGAAAGCATAGTGGGGAAATGGATCCTTCCTTAATATAAGGAGTACATGGGGTAGCTAGGTGGTGCAGTGGATAGAGCACTAGCCTTGGATTCAGGAGGACCTGAGTTCAAATCTGGTCTCAGACACTTGACACTTACTAGCTGTGTGACCCTGGGCAAGTCACTTAACCCTTATTGTCTTGCTATATATACATACATATATATATATATGGAGTATATTTTAAAAACCAAGAGCCACCATTATCTGTAATGGAGATAAACTAGATGCCTTTCCAATCAGATCTGGGGTAAAACAAGGTATTCATTATCACTATTTCTATTCAGAGTAAGGCTAGAAATGCTAGATATAGCAGTAAAACAAGAAAAAGAAGTTGAAGGAATAAAGCATAGGTAAAGAAGAAACAAAATGATCATGTTTTACAATTGATACTATGGTCTACTTAAAGAACCCTAGAGAGTTAACTAAAAACAAACTTGCAGGATATAAAATAAGCCCACAAAAATCATTAGCATTTCTAAATATTTCCAACAAGAAGAAATAGAGAAATTCCATTTAAAATAACTACCAAAAATATAAAATACTTGGGAGTCTACCTGCTATTACATACAAATATGTATATATTTGTATATGATATATATGTATATGATATATGAACACAACTATAAAACACTCTATACAAGTAAAGACAGATCTAAATAAATGGAGAAATATTCATTGCTTATGGGTAGGCTGGGCCAATATATGTAAAATGACAATATCACTTAAATTAATTCACTTATTCAGTGCCCCACCGATCAAACCACCTCAAAGGTTGTCTCATAGAACTAGGGAAAAAATAACAAAATTCATATGGAGGAACAAATGGTAAATCTCAAGGGAAGTAATGGGAAAAAGTGGCAATGAAGAGGGCCCAGCAGTACCAGATCTGAGACTATAGTACAAAGCAGTAATTATCAAAACAATTTGGAACTGGGTAAGAAACAGGTTGATTAGTGGAGTGGATTAGGTACACAATATATAGAAGTAAATAAACCTAGTAGCCTAGTATCTGATAAACCCAAAGATCCCATCTACTGGCTAAAGAACTCACTATTTGACAAAAACTGCTGGGAAAAGTGGAAATCAACCTGGCTAAAACTAGATATATACCAATATCTCATACTATATCCTAAGAACAAATGGATATATGACTTAAGACATAAAGGGTGACACGAACAAATCAGAAGAGTAAGGAAGAAATCATCTGCCCAATCTATGGATAAGGGAAGAGTTCATGACCAAATATGAGATAGATAATAGCCTACAAAATAAAACACACAATTTTAATTACATAAAATTGAAAAAATTTTGTACAGACAAAATCAATGCAGCTAAAATAAGATAAGTAGACTAATTGGAAAATATCTTTTCAGGAAGTTTGTCTCATAAAGCTTTCACTTTTTTATTTAATTCATTTTTATTTAATTTATTTATTAAATAAATTTTATTTATTTTTGCCCAATTACATGTAAAGATATTTTTCAACATTTATTTTTGTTAGATTTTAAGTTCCAAACTTTTCTTCCTTCCTTCCTTCCTTCCTTCCTTCCTTCCTTCCTTCCTTCCTTCCTTCCTTCCTTCCTTCCTAACCAAGACAGCAAGCAATCTAAGTTATATATGTACAATCAGGCTAAACGTATTCCCACATTAGTCATGTTGTGAAAGAAAAATCAGAACAAAAGGGGAAAACCACAAGAAAGAAAACAACAACCAAAAAAAAAAAAAAAACCCAAACAACCAAAACCTTGAAAATAGTATGCCTCAATCTGCATTCAGACTTCATAGTTCTTTCTCTGGATATGGAGAGCATTTTCCATCATTAGTCTTTTGGAATTGTCTTGGATCATTGTATTTCTGAGAAGAGCTAAGTCTATCATAGATGATCATCACACAATGTTGCTATTAGTGTATACTATTCTGGTTCTGTTCATTTCACAGTTGATATAAGTGTTTCCAGGTTTTTCTGAAATCTGTCTGCTCATTATTTCTTAAAGCACACTAGTATTCATACTATACATTCATACACCACAACTTGTTCAGCCATTCCCCAATTGATGGGCATCCTCTCAGTTTCCAATTCTTTGCCACTACAAAAAGAGCTGATATAAATATTTTTGTACATGTGGGTCCTTTCCCCTTTTTATGATCTCTTTGGGATACAGACCTACTAGTGGTATTTCTGGGTCAAAAGGTATGCAGTTTTATGTAACCCTTTGCGCATAGTTCCAAATTGTTTTCCAGAATGGTTGGATCAGCTCGCAATTTTTCTCACACCTTCTCCAACATTTACCTTTTCCTTTTTTGTCATATTAGCCATTCTGATAGGTATGAAGTGGTACCTCAGAGTTGGTTTAATTTGCATTTCTTTAATCAATAGTGATTTACAACATTTTTTTATATGACTATAGATAGCTTTAGTTTCTCCATCTGAAAACTGCCTGTTCATATCCTTTGACCATTTCTAAATTTGGGAATGGCTTATATTCTTATAAATTTGATACTGTTCTCTATATAGTTGAGAAATGAGGTCTTTATCTGAAATACTGACTATAAAAATTGTTTCCAAGTTTTCTGCTTTCCTTCTAGTACTGGCTGCACTGATTTTGCTTGTAAAAAACCATTTTAATCTAATTTAATCAAAATTATCCACTTTGCATTTCATAATATTCTCTCTTATTTAGTCATAAATTCTTCTCTTCTCCATAAATCTGACAGGTAAACTCTTCCTTCCTCTCCTAATTTGTCTTTATGTCTAAATCATGTACCCATTTTGACCTTATTTTGGTATATGGTATGAGATGTTGGTCTCTGCCTAATTTCTGCCATATTATTTTCCAGTTTTCTCAGTAGTTTTTGTCAAACAGTTAGCTCTTATGCCATAAGCTGGAGTCTCTGGGTTTATGAAACAGTAAATGACTATAGTCATTTACTACTGTGTCTTGTGTAAAAGGCATCATTTTTAAGATATATTGGAAACTAATTCAAATTTGTAAAAATAAGAGCCATTCCCTAATTGGCAGATGGTCAAAGAATGTGAATAGGCAATTTTCAGAGAAAGAAATCTAAGTCATATGATGAAATGCTCTAAATCATTAAGAGGAGAAATGTAAATTTTTTGAGAAATGCACATTTAAACAGCTATGATCAGGCTCAGATTGGCAAAGTTGGGGGAAAAGAAAAATGACAAATGCTGGAGGGGTTGTAGAAAAATAGGCACATTAATATGCTGTTGATAGACCTGTGAATTGGTCTAGCCAATATGGAAAGCAACTTAGAACTATGCTCCAGAAAGCCATTAAACTGTGCATACCATCTGATACAGTAATACCACTACCAAGTATATACCCCAAATAGATCAAAGAAAGAGGAAAAGAATCCACATGTACACAAATATTTATAGGAGCTCTTTTGTGATTACAAAGAACTAGAAATTGAGGGAGTTCCCATCAACTGGGGGGAATGGATGAACAAACTATGGTATATGGATGTGATGTAATACTACTCTGCTATAAGAAATGATGAAGGGGATGGTTTTAGGAAAACCTGGGAAGACTTTAGTGATAAAGAGTAAAGTGAGCAGGGCAAGAGAATAATGTATATACCAACAACAACTCTGTACAGGAAAATAACTTTGAAAGACTTAGGAAAACTGCTTAACACAATGACCAACCACCATTCCAGAGATCTCATGATGATACATTTGCCAGCTGGGGCAGGTAGGCATAGTGGATAGGATGAGAGGTCTCTGACTAGGCTTGGAATCAGAAAGACCTGAATCGAAATCCAGCCCCAGATACCAGCTATGTAAAACTAGACAAGTCATTTAATGTCTCTCTCCCTCAGTTCCCTTAACTTAAAAATGGGGCTAATAAAAGCACCCAGGTACTCTTGAGAGGATTAAATGAGATAATAATTGTAAAGCACTTTGTAGTGTAACATGTTTGTAATGGTATTTTTCTTTCTTTCTAAACATGAGGGAAGAGGAAAAGGTAAGAAGGCAAGAAGACAGATTTTAAGTTTTTGACACATTTTTTTAAATTGTAATAAACAAAATGGAGAGAAAAGAACAGAAGGAATGACAGACAAGTAGAACAGCTTTTAAAGCTACAGGCAGATATTATTATATGCTTATAAAGAAAAGCAAGCTGTACATAATAGAGACCTGCAGTTTCACATACAAAACTCTTTTTCCATTCTATTATGTCTATGCAAATACCCATTCTGTTCACTGTTAAGTTCAGAATAAAAATAAAATTAATTTCTAAAGTATATACAATATATACAATAAAAGACAGTCATCTTTTATTGAATTTGTTTCTTTAGTGTTAAAACTAGATTGCATGAAGGAGTAAAAAGCATCCTGGGCTTGAAGTCAAGAGAAATCTTAGTTTAAATCCTGGCCCTATGGTTTACTAGAGTTAGTTAGTTAGTAGGTTTATTAACTTTGGGTAAAGCACTTACCTTTCCAGGGTTCCAATGTCCTCATCACAGGCCCATAGGACCCCTTTTAGATCTAAAATCTGTGAATCTATGATAAAAAGAACATTCCACAGTGTCACAGGAGAAAGGTAGTGGTCCTTAGGTATTCCTCAATAAAGAATTAAACTCTCACATAGTCCACTTAGAATTCATTCTTTTTTTAAAAAAATTTGGCGCTAGGGTAGGTTACTGTGAGGAAAGTAGAAGACTTCTCAAGGGGAGGAGAGCTTAGAAATAGTCTGCTCAGAGAACAGGAAGGCAAAAGCTCTTATAGAGGATAGATAGGGTGTTCACCTGAAAGTGAAAAGTTCATTTTGGGGTGGGGTGGGGAAAGCCCGGATGCTTGTCATATTCCTGAGAGTCCAGGGGGACTTTTTTGAAATGATGGTCCTGACCTTTGGGGTTATCTCTGTCTCCTAGTCTCCTAGTCATGTAGCAGCTGCACCTAATTGACTTTCCTGCTATAGAATTTTATCTTCCCCTTCCTTCTTAGGTGTGTCCATCCTGATATCAAGTTCTTCAGTCTAAACTTTAATAGTCCCTTTATTCCTCAATATGTCTGTTCTGTTATCCGGTCATCTTTGGTTTTGCTTCTCACAGGAGAAAATTTTTCTAATTTATCCTATGTCCCACAGGCTTGGGGAAAGGGATGAATGAAGAGGGGAAGGAATAACTGTTTTTACTTACTCGTAAGATTTTTGAACTGGAACAGTTTATTGACTGTCTAGTTCAACTCCTTCGTTTTTTCATATGAGGAGCCCAGAGTGGTGAAATAACATGTTCAGTGTCACACATAAGTAATTTTGTTGTTGTTGTTGTTCAGTCTTTTTTCAGTCATTTCTGACTCTTCATGACTCCATTTGGGGTTGGGTTTGCCATTTCCTCCTCCAGCTCATTTTTACAAATGAAGAAACTAACACAAACAGGGTGAAGTGACTTGCCCAGGGTCACATGGCTAGTAAATGTCTGAGGCCAGATTTGAACTCAGGATGATGTCTTCCTGACTCCAAGCCTAGTACTCTATGCACTACATAACCTAGCTATCCTTATATATGTAATATATCTATCAAATCCAGGTCATCTGATTCCAGGTACCATCCTCTTTCAAACTTCATTGCCTCATGCTGCTAATATTCCAGCAGATTCAGTCCATTAATTCCTTCTAATGATAATATATATGAATGTATAAGGAAACCTTCAATTTACATTGTAACAAGGAGAGATGTCCTCTTATTCTCATTCATTCTTTCTCTCTGTGTCTCTCTGTCTCTGTCTCTCAGTCTCTCTCTTTCCTTCTCTCTGGCACTAGGAATCCCCAGCTCCTCCCTTTTCTTTGGGAGATTTTTTTTTTTTTAGTGAGGCAATTGGGGTTAAGTGACTTGCCCAGGGTCACACAGCTAGTAAGTGTTAAGTATCTGAGGCCGGATTTGAACTCAGGTTACTCCTGACTCCAAGGCTGGTGCTCTATCCACTGCACCACCTAGCCGCCCCTGGGAGATTTGATAGATGAAAGGAATGGAGGTAGCTTCACCAAACCCAAACAAGTTCAATACAAGTGCTGATACATGCAGGAGGAAGACCATCCAGGCATTCTGGGTTAAGGAAAAAGGATGCTCCACCAGAAGTCAAGCAGGAGTGTAAAACAGAGACCTTTATGAGTCATCTAATGGTGGTGTTCCCACAACCAAATAAAGAGACCCTTTTTTGTGGAGGGTGGAGTCTTGAGGTTCAGGTCTATACCAACAAAAGGTTGTGAAAGGGCAAGTACACTCTGGCTCAAGATAATGTGGAAAAAGTTTGTACTTTCAGTCCTCACTCCAAGGTAATTATTCCACAGGTGAGTTGCTAGAGAGCAACCAGCTAGTAGCATTTTCTGGAGGAGAGCTGCTCACTAAAGAAGGAATAAACCGTGGCCTTCCTTCTTGATGGCTCTCCTCCAGGAAGGAAATAACTGTTTACTATGGCCTTACTGTGTGCCAGGCACTCTATTAAATGCTTTTACAAATATTATCTCATTTGATCGACACCACTTTCCTGTGAGGTAGGTGTTATTATTATCCCCATCTTACAGTTGGGAAAGCTGAGGCCAATAGTGTGAAGTGATTTGCCCAGGGTCACACAGCTAATAAGTGTTTGTGTTTGAACTCTTGTCTTCCTGACTTCCACTCCAGGGCTATATCCACTACCCCTCCTATCTGCCCCTCCAGAACTATACAGATCCTTAAGGTAAATTGAACTCTCTTGACTGTTGTCTAATGATAGTCTTTTCTCAGTCATTTACTCAGTCATAACTAAAACTATTCTAAGTTTTGAAGCCTTGTAAGTCTAGGTGATTGCACAGGAAGCAGGTGGCTGTCCCTGGAGAATGAAGGCAAGATACTTGTTTTACCTGGATAAGGGTAACAAGTCAGATAGGTGAGAGAAACCCAATGTGCTCATAGGCCCCTCATGTCAGGAATGAACATCTAATACAAGAGTTTTAATCAGAACCCAGATAATTGTATTATTTTTCCCCCATAGTCTCTCAGTGCTAGAAGCGGCAGTAGAGATCATCTAAGAAACTAAGAGGTAATGCAGTTTGCTCAGAGCTCTGACAGAAATTTAATGGCACAATGAAGATTAGAGGCCAGGTCTGAAGCCAAGATTAGAGTTCTTTCAACGATTTTTCAGAAAATCCTCCAGAATCTCCCCCTCTACTTAGCTTTTAGGAAGAACGGGGGAAACATAAAGAAATAAAGTTGGTATTCAGAATTTGGTATTTTAAAAAACCCTCCCAGGATGTGTTTTAAGGTCATTACATATGAGGACGATTCTTCTACACTTTCTATAGTTTCTCTCATATCTTTGTACAACAGGAACTCCTGTTCAGTCATCACACCCTAGGCCCTGCAAGGTCTTCAATCATCAAAGATGCTATTGTGTTAACTTAACCACATTTGCTCATTTAGGAAAGTTGGCTACATTTTTCTTTAGGTTTATGAAAATTTCAACAAATACACTTAAAGATAACTGTTTTTATATAATCTTCTTCTCTTTCTCCTCTTCCATTCCCATATCAACATCAGCAAGATATGTTCTATACCATAGATATTGTGGCCCGTGCTCCAAAGTCAAGATTGTTCACATCTAATGTCTTTTTAAGCTGTTTCACTTTATTTGTATATTATTAACTGTATTGTTATTATTTTATTATTAATTATCATGTATTCCTTTTATTATTGTAGTCCCTATGTACATTGTTTTTCTGGTCTTACTTCACTCTATATCAGTGCATATTAAGTCTTCCCTAGTTTCTCCAGAGTCTTCATAGTCATAATCTCTTACAGAGCAAGAATAGGATGAGTCCATTACAGAAAGACTTCCAACAATTATGATTAAAACAAAAATAGGTTTTCTGCTTACCAAAATTCCATAAACCAGAATAGTCCATGGCATTTCACAAAATCATTGAAATAGGCTCAGGGAAGATTTTCTAAACTCATCTTCTCAGTCTGACCGGTCTGGACTGTTGCTCATAATGTATTTCTCCCTGGTTTCCACTATCCAGATTCTTTCATATGTCCAAAACAAAGATCTTGCCTCAAATGTCTATTCCTCCTTCTGACTTTGCTGTTTCTGGGAATGTCCCTATAATTTGCCCTGTCTACTATAGTATGTGCAGCTACTACCTTGGATTCTTCCTCATTCCTCATTTCTCATTCCCAATATGTTATCAAGTCCTGTTGATTCCATGGTTTCAATGTGTCCCACATCTGTCCCTTCCTCTGTATCCCACTCTCATCAACTTATTACGGCCTCCCTGGACTATTTCAATTACCTCCCAAAATCTCTTCCCTCCTATATTTTGCCTCCCCTATCTATACAAATTCCACACCATTGCCAGACTCAGTTTCTTCATGTATACATCTATTCACGTCATCATTCTGGTCAAAGTTTTAGCAGCTCCTAAAAAAAATTTTAAAGGGATCACTCTTTCTTGCATATAAGGAAAGTTGAAAACCCTTTTTCAATTACTTAAGGGCCTCAGCTTCACAGGATCTGCATACTTTCCTAATTTAATTTCATACTACTCTAGCATAGAGTCACCACTGCTGGGAGTACATGCTTCTCCCTGTTCTGTACCCAGACGTTGTACTAGTTTCATTGCTAGAGGAGCCTGACCTTGATTAAGAGAACTGGATTCCCCCAGTGGGTAAAGCACTGGCCCTAGATTCAGGGTGACCTGAGTTCAAATCTGGCCTCAGACACTTGACACTTACTAGCTGTGTGGTCCTGGGCAAGTCACTTAATCCTCACTGCCCCAGAGAGAGAGGAGAGAGAGAGAGATTTGGGTTCCTTAGCGTCATATTCAATGGCTCACTGAACCCCCACCCAAACACCAGAGGGACATTGTCTCTTTTTGGCTCAACTCCAGGACCTCTTCCCCTCCCCCCCAAAAAAGAAAAAATGGTATTCTATTTGCAATATAAATTGGGTAGGGGATAGTCAGTTTATTTTTATAAAAAAATGAATTCTAAAAATAGCATCACAGAGCACATTAACAAAATGGTTTAAACAGAATTCAGTAACTTAATTTACAATGACTGGTACAATTATGTAGGACACTGATCATAGATCCTCATCAGAACGTGGGCCCTCTTCTCTCCTCTATACTATACTATTTCACTTAGTGATCTCATCAGCTCTTATGGATTCAATTATCATCTCTATACTGATGATGCTCAAATCTACTTATCCAGCCCTGACCTCTCTGCTGACCCCCAGTCTCACATTTCTCTAACTGTCTATTGGACATCTTGAATTAGATGGTAGAATAAGATGTCCTGTAGACATCTTAAATTCAAAGTGGCCAAAACTGAACTCATTATCTTCCCCCCTCATTGCTTCCCTCTTCCTAATTTCCCTATTGATTTTAAGGGTAGCACCAACCTCCCAGTCACCCAGGTTCACAAAGTAGGTGTCATCTTGACTCCTCTCTCTTTCTCTCACCTACCCTCATGTCTAATCTGTTGCCAAGACCTGATTCATTTTACTTTTACAGCATCTCTTGAATGTGTCCCCTTCTCTCCTTCAATACTTGCCACCACATCATCACTTCACACATGGACTACTGAAATAGCCTGCTGGTTGTTTTGCCTGCCACAAGTCTCTTCCAGACTTCCTGGGCGGAGCCAAGATGGCAGAGGACAGGCAGTGACTCCTCAGAGCTCCCTCCCACCCCAAATCCTTCCAAATCCCTTCAAATAATGCCATAAGACAATACCTGGAGCAGCAGAACCCACAAAAGGATGGGGTGAGATTATTTTCCAGCCAAAAACAGCTTAAAAGGTCAGTAGGAGGGGTCCACTGTGCAGGGGTGGGAGTGGAACCCAACCCTGAGGTCAAGCCACCACAAATCCAGCCCCAGGCAGGCTGCACCAGAGAAAGTGACCTCCAGAACCTCTGAATCAGCTGCAGTGCTGACTTCTTCTGGAACTAAGCTCAAGGTCTGATGAGAGGGCTGAGCAGTTGGCCAGGGGGAGACTACAGGGGTCTCTGCTGGGGCTGAGGTAGAGCTCAGTTGTTTTATCCCTGCTGGGAACCAGGAAGCAGTCTTCAGTGGGGCGGCCCAGGTGGGAGAGGGGCACAGGCTCGCTGGAGTTATCAGCCCAGCAAAACAAAATTTCTGTTTTCTGGTTGAACAGCAAGTAGGCCTTGGATTATTTATAGACCAGAGCACAGGCCAGGTGAGTGAACAACGTGCCTTTCCTTAAATCATACCACCTTGGACCCCCTGAAGCTTGGGACAGTGCATCCTGGAAGCAATGCCCCACTTTCAGAAGGAGTTAAAGTCAAGAAGTAGGTGAGTGAGCAAGATGAGCAAGCAGAGAAAGATGGGGACCATAGAAAGTTTCTTTAGTGACAAGGAAGAGTGAGGTGCACCCTCAGAAGAGGATAGCAAAAGCTTCCAACAAGTCTCTTCCAATCTATCCTCTACTCAACTGTCAAAGTGATCTTACTAAAGCACAGGTAAACTCCAGTGTCTCACTATCTAGGATCAAATATAAAATCCTCTATTTGGCATTCAAAACCTTTTTATAACACACACACAAGTACACATACATGCAGACACACATACACACACCACCACCCCACATGCACTTCCATCTTTCCATTCTTCTTGCATCTTACACTCCCTATATACATATTCTGCAATACACTGACACTGGTCTACTTGTCTCTCCAATAAGACACTCCATCTCCTGATTCCATGGATTTTCTCTGGTTTCCCTTGTGCGTGGAATGTTCTCCCTCCTGGCTTCCATCAAGTCCTAGCTAAAATCCCACCTTCTACAAAAAGCCTTTCCCAGACCCCTTAAATTGAGTCCATTCCCTCTGTTATTTCTTTTTCATCCTGTCTATGTCTTGTTTGTACATAGTCATTTGCATGTTGTCTCCCCTGTTAGATTGGAAGCTCCTTGAAAGCAAGAATTGTCTTGCCTTTCTTTGCCTTAGAACAGCACCTGGCATGCAGTATCCATCTGATATTTATTAACTATTAACTATAAAGCAGTTTTGCTATATTTCTAATTAGCTATTTTATATTTTATTTCAGCTAGGCATCATCTGATCAACTCTGTTGATAAAATGGGCTGGGATTAGCCCTTTTGCTGGTGGTGGCTGAAATCTTGGATACAGAAACCTCATCTGCCATCTGCCACATTCTTCTAAACAACAGCGTATTGATGGATACTGATGCTGGGGCAGCCACAGACCCCCAGACCTTTCAAAAGTTAAAAGGCTACATGAACACTGACATCTCAGCAGGGTCATGTTGATAAATGTTCAACAACCAACTCTGAAAAATTATACAAAGAATATATTTTTAAGTTTAATCTGAATTATTTACATTTTTCATCCCTTTCTTAAATCAAGATAATCAAAATAACATCAATTCCCAATTTGTAAATGCTCCCACTGAAAATGTGACAATTGTCACGTCCCTTATCAGGGATACTTAGCCACCTAAAGTTAGAAAAGCATAAACGCAAAAGGACAGGGCAGACATGTTCCCATAGCTACATGGTGGGCGGGTGGGAGATAGAACAACCAACCCCCTACCTGACTCTTACTCTCAGGACCAGCTTGCAATAAACATGCTTCACAGCTAGAAAGAAAGAAAAGGTTGAAGAGCCCAGGAGCTGGCTTTTGTTTATCCCGTGAATCATCTGCTCTTCTGGCTCAGCAGCCAATTAGGGGACTATTCATCATCACATAGGGCAAGTTCTTCTGAGTCATGCATGGCTAGAAGCACGAACTCCCAGCCCCCACCCTCAGCCATGTTTCCACAAGGTCAACTGGGCAGGGAATATCTGCATATGCTCCAAGGGATGGCTCTCCTATATATAGGACAGTTTACCCAGGGTACACTATTCTCTTCCACTGACTCTAAGCTCCAGCCAAGCTGAATGTGTTGCCAAACATGCCCCTTGTTTTCCTGTCTCTACACCTTTCCTCATTCTGCCCCTTATGCTTGGCCCAGTCACATTCCTATATATTCTTTAAAGCCTAGTTCAAATTTTCCCTCCTCTGTAAAGTTGTTCCTGATCACTGAATCTCAAACTTGGAAGAAACTTCCAAGACAACCTAGCTCCTATCTGAAGAGGGGATACTTACAGCAAACAACTTCACTGGGCGGTCACTCAGTCAGTACTTGCAGACCTCCCAGGCAGGGGAACCCATTATCTCCCCAAGTATCTCCTTCCACTTTGGGAGAACTCTAATTGCTCTTCAAGGGAAGTGTTTCCTCAACATTAAGTGTAAATTTACCTTTTGGTTATTTCCACCTATGACCTTTAATTCTGTTCTCACGGACCAAGCAGAACCAGTCTAATTACTCTTCCTAATGAAAGCCTTTCAAATACTTCAAAAAAGCTATTCCATTACCCCTATGTTTTCTCTTCCCCAGAAAAAAAAAACAATTACCAGTTCTTTCAGTGCTATCATACAGTTTACATTTCTTTCATCATACTGGTCACCCTTCTCTAGACAAACTCATTTGTCAGTATTTTCTAAAATTCAGTGCTCATAATATTCAGTGCATAATATTCATTATCAGCCAGCTGGTCAATAAACATTTATTAAGCAACTACTTCGCGAAGTTCTAGAGATACAAATAAGAAAGAAAGACAATCCCTGTCCTCAAAGAACTTAAAATCTAATGGGAAAGACAGTACACAAAAGGAAATTGAAAATGGGAAACAAGGAGGAAGGAACCCAATACACAGGAGCATGATGGAGTACAAACCAAAGGAATGCATCTGGGTGAAAAATGAAGAGATGGTTGGTTTGAGAGCCCTCTTTAAATGGGTGCTATGGGGAGGAGTTCTTTGTTCCAGCTCTCCAATCGCAGGAGCAGATGGTCCTAAAGGTACTGATGAGCTGTCAGCACCAAGCCTGATATAATCTTGCAGGATGATGAAGTTCCTGAGGGGCATGATGGAGTCTAGTCCTAAGGTATGCAGCCACCAGGAAAATGAAGAGATGACTGGTGAGGGAGCCCTCTTTAAATGAGGGCTATATGTGATCAGACTGGGCAGTGACTTCATCATTGTAGGGAACTGCCTGCTTTGGAAACTCCTTTTACCCATGGAGAGCAGCAACTCATCTGTAATTTAGAGTCTTAGAGAGGTACCTTGAGGCTCTAAGAAGTGAAGTGATTTGCCTAAGTGTCAGAGGCAGGATTTGAATCTCGGTGTTCCTGACTTAAAGGCCATCCTATAAACCACGATACCCCTCCATATTGACTGTACAGTCTAAAACAACTCACCGACGTGGATGGTGGTTGTTGTTTTCCCCTTATAAATTTTATGAGGCAGCTAGGTGGAGTTGTGGCTGGAATGCTCGACTTGGGAGTCAGGAAGACCTGGGTTTGAATCCTGCCTAAGACACCAGTGGTGTGACTCTGAGTAAGTCATTTTCTCCTCTGTTTCAGTTTTCTCATCTATAAAATGGAGATAATATCTAAACTACCTCAACACATTTGTTGTAAGAGCCAAATGAAATCATGTATTAAAGCACTTTATAAACCTTAAAGTGTTATATAAATGTTAATTATTATTTTTGTTGATGACTTTTGTTTTTACATCAGTGATTTTTTTTTATATTCCACTCTCTTACTACTCCCCCCACTCAGATGGGCTCTCTCTTGTAAGAAAGAAAAACAGTTATGTAAAACCAATCAATGTAGTAACTGGAAATAAAAGTGTATATAACATTTAATGCCTGGAGTTCCTCCCAAGTTCCCCAACACAGAGGTGTTTCACATGAGCTGTTATTTAACCCTGCCTCTTCCATCCGAGATTTGTAAAGCTAATGTTAAAAAAAAAAGTGTGGGGGGGGGAAGCTAAGTGGTGCAGTGGATGAAGCACTGGCCCTGGATTCAGGAGAACCTGAGTTTAAATCCATCCTTTGACACTTACTAGTTGTGTGACCCTGGGCAAGTCACTTAACCCCTCACTGCCCTGCAAAAAAAAACAAACAAAAAAACCCCAGAATTCACGGGCAGCTAGGTGGTGCAGCAGATAAAGCACTGGCCTTGGATTCAGGAGGAGCTGAGTTCAAGTCCAGCCTCAGACACTTGACACTTACTAGCTGTGTGACCTTAGGCAAGTGACTTAACCCTCATTGCCCTGCCCCCCCCCAAAAAAAATACAAGCGTGGGACTTGATATTTATCCCTATTCAATTTCACCTTAGTAGATCCTTCCATCATTCTTGTCTGTCAAGATCTTTTCTTAACCTGACTTTCATCCAAAGGGATTTCTATGCCCCCTAGCTTTATCTGTAAATTTAATCAGCATGCCATTTATACCTTCTTTTAGGTCATTGGCTGAAAATCTTCAGTAGCAAGGTGCCAAGTATTAATATCTAGGGCTACTAGAAACCTTATTAATACAGATCCATAAATAACTACTCTTTGGGTTTGGTCACTTCATCCATTCCAAACTTTCTTTACTTAATTTACCTATCATCCAGCCTGGAGGTATCAAACATGCAACCAGATTAAAATGTAATCATGAAATTAAATATTTAACAAAATAAATAAAATATGATAGAATATAGATAAAATTAATATGTTTTCCAAGTCAATAGATGGTCTGCCTGGTTTAGACTCCTGAGGAACCTGTATGCAGGCCAACAAGTAACAATAAGAACCAAAAATGTAACAACTGATTGTTTTAAGATTATAATAGGAGAATGACAAGGCTTTATATTGTCACCTTATGTATTTAACTTATATTCAGAGTACATCATGTGAAATGTCAGGCTGGATGAATAAAAAGCTAGAATTAAGGATGCTAGGAGAAATAAAAATGATCTCAGATATTCAGATGATACCACTCTGATGGCAGAAAATGAAGAGGAATCCAGAAGCCTCTTTTCTTTGTTTCTTTCTTTCTTTTTTTGCAGGGCAACGAGGGTTAAATGACTTGCCCAGGATCACACAGCTAGTAAGTGTCAAGTGTCTGAAGTCAGATTTGAACTCAGGTCCTCCTGAATCCAGGGCCAATGCATTATCCACTGCACCACCTAGCTGCCCCACCCCCCAAGAAGCCTCTTGATGAGGGTGAAAGAGTGTAAAAGCTTGCTTGAAGCTGAACATAAAAAAAAACCCTAAGATCTTGGCAACTGGTCTCATTGCTTCCTGACAAACTGAGGGAGAAGAAATGGAAGCAGTGTCAGATTTTATATTCCTGGGCTCAAAGATCACTACAAATGGCAACTGCAGCCATGAAATTAAAAGACGTTTGCTCCTTGGAAGGAAAACTATGGCAAATCTGGACAGCATACTAAAAAGCAGATATCACTTTGCTAACAAAAGTCCATATACTCAAAGCTATGGCTGTGAGATTTAGAATCTAAGGAAAACTGAGTGGCATAGAATTGGCACTTTTGAATTGTGGTGCCTGAGAAGACTTTTGAGAATACCCTGCACAGCAAGGAGATCAAATCAGACAATACTTGAAGAAATTAATTCATTCTATTCACTGGAAGGTCAAATACTGAAGGTAAAGCTTAAATACTTCGGTCACATAATGAGAAGATGACACTCATTGGAAAAGACCCTGATGTTGGGAAAGATTGAAGGCAAAAAGAGAAGGAGATGGCAGAGGATGAGATGGATAGATAGGGTCATGGAAGCAATGAACATGAGTTTGAGTAGACTTTGGAAAATAGTGGGGAATAGAAGGGTCTGGTATGCTGTGGTCCATAGGGTCAGGAAGAGTCAGACATTGACTAAACCAGCTCTCTAAAACCAGAAATGCTTGCATGACACACTTTTAAGAAAAGCTGCATTATTAACATTTTCTCCATCACTTTCTTAAGCCTAGACAATCAACAAAACATTAAGTCGTATTTCTCAATTTTGGAGGTGTAAATGTTGACAATGAAAACTTAACATCTGACTCCACCCAGTTGAGCTGTCTCCTGAATACCCCATTTTTAAAGATAAGGAAACAGAAGCCCAGAGATGTTAAATAACTTGGCCACAGTCACACAGTTAATGAATGTCAGAGGTATAATTTGAACCCAGGCTTCTTCTAACTCCCAAGTTTGGTGATTTTTGCCACTAAACCATGCTATTTCTCAACATAATGCAGGATGTATAAAATCGTATAAAATTGCTATAATACAAGGTAGTAGATATAGTAAATTTATAGTAAGTACTACAAATGGGACAAACAGTGACATGCAATCCCTGTTAAAATGATTATCATATCTCAGTTAGAAGTGATGCCACAGTCTGTGTAGTTCAATTAATGGGCAAATACAAGAAGGATTTTTATCTGACTTCATACAGGTCACATATCCTCTTTGGGCTCCAGTTTTCTTGACTGTAAAGTGAGGGGGTTAATCCAGGTGACTTTAAAGGTCTCAGTTTCTTATGCTTCTACATAGTTGATTCAATTAACCTCAGTGTGGGGAAACTCCCTGTATGGGAATTACCTAGATGTAGTCGCATTAGAAAGTCATCCCCAACATGTAACTAAGTTACATAGGTCAACCAACCTCGCCTTTTCAGCCTGCTACTTGACTCATTCTCATATTTAATCTGATTATTCCAAACTCTAAGGTAATCTAGGGGCATATTTATTTACTTCTTAGTTAATAAAATTTCTCAATCAAATAAGCTCAGAGTCCCTACCATTTCATCAAGTATTATTTATTTAATAAATTGAAGCAACTCCTGTTTGTAATAGTTCTTCACCTCGATATGTTAAATCCCTTAATCTTCTAGGATTTAATTAATATTATGTTACTCAATAAGTAATTTATTAACAATGAAATCAATGACAAATAATAATCTAGACAGATAATCTAGAATACTTAGGTTGTTAGAATACTCACAACATTCTTGACTCATCTCAAATTCAATGAGTCACTGCAAACCTCCATTGTAAACTTCTCAAGACTTCTGAGAACATGCTTGAATACTATTTTATTCTCTTCAGTCCCTTTGAAAGATAAAAGGCTAAAGCAGTTCCATCACAAAGGTCACTCTATCTTCTTTTTCTCTGTCTTCTCTAACTTTTCTCCAACCATGATAAGGCAACTGTTTAGTTTCTCTCAAACCATCACCTTCAACATTATCACTAAAGTAACACTTAAAACCCTTATTTCCACAATATTCCATTTGTCTCTTAAAGCAAGTTACAATAATTATAGCCTCTATAAGAGAGACTTTTAAAACAGGTGTTACATAGATAAATTTTAGAAAGTTACTTAAGATACGAGTGAGTTGTGCAGAGTCACACTGCAAGCATGGGTCAGAGGTGGGATGTGACCCCATATCTTCTGGACTACATTATTACATTGCTGCCTCCATGGTCCAACCTATACCTAAGAAAAATCCTCTCTACAACATAACTGACAAGTGGCAATCCAGTCCATTTAAAAACTTCTACTAAGGAAGAATCTATTACTTTCAGAGGCAATCTATTTCATTTTTTGATAGGTCTTATCATTAAGAAATATTTCTGATAAACCCAAAGACTCTACCCTCCAGGATAAGAACTCACTATTTGACAAAAACTGCTGAGAAAACTGGAAAATTATATAACAGAAATTGGCAGAGACCAACATCTTATACCAAAGTAAAGTCAAAATGGGTACATGATCTAGACATAAAGGGTGATACCATAGGCAAATTAGAAAAGGAAGGAATAGTTTACTTGTCAGATCTATGTAGAGGGGAAGAATTTATGACAAAAGATGAGATAGAGAGCACTATGAAATGCAGAGTGGATCATTTTGACTGCATTAAATTAAAAGGGTTTTACACAAACAAAACCAATGCAAATGATTAGAAGGAAAGCAGAAAGCTGGGAAACAGTTTTTACAGCCAGTGTTTCTGATAAAGTTCATATCTAAATATATAGAGAACTGAATCAAATATATTAGAATACAAGTCATTCCCCAATTGAGAAATGGTCAAAGGATATGAATAGGTAGTTTTCAGGTGAAGAAATTAAAGCTATCTACAGCCATATGAAAAAATGTTCTCAATCAATACTGACTAGAAAAGTGCAAATTAAAACTACTCTGAGGTATCACCTTATACCTATCCAATTGGTTAATATGACAAAAAAGGAAAATGATAAATATTGGAGAAGATATGGGAAATTGCAACACTAATGCACTGTTGATGGAGCTGTGAATTGATCCAACCATTCTGGAACCATGACCAAAAAGCTATAAAACTGTGCATACCCATTGACCCAGCAATGCCACTACTAGGTCTATATCCCAAAGAAATCATACAAAAGGGAAAAGGACCTACATGTACAAAAATACTTATAACTGCTCTTTTTGTGGTGGCAAAGAATTGAAGATTGAGGGGATGCCTAAACAAGTTGTGGTATATGAATGTAATGGAATACTATTGTTCTGTAAAAAATGATAGGCAGGGGCAGCTAGATGGCACAGTGGATAGAGCACTGGCCCTAGAGTCAGGAGTACCTGAGTTCAAATCCGGCCTCAGACCCTTAACACTTACTAGCTGTGTGACCCTGGGCAAGTCACTTAACCCCAATTGCCTCACTAAAAAAAAAAAATGATAGGCAGATGGTTTTCAGAAAAACCTGGACTTACATGAATTGATGCTGAGTGAAATGAGCAGGACCAAGAGAACATTCTACATAGTATCAACATCATTGTGTGATGATCAACTGTGATAGATTTCACTCTCTTCAGCAATACAATAATCCAAGACAATGCCAAAAGACTTATGGTAGAAAATGGTCTCCACATTCTGAAAAAGAACTATGGAATCTGAATGCAGATTGAAGCTTACTATTTTCACTTTTGTTGTTGCTTTGTTGTTGTTTATTCTTTCTTGAGGTTTTTTTTTCTTTTGTTCTAATTCTTCTCTTACAACGTGACTAATGTGGAAATATGTTTAACATGATTATAATGTATAATCTATATCAGATTGCTTGCTGGCTTTGGGAGGGGGAAAGGAAGGGAGGGTAGGAGAAAAATTTGGAACTAAAAATATTTTTACATGTAATTGGAAAAAATCTTTTTAATTAAATTAGAATTCTAAAAATATATATTATGCAAATAAATTTGGATAAATTATAAATTTTATACAAAGCCTAAATTTTCCTTTTTACAATTTCTATCTATAGTTCCTAGTTCTGCCCTCTGGAGTATGTGAGAACAAATCTAATCTCTCTTCTGAAAAACCTCTCTTTAAATACTTGAAGAACATTAAACATTTCCAGTTTGTTCAACTGATCCTTCTAGGACACGATCTCAAGAGGTTTCACCACCCTTGTTGCCCTGCTCTCCAGCTTCATCGATATTCATCCTAAATGTGACACCCAGAACTGAACACAGTCTTCCAGATGTGACTTAATAAGGGCAGAGTGCAGTGAAACTTTAACCTCCTTAGGTCTTTATAAGTCTCAGAATGTAGTCTTACATAAGACCAGTGATCCCAGGATGTTAGTTCTCAAACCTCTATTACACTAAGATTTAAATTAACATCTTGGGACTTCTATCTCATACTATAAACTCATGTTGAGATTGCAGTCCACTAAAACCCCCAGATCTTTTTCAAATGAACTGCTATCTAGTCATGCCTCCTCCATCTTATAATTATGAATCTGATTTTTTTTAACCCAAGTGTAAAATTTTGTACTTGCCCAAACAGAATTTCAACTTATTAGATTTGGTCCAATGTTCTACCATGTCAATTTTTCTTTTGGAATCCTCACTCTGTCCTCCAAAGTGTTAGCAATCCCTCCTAGCTTTTTGTCCTCTGAAAATCAGATAAGCATGCCTTTACCCAAGGCATAAATAGAACTATTAAAAACTATAGTCAGGGCAGCTAGGTGACGCAACGGATAAAGCACCGGCCCTGGATTCAGGAGGACCTGAGTTCAAATCCAGCCTCAGACACTTGACACTTACTAGCTGTGTGACCCTGGGCAAGTCACTTAACCCTCACTGCCCCACAAAACAAACAAACAAACAAACAAAAAAACCCACAAAACTATAGAATCTAGTACAAATCTCCAGGACACACCACTAGAGATTGTCTTCTAAGTTAACAGTGTTTTGTTTTTAATCTAGCCATTCAACTAGTTCCAAATCTACCTAAAGGTACTTTAATCTAGCCCATAGCTCTCATTCTTATCCACAAGGCTAACAAGATGAACTTGGCCAAATGCCTTGCTAAAATCTAATTCAACTAAATCTATAATATTCATTTGATCTAATAATCTAGTCACCCTGTGGGAAAAAAAATAAAATGAGGTTAGACTGGCATGATCTGCTCTTGATGAAGTCATGTAGGCACTTGGTGACCAGTGCTTTTTTTTCTAAATTTCTGTAACCATCATCTTAATAACACTATCCAACAAAAAAGGAAGTTTTTTAATCACACTCCAAATAAGGTAGAATTAATATTTTGTCCTGATTTTAAATATTATTTCATATTTTACTTATAAGTCTCTATTTTATGGAATTACAATTTTCTATTATTTTACTAAACAAAATTTTCCTTTGTATTTATTCAACTCACCCAAAATGTGGCTATTGATGGCTTCTTGAATTGCACTTGTGAAATATATCCTTCCTTATAATCTAAAAGTAGGACTGTTCAACCAGCATCTTACATTATACTTGCCCTGGTATCACTTTTCCATTCTGGATTTTTCTTGATGGAAGTAGTTCTCATGTTCATCACTTGATAACACCTATGTTTTTCAGGAAGAAGTCTAAATGTGAATTCAAGAAATAGATCTTGAATGACATGATACATCCTATAACTTCATAGACATTGAAAAGATTAATGAATATTTCTGCATAATTTTCTAGCTTGCTGTTTCCCCAAAAGTGATTGGTCACTTTAAAAATTATTTCCATCTAAACACTTTAAATTAATTCAGCTATTCTTCAAGAATTTTTGTCTTTCATCATCTTGCTTTCTTGAGGACCCACAAACATCTCTTTGATTTTGGTTTTTTGCCTTACTGATTCTAAGAAATTTATTTTTCAGATAAAGAAAGTATGCACCATTTTGATCCATAACCTTGACAGAATTTTTCATTAAATCAAACTTAATGTGCAATGGTGGCAAGAAGATTTTCTCAGAAATAACCTAATAGTTAAACATACCACATTTTTCTTCTCCAAAGGAAGTTCTTTCCTTTGAAGCCAATGGGTTGTTGGTTTTTTGGTTTGGGGACTTTTTTTTTTTACAGTACATTGTGCTCCCATTGTCAAAAAAAGTAACAGTATTTGGTAAATACAACATAGAGTAAAACAGCAATCACTTTCAGATCTTTATAGATATGCCAAGAACTTTATACTTAAGCTTCTCAAGAGAAATTTCATTTTTTGAATGTATTTGGTATCTCCTTATAGGATAATCCATGTTTTTAGTCTAGAAGTTTAAAAAAGTCAGCTTGATTTGGGGATAAGTTAAGATGAACAAGGTAATTTAATTTCCTTGACTTATGAAATTTTAATTTAATGGAGGAAAGTTTGCTTCAAATGGGCATCACCACCTAACTTGTCTCCTACCTTGTCATTGTAATGTCTCATCATTACAATTTGAATAGTCAGGTTCATCTTCATCAAAATTCCAAATTTTTCATAGTCTGGGTACAGGTATGCACTCACTATGTTAAAAAAAAAGCCTTAGAGCTGATGGTAGATATGGAAGTTATCTCTAATATATTTGTTAAGCAAAAATAGTAAGCTCATGAATGATCTTTTTTATTCTCTCCAAATCATAAAAACTACAAATGGCATGTGATGAGATCCACTTAATCCAATCTAACACAAGTAATACAGCACAAATGAAGGAGCCCAAGTCTTAACTGATCACCTATTTTATGACCAAAATAGAGTTCATGTACTTTATTGACAAGAGGAGTAAAATTTCATCTCTGAAGTTTGAAAGATAACTTACTGCATGCATAGCAAAAACTATTCTGATGATTGACACATGCTGCATACTAAGAATTAAAGTAATACACACCAGCATATACAAAGTATAAAACAATTTGGAATACAGGATTAAATAACACTCAGACACGATTGTCTACTACATATTGAGTTTCACTGCATAATTGAACATTTATAAAGCCTCCCAGACTCCCCTGCCATAAAGCGCATAAGCATCACACAGCATGTAAGAATGAATCAACTAGTGACTTCTCACTACCTCACCACCACCTCTAACCAAACCAGACTTTATTACTGCTTTCCATTGCATAATTTTTACATCAAATTCATATTACTCTATTGTAGTGGGTGATACCATTTACATTTTTAATACAGTCTCAAAAATACATTTAAAACCCTAAAATATAGCCATGTGACAAAATGCGTGTTGAGCAGATTACATTCTAAAATTTTCCTGGGGATCAAAATTAAACTCACCGGCCTATAATTTGTAGACTCCATTCTCTTCCCTTTTTGGAAAACTGGGTCAATATCTGACCTCTAACCCATCAGCATTTCTCTTCCTTTCTCCACAATTTTTCATAGATCTCTGAGAAGGGCTCAGCAATCACACCTGCCAGTTGTTTGTGTGTTTTTAAGTCCTCTGGCCATCTATCTAGGCCTAGTGGCTTAAACTTAGTAAGGGCAGTGAGATCATATTTTACTATTGCCTTACTTATCTATGTTATCAACTCTCTAATGGTCATTTCTGTTCTGACCTTTCCAGTCCAAAGACTATTCTCCTTGACAGAGAAACAGACACAAAATAAAGAGCTGAGTCATTCTTCCTTCTCTCCAGTATTCCTTATAATACCCCAACCAGAATGAGCAAAAGTCCTTTCTAGGTTTTCCTTCCCCAAATATATGTTATTTGTTTGTTTGTTTTTTGGGGGTTTTTTTTTTGTTCTTAAAATTTTTCATGAATCTCAGCTCATTTTTAGCTTCAGAACTATCTTCCATTGTTGTTTTTCAGCCATTTTTCACTTTATGTCCAAATCTTTGTTATCCCATTTGGGGTTTTCTTGGCAAAGATACTGCGGTAGTTTGCCATTTCCTTCTCCAGCTCATTTTATGGACAAAAAAATTGAGGCAAACAAGAGTGTCACACAGCTGGTAAGTGTCTGAGGCTGGATTTAAAGATGAGTCTTCCTGAATCCAGATCTAGAACTCTATCCACTGAGCCATCTAGCTGCTCCATTACCAGCCCTTGTTTCCATTTTCTATCTATATCTTTTTAAAATTCAAGTTGGTTGATATATCCATACCATTCTCTTTAGACAACTCCATCTATTCTTTCCCACTGGAATTGTTTCCCTTCACAATTTCATTCTTGAGAGCTTCCTTTCTCTTGATTATAGAATCTTGGACTCTGGCATCTCCTTCCTCTACTCTCTTTTAAATCAGCTCCACTAACAACTAGGGTGTACCTGAGACTATGCCTGGTTTTCCCCTCCTTTATCATAATTTGTGAAAACGAAGTAGCCATTTCTTCCTAAGGTTCTGATCATTTTCACTCTAAAAAACCAGTTCTTCTTCAGTGCTGCAAATCAGACCCAGAAAGGAAGCTTCTTTTATTGATTCCTCCACTTTTTGATGGCTGAAAACCATTAAAGCCATGTGAAGAAAGCTACTCTGCTTTTAGCAAAAGGTAAGTTCAATTTAAATCCTCCATCACTATTATATCATGCCTCTATTCCAGCCTTGTGACCTGTTTCCTGAACTCATCTGTTTCCTCTTTCTGTCTCAGGGATTTGCAGTATTTGTGAATATGCAAAGATTCTCCCTTTCATGGGTTCTCCATTCCAGTCAAACTGGCCTGCTGGCTGTTGCCCACACAGAGCATTCTATTCCCTGACTCTGCCTTTCTACAAGCAGTCCTCCTTTCCTGTAATGCATGCCCTACTGATTTCTACCTCAAAGAACCCCTCATTTCCTTCCAAAAAGCAACTCAGCTATCATCTCCTACACAAGTCTTTTCCTGAGCTCCCAGCTTCCTGACCTTCCATCTTGAAATTACTTTTGCATAAAAAAAGAAAATTACTTTTGCATTTATTTTAGGATTTAGTATTTTATTTTTAGTACTTATTAATGTACCCATTGTAATCCCCTGCTCCCCAGTGAATGGAAGTTCCTTGAGGGTAGCAATGGTTTTGTTTTTGGCTCTGTATCCCTGACACACAAAAAGTACCTCATATACAACAGGCATATAATAAATGTTTGTTGAATTGAGATGAGATGAACTGAGTTGAAATGAGATGGATTCTTGGTGGGAGAACTCTGCTATGTTCTGTGGCATATTCTGATGAAAACAGCCCTTCTGTTTGGATTTTGGTTGATTTTTTATCAAATTCTCTTCACTGTATTTTCCCCCTGTGGTTCCTGGATTTCCTTATGAGTTTATATTCTTTTTTTTTTTCAATTAGGAAATTTATTTCAACAAGTGAATGTAACATAGACCTCCTCATCTTTGCACTTAGAAGAAGGTGTTGGGCCTCTTGGAAGGGAAGCGTGGCTTGTGCGGTGCCACAGGGCTCTGCGGGGCAGCAGGGACTTGATTTTGGAGTTGTGGAACTGCTGGCCTGCAGGTCGGCGGCACTTGCTGGCAGGAATTTCTTCCACTTTCATAATCTGGATGGAGTGGGCTCAGGCACAGTGATGGGTCCCCATATCTTGGTAGCACTGGGTGACAGCACCAGCAGTGTTCAGGTCCCTGTACTCTCTGTACATGTTGTGGGTCCCACTCCTGGAATCATAGTGCAGCCATAGTGATGCCAAAGTTTTTCACCCGAAGAGGGGTCTTTTCAAAGACGTGTCTGTAGTACACAATTTCTCTAGAAGACTTCTTCATCTCTTTGAGTTGAGAAACAAAGTACCAGAATCGAGACTTTGCTACAACATGATTAGGAGAAAAGATCCCCATTCGATAAAGAGGTGGCAGTGGACTCTTGGGAGTAAGCAAGCATCACCCAAGTACCTTATACTCTCTCAGGCTGCCTGAGGCCTTCACGATGTTGCCAACCTGCAAAAGGAAACAAACATGAGTTTATATTCTAATATAACATGCTCATCTATCCCACCTAAACTCTTTTAGCCTTGCTCCTTTAGAGTAAAGTATATGCTCTTCCAGAACTATAGAGGAACATAGCTATATTTAAGGAAGACATACATCTTCCCAAAGTCTCATTCCACCAGGTCTCAATGATAGTCATGAGGTCAATATTACCTTCTTCTGTTAGAATCACTGTCTTACCGTCCTTTTATCTATACTTTGTACACTTGTGTATAGGCATCTGAGACTTTGGTTCTTATTACTGACTCTTTTCTTAGATTTGTCTCCCATTAATTTCTGGGAATCTCTGCTGCTCTTCTTCTTTCCAGATCCTAAGTTCTCTTTATAAGTAATCTATCTTAGTAATAAAATGAAGACACTTTTCTTCCTTCCATTAGAATGAATGAATAAAAAGGTATTTATTAGGGGCAGCTAGGTGGCGCAGTGGATAGAGCACCGGCCCTGGAGTCAGGAGTACCTGAGTTCAAATCTGGCCTCAGACACTTAACGCTTACTAGCTGTGTGACCCTGGGCAAGTCACTTAACCCCAGTTGCCTCACTTTAAAAAAAAAGTATTTATTAAGTACTTACTATGTGTAAACAATACAGTTCTGAGAACAAAAATATTAATATTTATATAGCACTTTAAGGATAACAAACCACTTAACAAATATTGTCTCATTTTAACATAACAATGGGAGGTAGATATTATTACATATCTTCATTTTATAGATGAAGAAACTGAAGTACACAAAGGTCAAGTGACTTGCCCAGGGTCACACAGCTAGTAAGTGTCAAGGGTCTGAGGCCAGATTTGAACTCAGGTCTTCCTGAATCCAGAGCTGGTGCCTTATCCACTGCGCCACCTAGTCACCCCAAGAGCCTTACATTCTAATGTAAGAAATAACAGGCTTAGAAGAATGGTGGCCAAGGAGAGACACTTTGATCCAGAAATTACAGAGCTGGTGAAGAGGAGATCTACACCATGGATTCCATTCAGGAGTAGTAACAATTGAGTTGATCATGATTTATAATTTCATACCTAGAAGTGTGGAAGGTCAATAAGTTAGTAAGGCTGTGGTGGTAGTTGTAGAATATAGAAGTGTCTAGAGGAAATAGAGTGAAAAAGGCCAAAACTTTCCTGAAACTCTTCCAAGAGAGGCAGTCACCAATCAAGGAATGGAGATCCCAAGGCCTCCACTCCTCTAGGGAATGAATGGTAACTGGCATGGGTGGAAATAGAAATTGTTGCAGAAAGGGATATAGAAGATGTGGACCTTTTGCTTAGAAATGTATGACTCCAGGAATACATTTTTATTAGTTCTTAGTAGGGTTGCCCAGGAGCTTAGTATTCCTTTCCCTTCAATCACGGTCCAGCAATCCCAATCCCATTCTCAGACACCACCTTCTCAACCAGCTGTTCACTTCCTAAATCTGCCTTTCTTCAGAAGTCCTTGCTCTCAATCCATATCAGTGATGAAAATAGTACATATTACTAGTTTCTGTCCAAGACTTTGTTAACCTTTTGCAATGGTTCCTGTTGTTGTTTGTCCTTCATTCTCAAAGAGGACCATGACATTGGGGAGGTAATGTCATGACATGCAGTGAATTGGATTTAAGTGAGGAAGGTATGTGCAAAGTCACCAGTCTCATTTTCTCCTTCTGGAAGCATCATTGTTAACCACATGAATCACCAGAAATGAGTAACAGTCATCCAAGTGTGGAAAGGTTCTCATGTCACTCCTGAATACATACCACATTGGAAATACAGTAGACCTCTCTATTGTTATCAAAATTGTGACACAGAAGTGAACAGAACCAGGAGAATATTATACACAGTAACAGCAATGCTGTGTGATGATCAACTATAACTGACTTAGCTCTTCTTAGTAATACAATGAACCAAGACAATTCCAAAAGACTCATGATGCTCTCCACATCCAGAAGAAGAATTTATGGAGTCTGAATGTAGGTCGAAGCATACTATTTTCTATTTTTACGGCTTTTCTTCCTTTTGTTCTTTTTCTTCTTTTATAACATGACTAATGGGGGGGGTGGCTAGGTGGCACAGTGGATAAAGCACCGGCCCTGGATTCAGGAGTTCCTGAGTTCAAATCTGGCCTCGGACACTTGACACTTACTGGCTGTGTGACCCTGGGCAAGTCACTTAACCCCCATTGCCCCGCAAAAAAAATAAATAAATAACATGACTAATGGGGAAACAAGTTTTACATGTTTGCACATGTATAACCTATATCAGATTGCTTGTTGTCTTGGGGAGGAGAGAGGGGAAGGAGAGAGGAAAAAAGTGGAACTCAAAATCTTTCAAAAAAAGAATGTTGAAAATTGTCTTTACAGGTAATGGACAAAAAGAAGATACTATTAAATTAAATTTTTTTTCACATAGCTGCCTCAGCACCCCCAAGCAAGGATTCACTCCAACCAATCGCCCTTATTCTCTCTTTGCTTGACCTTTACCTAACAGACTATGGAACCACATTGTCCTTCCTCTCCTGCCTTAGAAATTTAGTCCCTTAAACTCAAAGCATACCCTCTGCCTCTGTAGATATTTTTCTTCTTTTTCACACTGAAGTCATTCTTCCATTTTAAAAAAAAAAAAAAAAGAACACTTCCTGATAACCATCTGGAAACTAGAGATGTGTTTACTGGGATTCCTTTACTTTCTCTTTTAGGAGGGAAAAAAGCCAGTCATTTGAGCATAGATAGTCATTTGGTCACATCAAAAATTCAAATAGCCGGCATCCTATGCAAAACCCTACAAAACTCCCTCCCCCAACACTTGATGCAAGTGAGACTTTCAATTCTTTGTCATTCTTGCTCTAAGTTCCCCTAGAAAATTATTACAATGAAGGAAAACTCCATAGATGAAATGGTATTTCAGTTGGGTTTTAAAGGAAAGACAAGGGACAGCTAAGTGGCACAGTGGATAGAGCACCAGCCCTGGAGTCAGGAGTACCTGGGTTCAAATCTGACCTCAAACACTTAACACTAACTAGCTGTGTGACCCTGGGCAAGTCACTTAACCCCAATTGCCTCACTAAAAACAAACAAAAAACAAACAAAAAACAACAAAAAAAAGGATAGACAATATTGGGGGGGGGATAAGCTGTCCAAAGTAATGGCATAGGCACAAATGTAGAGATGGGAAAATATTTTTTATATTCAGGAAAAGTTTTTTTAGTCCAGCTTAGTTGAAGACTAGGGTACTCAATGGGAAATAAGCCTGGAAAGGTAGGCTGGGGAGAGATTACTGAGTACCTTAAATGCCAACCTAAGGAGTTTGGACTTTGTTAAGCAATGATTTTCAAAATCAGTGTTATCATAATCTGACTGCGGTGTGGAAGTGGTAGGAAAGAAGAGCAAGGCTAAAAGCAGACTAATTGGGAGTCTTATATAATAGTTTGAGCAATGGGCATTTGAACTGGGGTGGTGGTAGCAAGGAATTCCACTTTATCAAACCACCCTGGGCAATACTCTCCTGCAACTATCTACTGGTAAAACTTCTCTTTCCTGAGTTTGATGGCAAGGTCTTTGAGGCAGAAATGATGTTATTTTTAGCTTTGTACATCCACTGCACCACCAGCACAGTGAGATGTATTTAATAAAGTCTGTCAAATTGGAGTGAACTAATTGAATAAAAGACATTTTGTCTCTGTCTTGACCTGTAATATATTATTAAATGGTTCTGTTCCACCAAAGATGCTTCCTAAGGAATAAGAGATCTCATCTAAAGAGTGTTGGCTTTGCAATCAGAGGATCTGGGTTCAAATTCTACCTTTGCTATTCTCTTGCTGCCTCTGTGACTTGGGCAAGTCGGTTTCCTCATCTCTAACTGCTGCCAGACCCCCAGAGGCTGGCATATAGCATTCTTGTTCTATGTCAGGCAGGTAATATGCTATTTCCTTCTCAACTAAGATAGACTGACATCTCTGTTGCATGTTGTTTTGTACCCAGGCATGGGATTTGGACTCAGTTCAGTCCTAATGAGTGTAACCTTTTAATAAGAGAGGAGCTAGACTTCCAATTCTTATATGCAACAGCTTAGTTTTTTAAAAAATCAACCCAACCCCCCCCCCAAAAAAAAAACTTGCTCTGATCCTGGGAATCATTTATTTATATAGATTAGAACCTTGAAAAAAGGGAGTGGGGGAATAGATTTTTTTTTTAAGTACTGAGTATATTGGGGGCAGCTAGGTGGCGCAGTGAATAAACACTGACCCTGGATTCAGGAGGACCTGAGTTCAAATCCAGCCTCAGACACTTGACACTTACTAGCTGTGTGACCAGGGGCAAGTCACTTAAACCTCATTGCCCTGCAAAAATAAAAAAATTAAAAATTATAAAAATTAAAGTACTATTAATACAGTATGCGATGAGGAATTTGTTCCTATACACAAAAAGCAGACTAAATAAAGAACACTCACAAGTTCATATTTGACAGAAAACTAATTTAAAAGAGGATTTAGAAACTTAAATTATAACTAAAGTTATAATTAGCCAAGAAGATAACATCATCAAAATATAAAGCACTTCTTTCTGCAGGACCACTAATCAAGCATTTTGCATTTTACTTTGGCTCAGCACCATCCAATCAAATGGCCCAAATTGGACCATTCTTCTTTCTGGTGACCACTCTCTCCAGTGTAGAAGCTTCTTCTGTCACCAGGGTGACTGCTGCTCAAAATAAAGTGACCACAACACAGCCATATGCATGGACCTCTTGACCTTTTGAACTCACAGGATTACCTATTTAGGAAAAGAAACAAGAAGCAGAAAAGGCAGGCAGGGGCCTAGGCACAACTCATCTGGCTAAATCTATGCTCCAGCTGGGATTGGTGAGGTGGAGAATAAGTGTCATTCATTCCCAGTCTGTCCCTCACCTCCCCAGAGACAGAGAACACAGGGGAAAGTAGCAGTCAAGACACTGAGCTGGAAGGTGTTTTCTTTTCTATTAACAGATATAGGATCACACCCCTATTAATGCTGTAATAGGTTGGGGAGAGACCAAGAGACCACTCAGGATTGGACAGATCATCTTCAAAAGCCAAGTGTTTTCAGCAATGGGCAATTAAATGACCAGAAGTATTCAGTAAATTCATAATCTCCAAAGGGCCCAAACAATGAGTCACCACCATGTCCTTGGAGTCCCCTGAAAGTTCCCAGGAGACTCCTAAGCACAGGCTGCCCAACATAGTCCCAAAAGGATCATTCAGCCTCACTACATTTATATGGCCCCTAAGGTACCTTCTGGCTCTAAATCTATGATTCCTTTTATTTTAAGAGGGGTGTCCCACAGCACTCAACTCCATATGGGAACCTCTAAGGAACTACCGAGGAACCATGTAGGAACAACCAAATAGGAAGCTCTATGTCCTGATAATATTTTATCAACAAGGAATCCCTCTGAGTTACAGAATCAATCCACCAAAAATGTAAACTAGCTGTAAACAAGACCTAGACACTCCTATTGAATCAATCTCTCAAAGGCACAACCAAGATTTAGACAAGTCCTTAAGCCATTTAAGGGGATTGAGGGGGAATCTTTAGATGAAATCAGAAATGTTATGGAATTGGTCAAAAGAATCAGACATACCTCTGGGCCTCTGCATTTCACAGAAGGAGTTCAAGCAAAACAAGGAAAGTGAGTTACAGAAGCAATGTTTTATACCAATTATTCTTATTATATTTTTGTAAATACCCCTTTCTACAAAGCTAATTAACTCTGACTAGCTAATTCATAATCAATGGGGAGTACATCAGATAGGAAGTTTCTGATTGATGATGCCAGACATACTACAACCCCTCAAGGTTTCCCCTAAAATCCAGAGGGAAGAAATTGCCACTCTCTGGGGACACATCCTATCAGTGTGAGGAGAGATTGAAAGAATAAAACTAGCGGGGGTGATATACAATGAACCTATAATCTCAAGTCAGAAAAAAAAGTGGGACATGGATATAGGCATAGTTATGCTGGAGCCAGCTCAAACCAGTTTACAAGAACTGATCATTAAATTTTTAATGTGGGGGGAAGCTAGGTGGCACAATGAATAGAGCACCAGCCCTGGATTCAGGAGAACCTGAGTTCAAATCTGGCCTCAGACACTTGACACTTACTAGCTGTGTGACCCTGGGCAAGTCGCTTAACCCTCACTGCCCCGCAAAAACAAAAACAAAAAAATTTAATATGAGCATTTATACCTCAGGAATTGGCCAATGCTACAAATCAGAGTTTGATTTACTGTTTTGCTGACTGTCTAAACTTTAAAAAGTGATGGATATGGTATTCATAATCCAAATTTAAAGTGTGTCTTGCATATTTGTTTCCAGAGAGCTGGTGGTCAAATATTTACCAGCATACAATGAGGTATAGGTCAAGGGACATCAGAAATATGCCACAGTCTGCAACAAGCCCAAACACAAAAGAATATGTGGGCTGGGGTAAGAGTAACAGGGTAGACTTTTCCAGCCCTGCTTTTATCTGGACTCTGATTTCTTCACTCTCATACCAGTGTACTCAACTTAAACTTTTATTTTTCAATGCTAAGAACCTGAGATGTGTGTATTATGAACCGGAATCATGAAGAAGAGAGTTCCTTGTGAACTCAGAGCCTCCCAACAGATGGGAAACTTAGTGTCTTATGCAATTCTCCATAGATTGAGTTGAATCACTATCCCTCGAGTTCACAAATGTTTGCAAATGGTAGCATTTTAGGGAAGAAGAACATCCCAATTTTCAAACAGCTGCTGTCCTCTCAGGTGACACAGAGCTGAATAACAGTAAAGCCACTGCCCAATGGAACAGTCTTCTGGGATTTTTGTTTTGTTTAATCTTGAGATAGAAAATACCTTAGATTCAGCATCTATGAGTGATTAAGCCAAAGAAAGTGAACCTCAAAGGAGCTCTTCTGTAATGAAAATGAAAGGCATAAGAAAGGAAGCAAAAAGAAAAAAAAAAAGAAAAGAAAATGAAGCATTTATTTCAAAGGTGACTTGGCTCATGGATAAAATGTGAGTTTTCCATGACTTCCTGTCAAGGAACATTTGTAAACATGGTCCTAATGGGGGGTTATCAGCAGACCCTTCCAGGATAATCTCCGCACCACTGAGGATACACTTTCCCCTTTAGTGAGTTCTAATTAGCTTATGCCAACAGCAGTGTGTGAGCAAGAAGGGAGAGAAAGATGCCTTATAGAAAAAGGGAAAGGACAACACATCTACCGAAAGTAAAATGTACCTCCTGAATTTCAACAACTAGCAATGTCGCCTAGGCAATTAACCCTCTGTTCAGCATCCCTTCACCTCAGAGACAGCTTAGAAAGCTGCTCACTGCAAGCCCACGCAGTGTGACTTTGGCATACATCATGGACAGAAAATAAAGGCTGAGACCCTGCTGCACAAACTGTTCCCTGGCCAAGGAAGAGGGAGTAAGCGGAAACCACAGGCTAACTTTGTTTTAAAACCGTGTATGTTGTGGTTTGCTCAAATGTGTCTTTAAAACACTTGGGGGCAGGGGCAGCGGGGAGGGATACCCCTTTTAAGAATTGCAAACGGATCTTCTGGAGGCCTGAAGCAGGCTGCACAATGCTGGGAATGCTGGGCTAGTTAAAGCATGATCTTTAGCTGGTCTGTGCCAAATAACTTTTATATCTAAGACCCAGAGATAAGCTGGGAACAAGGGACTGACTGAAATGACAGCCTGGCTGCCAAAATTGGAGCTTCTTGCCTAAGCAGGACATGCAGATTTGTGCAAGTGTCTTCCGAACATGTAGAGGTGCTGTGAGTGACTTCTGGGGTCTGTTCTGGCCAGGAAATGAAAGTAGAAGTGGAGTGAAGGGAAAAAATCAGCAGGAGCAGTGATGAGCAGTCCAGGAGTGGAGGAACCGGACATGTAAGGAAAGTCATGATCCATATATAAAACAGCAGTGCTATGGAGACATCCATTCTCTAGAAATGGGTTGGCAGGCTCCCCATCAAGCCTGTGAGAGCAGTTTGGGATTGACCTATGGTTTCCTGCAGATGGGCTGGGTGAGCATTTCCCAAACCATCTCCCAGAGAGCCCTGCAGTTCCAATATGAATGGAGTATATAGCATGAGAAATTGATGATTCTGCAGAGTTTTTCCTTTAAAATATTAAGCATTAAATTGTGCGTCAAAATTCTCCCTATACTTGTCAATTTTTCTACATGAAAATAGGCTTCATTTCTTCTATTTTTCTATAAAGTACTATCTTCTTTCTTTCTTTTTTTTTTTTTAGTCCATCCAGACTTGATTTCATTAGGGCAGGGCACTGGAGGTGAAAAAATCCCCGCTAAGGGATTAGTCTTAGCTAATTGCCCAGGGCACTAAGAGGTTAAGTGACTTAACCAGGGTCACATAGCCAGTACTGGAAGCATGCCTTGAACCCAGCTCTTCTTGACTCTAAGGCCAGACCCTCTATCCATTAGGCTACACTGCCTCTCATTATCATCCTCTCTTTTACCTTTAGAAAATCATTGATGAAAAAAAAAAAGAAAATCATTGATGGATTCTGTCAACATATTTGATTTTTTTTAAGTTTTACTGATAACTTAATTTTTTCACATCATTATAACCTCTCAAAACTCTCCTTTATTAAAATAGAATACTCCTTATGCCCAAAGACTCTTAAACAAAACAAACCAACTCATCTATCAATGTTCCTGAATGCTACCTCAATACCCATCCTTAAGCACCCCTTCTCTCAGAAGGAGGCATTGAGCTCAGTTGCTGAGAGTCAAATGAGTCAACTCCAGGTTGACTCTCAGCTCGGAAGCAATATAGAACCCAACTCTAAATCCATACATAGACAGCAAGAAACTGACACACTGGCTTTGATAGCCAGATGCAACACACAAGATGATACAGAAGGAAATGAGAAGGCATACTAGGCAACTGCAACTGAATTGCTGTCCCCTTCACATTTTATCTAGCCATTTGCTCCCATGTTCTCTCACATACTCCAGTCTGACATCTGTACACTAGCCCTATCCCCCAACCCTAACTCCCCCAAATTCTCTCCCTCTAACACAGGTCCTACAGGAAATGATCATTTTTCATCTCTCACATACAGCCTTCTTTTCAGTATCCATTGGTAATCTTCAACCCCAATAGTGTTCTGTGGCCAAGTTTAGTTTGGGAAGAACTGAACTACACTGAGAAATGGAGCAGGTGGCTAAATGGTTCAGTAGGGAGAAACCCTGGGGAAATTTGCAAGCAACAAAAATAAGGAAATTTCATAGCAGCAGCAAGGTGAGCATGGACACAGAGGTGACTCCAGAACAGCATTTGACAAGTCCAGGGTAATCTTGTGTAGTGTGAGCAGCCAAAACTTCTAGATTCTGGCTCCCCAAGAGAAGGGGCTTAAAAGGCAACTAAGAGGCCAGGTTTTGTAATGGAAAGAGAACTGGATTTGGAATCAAATAACCTGGTTTAAATTTTGGCTGTGCTACTAACTACCTGTGTGACTTTGGGAAGTCACTTATTAGGGACTTGGGTTTCTCATCTGTTAAATGAGAAGATTTGATTATATGTCAGATTCCTTTCAGCTCTGCATCTTGTGATTGGAGGAAGAACCCTGAAGGAATAGGAAAACTTGAAGAAAGGTATGCCCAGACACCAGAAGCAGAGACAAAATCCTAGATAGTGAAAGAGTAGGGAGAAAGAAAAATAGATTTGACTGACCCTAGGTAAGAACTGGGAAGTAGGCAAACCATATCCTGTGTACCCTTTCACTTCTCCTTTCAGCAGTTCTTGTCACTGTCAGGCAAAGAATATGGAGCAATTAGACCTTGGCATTATTACCACTGTTTCACTTTTTAAAATGAGAAGAATGAAATAATAATAATTCAAAAGGTGAAGCAAAAAGGCTATGGGCTAGCAGAAGTCAAAGCAACACAAAGAATGACACAAAGAATTTTACATTAATTGAAAACTTTACTATATCAGCTTGAGAAGTAAAGAAATTAGAGGAGAGAACCACCACCACCCTCCTCCACCTCAAAGAAAGAAGATGTGGAAAATTCCCATTCCTCTTTAATGGTACTAAGTCCAACACAACAGAAGCACAAGTTTCATCAAACAAGGAACAGAAAGCTTATATGCTGTTAATATAATGAATGACAGAACAATCATGTCAAAGCAGGTGACTAAAATAAATTTCTTTGCAAAACTAGAAAGTAAGGGGACCCGGTAAGATTCAAAATTATTGGCTCGGGTGGCTAGGTGGCGCAGTGAATAAAGCACCGGCTCTGGAGTCAGGAGTACCTGAGTTCAAATCCAGCCTCAGACACTTGACACTTAACTAGCTGTGTGACCCTGGGCAAGTCACTTAACCCCCATTGCCCCGCAAAAAACAAAAACAAAAAACAAACAAACAAACAAAATTATTGACTCAAATGCTTAAGAGTGGAGAATGACGTTTCTCACCTCTTTTGATATTTTAGCTCTTCCCTTACTTCAAGACTATGGAAGAGGAGGGACTGTCTTTCCCCAGAGTACTCACAGCCCCATTGGTTCTTGGACCAGAATACATTGATGATTTCTCTCCTGTCCTACTGACATGTATATCAGCTATAATCTAACTTCCTGCATAAATAGTACTATACCAGCAAAATACTTTACCAGTTTCTTCTGATTCCATTTTTCTTAATAGAAGGGATCACATATCTCTTACAAAAACCTGATTCCATCTATCTCTTACAAAAAGATAACACAAATGATCCCTCTAATGTTAGGTCAAGAAAATGTCTGTGGAATTTATACAAAGCATTCTCAGGTTATACCAAAAAGAAAAATTTATAAACATAAGAAAACAATATATTGACTGAGTAGCAAAAAGAATGTGCCAAAAAAAAAATCCCAGGGGTATAAAGATTAAGTTGTTATGGGGCAAGTAATTGTTGAACTCGTCTCTCAAAAGTGTACTTACAATGCCTTTAAAAATTATGGCAAAACCTTTGATACTGTTCCTCACTCATGGCTTGTTCATGTACTATCAATATATAAAACTGATCCAAGTTTAGTGAGATCACTAGAATATTTGTTGCCCACATAAAAAAGTATTCTTTATTTAAAGCGTGCCATCAACATGATATCAAGAAAAATATTATGAAATAAGATTTTTCATAGAGACAGTTTATGCCTGTCATGATTCTTCCTGTCCTTGAATCCATTACTGTTTCTGTTAAATGGAACTAAACATGGCTTCCAGTTTAAAGAGAAAGGCAAACCAAAACATTTTATTAGTCACTGGACATTTAGGGATGACATCATGCTTTATGGCTCCACCAAAATCATATTAAATAGCTCCATTATCACCTAAAGTCATTCTCTAATAATATCAAAATGTTAACTGGAATTGGTGAATGTAAAATTCTTAACAGACTCCAAGGAAAGATAGAGACTTTAGAATAGATAGAAAGAAAAGACAGAAAAGTTTGAGGTTAAACACAGAGGCTAAACTGAACCAATGGAATAAAGTGACATTTACAAACACCTTAGTCTACTCCAGGCAAGACACATTGAACTCTCAAGGAGAGAGATGGGACTGAAAATGTTAAGACACTGGCATCTTAAAATCAGAGTTTAATGAGAATGGAATATTTAAAACAATCAACTCTCATATAATACCATTTTCAATGTACACTTTGGTAATGGCAAAATGAACCATAAAAAGTTTGGAAAACATCCTAACCAAAGCCTGTACAATAATAATAAAACATGGGGCCTTAAATCAGGCATAGAAAGAATAATCCTTTCTCGCTAAAATGAAGGAAGAGAATGAGCATTCTCAGAGTATGTGGTGAACAAGTAAAAAATCTTATAGAAATATTTTGGGACAGGCAGATGTCACTTCATCAAGCAATAGTAAAGGCAAAATAATCAAACATCAAGTAAAGTAAAGTAATAGTAATGTAATGTAATGTAAGTGAAAATTGTTTACCTCCCTCTGAAGGCTAGGAAAAAAATAAGATTCAGGAGTGTAAACATTCACATGAGCTCAGATAAATATGTGTCAACAATGAAGCACCAAACACATGGCTAAATCATAAGTTTATAGAAACAGACGTTTATAGTGGCAATTCAGAACTGGATCATTGCCACCTGTAATTACAGATGTGTTATTTAAAACAAAAACAAACTTGGATTTGGTGATCAATAAAGATCGTGAAAGGAAATGGCAAAAAAACTTGGCAACATATCACCACAAGCTACAAAAATTTAGCACCTACTGTATCCTTAGCAAGCTATAACCAGGTAGCTAGATCTATACATGAGAAGTTCACTGTCTCATGGATGGACAGATGACATCCCCAAACTATAAATGGAAATCAACATATCCTGAAGAATTCAACCAATGAATTCCTCTTAAACCAAAGTATTCTTGTACATAGATGACAACTGGTGTAATCTAATACCAACCCACAAAAACTTAAGGGCAATACTTTAAAAGACATCAACATAACAAATAGCCATAATCTCCAAAATACATGGACCAAAATGTTTTGGAAATGTGGAGACTTGCAAAAATCATGTGGGAACAGAATATATCATCCTCATTCTGTCTGCTACTGGAATTCAACTGAAAATGTTTTCAGCAAGCTTACAGAGAATGAACCTATGTCCTAATAATACTTTTATTAAACTACACAAAGTAGTTATTATATCTACTTCTGCAATAGTCCATAAAACATTAAATAGAAAAGAATAATAGCAGGATAGCAACTTGTCCAGAGGCAGCTAGGTGGCTCAATGGATAGAGCACTGGGCCTGGAGTCAGAAAGACCTGAGTTCAAACAGCCTCAGTCACTCACTTAGCTGTGTGACCCTGTGCAAATCACTTAACTCTGTTTGCCTCAGATCTGTAGGATCTGTAAATGATCTGGAGAAGGAAATAGCAAACTACTACAGTATCTTTGCCAAAAAAAATGTGGACACAAAGAGTCAGACATGACTACAAATGACTGAACAGCAACAACAAAATATGTATACACTAGTTTTAGAGAAATATGAGTGTGAGGATACTTGTATAAATACAGGTAAATTGAACAGAGGCAAAAGACACAATGACCACAATAATGTAAAGCAAAACAACACAGAAACACATCAGAACTTTGATCAAAGCAGTGACTAACCTCAACCTCAGAAGACTAATGGTGAAATATGAAACATCCCTTCCTCCCTGTGGAATGAGGCATCCATTGTCAGACACAATCAACACGTGGGTTTGTTTTGCTGAATTATACTTCTTTATTACAATGCAGGGGGTGCTGTAGTCAGGGCAGGGATGTCAAAAGGGCAGGGAAGTAACAGAAATATTTTTTTTTATTTCAATTAAAATGGAAGGAAGGCACTGCCTGGCACATTGTAGGTGCTTACTAAATGCGATTTCTTTCATTTGCAAAGGAAGGAAGGAAGGAAACTTAGGGAGCAGCCAAGGAGAGAAAAGAAAGAATAAACCTAGGCTCCAAAAATATATGGCCATTGGTAATTAAAATAAATCAGCAACAATCTATAACAGCATTATTTTAAAAAACAGAACAGTTTAAGCATGAGGGACAAAGGGAGGTGATTTCCATCATAGTCAGCTGATGTCGTTATGGTCATCTCAGAGTGTCTTGGCTTTCCATTTTCTTTTGTGAGTTACCTGTGACTCTCCAAGGAGCCAGTCACTTTGATCAGGATCATGTTCCCTAGGGAAAGGGGACTCTAAAGTGTCACTGTCTCTTTTGACAGGCTTCAGGTGCAGACAATGCCAAGATTGGGCAGCTCAGTCACCCAGGACAGGCTAGTGATGAGACAGATGACTAGCCCTGAGGCTCAGCTACATTCCTGACACTTTGGTTGAAACCTTCCCTCTCCCACAAGGAAGTGGCTGCAACTGAAGCCCCACACCCATTGTCCCTCTGTCCTTCTCTCAGACAACCTGGTGTTCCTCTCACTCACCCCTAGCCCTCCTACCCCACCCCTTCCTGAGGTCTCACCATACTCTGAGTGATGCTGGACTCAGTATACACACCCAGTTAGCTTTAGCCTACTGCAGATCATAACTCCTAAGGTCAAGTGATCCATGAGCCTCAGTCTCCCTGGTAGTGAGGATTACAGGCATGTACCACTATTCTCAGCCTACCTGGTGCTTTAAAGCCATCTCCTCTCTCAAAATCTGCTTTCATATAAAAGTGTGTCCAAGTACTTATAGTCTAATAGGGGACAATAATTTAATCCAAAGGAGTGAAGCTCTAATAGTAGGATGATAGAAGAAAGAAGTAAGTATTTTTTAGGGGAAGTGATCCTGACACTCTCATCTAAGGTGACCACATTCAAAAGTCTGGCCCTGAGAAAGTATCACATAAACAGACAAGGGGTTGGGGGAGGGGAGCATATAATGCTAAAAATCTGGTTGGGTAGGTAGTGGGGCAGGAAGATGGGTCTTCAGCCCCAACCAATTGAAAATCATTTAAAAGCATGCAAATAAGCTTAAAGCAATATGGATAGAGTTTCTACTAGTAAATACTTTCAATTTCCAGGATGGGAAATGTGTTATATGCAATCCGACACAGCTATTGGCACAGTATGTCCTGTCCTTGAGAAGGAATAGACCAAGAGGAAGTTGCCTTATATAAGCAGTCAGAGAGAAAGTAGGTAGAAACTACCAAAATGGGTAGCAGGGAATTTGGTAGATGATATTCGAACCACAGCTAATCTAGAAACCTATTATCTAAGATAACCATATTCCAGGAGGAGTGGGAGAAATTAGTAATAGCTCACAGTCATATGACACTTCACAGCTTTAAAATAAAGTGCTTTCCTCACAACTCTGTAAGACAGGGTATACAACAAAGATTATTTACCCATTTAACAGATGGGAAAACTGAAGGTCAGAGAGACATTCACATAGATACTAAGTACAGGAGGCAGGAATTAAAACCAAGTCTTCCAATGTGGCATTCTTTCCATGAGACAATGTTGCTTCTCCAAGTTCATTTCTTCTTAGAAAGACCTGAAAAAATAAAAACACTTGGTGGGGTGCCAGCAAAAGCAATGTGGCATATGTACTTTTCTGTAGATCACGAGGTATCTTTTTATTTGGGCAGATGTTGTCCCAACCTTTATTCCTAGGGACAGATCTTTCAACCAAGTGGGTGTTAATCGAGTTAGGAGAGAGAACCATCAGGGAGGGATACACAAGAGGAATGTTTCCAATGGTGTTCACAGTGCACATTCAAAGTATCAAATAAACCTAAATCTGAATCTTTATCTAATGGTGGTTGAAGGTTGGAGTTGTTTGGTGTAGCAGGTTTAGCTCTTCCCTTCTTCCTCTTAGATAGTCCCCACATTTGTCTGGGTGGGGTCATTCTGTCCAAGAAGCCTTACCTTTAGGTGTTCCTGTCAGTACTCTCAATCAGTCCTCCAAGGTGGAGGGTCCTCTGAATATGCCAATAGATAAAACAATAAAGCGGGGAGGGGAAGAAATACCTTGAAGGGACATAGAGTGAAATCTTCTTACAAATCCTCCTACCCACAAATGCTACTGCTTAGTTCATCCTTTGCCCAGGGGAGTCCATAACAGTCCAGATTCACATGGTATTTTCTTAAAATAAGACAACAATGAAGGGCAGCTAGGTGGCACAGTGGATAAAACATTAGCCCTGGATTCAGGAGGACCTGAATTCAAATCCTGCCTCAGACACTTGACACTAACTAGCTGTGTGACCCTGGACAAGTCACTTAACCCCCATTGCCTCACTTAAAAAAAAAAAAAGGAAAAAAAATAAGACAACAATGAAATCTGCCACATTGATTGACTCTTCCTTTAACTTCAACACTTAGAGGCCATTGTAGGGTTATTAATTGGCCTGATTTCAATATTGTCTCATCTCAGGGAATATAGGGAAGCCTGAGGAAAGGGAGAGAGGGGGGAACAGTAGGTCATAGAACAGTCAGAGCATCAATATCAGAGCAAGGGGCAGCTAGGTGGCACAGTGGATAAAGCACGGGCCCTGGATTCAGGAGGGCCTGAGTCCAAATCTGGCTTCAGAAACTTGACACTTACTAGGTGTGTGACCCTGGGCAAGTCACTTAACCCTCATTGCCCCATCCCACCCTCAAAAAATCAGGGCAAATTCTCCACTAGTGAAAAGATGACAAGTTGCTGAAGATTCAGATAATGGTTACCATTTTTGCAACAATTTTTTAATTGAGGTAATATACTACAATGTAGTATACACATAACTTTTATATGCATTGGGAAACCAAAAAATTCATTTGATGCCCTTTATTGCAATATTTGCTTTTTTGTAGTGTTTTGGAACCCAATCTGCAATATCTCTGAGGTATGCCTGTACAAATACTGACTGATGAATGAATGCTCCAGATATTCACAAAGAGCCAGGTCATGCCAGGAGAAGCTTCTCCCAGGACATACAGAGAACAGAAGGCATTCCCAGGATACCATGGCCCCTTCTTACCATACCAACAGCCAATGTACTTACAGTATCAGAGAAAAGAAACACATGATCTTTCCAGACAGATAAACAGTGGGAGGCAGCTCATCCCCTTTCTGGCTTGCTATAAAGATCATCTAGTTCAAACCTCACACCTCACAGATGGGAAAACTGAGGCTCAGCAAGGTAAATAATTCACTTAAGGGGCAGCTAAGTGGTGCAGTGGATAGAGCATCAGCCCTGGAGTCAGGAGGACCTGAGTTCAAATCTGACCTCAGACACTTAACACTTACTAGCTATGTGACCCTGGGCAAGTCACTTAACCCCAATTGCCTCACCAAAAGAAAAAAAAATACACTTAAGGTCACACAAGGTATAATAGAGCCAGGATGTGAAGTGGGGTTCTGTGACTTCCAAACTCAATACTCTTCCCACTATAACTACAGCACAGATCCCACAAAACTCTAGAACTCTTTACTAACCTAGATTTACTGAGGAGTGTTTCTGCTCATCGTAATTATGCAATTATGGCCTAAGCCTCCATTGAGTACATTCTCTACCAACAGAGGAACAAAAAACAAATAAATAGAAATGCATTTGATTGAGACAGAACATCCAAGTAGGAACCAAGAAAACCAATTCTCAGAACATAGAGAAGTATAATCTGCTATAGCCTCTCCTATGATGGTGAGGAAGGAGGGAGGGGGAGGAAGAGAACACTCTCTAAACAATTCATGGTCTGAGAGAATGGTGTCATAGCTAGAATACCTCACAACTCTACCTCTCAACAACCTGCTATGCCTCATTACTTCTTTGGTCCATCTCTCACCCTTGGCATGGTCTAAGGATTTCTATTGCTGGTATTGATCCATTCAGCCTTGATAGCTATAGACACCTATAGGCAGCTAAAGCTCCACCCTCTCTCATTGCCTCTCATCCTCCTCCCCTCCCCCTTCCCCCTCCTCTTTCTTGCCCCTTCTCCTCCTTCTCCTTCTTCACTGGAATTACCTGCTGCTCCTCCAGAGGAAAGAGTGAGGTTGGTGACTTTGCACACCCTTCCCTTACTTAGATCAATTCATTGCAAGTGATGACATCACCCCATATCATGGACCTCTTCGAGATCTAACAAACAGGAACAACCTGGTGCTCTACCAAACACTCATGTACACACACTTGCTGCCCTTACTTTGTCTTCTGCTATGGCTAAATCCTCCTTTAGCTAAAAATGTCGCTCTTTTTTTAAGATTAGCTAGAGCCAGCACGTCCTAGAATCTCTAATCAACACTTCTCAGCTCTCTCCTTAAACCGGCTTCACCACAACTGGCTGACACATAAAATGGTTACTGAATTAGCTATAAAGAATTTCTCAGCTCTCATCCCTCAGATGGAAGTCTCTCAGCCCTCACTCTCAGCTGGGTTAAGATGAACGAATTTCATTTGATTTTCATCATTTCCTTGTCAACTTGAACCACATAAATTACCTTGAAACTTGTAGTAAGCCTCAAGGAAGCACTGAGTGATACCAGAGTGAAAGGAGTAGACTCCCCCCTACTCCATGGTAAAGGTCTCCATCAACCTCTACTACTGGTAACATCTGTCCTTCATTCCCACCACTAAGCACAAAGTTCCCTGTCTCATCTATACACCAAACTGTGTGCCTGTACTCTATGCCATGTTGGACACAGATAAACTATTCATTGAACTGCCTTCTTCCTTTCTTACTATGGGCCAAATGGCTTTCTCAAAGGTTGCATTGGCAAGGGGCAGGGGAGGTATTTTGCCCCATATCCAATCATTAGTCCATAATGGGGCTTATTTTTGTTAAGAGGACTGAAGTTCAACTACACTGAGAGTGATAATAAGCCTTTGTGGGATAGCCTAGGAACCTATTTGTAACATTTTTGAATCCAGATATTTTGAGAAACAAACCTATTTACAAATGCACTTTTTAGAACACAACCTATTTGTAAACTAGAATAAAGGCCCTGAAACACCAGGTACTACTGGGTCCCACTGTTTTTATATCGATAAATCGTGTTTCCTCACATCATGTAAGATCCCAACACACTCATATTTGAATCCCTCAAAATATACAATGCCAGAAAACAGTTGAGCAAAACAGCCTCCTCCCCCCACCCAAAAAAAGTAATTATGTATGTACTTGTAACCTTCCACTTGAGTAGTTTTCTGTTTGTTACCAGAGATACCAGGTCCATACTTTATCAGTTAGTATCAATACTGTTTGGTGTCTTTACCCTGAGTTTAAAGTGATTTTCATTTGTACGCTTGTGATAATCACACATACCCTTCTTTTGATCCTGCTTTGTTCACTCAGCATCACTTCATACAGGTTTCCCATATTTCTTTGAAGTTTTCATCTTCAGCATTCCTTGTGGCTATCACAGAGTATCATGCTGAGAATCAGTGAAATATAATAGCGAGGCAAAACCAAAGAAGTTAAGACATTTAAAGAGAAATAATTTCTAAAACTTCTTGGCTATGGTGCATGCTTCCATAGGTGGGTACAGGCCAGTACAGAGCTAGGGTTTCTAACAACCCCTATCATGATCAAAGCTTGTCTCTAATAACCAGGTTCTCATCTCTGTCAGATCTGTGTATAGTAGGGTTAAAGCTAGCTAGGGCATGAAACTTGAACTGATTGGGTTAAAAAGTGAAATAACCCACATTATCTGCTTGTAGACACACCCCTTTGTGGTGGGATCTGTTATAGTCTGTCAAAAATAATGTGTTTTTAAAAGAACCAGGTGGAGGTTCTGAGAAGCTTCACCAGTAAATCCTTCCCCCTTCCCCCAACCCCCCCCCCAGAAATGAGGGTTAAGTGACTTGCCCAGGGTCACACAACTAGTAAGTGTCAAGTGTCTGAGGCTGGATTTGAACTCAGGTCCTCCTGACTCCAGGGCTAGTGCTTTATCCACTGCGCCACCTAGCTGTCCCCACCAGTAAATCCTAATCTTGGTTACAGAGTAATAACTGGAGGGAATTTATATGGGTGTGTCAGTCAATCAATCCACATGCATTTATTAAGCACTTACTGTGTGTGTGACCAACTAATTTATGTGCTGGCAAAGATAAAACTGAAATAGGCCTTCCCTTCCAAGAGCTTACATTCTGTCAGGGAAGACAACACAGACATATATAATCTCATACAAAATAAATCCAAGATAACTTGTAGTGGAAGAACACTAGCAGCTGAAGGAATCATAGAGGAAATGCATATGGAAAGTGGAACTGGACCAAAGTTTTGGAGGAAACATGGGATTTTAAAAGGAAGAGGTGAGGAAGGAGTGCATTCCAGACATGGAAGACAGTCTGTCCAAAGGCTTAAAGGTAAGAGAGATAGTGTCACATGGTAAGAACAGCAAGAAAGCCAGTTTAGGGGGGCAGCTAGGTGCTGCAGTGGATAGAGCACCAGTCCTGGATTCAGGAAGATACGAGTTCAAATCCGACCTCAGTCACTTGACATACTTACTAGCTGTGTGACCCTAGGCAAGTCACTTAATCCCAATCGCCTCACAAAAAAAAAAAAAAACCAGTTTAGTTGGACCATAAAAAGCAGGAAGCAAAGCAATAATGTGCGATAAGACTGGGAGGTAGGCAAGGCAAGGCAACTAAGCATTTGTTCAGGGCTTACTAAGCACTAGGCACTCTGCTAAGTGCTGGAGATACAAATAAAAGCAAAAAGAAATGCAGTCCCTGGCCTCTATTCTACTGGGGTAAGACAGCACACAAAAGGAAGCTGAAAATTAAGGAAGGGTAAGGAAGAGGGGGAGGACAAGATGCCCTAAGGGGACCCAGTAGTGGAAGTTCTGAGAGTGAGGAGCAAAGGTGGAAGGTGAATGAAGCATGGCTATCCTGGGGCCTTCCCAACATGGAGGTCCCAGGAGGAACTCAGCAATGGGAACATGGGGAGGTAGAGGTGGAGGATGTGAGAAGGCACTGAGGGCTCTCACTCAGGAGTGAGACCACATCTGAAGCATGGTGGTGAAGTCCTGACAGTCAGGAGTAAAGCCAGGACAGAAAAGGTGGTTTGAGAGTTTTTGCTTGATCCTAGAGGCCATAGGGAGCCAGTGGAGCTTTCTGAGCAAGGGAATGGCGTGGTTTACCAGCGGTCTCTTGCTTGCCAGAGTAGTCTCTGCTCTATGTGGTATTGTTTATCGCCTTCTCTTCCTTGATATATTCTTCTCTCTGGGTTTTCATAAGATGACTCTAGCCTGAAATTCAGGAAAACCACACTAAAAAAGATAAATTGGAGAGGAGAAAAATTTGGGGTAGATCAATTAGGAGGCTACTGAAAAAATCCAGGCAAGTGAAGCAAGCCTAAATTACCATAGTGGCCTTGTGGGTGGAGAGAAAAGGGACAGGGGCAGCTAGGTGGTGCAGTGGATAAAGCACCGTTCCTGGATTCAGGAGTACCTGAGTTCAAATTTGGCCTCAGACACTTGACACTTACTAGTTGTATAACCCTGGGCAAGTCACTTAACCCTCATTGCCCCGCAAAAAAACAAAAACAGAGAGAGAGAGAGAGAGAGAGAGAGAGAGAGAAAAGGGACAGATGAAAGAAACAATTCAGATGTGAAAACAAGCAAACTTAATACTTGATTCATAAGTGGGATGAAGAAGAATGAGGAGGTAAGTATATCCTTTTAGATTAGAAGGATAGTGGTGCCCCTCATGTAGGGAAAGTAGGGGAAAGAGTGGGTTAGGAGAAAAAAATTAGTTGCCTTTTTTAACATGGCGAATTTGAGATGAGTTTATAGGACATCTAGTTTAAGGTGTCCAATAGACAGTTGGTGATGCAGTAGTGGAGCCTAAGAAAAAGAATAATTTGTAATATATAAACCTAGAAGTCATTTGCAGAGAGATAAAAATTAAAGGCATGGGAGCTTAAGAGATCACCAAATGAGAGAGTACAGAGAAGAGGCCCTAGGATAGAGCTTTGGGGTATGCCTACAGTTGAGGAGTGAGATATTCAGTATTAGCAAAGGAAACTGAGGAAGAGTCAGATATGTAGGAGATACAATAAGGCAGCATCACAAGCCTGATAAAGGTCAGCTTCCTCTCCTCTCACTCACTCTTTAACCCTTTGCAGTCTCACTTTCAAACTCAACACTCAAATGAAACCACTCTCCAAATTTACCAGCGATTTCGTAATTGTCAAATCTAAAGGTCTTTCCTTAGTCCTCTTCCTCCTTGAGCTCTCTGCTCCATGTAATACAACTGACCACCTCTCTGGCTTTTCATAATATGACTCCCTCAGGCTTTTGCTCAGATAAGCAAACAAAAGCAGAAGATGGCCAGTAACTGGCAGTGAAATAACTACCTTCTCAGGCTCACTTGGGTAAAACATTGACCAGCTGATGTGTGCCTCTCTGGCAAATCACCATTTTCTATTCAGGTTTGGTGGAGAAAAGTGTCTCTTCCACCTCCCAATTTGTCACACCTGGGTCTGGAAGTCTAAGGGAAAGAAAATGCACAACAAGAAAAAGATGAGTTATTTCACAGCTCATGCTTACTGACCATAGAGGTGATGGCTCCTCCAACAAATGTTCATTCTCCTGTACCTTAGATGACCAATCAACAAGAGGCAGCTCCAGCCACTGAAAACCAATGAGAGGAGTTCCCTGTAACTAGGGCCTATGTCAAGCTCTCTTCTGATGAGATGTTTCTTCTGACATCTCATCAAGTTGATTGGGGACTCAGAATTGATCAGGAGCTCCCTTGGTCATGTCCATTGCAAAAATAATGACAATTTCTCAACCAGACCCCAAACCTTCCTAACTATATGCAGAACCAAGGTGGTCAAGCATTCCAGTAAAAAGAAACAGGAGGTTATCAATTTGCTAGTGTAGGTAGCTAGGAGAGAACTCCTCTGATCTTTAGCTAACAGAGGGATGTTATGACCTAAGTTTGAGGATGACAGAGTTAGAGCAAGCCTGCTCAGAGGCAAGTTCTTTTAAGAAACTTGCCTGGAGTAAAACCACCTGTGGTTAATCTGGGAGGAGAGGCTAGCAAGTATAAAGAATTACTTCAGGGGGCCCTGAAGTTGGATGAATTGAGGGTTGGGGAGGGAGCTTCTCTTAATCTCTGAGTAACTTATTTGTTAAAAGTGAGAAGACAGGACTGGGCAAAGCGATAGGAAACCAGGTAGGAACTCTGCCATCACCATCACACTCCCAACTTTATGAAGATGAACATTAGAAGATGGCACCCAAAATGCCTTCCCTGAGGAAAGTGTGGGATCGTTCTCATGGCATGAGTTTTTGCTGCTGTTGTTATGAAAGTAATGGACAAGAGGGGGGAAAAAGAAAAAGATGATGGTTGAAAAGATAACTAATCCTGTGAAACCTGGGATAGATACTATTAGTTAACTTCATTTTGGTAGAGTGACAACCAAAGGCATCCCAAGAACATCAAGTGAACTTTCAACTCTTGGTGGAATTTTCACTTTCCTCTTCCCCCCCTTCCTCTTTTCTCTTGTGACTCTCATTTGTACACCCACTATAACTTACTTGACAAAGGCAAAATTACCTCACTGAATTCTCCATTGGAAAGAGAAAACCAAACTTGAGTAAGCAATGCTGCTGCCTTGTCCTCTTGTGTTTCTAACTTTTCTTCTGGGCATGGAGTCATAATTATTCAGGAAGAGAGAGACTGGAAAAGGGGGGTTTTGTGATTCCGAAATACCAAAAAAAAAATAGGCTGATTGCCCTTCCCACCTCCACCCCCCAGGAGTCTTAGGAACTTGAGTTTGTGACAGGTAGGAAGCCACAATATAGGAAAAAGAGAAAGATATGTCCATAGACATAAAGAATTGTCTTGTCCTCTTCCTTTGTCTGGCCTTGAGATTTGGACTTCCTGATTACCAAGGTTTTCATAGCAACTAGCAACTGGCAGCTGCCTTTGTATTGCTACTATCAGGTTTCCGTGAGGTAGTCCAGGACTATAGCCCCTGCTATTGCTAATGCAATAATGGAGCCTTTGGCTCCATTGACCTGAGACAGAAACTACTAGAGATCAGAGCTGCAGGGGAGATGCTGATCCTGGTGTGGAGTCAATATAAGAAGAGAACCCGAGTGCTGAAACTGCCAGCTATTGGTAATCCAGTTGGAATGATGAAATGAGGAGAGACTGAGTTCCAATATTCTTCCCCTTTATTTTCCCTCCTTTTGACCTCTGGTCCATGATCCTGAGACAGAATCTTTGTACACTTGCAAACTGCCCCCTTTACACCTCTCCATAAGGTGTAGGTCTTTGGACAGTTAACTCTCTCACCCCACCCACCCACCTCCCATCCACTGAAGATCTTTGAGGGCAGCACTTAAGCCACATGCACTGACTTCGACTGCTTGCAATATCACAAATATCACAGCTATCACACTTGGAAAATATCTTTACTACTTAGATTCCAATGCTGCCAAAATCTATGATTTTGTCAAAACAGTATGCCTATATGCATCACAACTCCTTTAGTAGACTGAAATTAAATGAGTAGGGAGAACCAAAATAATTCATTTCCTGGTGACCAAGCCTTTGGTCATTTGCTTCTTAAATAATCTTTGTTAATTCACACAGGGGTGGCTAGGTGGCACAGTAGATAAAGCACAGGGCCTGGAGACAGGAAAGCTCCTCTTCCTGAGTTCAAATCCAGCCTCAGACACTTACTAGCTGTGTAACCCTGGACAAGTCACTTAACCCTATTTGCCTCAGTTTCCTCACCTGTAAAATGAGCAGGAGAAGGAAATGGCAAACCACTCCAGTATTTTTGCCAAGAAAACCCCAAATGGGGTCAAGAAGACTCAAATACAACTGAAATGACTGAACAACAACAACAAATTCACAGGATCATAGATTTAAAACTGGAAGGAATCTTGAAAGCCATCCAGTCCAATCTGCTCATTTTATTGATAAGAAAACTGAGGCAAGCTCTTTGGCCCTTTCACTGCCAGCATGAAGACCATTCTAAACAATCAGACTGTCAACATCCCAGAAAATGTTGACATCTCTCTTAAGGGTCGTAAAGTTATTGTGAAAGGGCCCAGAGGAATCCTCTGTAGGGATTTCAACAGTATCAATGTTGAGCTCAGTCTCCTTGGAAAAAAGAAAAAAAGACTCGGGGTGGACAAATGGTTGGGAAATTGAAAAGAACTTGCAACTGTTCGCACAATCTGTAGTCATATACAAAACATGATTTTTAAAAAGGTTTTTTAATTTTAAAAAAATGATCAAAGGTGTTGTTCTTGGTTTTTGTTACAAGATGAGGTCTGTGTATGCTCACTTTCCCAACAATGTTGTTATTCAAGAAAATGGCTCACTTGTCGAAATCAGAAATTTCTTGGGTGAAAAATATATCCGGAGCATGCATAAGACCAGGTGTAGCTTGTGCTGTTTCTCAAGCCCAAAAAGATGAGTTAACTCTTGAAGGAAACGGTATTGAACTTGTATCAAACTCAGCTGCCCTGATCCAACAGGCCACCATGTAGAAAACAAGGATATCAGAAAAATTTTGGATGGCATCCATGTTTCTGAGAAAGGCACAGTGCAACAATCTGATGAATAAGTCGAAAAAGATGCCAAAGGCAGGGTCCTGAGGAGTCAACACTTATTCAGACATCAAAATAAAAATACTTTTTGTCAAAAAGAAAAAAGAAAACCGAGGCAAACAGAGGTTAAGTAACTCACCCAAGGTCACATCAAAAAGGACAGTAAGAAACAGAGTTAGAATTCAAAACCGAGTCCTCTGATGATAAACCCTAGACCATTTCCACTCTCCAATTATCAAGCAGGAGGAACATTTGTTGGTTAAGTTTTCTGTCTGTCCTGGAGGGAGGGAGGAAAGGAATGAAGAGGAGAGACATATTTATTGTCTATTTAATCTAAGCTCCCTACCTACCCACAATAGCTGGAAGGGTTATTACCTACAAAAAAAGCCCTCCATTCCCAAACTAAATCTTCAGAATTTAAAGAAAATTGGCTTGGGTAGGGGCCATTCCTTGGGTATGTGCAGATAGATATTCTCTACTTGTTTCCAATCAACCATTTGGAAACTTACGGGGAGCCTATTTCTGGCCAAATGGTGACCCACTGCTGAAAGAACCTGATATTGTGATATATGAGAGATCCTCAGTGGTTTGTTTTGCCAGCATTGGGGATGGAGAGAGAAGGGCATAGGGTGTGTTACATCTGTTAAGAGAAGATACCATTTCTCACTAGTCTTCTCTAGGCTTTAACTATCTAGGTGGCAAGCTGTAACTCAAATAAGGGAGGTGGGAAGACAGGTCATGGTGATCCTACTCATGTGGCAATGAGTGCCAGAGAGAGCCTGCCCCAGGATCCCTGGCAGCCCCTACCTCCAGTGCTTTTCCTTTTCTTGACCTTATGAGTTTTAAAGTCCTGGAGGTCTAGGGGTGGTAGCAACAGCATCTAGTGGAATGGTTGTGCTGGAGGTAGCTCCAAGAAGGAGTCCACACTCAGCATTTGATTAATCAAGGCTATTTGTTGTCAAGGATATTCAACAAAAGCACATACTTCATCCCACTGTCAGCTCTGGCCCCAGAACTCCTGAATACTAGAAAATGGCAGAGTATTTAGAAAGACAACTGGAAGATGCTATGTTACAGCTCTCAAACATGGACAACTAGAAGACAGTATATTTCAACTCTCAGAGATGTTACAGATCTCAACAGTGTTAAAATTCAGCTGAGGTCCAACCCTATCAAGGTATCCTTTTCCAGTCTGGACATGACTAAATCCCTGTTGTTCACAGCAAAGCGAGTTTAAAAGTGATTGAAAATCCAGTCTTGTATATAATTTTCAGCATGAGTTAGCAAAAGTCAGTCTTCAATTTAGAAGCATTTATCAGGTGCTTCTCAGGTTCCAAGCATTGTACGGTTATCCCTTCTACATCAAAGGAGTTAGGGGCAAGGTGCCCCTATGATCTGGAAAATCCAAGTAAAAAATTTTGGCCCTCCCTTCATACCAGAGAATGAGTGTGAATTTTTTCTTTTTCTCTTATGGAGTCTTTATAGTACCTTATAAAATTGGAGTTGAAATTATATATTATACATATATTTTATATATTTCTGAGTTTCTAAATTTTTTCTGTTATGTACTGGCCTTCAAATGTCATCTGTGGCTTCCATAAAACCCCCCAAATGCCATTTTATTTCTTATGCTAACCCTCTATATATGAAAACCTCAATGGGGAAAGTCATGATGCGGAAGGGGGTAACTGTAGTAGTCAACTGGGATATAAATGTAGCGAGGCTGAAGAAGCCTACAGAGGCCATCCAAAGAGCTCAGAGCTCTACTGGAAACATTCAGGGATTCCATAGGAGCATATTGTCTAGACTGACCTTTTTGGTCTTCATATATGATCGGATTCCTGGCTGCTCCTGGCCATGGGGTAGCCCAGTGCTGAGGATACTTTGGGGCACTTTAGGATCACATGATAAAACCTGAGTGAGTCCTGGGTCATCTCTCTGACCTATGACAGCAGATAATGGGGTGGACTTAAGCATCTGGTAAAAGAAATGACTTCTAGATGGTGGCTTTCTTTGGCTATCATTTCCCAGATGACAACATCTGGTTGCCAGTGAGGAATATGGAGAGATAGGGTTCTTCCCTACCCCTAGGACATGATGATTTTGCCAACATTTCATCTAAGGCTGAGACAACCAGGAGAACCAGCATTGATTCTTTTATGGCTAGCCATCCTTTTCCTTGTGAAAATAAGCCACACAGAAGATATTTGCTGAGGCTGTGATAGCAGAATGGCAATGTTTTGTACCACAACAAAGTTCAATCAGAGAACAAAGGATGAGAGGTAAAGGGGTCAGAACAAAATCTGTGGCTGTGTGGCACTCCACTAAGCCTGAGGGAAAGTGTTCAACATCTAGCCAGGGCCAGTCTGTACCCCAGAAGTCATTTGGGGGCAGAGACTGTGGCTGATGAACCATGAATTACCCAGCAGGGAGAGGCTCTTTGAAATACAAACCTCAGGGAACCACCATAGAAAGGAAGGGAGTCAGAAAGTGAGAAACTGGAGAAAATAAGGGAGGAAACGCTAAAATTACCAAAGATCTTAGGAGGAAGAAAACTCAGTTAGAGACCTTGAGCATAAGCTAAATAAAAAAAAACCACAAGAGGGAAAATATTAATAGCAGAAGGGAATATGGCCTCCAGATCAGGTAAAAGAGTTCAAGAAGTTTTGAATAAATATTTTAAGACAAAAGAAAATGAATCAATACCCTATGCAGCAGTAGATCCTATGGATTTCCAAGAGATCATGGAACTACAGCAAGATATTCCTAAATGGCTTAAAAGAACAATACAAATTGCAAAAGCAAAATTTCTGTTCTACCCAACAGAAATGATTGACAGAATAAGAAGACTTGAATAAACAGTGGCAAATTTCACCAAAGAAACAAAAGAGAATAACTGGTTGGAAATGCAAATACACAGAAGTGAAGGACAATCTGGAAGAAAAGCAAAAAGCAATGTTAAAAGAAAACATATGGGGGGTGGCTAGGTGGTGCAATGGATAAAGCATTGGCCCTGGATTCAGGAGGACCTAAGTTCAAATCTGGCCTCAAACACTTGACATTTACTAGCTGTGTGACCCTGGGCAATTCATTTAACCCTCATTGCCCCACCAAAAAAAGAAAAAGAAAAAAACATAATTTCCATATAAGCAAAACATATTGATCTTGAAGACAGGATTCATAGAGACAACTTAAAGATTACAAGGATTGCAGAAGAACAATATGAGCCAAAAAAAACCTAAACACCTTAATGTAAGAAATCATACAAGAAAAACACCCAGAACCTCAAACACAGAAAACAAAGTACCAATTGAAAAAATTCAAAGATCACTACCAGGAAAAAAAAACAAACAACAACAACAATAACCCTATGCTGCAAACTCCAATATGCATAGTGGTTAAATTGATCATTTCCAATAACAAACAACCTGGAGAAAGACCATCAAAAATAAAAGGAAGCAAATTTAAATAACACAAGATTATTCTGAAACCACAAGAGGAAATGGAATAATATAACTGATCCCATTTGGTGCAAATAATGAATACCATGAAGGGGTCATATATGTTCACATTCACACTATTTGAAGATATAATTATGTAAAAGATAGTAATTGATTCCCACTCAATAGAAATACGCAGCGTGAATTCAAATAATGTGACTTCCACATGGAGATTTATTATTTGCATTAATTGGAAACTTCAAGAAAATAATTATTAATAATGGATTTCTTGGGGAACTCAGAGATCAGTCATTTCTCTCTCTGCCCCCCTGCCCCTCTGGTCCTCAAGGAGCTCACAATCTAATAGGGGAGATGTGAAAACAATTATGTACAAATAAACTATACACAGGAGAAACTGAGGATTATTCAACATAAGGAAGGCATCAGGATTAAGGAGGAACAGGAGAGGTTTCTTATAGAAAATAGAATTGTAGCTGGAACTTGAAGGAAGTCAGGAGATGGGGGGTTATCTAGTCCAAAGTCCAACTTGAAGAGATATTTCCCCAAAATTATTAGATCCACTAGATGATCTTGTTTGAAGAGGTCAATATGCTTACTGCAAATAAATTCATAACCACTCAGAAGAATTCAACTGAGCAATCCACACAGGAAAGACTCGGTAGATAAAAATGCCTACTATGCATTGATGGATGGTGTGCTATGGCTGTACAATACCAAGCACTTGGATATGCACCCATAGAGCTCAGCCATCAGTACATATATCATGGACAGACACTGCAGATGGAAAATGAGCTGAGCCTAGAATTAAACCAGAAGAAAAGTGGGCTAAGCTGCATTTGGGAATCGACCCAGCACTTTGAATTTCTAAATTAGGTAGACAAAACAGGTTTGTGATACTCAGTGTTTATCACACACATTCTGCTGTTACTGTAGTCCTAACATTCAAATATTCGATTTGGCCAATGGAGGAATCCCACTTAGGTATTTTCCCCCTGAAAATGCTCTAGGGAGCCAACACACATGCGGCGGGGGAGAGGGGGGGGATGGACACTGCCTATCACTGAGGATTCAATCAAATGACTCATTGGCATTGTCCTAATAATGATAGTTCACAAACTTGGCATGGACTGTGTCAACAAATCAGTAAAACACAATGTTTGAAATGATGAGTTTTCCCATAGCCTTCAGAAGGAATATAACAACTTAGTTCCACAAAGACACAGTAAAAACCATTTCAGCAGTGCTCATTAGCCTTTGTGGGGCTTGGTTATGAGAACCAAGCCATCTGAAGAGTCTTCTGCTGTACAGGATTCCCGTACAGCCGAGGTCCATCTCAGAAGCCAGATACATCTGCTCCTACCTTATAATTTCATGTGAGTTTTTCAGTGACGCATGAAAAGTTTATGATTTTTAAATGAAATATGGTTGGTATTGTTGTTTTATTAATGCCTTTTCAACACCATATGAATAGTATAAATATGTAACCAGTGTGTGTGCCTATATATATTTTTTTCAAGTCCCTAATAAATACTTCAAGGATTCAAAAGTGAGTCTTCTTATTTTTTTTCTATCAGAAACCTGAATAAGAGTTAATGAACCAAGACAATGACCCCATGCTTCTCCCTGAAGCAAAAGCCCATATTTTAACTCTGATATTCTTTTTAATTAAGAGAACTCTATTTTCAATGCCTCCTATCTCCCCTTCCCCACCAGAGGAGGAAAAGAAAAACAAAAACAAAAACAAAAACAAAACCTGTGTAACAAATTTGCATAATAAAGCAAAACAAATCGCCCTCATTGGCTAAGTCCAAAAAAATGTTCATTTTATTCTGCATATTTAATCCATCACCTTTGACAGGAGGAGAGTATGCTTCATAATTAGTTCTCTGGAATCATGGTTGCTTGTTGCATTGATTAAAATTCTCAAGCCTTTCAAAGTTGTCTTTAAAATGTTGATGTCATGATAAAAAAAAAACTTCTGCTTCTGCTCACTTCATTCTGCATCAGTTTCTGTAAGTCTTCCTAGGTGTCTCTAAAAACCATCCCTTTCACCATTTCTTATGGCACAACAATGTCTATATTCATATACCAAAATTTGTTCAGCCATTCCCCAACTGATCAATGCCCCCTTAATTTACAGTTTAACACCAGTATTCTTCCAGTGGTGTTATACAGTTATGAATCACAGAATCTCCGAGGAATCAAAATCATGGGTCACCCAAAAAGGAATGAACAGACATGCAGTAGTTACCAAATGGCTTGAACATATTACCAAGGGTGAATTGTGAGCAAGAAGAATAAACGATATCACTGGAGCAGCTAGGTGGTGCTGTGGATAGAGCACCGGCCCTGGAGTCAGGAGGACCTGAGTTCAAATCCAGCCTCAGACACTTGACACTTACTAGCTGTGTGACCCTGGGCAAGTCACTTAACCCCAATTGCCTAATCCCCCCAAAAAAAAAAACAAACCCCAATATCACTAAAGAAATGTATCACTAGAAAAGATGGGTCATTTATAGAACAAGAAACACATAGTGCTAGTGCCTAGGTAAGATACCTAGAAGGCCCTCAGCATTGAGGTGGATCTCCTGTGAAGGATTTGGGAGAAGAAACCTGGGCAAGAATGGCAGATTGAAATCTTATAAAAACAAATGTTGAAAACTGTCTCTACATGTAACTGGAAAATAATAAAATACTTTTATGAAAAAAAAAAGAATGGAAGATTGAGATGAGACAGCAGTTAGGCCTGTGATGTGTAGAGGACCCACACAAAGGAGTTCACAGCCAGACTACCTACTTGACCAGGCTATTTTGAGGATCAATTAAGCTAATTGATACAAAACTCTTTGTAACAGAGTTTTATCTTTGTAACAATTCACTGACCTAAATTGTTATTTTGTTTCTTGCTAAGACCCTTTATTTTTTTTTTGCTTTTTTTTTTTTTTTTGCTTTTGATTTGCTGAAGTTTGCTTTACCTTATCTTATCTGGGCTTATGGTATTGCGCATTTAGAGTACAGTATGTTTGCATTCATGTTTATGGAATCATCACAAAGCCCAAGACTAGCTCTGTCCCAAAACACTGAGATGTTCTTTCAACATGAGATAGAATATCCCATCAGAATCAGAGCACCACACCAAGGAACTGCCATTAGAATTTCATCTGTCTCCCTGAGACATATGGGCAGTGTAGAGATGACATTTTCCAGGGTGCTTTAAAAAATGTCTGTTGGTAGCCAAGGCCACTGGATAGCAGGCATTCACCAGTAGTTCACACCCACATGGGAGACCTGAAACACAGCATTTAATTTTTCACATAGATACAAATAGGTAAGATGATTTGGGTTCTGTAGTGAGGTGGAAATAAATGACCTTTGCAGGAGTGTGGGATTCCAGACCAGAGAGAGTGCTTAGCTACAAACCCTTTAACCTTGGCCTGGAGATAAAGCAACTGGTCTGTTTTGCCTGGGTGACATAAACAAGTTCCAGTGTGATAAAGAAACTAGGAAATTGTGAAGGAAACCTTCGGCAGGCTATTTTTTGCCTCACTATCCACGCAAAGCTCTCTCCTTTTTCCCTTACTATTTATGTCTGACTTGCCATGTCTCCTAATCCAGCCCAGGACAGAGCTGGACGGCAGAAGGCAGCCCATGTTCAGCAGGGTGAAAACCCCCTGTGGAATCCATGACATCACTGAAATCCAAGAGGAGGGCTATAAATAGGATACTGTAGGCTTACCAGCCGATGGAGTTCTCCACCCTTCTTTTCTCATTCTCTCTCTCTCTCTCTCTCTCTCTCTCTCTCTCTCTCTCTCTCTCTCTCTCTCTCTCTCCCCTTCCTTCCTTCCCCCTCTCCACATATCCCATCCCTTGGATGGTGAACTTCTGAGATTCCTGATCAAGGTTCTGAGGTTTGGCTACAAAAATATATGTTCTGCTAATGGCACTGAAAGCCCTTGATTCACGTGGAATCAGGCCTTCCAATTCCCTCCTGATGTGTAAGAATAAGTGACTAACAGGAAGCCTTTGGAATAAACACTGGAACAAAAACTTCTCCAAAGTTATTCTCTCTGCCCCCATTTCTCCTTAAAGAGTTTCTATTTCCCTATCCTCCATCACCCCCGCCCCCCCAAGACAATAACAAAAGTACAACAAAATGTTGACTGTGTCATGTTAACAGTGTATTACTTAAATGTTTGGCCAAGGTTTAGTAATATTCCTTGGCACTTTTCACTGAATAGCTCAGAACTCACCAAGAAGAAAACAGTTTTTGAGAAATCAGAAGTCACAGGTCTCTGATTCCTGTGTGGCCCTGGAGAAGTCTTTTATTGGGAAAGAGAGAAATAACTAGGGTGGGACAACCAAGGCTTTTGCTCCAGAACAGCAAATGTTAGAAGGCAGTGACATCACTTACATTCCAACAGCAGCCTAGAAACAATTGACCTTAGTACAATGTTTACAAGAATAGTTGAAATAGGAAGGTAGCAGAGAGCATTCTTCCCTTCCCTACAGCTATGGTAGCTCAAGTGAGGTCTTCCTGCACCCAATCCCAACTTGCTATCCTATGCCCAGTTCCACTAGAACTACTAAAGAGGTAAGAGCAGCAGATTTTTGGTGTCCTGAAGCTTTGGGCCATGGAAACCAATGCTTATATCTCTCTCAATTGGATTTACCTTAAAGAGTTGATTTGAGGTAGTACTTGGCTGAGGAATGTAAAGCTTGCCCTGGGTACCCAAAGGACAAGATATGTGTATTGGGAATTTTTCTTCACCTCAATTTCTCCATTTATACACTGAGGTAATATTGATCATTCCTTCTTTGTGCCTTTGGGACTATGGTGAGAGAATGACATTTGACAGGCACTGTTGGGGGGCAGCTAGGTGGTGCAGTGGATAGAGCACTGGCCCTGGATTCAGGAGGACCTGAGTTCAAATTCGGCCTCGGACACTTGACACTAGTTGTGTGACCCTGGGCAAGTCACTTAACCCTCATTGCCCCATATAATAATAAATTAAATAAATACATGATAGACACTGTTAGGAATGTCAGCGTAGCCATACTCTGTGCCTGCCTGAGGAGGAGAAAGAATAAAGCTGCAGAAGTGGCCTCACTAACAGCTAGCCACATGAGAAGTTGAAGGCACTTTCTAGTCTCCTGCTCTCACCACTAGATCAAGTTTAATTCAACTACACCAACATTTATTAAGGACATGCTATGTACACAATCTTGTTAGCCCTAGAACAAATTCAGATTTCAGATAAAACACTGGTCCTGCTCTCAGGAGCTTACAGCTCTGGGTGCGGGATCTGCTTCACTTGCACAGACAAAGATTTCAAGTGATTGGTGCTTGAAGCACAGAGGTGAAGTGACTTGTCTATGGTCACACATCCATTTAGTGTCAGAAGCCGTGATGTGTAACTCTGTAGAGGACCCACACAAAGGAGTTTTAAATGAAGGTCTTATTGACTCTAAGTATAACACTCCATCCACTATGCCAAGCTGCCTCTTCTAATAAGAAAAAAAAAATATATATATATATGTGTGTGTATGTGTCTACTTATTTGCGTCTAATGGTAATCATCTCTAAAGGCAAGTGGGGGAGGGGAAGGGAAGAAAAAATGAAAAAATGAAATTTGCACAATAACTTTATTATATATTTTAAGGGAATAGCAAGTATATGATATATTTTCAGTTTCATGTATAATCATCTTTTAATATACTGTATTATGGAAAAGCTTGTTTTAGTCCATAGATTAAAAATAATTTTTTAAAAGGGAAAAGTCCACATTGAAGATTGATCAAGGGAGTTTCCTGATCAATGTGATGAGCTTATCAGTAGGTGAACCTTTGTGGGGGACTTTTGCTTGTATCTTCTGATAAATGGGATGGACATGCATCCCATCTCCCACAGGATGGACCTCAATGATGACAGCTGCCTGCAAGATAAATTCACTGGTTGGACTTCTTTGTACGGGAGATAACCTGGCTGGCTCCCTTGTTGTAAGATATTGTTTGAAAGAGTTACCCTTTGTGCTGGGTTATAAAAGGAAGTGATACCATATATCCCACATGCCCTTTTTTTCAGAGAACTCTTTGGAGTGCAACAGATCCAAGGGGAATGGGTGTCCTCCTCCACCAAGAATCATTAATGGCTACCTTTTGGAAGAGGCATATACATGCTTACTCACATGGACCAGGGAGGGAGCTCCTGAACAATGCAATTCCTGAATACCAACTTCCTAGTTGAAGGGAGATGGGGGGAAGTTGGGAATGGGGATAGTATTGGACTTCCTGAGTGATACTGATTTCCAGAGTTGCCTGACCAGTAATTCCAAGTTGAAGAGTTCAAGAATTTGGCCTTCTCTTAAGTGGAGAATTTCTTGACTAAATTGATGGCCTAAAAGTCATGATAAGGAGTAGTAAGGGACCTGGACCCTGTACTCATTATTATGCATGCACTATTTGGAACACGTGGGTCACTGGGAAGCCCCATTTGGGTTCCCTTTCCAATTAGGCATAATGGGGAGAGACTAGTACCAGAAGGCCGAATGGGGCTCTGTGGGATTACAGACCAGCTCACCTGAGTGTGTGGACATTGTCCATTTTGAAGCTTTAAATGCTTTCCTTTTCTGAAGAGAGTACAATCCAAGGGGTGATACTATGTATGGAAAACCTTAGGACCATGGAGAGGGGAGGAACTGAATCAGATGTTGATAAGTCCTTTTTGTTTTCTTTTGTCTGATTTTTTTCTGCTGTGCTATATCCATTAAACTGTGAGCTCCTTAAGAACTCAGACCATCTCCCTCCTTCTTTATATTTCCAATGCTTAGCACAATGCCTGGCACAATAGTGGAAACTTAATAAATGCCAGAAGAATGAATGAGTGCTTCTCAGAGGAGTCCTTTGTGTCTTTTGCATTGACTGTGCACAGACTCTCATATACCCAAGATTTGCATTGTTGTCTTAAGTGCCTGCATGAGATCTAGGAGAAAAGACTTTTTACCCACGTCTTTGGCCATGAGAACATGAATTCTCTTCAGAGATTTCCCAGAGTAAGCCCTGGATAGGAACAATATGAGCCAGAGAGAATGATTTTATTTTCTTAGTGGATATGAGATCAAAACAGTCAGTGTGAGGTGATGAGTTAAAATAATAGTAATGGAGGGACAGCTAGGTAGATCAGTGGATAAAACACCAGCCCTGGATTCAGGAGAACCTGAGTTCAAATCTGGCTTCAAATACTTGATACTTACTAGCTGTGTGACCCTGGGCAAGTCACTTAACCCTCATTGCCCCACAGAAAGAAAAAAAAAAAGAAAACCACCATAATAGTAATGGCCAATGACTAAAGACTGGGCAGCTAGGTGGCTGAGTGGTTAGAGTGCTGGGTCTGGAGTCGGGAAGAGTCCTCTTCCTGAGTTCAAATCCAATCTCAGACGTTAATTGTGTGACCCTGGGCAAGTCACTTAATCCTGTTTGCCTCAGTTTCTTCATCTGTAAAATGAGCTGGAGAAAGAAATGGCAAACCACTCCAGTATCTTTGCAAAGAAAAACCCAAATGGGATCACAAAGAGTCAGACACAACCAAAACAACTCAACAACCACCACCTAAGGACCATTGTTTGGTTGACAAAGTGCTATATATTCATTATCACATTTGGTCCTCACCCTGTGAGATAGTCATGTAAGCAATATCCTTTTATAGGAGAAAACAGAAATATGTTAATGGAATGCAATTTTAATATCATTTTCTTTAGCACTTTAAGATTTAAAAGTAATTTCCTTACAACATCCCTGAGAGATAAGTAACACAAATACTGTAACCTCCATTTCATATATTAGGAAACAAGCTCTGAGGCCTAGTGATTTGTGCCAGGTCAAACAGAGGTTTGGAACTAGAGGCAATGTCTTCTATCTCCAAACCTTTCCACTAAACCAAGGGGGTAAAAGGAGAAGAAAGAAAAGGGAAAGAAATAAGCATTTTTTTTTTGAAAAAAAGAAATAAGCATTTAAATGGTACCTACAATGTACCAGGCTCTGTGTTAAGCACTTTAAAAAATATATAATCTCATTTGATCATCTAAACCCCTTTCAACAACAACAATAATAACAAAAATGTGTTGGGAAGTCCTAGGATAATCTAATAAAGTACTTGTTTTATTCTTTAAAGTTATTTATTACATAAATTGCTTAAAGTTATACTTAATAAATTTTTTTGTGCAAACCCACACAAAGTGTTTAACAAACCACCAAATAGGAACACTACACCATAGCATAGTTCCTAACTTCTCAAAGTATGAGGTAAGGGCCACTAATCCCATCCACCCACTAGCTCTGACCCCAAAGGGCCTAGGAACAACAGAGTAAAAACTTCAAAGAGGTAGGTTTATACTTAATGTGAGGGAAACTTCCTAACAATTACAGTTGCCCAAGAGAGGAATAGATGGGACATCTCAGGAGATGGTAGGTTTCTCCTCCCTGGAAAATCATTCTGGAGATTTGCAGATAAAACTGGTATGATGGTCAATTGGGTTCATAGGATCACAGATCTAGACCTGAAGGGGATCTCTGATTCTATCTAGTTCAACTGCTTCATTTTACAGTTGACACCTGAGGGTCATGGAAGTCAAGTAACTTGCACATAAAAAAAAAATAACAGTAAGGTTCTCTGAGGAAGACCTCATTTCTCAAACGTATGGGGAACTGCGTCACATTTATAAAAAATAAAAGCCATTTCCCAATTGATAAATGGTTAAAGGAGACAAATAAGTAGTTTTCAGAAGAAGAAATCAATGTTATCAATAGTCATATGAAAAATGCTCTAAATCACTACTGATTAGAGAAATGCAAATTAAAACAACTCTGAGGTATCACCTTGCACCTTTTTTTTTCATTTTTCATTTTTGTTTTGTTTTATTTTTGGAGGGTTTTTTGCAGGGCAATGGGGGTTAAGTGACTTGCCCAGGGTCACACAGCTAGCAAGTGTTAAATGTCTGAGGCCGGATTTGAACTCAGGTCCTCCTGAATCCAGGGCCGGTGCTCTATCCACTGCGCCACCTAGCTGCCCCCACCTTGCACCTTTTTTTTTTTTTTTTTGCGGGGCAATGGGGGTTAAGTGACTTGCCCAGGGTCACACAGCTGGTAAGTGTCAAGTGTCTGAGGCCGGATTTGAACTCAGGTACCCCTGAATCCAGGGCAGGTGTTTTATCCACTGCGCCACCTAGCCGCCCCCAACCTTGCACCTTTTAAATAGGCTAATAGGACAGAAAAGGAAAATGACAAATGCTGGAGGGAATATGGAAAAATAGGGATAGTAATGCACTATTGGTGGAGTTGTGAATTGGTCCAGCCATTCTGAGGAATAATTTGGAAATATGCCCAAAGGGTTATAAAACTGTGCATACCCTTTGACCTAGTAATACCAGTAGTAGGTCTGTATCCCAAAGAAATCAAAGAAAAGGAAAAGGACATATATATATATATATATATATACAAAAATATTTACAGGAGCTTTTTTGTGATGGCTAGGAACTGGAAATTAAGGGGATGCCCATCAACTGGGGAATAGCTGAATAAAGTACATTACATGATTGTAATGGAATACTATTGCGCTACAAGAAATGACAATGGGGGGTAGTTTCAGAAAACCCTGGGAAGACTTATGTGAACTGATGCAAAGTGAAGTGAACAAACCCAAGAGAACAATGTACATAGTAATAGCAATATTGTTACACTGATCAACTGTGACTTAGCCACTCTGATCAATACAGTGACCCAAGACAATTCCAAAGCATCCATAATGAAAAACACTATCCACCTCCAGAGAAAGAAGAGATAAACTCCAATTGTATATTGAAGCATATTGTTTTCCACTTTTTTGCAACATGACTAATATAGAAATATGTTTTGCATGACTTCACATGTATAATGAATATCATATTACTTGCCTTATCAGTGAGTGGGGAAAGGGCTGGAGGGAGGGAGGGAATTTAGAACCCAAAGTTTTTTTAATGAATATTTTTTAAAAATTAAATTCTTATTGGAAAAAAAGTAACTTTCCCAGGGTCACACAAGTAGTAAGCATCATCCTAACCCATTCCTTCCTGGTATGAGCTAAATTGCATTGTTGCCCTAAGAGCTTCTCTGAGATCTAGAAGGAAAGACTTTTTATCCACATCTTTGAAGACTCAGACATGAACTCTATTGAGGAATTTCCCAGAGTAAGTCCTAGGTAGAAACAAGATGAGTCAAAATGAATGATTTTGCGGGGGAGGGGGGATTAACTCTCAAGACTAAATCTGGCTGATATGAGACCAAAGCAGTCAGTGCTAAACAATGGATTACAATAATGATAATGGCTGGCACCTAAAGATCTACGTGAGCTTGAATGCACTGTCCTAGAGAGTAAGAAAAATTTTTAAAGTGATATCTATAGGGGCAGCTAGCTAGGTGGCGCAGTGGATAGAGTACCGGCCCTGGATTCAGGAGGACCTGAGTTCAAATCCGGCATCAGACACTTGACACTTACTAGCTGTGTGACCCTGGGCAACTCACTTAACCCCAATTACCTCACCCCCCCAAAAAAAAGTGATATCTATAGCTCCTTCCAATGATGTGCAGATAATACTTAACAATTGGTAAGAGTTGATAATGTAATCAGGACACACTTTTAAGTTTTCTCTAACACTTTCTTAAGTCTAAACAACAAAACCATAAACCAAGTCCCAGTTTGTAGCACTGGCTGATTTCCAAGGTATAAATGCTCACAATAAAAATTTAACAATCAGCTCTCCAGGTTCCAGCTGGCTCCAACACCACCCCTTGTTCCTCCCCAGAAGAAGCGTATGGTTTGAGGAAAGAGACCATCAGAAGTAAAACAATGAAAAAAAACAAGTGGTGTGGTTGTTAACCATGGTTGCAGGAGGAATTAAGAGAAGGGAGAAATCTACGTGGGCTAGAATAGTCAGAAGAAACTTCTGAGAGAAGGAAGACCTTGAAAGATGGATAAGATTTGGAAAAGAAGGGCAAAACAACCAAAGTAAAGGTTCAGAGGAATGCATGTGGCAGAGAGGCTGCATCGGAGGAGACCTGCCCCTGGAGCAAGGGACACAGAATGCCTTAGGGGAAAAAATAGTGTTTTGTTTGTTTAGAGATTCCAATCAACATTTAACATTTTAAAAATTGAAAAGTCAGCATTTCTCAGTATATAGCCACGACAGGGATTACCTTTCTGAGCAGAAGCAGCTTCATGAAGTAGTAGAAAGAGCACTGGCCCTGGAGTCTGGACATCTGGGTGCTAGCTCAGGCTTCCACACTTAGAATCATGAGATTATAGAGCTGGAAACCAAAAGGAGTCATCTAGTCCAAGCTCTTCATTTTATAAGTGGCAATACCAAAACTGAGAGAGGTTGAAGGACTTGCCTAAGGTCATTCTGGTAGGGAAATAGCAAAGGTGGGATTTCAATCTGGGTCTTATGACTCCAAGTTCAGTTCTCTTTCCACCACAATGCCTCTCACCCAGCAATGTGACCTTGTGTGAGTCACTTCATCTCTGGGCCTCATTTTCTTCATCCAGATGTAACATGTGTCACAGCACCCCAAGCTCTGAACTTTTCCAGGCTGGATAAGGGGCTCTGATCTTGAGGCAGGACAATGGAATGTCATTCAGAAATATTTTGAGATTTTTTTTTCCTTTGGCTCATTTTATCCCCAACCAGAAAAGGGCAAAATCCCACCATTTTCTCTGGGAAACAGAACATAGGTGGGGTCTAGGTCTCCACCAACGTGTGCTGAAGGACCTTGGCTCCCATGGAAGCACCACCTGCCACCTGTCAGGGCTAATAGGAGGAAAAGGCTCTGCAACCCTCAAAGCATTAAGCAAACAGGCACTGTTATTCCTACAAAATAATCCACTGATGGAAAACTCTAAAAGTCACTAATGTAGGACCATACCTCTTCTGCCTATTTAAGCAAATTTTACCCTTTGGAGGCAAAACAAACCCGTTTCTGTGTTTACCCTTTTCTTTGAAAATATTTTTGGCCTCCCATTTCCAAAAGCTTGGCTAAGTGACTTTACGTGGCATCTCACAGCACGGCCAAGCAATAACAAATGGCACCTTGCGGTTCACCTGCTGGTGGCTTTAAAAAAAATAAAAATAAAAAAAGATTACTTTTAATCAGCTGAATGAGCATGGGATGAATGACTGTGCAACTCGAATATGGCCCTGGACCTCCCATTCTTCTATTGGCAAAGCAGAGCAATGTGCCCTTCAGAAGCGGCATGGAAGGAGCCTACCCAGTGTCCCCAGCTGCTCTGCAGCCTCCCACATACCAGAAAACTGCTCTTGACCATTCTGGGGAGGTGGGAGAAAGCCTGTAAACAGCAACAATGACAAAATGAGGGAAATTAAATAAACTCAGATATTATTTAATGTCCCTTAACACAAACCATAATAATAAAGCATTTTGCAAGCACTCAGAAAAAGGGTCCATTTTCTATGTTGGGGAGAAAGGGAAAGCAAAGAGAAAATAACCACTGACTAGAGCTAAGACACTAAGCGAGACCTTTCTACCACCATCTTAATACCCCATTATCTGCTTCACAGATCACAGAGCTTGAGCTGAAAGAGATTTCAGAAGCCATCTATTCCACCTTCCTTATTTTACAGGTGAAGAAACTGAGGCCCAGGGAGGTTAAGCGATTTGCCCAAGGTCACAGAGGTAATAAACCCAAGTCCTCTGGGTTCAGACTGAAGCTCTTTTCATCATCATACCTTCTCTGGAACTGAAATAAAATATCTTTTTCTCTTAGTTACTTTTGCTTCCAAATTATCCTTTTCCCTTGTAATCTCATGGATTAACTCAGGAATAAATTCAGGGATAAAAGACAGCACAGCATGGAGGACAGAGGGCTAGCCTTGAAGGAAGCCTGTGTTTATTCCAGTGTGTCTCTAGCACATACTAGCTGTGTGAGTATAGGCAGAGCACTTAACCTCTCAAGGCCCCCCACCAAGCAACTCTCGAAGACTGTAAATTATCTGTCATCTCATCTGTGGTGCAGGTGAGCAAAGATCATTTCTGCCATCATAATCATAAATCCCAAAAGAATAAAAAAATTCAAAGATGTCATTAATATGAAATATCTTGTGTCAAGTAGGTTCAATAATGAGAGAAATCTATATTATATATGTTATATATTGTACACATATACCTATATCTATACACATATCTACATACATATATGTACACATGTACATACATATACACGTATATGAAAATAACCCCCAGGTACCACATGACACCTATCAGGAGAGTAAAGATGCTAAATGAATGGAAAACTCATCATTTGAGAAACTATGAGAAGATATTTACACTAATTCATGGCAGGTATTGCTATGAATTGGTTTAACCATTTGGGGAAACAATTTGGAATTGGCAAGAAAAGTTCTCATTCACACTCTGACCTCAGTACTATTGGGACTATATCCCAAAGAGGTTACCAACAAAAAGGAGAGACTTAGATGTAAAAATATGTCCATAGCAGCATTATTTGTAATAACAAAAACCTGGGAATCAAATGTGTTCCCAACAATTGGAGAATGACTAAATAAATGATACCATATGAATATTATGGAAAATGACTGTAAGGAAAAAATAAATATGAAGACTTCAGAGACTTGTTTGAAAAGATGCAGAACATGGAAATCAGAAGCCAAAAGACATGCCAAGATAACAATAGAAAGTCATGATGATGGGCAATAAAACTCAAATCAATTACAGCAGTTACCACCAAAATGAAAGGATGCTTCCCTCCTTTCTATTAATAATCAAAAAGTTGTTTTGGGGGCAACATATACTTTATAAAGTGGCTTGTTTGGGAGTATCTGTGGTATCGTGGGGGCGACAGACACAAAAAGCTGGCCTGAGAGTGAGGAAGGCCAGAGTCCAGGTCTCACTTCTGATACATCCTGGCTAAATACATCCCTGGATAAATCTCTTAATCTTTCAGTGCCCAAAGTAATTGTCTAAAGACTAGAAAAGTGCACAGTAGGTGCTGGTCTGCATTGCTAAAGGAATTTTCCTCACAGGAGATCCTTATCCAATAAAATCACAAGTCTAGTGAGAAAAAGAAAAATCTGTTTCAAAACAGAAATGTATTAATAAATTTATTTTAATCATAAAAATAAAGTAGATTCAAGTCCTGTCCTGATCTGTACCATATCCTAGATTCATAGAATATCCACTTTTTTATCCACAGTGCCATTATTATTATCTTGTCCCCCATGATACCCTGATTCTGGATCAGTCCTTGAGGTAGAAAGTCAAATTAATAAGCATCTATTAAATACCTATGTGTCAGGCACTGCCCTAGGTGCTGAAGATACAAAGATAAAAATTAGAGTCCCTGCCCTCAAGGAGTTTACATTTCATCAAGGTGGAGGAGGGGAGAACTCTTTACATGTCTAGATACATATAAAATAGTTAACATTCAGTAATTTGAGGGTAGAGGCACTAAAAATTAGGGAGAATACTGAAAGACTTCATGTAGGTGATGCTTAAATCCACTCTTGAAAGAAACAGGGGTTTATAAGAGTTGGAGGTGAAAGAAGGGATCCATACACTGAGTCCCTTATAATATAGCCTTAAATACCCTTGGGTGGGCTCTGAAATTTCCACTACATTCTGCTACGCTTTATTACAGTCCACAAGAGTTCCTTGTATCCTTTCATTTACTCCTCATTTTAACCATCTATATCTATGTGTAAAAAATATCTGGGCTCAAGGCTACTAGGTGGTGCAGTGGATAGCACACCAGCTCTGGAGTCAGGAGAACTTGAGTTCAATTCTGTCCTCAGATATTTGCTAGCTGTGTGACCCTGGACAAGACACTTAACCCCAACTACCTCCAAAAAATAAAATAAGACTTTTTTTCCAAGTGTATGGGCTCTAGAAGTAGATGAGTCTTTGTGCTTCCAGCATCTACAGATTTCACTTTGGTGGGGGCCTTTTCTTGTCTTTTTGCTGTCCCCTCAAAACATAACCTAGAAATGGCCAGCCCCCTCTCCCTGCTGACCAGCCTTCTCACTTTACAACAATCTCTTGGTCTTTATTGCATGCTCTGAGATAGTAAAGTTATGATTCCGCCATACTAGGACACGAACAAGAGCCAGGAAAGGTGCTCTGGCCTCAAGGATTCCCTCTCTGTAAGCAACGTGGAATACCTAAGTGGTCTGTGATTGGAGACAGTCAGGCAGCAGAGCTTAGAGGTCTGTGGCCAACCTGGCAGCTGCTTCTGAATGCCTGGCCTAGGGCCAAAAAAGCAGCCCCCATTCCCTCTCTTTCACTTCAAGCTCTGGGCCTGCAAGCCCACCTCCTAGATGAGAGGGCCAAGTACATTTAAATGTCGACTCGGTCAGGAACAGGAAAGCAGAACATTGTGGCAAATGGAGCTATATAACCATTCTTCTGAGGGAAATTACCAGTGATCCCACAGCTCTTCCTCCATGCTGTTTCATAGGGACGGCCAACTAGCGATCTGTGTGCCAGCCAGGCTCAAACATAGCTCTGCTGTTCCTGAAACAGATGGCCAGATCAACACCCTCTGGCTGCCGATCCCTCCCTAGGAAGTGAGGAGCTGAAACAGAGATTTGCGTCATGCCTGCTTCCCATTCCTCGTGGGCTTTGGGGACAGGGGTTACACAAACCGGATACAACGAAAATTTCTGCCGAAGTCCCAAATGATGGCCTGTATATTCTAAGGAGTCATCAATAAATGAAATTTCCATACAGTTAAAGCAGGCACACTGCCCCTTGATGTTCCCCAAATCTGGATTTGTCCTCTACCTCCTGCTTCCTGTGAAGGCAGCCAGGTAGGACAGCAAGCAGATAGTTGCTGGGCCTAGAGTCAGGAAGACCTGGTTCAAATTTGGCCTCAGACAACGACAAGCTTTGTAACCCTAGACAAGTCACTCTGTTTTCCTCTAAACAGCACCTACCTGGGGTCTTTGTGAAGATCAAGTGAGGGCAGCAAGGTCCTATTAGCCTATTTAAAAGGTGCAAGGTGGGGGCAGCTAGGTGGCGCAGTGGATAGAGCACCGGCCCTGGATTCAGGAGGACCTCAGTTCAAATCCGACCTCAGATACTTGACACTTACTAGTTGTGTGACCCTGGGCAAGTCACTTAACCCTCACTGCCCCACAAAAACAAAAAAACAAAGATCAAATGAGATCGTATTTATAAAGTTCTTAGCATAGTACCTGGTGCATAGTAGGTGCTATATAAATGCCTATGGTCTTCCTCCTAACTTTGAACCCTAATTCCATTCCTCTTCAAGTTAATTCAACATTTATTAAACACCTTCTGCATGCCAAGTTCTGTGCTAGGCACTGGGCATAGAAAGACAGAAATGAAACAGTCCCCATCCCCCAAGAAACTTGCATTTTACTGAGGGAAACCCACACAAGTATACATGGGTATAATATTTGTAATAATCATTTATGATAATATAGAAGTATGATATTTATAATAACTAATTGTAATAATATAGAGGTATAATATCTGTGAAGTGCTCAGCACAGTGCCTGACACATAGTAGATGCTATATAAATGCTTATTATCATTATCATCATTACTATTATCATTACATAAATTCTATTTAGGGAAATCAGTCATTCAGATAAGCTGATACAAAATATATACAAGGTAATTTGGGGAAGTGGAAGACTAATGTTGTGGGGTAAATGGGGTAGGGGTTTGGGGTCCTTAGGAATGCCTCTTTAAAGAATTACACCCTCTTGCACAGAAATCCAATGGAATAAGATAGTAGTTTATTTAGGGGCTGGGAAGAGAAACCAAGATAGAAATCCTTAGACTTCTTCTCATGGGGAGAAGGCATGGCACAGAGCATGGCTCTGAGATAACAATCTCCTTGAGCAGGAAACAGGCAGACACTTTTTATAGAGGAGTGATGGGGTGACCATCTGACTGTGGAAAGTTCCCTTAGTGAAGGAGGACCATCCCCCACTGGCAGTAGCTGGGGGAATTGGGTGAGGGTTGGCTGCAGATCTCTCAAGCCATCTCTCTGCTTCTCAGGCCACAAAGGCAGCAGCCACACTTAATCTTATCTCCCCGAGTGGTGAGGGAGACTGGAATGAAGGGTGGGGGTCACGAAGCTAGCTCAGTCAAGGTTCCACTTATCTCTTTAGGTGTGTCTGTCCTTTGGTTTAGTTTCTCAAGGAAAAGGTTCTTTGATGTACCCCCAGAGAACTTCTGGGGTGCTCTAGGTTCATAACACTAAGAAGCATCAAAAAGGTCTCAGAGCAGACCAGAACTAGCTTTGAAGGTGTCTAGAAGGCAGAGATGAAGAGAGTTCATGAACATACTGATGTAGCAGACTGCCCACAAAATGGGATGAAACTGGACGAAGGGATTTTGTATATGGATAAATAGCATAGAGACCAGTTAGGCTGCAACATAGCATATACAAAGGAGAGTAAATACAAAATCAGTCTGCACACCGGGGCCAGACTGTGTTCTCAATCTATAATAGAAGTGTGGGTTTGGGGGTAGGGGAGAAGAGTATAAAGAGGGAGATACGCTTTGTAGCAGGTATCAGTATCAGCTTCCATAGATATCCCTGATGTTGCTGTTCAGTAACATTTCAGGCAAGCCCAACTCCTCCTGACTGCATTTGGGGTTTTCTTGAAGAAGATACTGAAGTGGTTTGGCATTTCCTTCTCCAGCTCATTCTACTGATGAGGAAATTGAAGCAAACAGGGTCAAGTGACTTGCCCAAAATCACACAGCTAGTAAGTGTCTGAGACCAGATTTGAACTCAGGTCCTCCTGAATCCAGGGCCAGTGCTTTATCCACTGTGCCTTCTTATGGAAGTCTCCTATTACATATATAAAACACACTTGGGAAGCTACTCAGAGCTTCCCACCCCATCCCTCAACTTGCACTTACATTCTTGGGTTCAGGTCCCAAAGGGTGACTGCTCCTTTTGGGTTTCAGACCCTATGGATCTGAGCTCCTGCGGCTCATGAGCTTCCACCCCTGAGCTTCCTTTTAACATTCAGCCAGTGGCTTATTAGCTCATAATGGCATATGGTGGCATAGTGGATAGAGCAGTGGGATTGGAATCAGGGTGACTCATCGTCATGAATTCAAATCTGGCCTCAGACACTTCCTAGCTGTGTGACTGGTCAGGTCACTCAACTCTTGCTTCAGTTTCATTTGTAGAATGAGCTGGAGAAGGAAATGTCAAACCTCTCCAGTATCTTTGCCAAGAAAACCCCAAATGGGGTCACAGAGAGACTGAAACAACTGAAGAACAAGATGGAACATTAAGAACAGTAATTACAAAATATTCATTCCCCCATAAACCTGGGGCACATGCTCCCACAAATACACACAATACCTGTGGGAAGAGTGGGCACAAAATACAATGGTGTGGCCCAGGCAGTTCACCAAGGTGATTCAACAGGGATTTCAATGTCATTTCTATTATCTACACACTGCTTCCATCAGAGAATAAAGTCTCTACTGGGCAGATTGGTCTGTTGGGCTGACAAGGTCTGTTCCTACAAGACACAGCAAATCTCATCCATCCATAGCCAGACCTCTTCTTCTTGCCTGGGCTCATGTCTCATTGCTGTTTCTGGCCTCAGGCGACTGACTCTGAATCCACATCTATCTGAAGTGTGTCTTTACTCCCTTTTCTGTGCCTCAAATTCCCTCAAACTGCTTCTCCAACTGCTAGATGAGATGTTTTCTTCTGAATAAGGAGCTTTGCTCCTAAATGCTATGGTGTATCTGGAGGGGATGGAGAGAAAGAAAGCTACTCTCCAACCCTTACGGGGCCACATATTCCACAAAGCACTCCCAGCCTCAAATGTGAGGGCCTGGTGCTTGATCTCAAGAACGGCCTCTTCACTTAGCTATTTAAAAGCCTCCATAGTGTGGCTAGTTTTCAGCCCAGCCAAATCTGTTACCCCTTCATTCAATCAGAGAAAAGTGTTCCTAATCCAAAGAGGGATAACAGAGAGTGAACACATTTACCCATTAACACCTCATCATCTATGATTACAACATGCGACTACATCCATTAAGCTGGGGCAGAGGGAATACTAAAACACTCCTCTATTTCTATGAGGATGGTCTCACTGGCCCACCATCGATGTGATATATTGTTTACTGAATGAGGAGGACTGGTTTGCTGACATTCATAAAGCCCATTCCACAGATGGACAGCTCTAAGTGTTAGGAAATTCTCTTATGTTAAACTAAAATCTGCTTCCCTATACCTTCCACCCACTGATCATAATTTTCCCTCTGGAGCTCTAAAGAACAAAAAAAAAATCTATCTCATCTTCCCTATAAAAGCCCTTCAAATTATCTAAAGATATCTATTGTTGCTGTCCTTCATTTTCTCTACTAAAGGATTTGCATCCTCATTTCTTACAGGCAATGCTTTGAAAATTTATGTTCCATTTGCTCACCCTCTTCTGGTGACCCACCTAGAACTGACCCCCATGCTCCAGATGTGGTCAGACCAGTGCAGAGTACAAGGTAACCATTCTCTTGTTTTGGAAACAGAACACTGTTCTTCCAGAAGCTACATCGCACTATTGTTTCATATGAAGCTTACAACTAAAGGCAGACCCTTGTAAGACTATTGTCCAGTTAGGACTATGTTCTGGTACAAAAGGATGAAGATCTTCCTCAATGGGAAGTCTGACCAGCCCATACCAGCTATATCTTTGTATCCTTTAGCATCGGGACCTTACCAATTAATGATAGCCCACCAAACTAGTCTATGAAAATTGGCTAAATGGCTAATGTGGTGTGAAGAAAACATCTTCAGGGTGTAAAAAATGAAAATATTTCAGAGATGCATTCTTTTCAGAATTGAAATGAAGACTGAAGCATGTTTTCTTACACTTTATTTTTATTGCTGGGATTTTTTTTGGCAATATGGCTAATGTGGAAATGTTTTGCATGACTTCATGTGTATAAATGGCTATTGTATTACTTGCTTTCTCAATGGGTAGATGAGGGACTGGAGGCAAGGAGAAAATTCAGAACTAGACATTAATTTTTTAAATAAAAATAAGTGTGAGAGAATTCCAAATTATTTTGCATAAAGAAGGGCATTCAAACATTCAATTCAATTTGACAAGGCATTCATTGAGACTGCTTGGTACAAGGCACTGTGATATGTGTTGGGAATAAAAAACAAAGAATGGAATAGTCTCTACCTTTAAGGAGCTTACAATCTAGTGGTGGGATACAACGCAGGTAAAGAAGCACAGAGTATATGCAAAACAATACAAAGTCATTTTAAAAGGGCAGCAGTGAAAGGAAGTGAGGACAGAGCTCCTGTAGGAAGTGGAACATGAACTGGGCTCTGAAGGATGCTCCAGATTATAAGAGGTGGAGGTGAGGAGGGAATGCATTCCAAACATGAGAAAGCACTTGTGTTTTTGCACAGAGCAGAAAAACATGTCAGCACGATTCAAAAGCGTCTCTCTGGACTGTTCAGTAGAGGCTCTCCTTCTTGTGCGGGCACTATTCTGCACCCCATAGGAAACCAATCATCTGGTGAAAGAATCTGCTAGACCCAAACAAGGCTAAGATTGTACTTTCTGCTCCAAACCACCTTCTTCCTTATGTCAAATATCACATACAGTTCAAGCTAATGACCTCTACTGCCCCAGCCTTTAAAAAAAAAAAAAACCTTCAGCTTAAAGTCTGCTCAGGATAGAAACACACATCCCTCAAGGGAGTGTGCAGTGAGACCCTGCCTATACCATTTCTTTTGTTTTCAAAATATTTTCTCTGATTTTTTTTCTTCCTACCTGGTTCCCAGTTCCCCTGTTTTCTTGTTGTGACATAAACCCTCTCTAACCACCAAAATGTGGCTCCCTACCCCTTCGTGAGGCATCTATGAAAACAAATTCTGTTTAGTCTTCAATTCAATTTTTAAAATCTATGGGCTTGACATTCTGCTCAGAGACACGTGTACACAGCTCCCACTGTGGAGAGCATGTGCATATCTCTAAAAGGAATCTGGCCTCGAGACCAACTTTCCAAACCAGCCAAGGGAGCCTTGTTTGCAGAGACAGCCTGAACCAATACTGAGAGTTCCCAGAAGACACTGGCCTCACGGACTGCCTAGAAAGAGAGGACTCTAGGAATGGTTGCAAGAATAAATATAAATCAAGATGAGATGCAGGTGCCAAAATGACCCAACTGGTGCCTCTGCACTAACCACTGAGGGTCCTACCCCCGCCCCCTGAAATGGGAAGCAATCTTCAGAATAATGCAGTGTTTCAGGGACTCAGCAGAAAGCTCTACTTGTGATTCTTTACATCGTCAACTTTAGGACACTGGTGTGTTGGTGTGTCAAACCCATAAATAAGCAGTGTCATGAGATGTTGGGCATCTCTTCCTATGTTGTGTAAAGTTGTGTAAAGGACATTAGACAAGGAATCAGGAGACCTAAGGTCTAGTCTTGGCTCTATCACAGAGTGGCTATGAGAATTAGTAAGTCACTGAACCTCTCTGAACTGCCATTTTTTCATCTGTCCATTTTGGACATAATATCATAATGCCTACTTCCTAGGCATTGTGAGATATGATATGAGATAATGATAATGAGATAAAATGCATTTAGTCTCTATGCAAAGGATAAAAATTACAAGTGTAAGGTATTATTGTTATTCATTGTTAGGTAGCAGTTTTATTTACAGTATGCCACAAAAAAAAAGAAGTGTTTGATCTACGGTGCATGAATCCTTCCTATGTAATTCAATGCCAATGACCCTTGGATTTGAAGCCACAACATTTGGTTTCAGTCTCATCTCTTTTATCTACTAGGTGGTACGATTGTTAGAGTGTTGGACCTGGACTTCAGAAGACCTAAGTTTAAATACAACTATAGCCATTTACTAGTTGTATGACTCTAGGCAAGTCATTTAACCTCTAGCTGCCTCAGTTTCCTCATGCATAAAATAAAGATAATAATAGCCCCTATCTCACAGGGTTGCTGTGAAAATCAAATTAATCATATTTATAGAGTACTTTGAAAACCTTAAAGCACCGGATAAATGCTAGTCACCATTATTACTGCCTTGTGAACTCTGGGTAAGTCACTTAACCTTTCTGATACGGCTTCCTGGTACTGCTCACAGAAGTATAAGAGTTGGGTGCCAAGGAACCTGTGATTTAAGAGGCATATTTTGGACAGAGAATAGGAATGTTCTCTTCTAACCCTCTCCATTTCCTCCCCAGTACTGCCTCACCTTCCCTGCCGTGTCCCTTCTTCCTGAAATTGTCCTATGTCTTGGCTTCCATATAACAGAATTTTGCTAATTTGCCTCCTATCTCTCTGATTTTTTCTTTTCTATTTCCTTACAAGATCCTCTTCCTCCTCCCATACCCCCTTGGTTGGTGACACTTTCCAATGCTCTGTGTCTGGCCTTAATTTTCTCTTTTTATATTATCTCCATCTTCAATAACCTCTATGCAGATGACCTCCCAACCTGGACCTAACCTCCAGCCCCTACATAATCCAATTGCCTGACTTTCCATTTGGATGTCCCACGAGCCTTCAAACTCAGCATGCCCAAAATTAAACTCATCATCTAAACCCTACCTCAGCCATCTGCTCCTCTGGACTTCTCTTTTTCTTCCAACCATTCCATCAGTAAGCCAGGCAGCCTTGACTCCTGACTATACCTCACCCTTCACATCTAGTCAGTTGCCAGTTCCACCTCTACCAATGTCTGCCGTATTCATCCCAACCTTGTCATTCTCATTGTCATACTCGTGTATGGCCTCATTACTTTCCCAATTGTAATAGGGATCCTATCCTAATCCTTGCCTCTCACCACTCCCCTGTAGAGCTCACACTCTAATAGGAAACACAATATGAAAAATGCTATGTACGTATAAGATACACCCACCATAAATGGACAGTAATCTCAGAAGCAAAACACTAGGCAGGTGGGAGAGAGAGGAAAGAGAATTTCACACCGGGAAATGCCTATTGAAAGTGGAATTTTAACAGAGTCTGGAAGGAATCTAAGAGGTGAAGATGAGGAAAGAGAGCAATCCAGACACGGAAGACAGCCTCAAAAAAGGCACAGAGGAGGACGATGAAGTGCTGTGCAAGAAGCAGCAAGTAGACCAATACAGATCGATTATAGCCCTCAGGGAAGGGAGTTAAAGTAGATGTCACAAAAGGAAAGGACATGTTTGAAGGGATTTAAAAGCCAAAAAGAGGATTTTATATTTCAACCTGGAAGTAATAAGGAGTCACTGACATTCATTAAGTAGGGAAATGGCATGATCAGATGATCAGTTTAGTAAACTCATTCATCAGTTGAGTGGCAGACAGATTGGAGTGGAGAAAGGTTTGAGGCACGTCACTAGAATAGTCCATTGGGGGGGTGGGGAGAGCCTACACTAGACTGGTCAAAAGGAAGGGATGTTGTGAAAGTAGAAACAAGATTTAACAACAGATAAGATATATGGGATGAGTTTGAGTGAGGAATTGAGGATGACACAGAGGCTTCCAGGCTAGATGACTGGGAAGATGACGATACCCTCGGCAGTAATAGGAAAGTTGGGCAGAAGGGATGGTTTGAGGGAAAAGATAATGACTTCTGCTTTGGACATATTGATTTGGAGATGCCTAAAGCACAGCTCTGATCATATTTCTCTCTTATTCAAAAACTTTTTACAGCCTCTCCATTTTCCATAAAATCCAAATATGTCAGTCTGTCATTCAATGCCCTCCACCAAATGGCCCCAACATATCTTGCCAGTCTTATCTCCCACTTGTCCTCTTCCTATTCTGTCATCTCGACAATTTGGATTACTAAGTATTACTATTACATATTCATCACCTTCCTACCTCCATACCTTTTCTAGTGCTGTTGCTTCAGTCTGTAAAGGCTGTTACCTATTCTTTACTTTCCTACCTCCAAACCTTTTCTCATGCCTGTAATGCCCTCTGAACATTCCATTATGCTTAAATCCTACCTGTCTCTTTTGAGAGGGCAGCTACGTGTTGAAGTAGATAGAGTGCTGGGCCTGGAGTCAGGAAGACTCATCTTCCTGAGTTCAAATATGGCCTTAGACACTTAATGTATGACCCTGGGCAAGTCACTTGACCCTGTTTACCTCCATTTTCTCATCTGTAAAAATGAGCTGGAGAAGGAAATGGCAAACTACTCCAGTATTTTTGCCAAGGAAACCCCAAAAGGAGTCACAGAGAGTCGGACACAATTGAACACATGTCTTCTGAGACCCAGCTTAGTTCTGCCTCCTCCATAAGCCCTTCCTTGATTCTTCCCCAGGAAAAGATGTGATATCTTTCTTCACTGAATTCCCCTATCACTCTCTACTCTCTAATAGTACTTTAGTTCAACAAATTCAATTCAGTAAACATCTTTTAAGCACATGCTATTCACTAGACATTAGGTGCTCTCATTAGACTTTATACTTGTCTTAGACTATACTAAACCATTCGATCCTTAAGAACAGAAACTTTATCCTCCTCACCTTGATTATTTCCTATACTCTCTAGCAGACAGTAAGCCTCAACAAATGTTTGCTACACTGAGTACCAATGCCTGAGCTTGCCAACAATCCAACTGCCTTCAAACAAAATCATTAGTCCATAAGAACCAAAATAAGAAGACTCATGAAACAAGTTGTTCCCAACAAAACTGTGATAAAAGAGGGCACTTGCCTCCAAATCCCAAGGCTTCCACTGGCTGGCATAATTCACTGCAGGCTGTGATATCTGCTACCCATTACATGAGGCCGAGCCTGGACCCTTCAGCTACAAGGGCCCTCCCGCCAGTAATTACTCTATATTTATTTATCTTACATTTAGTTAGTTTCCCCTCAATATAACGTAAGCTCTCTAAGGGCAAGGGTTGCCTTTTGTCTTGTCTCTGTATCCCCAGCAGCTTTCAGTGCCAGACAAATCAGAGGCACCTTGTTGTTGTTCATCCTTCATTTTCTAAGAGGCCAGAGGACATCAAGAGTGATGTCTTGACTTGCAAGTGAATTGGATTTCAGCAAGGCAGAGCTGCGCAGTCATCAGCCTCCCTCTCTCCTCCAGAGTCACTGGAGGCCAGTGGCAAGGAGACCTCTCTTAAATATTTGCTGGAGGAATACCCCATTCACAGAATCCAAGATTTAGAGCTTAACGACCCTTAAGGGTCATATTCAATGCCTCCGTTTTACTGATGAGAAAATTAGTCTATGGAGAAAAAAAAACTTGTTTTTCAAACATGGCAAAGCTCAAATTCAAACCCAGATCTTTTTATCTCAGTCAGTACTCTTGTCATTGTATGTACCATGTGGTGCCATAGCTCTGCTTGTACCTGGAAGGCAAATCATTCTGTGTATTCCGGAACCCTATTATTATTCCAAAAAACACTTTTTGTGGAGGCAATTGAGGTTAAGTGACTTGCCCAGGGTCACACAGCTAGTAAGGTCAGATTTGAACTCAGGTACTCTGACTACAGGGCCAGTGCACTACCTAGATGTCCCCCAAAAACTACTTTATAAAAGGTGAAAGATCATGGTCAGCCTTGTAAGAGAAAAGAATGAAAGAGGAAACAATCTATGTAGACTCAGAGGTCTTGAGTTCAAATCCTAATTGCTTCCACTTTTTGACCTTGGGTAGGTCACTTGGTTCCCTTATGTGTAAAATTAGAGGAGTGGATTAGATGATCCCTAAGGTCCCTTCCATCACTAAAGTCTATAAGTCACAAAATGGTATGTTTAAGGCTGTAAGTAGAAGAAGGAAAGGGCAGTCTACTGTTTTCCCTGGTTCTCTTCCTACCTATCTGACTTTACCTTCTCTGCCTCCTTTGCTGGATCCTCTTCCAGTTCACACCCACCACCTTGGGTGGTAGTCCTGAGTCCTCTTCTCTTATCTCAGCCACTGCCATGGATGGATTTAATTCCCATTGCTAATAATTTGGGGGGGGCAGGGCAATAAGTGACTTGCCCAGGGTCACACAGCTAGTAAGTGTCAAGTGTCTGAGGCCAGATTTGAACTCAGGTCCTCCTGAATCCAGGGTCGGTGCTTTATCCACTGCACCACCCAGCTGCCCCTATTGCTAATGATTTTCAAATCTACCTTTCCTACCCAGTCCCTCAGCTCACCTCCAATCTCTCATCTCCAGTTGCCTTCCAAACATCCCAAACTGGACTCCAGAAGACACGTTATACTCAACATGTACAAAACAGAACTCGTTAGCCTTCCCTACCTAACTCTTAGCTTCCCTATTACTGTAGACAGTAAGCAGCAGCACCATCCTCCCAGTCCCTCAAAACCTCTGAGTCGTCCTGGATTCCTCATTATCTTTCATTCCCCATATCCAAGCTATTGCCTAGGCCAGTCAAATTTGCCTTTCCAGCCTCTCCCCAATATGCTCTTTTGTTCTCCTTTGACACTGCCACCACTGCAGTATAGGCCCTCATGACCTCACACCTAGATTACTGCAATAACCAGCTGGTGGGTCTGCCTGCCTAAAACCTCTCCCCACTCCAAACCATTCTCCATTCAGGCACTAAAGTGATTTTCCCAAAGTGCACAACCAGTCATGTCATCTGCCTTCCAATGCCCCCACCCCTCAATCAACTCCAGTGGCTCCCTATTGCCTCCAGGAGCAAATACAAAATGCTGTTTGGTAATCAAAGCCCTCACTAACTCGGCCCCCTCCTACCTTTCTAGTCTTCTTACACCTTACTCCCTAATTTGTACTCTTCAGTTCAGGAACACTGGCCTCCTGGTCTGCCATTTTCTACAGCTGTCCCCAATGACTTCTTCATCCACCTGCTGACTTCCCTGGCTCACAACGAAAATCCCACTTCCTAGAGGAAGCCCTCCCCAGTTCCTCTTCATTCCGGTGCTTTCCCTCTTTAAATGATTTCCTATTTATGCTGTATAGCACTCACATTGTACATATTTGTTTGCAGGTTGTCGCTTTCATTAGACTGTAAAGTCCTTGAGGGCACGGACTGTTTTGACTCTGTATCCCCATCGCTAAGCACAGTGGCTGGCACATCGGGAGAGCTTAAAAAATGTTTACTGATTGGCTGTTTGGAATAAAAGTGTTTATTGGGTCATTACAGATCTTTTTAAGTATTAACATAAATCCCAGAGTTATCAGTTTCCTCCGAGAGTCCCCAGCAATTTTCTACTGCCCCTCCACCCCATCTAGCTTCTGGCGGACCCCGGTCTCTGCGTACCTATTATAGGCCTGATTCGAAGGCCTCTGTCTCTAAAGGCTGCTTCTGCATACTGTGCTTCCGAAGTCCATGATAAGCCAGTTTCTGAACAGAACCGGGTAGCCCTTTGCAAAGAGGAATCCCCAAGCATCTCTGGGGCCCTGGAAGAAACTCAGCCTCTAAGCTGTGATGAGGCACAATCCTAGGCCCGTAAGGCTTCTGGAGAGAGAAGTGCTCTACTCTGCTCTGGAGGCGGAGAATGATAAAGGTTCTCCAGCTAGATCCCATCCCTTACCTCCACGACCCCTGATCCTCCCCCTTTGCAAAGAATGCTGCTGCACCACACAAGTTGTACCTGATCCTATATAGGTGAGGAGAAAGGACTGTGGAAAACACCATTACTGATAAGTAACTGCTCCTTTCAGGTTTAATGACACGTTGCATCCATCCTTAAGCTCTCTCTCAAAAAAAAAAAATCCTCTCCTGGGAGCTCGCCTTGTGCCTGTAAATAGGAACGACAGCCCCGTTCGAGGAAAGGGGAGAGGGAGAAAGAGGGGGAGGGGAGGAGAGGGAGAGAGAAAAGGAGAGGGAGGAGGAGTTGTTGCGGTGGCACAGCTAGACTCCGCGCTGTGTGTGTGTGTGTGTGTGTGTGTGTGTGTGTGTGTGTGTGTAAATTAACTAGGGGCAGCAGAGTAAAAACATTACACACGGCATTTATTATGCCATCCAGCCCTCGGAGGAATTCTGCCGGCTCACTTACGTGGCAAATCATGTCCCCGATCGTTCTGGGCAGCGCTTGTGAAGCCGGCCTTGCGGTGTCTCGTCCCAGATCCAGGTGTTCAGAGCGCTTCCCAGACCAATCCCCGTCCTAAGGGGGGTGGGGGAAATGAAGGGGCACCAGGGACATGTTTTCCCTACAGGCTTGGGAAGGGGGCAGTCGGAGAAACCACAAGGAAAAAATTACCCCCACTCCCCGTACGCATATGGAGAGATGGAGACCGGGGTCCGCCAGAAGCTAGATGGGGTGGAGAGGCAGTAGAAAATTGCTGGGGGGGGGGGATGGGAGAAGAGGGGGTCTCGAGATTCCCAGAGCAGCAACTACGGCGTGAGGTGGTTCAGTGGGCGACGGTCCCCACCCCTCCCACCCTGCTCCGTTAGCATTCCGCCCTCGTCCCCGCGTGTCCCCGCGCTCAGCTGTAATTACCCAAATTACAAAATGAATCTTTCGCTTTTGTGCTCGCCGGGCTGTGGGTGCGGGGAAGCAGTTCTAATAGTCCTCATTAGGGCTGGGGGGAGGGGGGCTTTGAGGGGAGGGGCTGAGAGGGTGAAGAGGAGGGGGAGGCAGAAGGGGGAAGGGGTGGGAGGCAGAGAGAAGACAGACTGAACGCCTGTAGTCTGGGGTGGCGCGCAGCCCGCTGATGGCTGCTGAGTAATGATTTTTTTTCTAATTGGTGGAGAGCAGCAGCCCTAATGGATGGAGCGTCTCTGTGTGCTTGCTTACGCCCTCCACTCGATCAATAAAGGCTCGCTGCGCCTAGCACAGCGGAGCTCCAGCGAGCCCCTTTGTAATAATGGATTGCTGCAGGTTCCATCAACTGCTCCCTCCCGCTGACTCAGCCCCGGCCCCCGGGCGCTGCGTGCTCCCCGCGGTGGGGCGGCTTTTTAGTGGGAACGGGGGGAGAACTGGGGGGGGGGCGGGGGAAAGAGGGAGTGGGGGTGGGGGTTGATTAAGGGAAGAGAGGCAGCCCGGGCCCAAGCGGCCTCGTTTCCGCCTGACTGCCCTGAAGCCCCATGGCGAGCCACGAGCTTGCAGCAGCCTCATAGGATTTGTACGGGGGGCAGTCATTAGAGAACTGGCGGCTTTTCTGGGAGCTAGGGGTCGCAATCAAATTAAATTCCTTTCTCCCCCCACCCCTTCCTCAAGCGTCTGAACCCTTATCATCCCCCTCCTTTCCCGCCACCTCCCTCAACTTCTTTATCTTGGATGGGGGTGGGGAGTTACAGAAATCACCCTCTTTCCTGCCCTCACCTTCGGGGTACAGTTTTCTGTCTAGACTCTTGTCAGTGTCAGAAGAAAATGAGACGGGATTGAAGAATGATTCTGTGAGGGACGCTGTTCATCAGACACTCCTTTCTTGTATACACAATTACGGGGGGGGGGGGGAAGGAGAGAGAGAGAGAGAGAGAGAGATGCAAAGGCCATGCCCTTTTTAGCTATCAGTACCGATATATGTATAGGACATCCTTGCTTTACAACTACTTACCACTGGTAGTGTAATGGAACTATTGTACTGGGGCCCAGACCGTGCTCCAGAGCTCACGGGATGTTGGGGAAGTCACTTCATCTCTCGATAAAATGAAAGGGGTACCCTGGATGATCTCTGAGGTCCATTATGGCTCTGAAATGCTATGATTACCTTGAACGCTCCTCCTGCCTCTCAGCGCCAAGGACAAGACTAATGGTTTCCTCCCCTGGCCTCAGGGAAAGAGAAGATATTTTATCCCGCCTGGTGTTTTGAGTGGGTTTAGACTCTAGGCTAAAGGGGAAGATTACGGATAGCCTAGGCTAGGAACTGGGAACTAACCTAAGAACGTTCTGGCTTTAGGGCCCAAAGGAAAAGTAATTGAATAAGCGAAGGGGGACAGGGAGGTGTAGCTTGTGAGGCAGTAAAGATTGGGGAGGAGAGAAAGAGGCTGTCAGAGCCAAGAACGAGTAGGGTTGGGGTTTGGTTTTGTTTTTGTTTTTTCATTTTTACCACATCAAAAGTCCGGTTTTTGCCTGGCACAGTACTAGGCTTCATCCAAAGCACAAAGTCCCCACCCTCTTCAACCTTACACCATAATTTTAGATAGGAGGGAGAGTCAGGTGGTCTGCAGCTGCCTCTTCCCTGATAGTCTTGTCTCTGTTACCCTGATGCCTCCCTTACTGAGAGGCCACTGTGACTGCCTGTTCTGTGGAATGTCAGCTGTCTTCCTGATGACAACAATTCTTTGATGGCCATAGCATACTGCTGGGCTTTGGAGGTGGGGGGAAGGGCAGGTGTTTAGCTGAATTAGTTATAGAAAGAGGGTGTCAGGCCCACATGTTAGATGGGGGGGGGAGGTGCTAAAACCAAGTGACCTAAATACCACCTGCTGGGATAGTTCATTCTACTTATTTCTAGGTATTCCAGAAAGTTGTCTACCTGGTGATGATCTGGTTTTATTTTCTGGTTTTGGACAATTGATTTCCAGAAATAAAAAAAAATAGTCAACTAGCTTTGGTAGAGGGGATCCGCACCCCAATATAAACATGGTTCTGTAAAGTATGAAAGAATGACCCCCTATTTCAGAGGTTCTCTTATGACCTGAAGGGCCCCAAGTATACTTTGGGAGAATTCTAATTTTTTTGGTTAATTGTCCCCACCCAAACAATGTGGAAAATTCATACCTGATACCACCTAGTTTGTCACAACTTTCAAGCATGAAGTGCCAGAGGCTCAACAAAAGGGGGAAAAAAAGTTTATTTACAAGGAAAAGAAAATAACTCACATTCATGGTATCCCCCCATGAACAACCATCCCTTAGAGTCCTGTGTTCACACCCTGTGTAGTAGTTATTAATCTTTTTTGTCAGGGACCTCTTTGGAACTTTGAGAAGCCTTTAGACCCCCTTCTCAGAATGTTTCTAAATAATTGAAGAAAATGCTAAATTTCATCAAAAATAAAGACTATATTTCTTGTTTCTATTCAAGTTCACAGAGTCCCTGAACTCTATCCAAACCCAGATTAAGAACCCCTACTATATAATGTTTTCTTTTATGTGCTTTTGCAGCATGTCTCCTACTGAATCTCTCTGCAGCCTGTCACAAGCCACCTTCTTGCCAACTTCTGCCATGTTCCCTATTACTAGTCAAGGTCACCATCATACTCCTAGTTTGGCAACCTTGGTATGATTCTTAATTCCTCCCCACTCTCTTTCACTTCCCATAACCAATCAATTGCCAACTCCTATGGATTTTACCTTCATAACATCTCTCCAATATGCCCCCTTCTGTCCTCTAAACACTCACCACCTTGGTGCAAGGATCTCATCACATCACACTTAGACTATTGCAAAATCCTTCTCCTTGGTCTCCCTGCCTCAAATCTCTCCTCAATTCACTTCATCTTCCATTCACCTGTCAAATTGATCTTCCTAAAGGGCAGGTCTAACAAAGTCACCCCCCACCCCCACTTCATTCAATAAACTCCAGTGGCTCTCTGTTACCTCTAGGATCAAATACAAAGGGGAAAATATCCTTTGTTTTGCTTTTAAAGACCTTAGCCTGGCCCCTTCCCACATTTCTAGTCTTCATACACCTTATCCCACCTCCCATTTACCCTGTCATCTAGGGACACTGGCCTCCTTGTTTCTTGAATAAGATATTCCATCTCCCAATTCTTGGCATTCTCACTGACTGTCCCACATGCCCAGAACTCTCTTCTTGCTCCTCTTTTTCTCCTGGCTTCCTTCAAATTCCAGCTAAAATCCCACTAAAATGCTCATCCTTCTAATGATGCTGCCTTCCCTCAGTGATTATCTCCAATTTATCCTGGATATATCTTGTTTGTATTTGGGGGTTGGCATGTTATCTCATATTCAACTGTGAGTTTCCTTGAAAGTGGGGACTTTTTTTTTGCTTGTCTTTGTATCCCCACGTGCTTAGTACAGTTCCTGGCACATAGTAGGCACTTAATAAATGCTTATTGACTTGATTTTCCTCCACCATCCTATAGCAGTATCACTGTTCTCCTTGGATGGCACCCAAGGTCCTACCACTTTCCATCGTTCCCAATAGGGTGATTCCCAATTTCTTTGTCTGCACCCCTCAGCCTTACAGTGCCCATGTAGTTAAGCTCTTCTAGTTTAGAAATACCCACTCTGTAACTGGGGTGACTGCAAGTGAAATTCTTCTCTCTGCCTAAGTTCTCTTGCCCAAGCCAGAAATATTTGGCTTTTCTGTTCAGTTTTTATACAATGCCAAAGGACCTCATCCTGGATTCCTCTGGAATGCTGCCATTTCTGCTCATTTCTGGCCATGCAGAAACTTGCTCAAGGATCTAGAACACATGGTTTCTCTCACCAAGCAGTTCACCAGCCCCAGTACAAGACTGAGTCAAGATAACTCCACTCTGATACTCTTTCCCACCAGTACCCAGGCAGCATACTTTGTCTTATAAGCAGCACCTCCACTTTTCTACCATGGCCCAACTCTTGTCCAACTGGACAGTTTTTCATTTCCTCAGGAGTTATTCCCCTTAATATCTAGTAAAAAATTAACAGAACTAAAGGGAAGCTAGAATACTCCAAGCCAGCATTGACAGAATGGGGAAAAGAATATTTTACTGTTCCAAATACAAAAACAAGTATTCCTGGAACACAAGATACAGATTAGGCAGGATTTTACTGTCTAATCTAATTAATCCAATCTCACCTGGTAGTGTATGCTGATAGCTGGATCTTTTTTTCTTTTGCTTTGTTTTATTATCTGTTGGTTTTTCTCCCCCTAACTCTCTTGTCCAGCATCTCCAAACTACTTGCTAGGTATCTCCACATATGTCCCATAGATATCCCAAATGCCATACATCCAAAACAGAATTCAGTTCCTTTCTCCCTAAATTTGATTCTCCTCTTAATATTCCTATTTCTTTCAAGGGCACCGCCATTCTTCCAGGTTTGAAACCTGGAAGTCATCCTTACCTCTTCTTTCTTTCCTGCCCCCATAGCCAATCAGTATTGCAAGTCTTATTGATTCCACCTCCTCTACATCTCTTGCCTGTACTAATGCCATATCCAGCCTAGACCAGGCCTTCATCACCTTCCACCTGGACCATTGCAATATCTACCTCACTGGTCTTCCGGAACCCAATCTCTCTCCTCTTCAACTAATACATCATATAACTTATTCATTGATGTACTCGAGACACTGGTCTGGTCATGACACTGTCCTATTCAAGAAGTTTCAGTGAATTTTATTGTTGTTCAGTCATTTTTCAATTGTGTCCTATTCTTCACAACCCCACTTGGGGTTTTCTTGGCAGAAATACTGGAGTGGTTTGCCATTTCCTTCTCAAGTTCATTTTATAGATGAGGAAACTGAGGCAAACAGGGTGAAGTGACTTGCCCAGGGTCACACAGCTAGTAAGTGTCTGAGGCCAGATTTTCAGTTACATTTTGGAGGGGGGTGGGGGTGGGGAACAATGAGGGTTAAGTGAGTTGCCCAGGGTCACACAGCCTGAGGCCAGATTTGAAGTCAGGAAGATGAGTCTTCCTGACTTCAGGCCCAATACTCTATCCACTATGCCACCTAGCTATCCCCCATTGTTGTTAGGATAAAATGGAACATCTTGGTCAGCTAGGTGGCATAGTGGATAAAGCACTGGCCTTGGATTCAGGAGGACCTGAGTTCAAATGCAGCCTCAGACACTTGATACTTATTAGCTGTGTGACCCTGGGCAAGTCACTTAACCCTCATTGTCCTGCCCCCCCCCCAAAAAAAGGAACATATATGTAGTACTTCAAGTTTTTCACAATAAGGCTTCAACATATCTTTCCATACTGATTATTCCCCCTTAGAAACTCTACATTCCATTCAAACTAGCCTAATTGACTTCCTCCATACAAGACATCTCCTTCCTCCATACTTTTGTATAAGCTGTCTCCCATGCCTGGGATGCTCTCTCTCCTCATGTATACCTCTTGAAATCCCTAGATCCCTTCAAGCCTTTACTCAAATGCCACCTCATTCAAGAGGCCTTTCCTGATTAACCCCAAAAAGCCCCAACAATCATTGTGTACTTCTTTTGTATATGTTTTGCACTTACTTATGTAAGTGTTGGAATGTCAACTCCTTGAGGGGAAAGATTGCTTGGGTTTTTTTTTTAACTTATATCCTCGGCTCCTATCAGACTACCTGGTATTTTGTAGAGATCCAAATTGCACAAAGATTTATAAAGAACCTTTTATTTTCATAATAACCCTATGAATTCCACAGTGCAAATATAATTCTAACCACTTAACAGATTAGGAAAGAAAGGCTCAGAGAAGTTAAATTGATTTGTCGACTGTCAAAAATTAATAAGTATAAGAGACTGTCATATCTAGAAATTTTGGCTCCTGGGGCAAGTAGTCCTCAAATCAATTGCTCGAAGGGGGAGGTAGGGAGCCGAGTACAAATTCCAGAACACTAAAGCACAGGAGTTGCCCAAGGTAAGACCATCGCTAGGGATGCCACTAAAAAAGAGGAATAGGATAGGCTCAGGACTTCACCTAGTATAAATTGTTGTGCTTTCTACATGTTGGTGTTGTAAGGAGCAAAGTTCCCATTCCCCTATCCTTTTTGTGACTCTTAGCAGAGCCAGAATTTCAAAATAGATCTACTGATTCCAAGTCCACATTCTCAATACTTCACCATAATGCTGCAAGACACAGAGAGACACAGACACAGAGAAAAGGGAATAGGGGAATAAGGTTGTGGAATCAGGCTGGGAGAAGTGAAGCCAAATACAAATGGGATGAGAAGCTCCCCTCCCGGGAGGAGAATCCCTTGACCACATCTCTACCTGCATCCTAATCAGAGAACCATATGCTCATGGACCCCTCTAACTTGTAGGCCCATCTTTCTCTCATTTTAATAATATGAGGGGAGGCAGGCGAGAGAGACAGGGGCAGAAGAGGGCCTGAGACTAATAATAAATGAAAATAAGAACAGGGATTCAGGAGACTTGATTAGGGATCTCTGATGACCATTCCTTTGTTGATCTTTTATGCTCTGAAAGCTCATGGAGGCAACTCAGGAAAACTGCCAAGGAGTAGTTCTATGTGCTTGTATACCTAGCTTTTCCAGCCCACTTCAAAGGCTCTGGAGCTTCCCTTCAGTCTAAGTGAAGAGGGGAGAGGGGGACTAGAGGCTCAAGTCCCACCAAACTATAGCAGTGCCTGACAAGTGACACTTTGACTATAGACACAGTGAAGAGTCCCCCGGGAGAGCTGTTGGAGTCTGGTTCATGCAGTGTTTCCCCTGAGGCACTCTCTACGTTTGAACGCTGAGAGAAAATGAGAGAGGGAGAAAGTCTGGCTCCTTCGCAGAGAAAAATGCACAGTGCTTTATTAATGCGGGAGGAATTGACAAGGGGGGTGGAGAGAGACAGAGAGAGGGGCATAGAAGGAACACCAGGCTCGACCTGCTAAAGTCCAGTGGTGCCTCATCCACTGTGGTCTAGGTAATCCCAAATGGCCTCTGGCATTGTGAGCCAATTAAAGGAGGAGAGCATGGCTATCATTTATCCTCTGTCCTGACCCCTCATCCTTATCTTAGACTGGTTCCCTTCTGGTAGAGAGGTAAAAAAAAAACCAGGTCCCATGGCAGCTTGTCTGGCCCTTGTCACCTCTAGTCTAGAGGGAGGCTGCCTAAGCAGAAGTAACCTTAGCAACAGATCCAGGATTCAAACCTAGGTCTCCCAACTCCTATTCTACCTCTTCTTCCTATCATGCCATTCTGGCCAAGAATAACCAGGACTATGGTGCCTTGGCTGTTGGGTAGATCTGAACCTTCCAGTAGCTGATTCTTCTTCCTAATAATCCTGCTTACCAGTTTTTGAACCTCTTTGTCCAAAGTAGGGCAGACTTCACAATTACATCAGTCAACAAATATTTACTAAGAACACTGGGGGGGGGGGGGCTGCTAGGTGGCACAGTGGATAAAGCACTGGCCCTGTATTCAGGAGGACCTGAGTTCAAATACAGCCTCAGACACTTGACACTTACTAGCTGTGTGACCCTGAGCAAGTCACGTAACCCTCATTGCCCCACAAAAATATTTTTAAAAATTAAATTAAATTTAAGAAAAGAACACCGTGGGGTGGGGGGCAGCTAGGTGTCGAAGTGGATAAAGCACCAGCCCTGGATTTAGGAGGACCTGAGTTCAAATCCAGCCTCAGACACTTGACACTTACTAGCTGTGTGACCCTGGGCAAGTCACTGAATCTTCATTGTCCTGGGGGGACCTGCTAGGCACCAGGAAAACTGACAAAATGAAAGTCCTCCCCCCTCAAAGGTGCTTGCATTGGGGGGTTAGATAACAGGTATATAAACTGAGGAGGAAAGGAGGATGCTAGCAAATGGGGGGGGGCAGATCACAAAAAGTTTCACACAGGTATTGATAGAGCAGAATTTTAAAGGAAATGAGGGGTTCCAGGAAGTCAACATAAGAAGAAAGTCTATTCCAGACATAGGAGGGCAGCCAGTACAAAGGGATGAGCCGGGCTATGGAGTGCCCATACTCCCTTAAATTAGAGCCCCTGAGGTGGCTTCTGCTATCTTCACCTTCAGATCACAGATTTCTGGATTTCTTTTGCCAGAATCTGTCCCAGGACCTTGGGGTTCTCTTGGGCAAAAGCCATCAAGACAAAGGATCTCAAATCCAGCCTCAGACACTTAACACTTAACTAGCTGTGTGACCCTGGGCAAGTCAACCCCAATTGCCTCAATTTTTAAAAAAAATGAAAAGACAAAGGATCTCAGTCACTTCCTCCCTTCCCCAAATCAATGCTCTTAGGAACTTTTAGGTATACATTTTGGCCCTTGACCATTCAAAAGCCATGGCCCGGAGGACAGTTGTTATTCAGTTGCTTTAATCATGTCCAACCCTTTGTGACCCCAATTGGACTTTTCTTGGCAAAGATACTGGAGTGGTTTGCCATGTCCTTCTCCAGCTCATTTTACAGATGAGAAAACTAAGGCAAATAGGGTTAAGTGACCTGCTCAAAGTCACACAGCTATTAAGTGTCTGAGGCCAGGATTTGAACTCATGTCTTCCTGACTCCAGGCCAAGTGCTCTATCTACTGTGCTACCTAGCTGCCCTGCTAGAGGACAGGAACCACATCTATTTTTAATTGGTACCCCACGCACAGAACCTTAAATTTAAACTCAAGGTCTCCATGCAAGATTTTACAAAAGGAACTCTCCTCGAGCCATAACACTTTCATAAATATCCTCCCAGTATTTGTATCTCTCAATCCAACTATTCATTCTCTCCCAAGTCCTACAAAGGCTGCATGAGCAATCACACCTAATGATCACACCTAGCATAGAGCCATTTGCCCTGTGGTTATTTGTTAAGTGCTTATGGTCACCCAGGGCAAACCCATTCCCACCCCTGATTCTTGTCTCAGAGGTTCATTTTCAATATAAAATCCTCATTTGTGTAATTATTGTATGTTCTCCCACCATCCCTAACCCCATCCATCCCACCGCCTATACATCTGTTGATGTGTCTCAGGGCAGAAGGCCAGCGTTGAGTTTCATTACCCATCACCCTTGCCAAGAACAGCACCGTTTAATGCTATGAAATGGACAGGCACCACAGTGTAGCTGTTGAGAGCCAGTCTGCCTGCCTGGTGAAAGGGTGTTTTCTTTCAGCTGAAGCTGAGCCAGGTTCAAGAGCTTAAATTTGCAGGACTTGAAGTAGCTTCAGACATGACACTGAAAATGATGGTGGAGGAGAAGGAGGAGGAGAATGAAGAGAAATTTAGTCTATGGAGGAAGGCAGCAGAAGGGCACACATTACAGCAACCCTTTTCTTCTGGGTCTGTGAAGAAGTTTTACAACAGCAATAAGCCAGCTCGCTATTCCTTGGCATTTTGTCTCCTCTGTCCCTATACTTGTACAGGCTATCTGTACCCTGTGGCCAGAATGAACTCCCACCCCTGCCTCCTAGCATCCTTGGTTCCTTCAAAGCTCAGCTTGAACACTTCATAGAGGAAGTCTTTCCTGACACCCCCAGTTGCTAATCCTGCCCCACCCCCTCCCACCAAAATTATCAAGTATTTTCTGACATTCTCCCAGACAGAATCCAGCTACCTCTCCTCCTCATGGTTCTAGGGGTACTCCTAAAGGGCTGGAGTTGTCTTATCTTTTTTTTTTAATTGGTAAAAGCCATTTGCACCTAATGAAATGTAACTTTATTCTTTTTTTAATCACACACACACACAAAGTCCATGTCATCTTTGACAGAAAAGGTGTCTTTTCTTTTTTTCTTTTTTTTAAAGGTGTCTTTTCTAATGCCATCAGCTTTAAGTTAGTATTCCAGATTAGTTTCCTGCCCCCTCCACTGTCAACCACCAGTGACTAGCTTCTCAGTTCCATTTAAATGTTGTTTCAGATGTGTATGACTCTTCATGACCTAATTTGGGTTTTTTTTGGCAAAGATACTGGAGTGGTTAGCCATTTCCTCCTCCAGCTCATTTTACAGATGAGGAAACTGAGGCAAACAGGGTTAAGTGACTCACCCAGGATCACACAGCTAGTAAATAATTGAGGACAGATTTGAACTCAGGTCCTCCTGACTCCAGGCTTGGCACTCTATATAGCTGTCCTTCCATTTAAATAGTTAACATCGATTAGCTTTTTATAAAGAGATATTTATTTCAAAGATATGTCAAGAACAGAAGTACAAATCCTTCCTCCCAATACCTCAGGGGCACACTCTCCCCTATACCACTTTGGTCTCTGAGCAAAGTGAGCTCAGATTCAACTTAATTTCTACACAGCATTGGCAACCCAGATGTGTTGGGTACCAAAGGTCTTGTTTGATCATTGGTGCTGGGCTGGCTGTAAAATCTGGCATGGACTCAACTCCCAGATTCCCTGACCTTGAGCAACCCCACTCTCCTAACCTTTTGAAACTCACTTCCAACTTTACCCAAAATGAAATAGCAAATGCTAAGGCAAAAATGGAGGTTTATATCCATGGTGCCAAGGGCCAACAGCCCTCATAGCATCATCTCACATAGCATGGATGCCTTTGGCCAGCAAGAAGTCACACTAAGAGTAGAGTAGCCAAACCCAGAAACAGGAACTGGGTCAAACAGTGAGTATTGAATGTTGCCATTACTACCAACCAGTTCCAGCTAATCAACCAGAGCCAATCAAAAAGGCCCCACCTTCATCATGTGGGAAGTATACCAGAAGCAGTAACAGAATGTCTACCCATGCTCTCCAAAGTGCTTCCGTTCTGAAATTGTGAATCTCCCACAAGCAGGTTACCAATCTGTTACACAGGGCAAATTGTATGAGCAGCACTCTGGGCATTATAAGGGCTGGGAGCAGTGCCCATTCATTCCCCTGTTACACTTTTATATATTGTATATGTTTTTATATACTTGTATGTGCTCGTGTTAATTTCCCATTAGAATGCAAGCTCCCTTTGAAGAGAAAGAATTTCATCTTAACTTTGTATCCTCAGGGTCTAGCCCAGTTCCTAACCGTAGACACTTAATAAATGCTTGTTGATTGGTTGGTTAAATGTGCTACCGGAAGATTTGGGTTTGTAAATTTAAAAGATAAGGAAAAGAAGGGATCACAAACTGGGGGCTGACTTTTCCTCCACTGATGGTAATTAGGATGGGCAGGAAGGAGAGTAGTCTATCAGCAAATGAGTCAAGGAGACTATAGCAACTGGACCGTATTACCTGCTGGATTTTAGGTTTAGCACAGCCCACCACATTTATTAGGATTGCTAGAATTCATCCCAGCAGCAGCGTCAGGCAGCAGGGTGTTTATTCACAAGTGTAGACCCACTGCCAGGCTGGAGAGGCTGCAAACACAAGCAACTCTCTTATGGTGAGCACTTGGAATTTTATTTCCAGAGCCAAGAATTGTCAAGGAGAGAGGAAAGTAGATTTGCCACCAGAATGGGGTTTGCTGTTTCACCCTCAAGACTGCTTTTACTAAGTGTGAAGATCAAGTGATGGGGAGGAGAAGAAAAGAAATACTAGGACAGGTCATGGGGAGCTGTCTGTGTGATTAGAACATAATCCCTGCTGATATTTCCAGTCCCTAAATAATCTAGTCTCGACTTGTACTTTGTACTTGCTTCCTCATAGGCATTCCCTGAGAGGTCAAACTGAGGAAACGGGCCTCTTTTCAGGGTGGGACTGTCCCAGGAATTGCCAGTGGCTGATTCGGGTCACCTTTCTTTATTTATTTTTCTCCACTAGCATGTTAGTGAGCCAGTAGGGGCTTACCACCCTTCATTCCTCCATACCCTAGAAACTTAGCCTTAAATAACAAGTTTCTCTAGCACTTTGGACTGGACAGGACCTATGATTTCCTAGGTGGAGGGATCTCCTGGTAAGGAAACTCCCTCCACCAATGCAAACAACTACACTGCAGCCTATAGTTTTAGAGAATTGTCTAGGGCATTGATTGAGAGGTTAAAGGACTTGCCCAAGGTCACCAACCAGTTTAGTCTGAAATAATTCTTGGACTTTGAAGCCACTTCTCTATCCACTATCCTTGCTGTCTCTCAGAGAGCACTTTAAAAGTTACAAAATGCTTTATGCAACAACCCTCTGAATCAAGTGACATACTATTATCCCCATTTATATATGAGGAAACTGAGGCTTGAAGAGTTGATATTACTTTCCCCAGGTGACAGAGTTGGAAGTATCAAAGCTGGGACCTGAGCCCAGGGTTTGTTTGTTTTAAATTATTTGGTTTTGTTTTGTTTTCCTTCAGTTCGGCCATACCACGAGGTCTACTCATCTGTTAAGATCAGAATTGATGCAGCCTATTTTGGAGAAGTTGTCCAACCCTGCCCTGTTCCTCACTCTGGAACAACAAAAAGGCATTTCTTTTGACCAAGACCAGTGCCGAAAGGACCCTTAGAGTTGAATCCCCTTATTTTACAGGCAAGGAAATTGAGGCCCAGAAGGGTACTGTATGCACGAAGCCATATAGCCAATAAGTAGAAGAGTTGGAATTTGAAAATATATTGTCTAACTTAGGTTTCCTTAATCTTTTTTTGTGTCAAGGACCCAGGGTCCTGCTAGAACCAGCAACTACCGTCTTAGGACCCATCATCAAATTTTCAGTGTGAGCAATTACATCTTAGAAATCAGCAAAAGCTACAAATCAAAGCTTGCTTTATTGTTGACTTCAGAGACTGGTAATAATGCAGATTAATCTTAAAAGTGTGTCCAATAGGATCTTTTTTTTTAAAAAAAAGAGAGATGTCAGGTCACCTCTACATAGATACTCTTTGGAGGTCTGATGAAGTCCACAGACCCTTTCTCAGAATAAGGATAAAATAAAAATACATAAGTGTTCAAAAGAAATTCTATTAAAATAGGATTACCAATTAAAAAAAAAACCATGTTCATGGAGCCCAGGGTAAGATAGCTTATTTAGTTCCAAATTCATTATATGTTCTTTCCACCAAGCCAATGAGGACACTGCTTGCCTGGAGAGAATAGGGAGGGATGTGAGGAAGGGAAAGACTAATTGGCAGAGGAGCTAAAGAGAAAAAAAAATCAACCCTTCCTAACTACAATAATGTCCACTCCCAGCCCACCCCCCATTTATATTCACATACATATATCTGAGGTTTGCTTAGGCCTCTAATCCTTGAGAGTGATGAGGGAGGTATCACAGTAGATAGAGTGCTGGTCTTGTAGTCAGGAAGACCAGAGTTCAAATCCAGCTTTCGAGACTTACCAACTGTGTGTCCCTAACTGAGCAAGTGACTTCACCTCTGTTTGCCTCGGTTTCCTCAACTATAAAATGGGGGTAATGATGCACCAGGGCTGCTGTAATTGAAATATTTCAAATAATATTACAAATAATATGTCAATTACAAATAATAATTTTTTTCTGTATAAGGTATTTTATTTTTTCCGTTACATGTAAAGATAGTTCTCAACTTTTGTTTATACAAGCTTTACAACAAATAATAATTTTTAAAACAGTTAACACAGTGCCTGGTACATGGTAGGCAACATACAAATGTTTATCCCTTCCTTCCCCTTCTTTTTCTTTTAAATTTAAGTTTTTGGTTTTTTTTGGGGGGGGGGCAAGGCAATGAGGGTTAAGTGACTTGCCCAGGGTCACACAGCTCATAAGTGTCAAGTGTCTGAGGCCTGATTGGAACTCAGGTCCTCCTGAATCCAGGGCTGGTGCTTTATGCACTGCACCACCGGCCTGCCCCCTCCTTCCCCTTCTTCTTGATAAGCAAATGCATCTGCTCAGGTAATCTGACCACTAGGTACCATTACCCTCCCCTTCTCTAAAGGCCTCATCCTCCATCTGATGTCTAGAGAGCAGTACCACTAGGGAGGGGATATATGCTGATCGGTCAGGACATGATAATGTTATTCATTTGCTTTTCTGTGGAGCCAATCTCTCTTCCCTCACACTTAAAGTTATCAATTCATCTCAAGGACTGACATGCCTGCCTTTCAGCACCAGCTCAGAGCCAGAGAGGTAACAGGGACTAGGCTATGAGAAGTTCTATTTCCTCTGCCTTGAACCTCCTCGAGCCGGGCTCCTGGGGGGGTCTGCAGAGGGGAGGTTGCCATGGATTCCCACAATGATGATGCTGAGCCATCTAAACATGGACACCACTTCAGGCTGTGTTTCAGGTTCCCCAAGGAGGAAGTCTATTGGGAAGGCAATATTACTGCTTAGCATACTGGCCCTCTCTTTATATCCTGGGACTACATGTGAAGAGTGGTAATGAGGCAGAATCCATGAAGCATTCCCAGCAAAGACCTCATTTCATAGACTTTCCAAAAGACAGGATTGTACCATTAATGTAATATAAAAGTTCAGGTGACCCAAAGGGCAATGGCAAGATGCATTATGGGTACATGTAGGTGTGTGTTCACGATTAAGGAAATGTTTGAGCAGAAAAGGAGATAGACTGGTCACTTATGGAGACCAAGAAATAAGGGATGGACAATCCAAGGCATTCGCCAATATGTACCCCCCCAAAAAAAAGTTTTAATACCTAGGTTAGAAGTTTTTACCTGTTTTTCATTCCACAGACTCATTTGGCAGTCAGGAGAAACCTATGAACTCCTCTAAATAATGTTTTTAAATAATCAAAGAAAATGATAATTTTTAGATAAAGGTTAACAAAAATAACAATGGATTTTTTTTTCTTTTCTAAGTTCACAGACTCCCTGAAATCTAACCATGGATATTGGGTTAAGAGCCCTTCACCAAGAGAAAGGCTTCTATCATCCTGGGTAATTGTTTACAGAAAATTAACGGGTAGAAATCAATGAGTCACATGGGATGAGAAAATGTGATGTGTTTTCTTATGCCTAGCAGTGGACAGAATAATCACACTGAGACAAATCTATTTAAATATATATGTAATATATACATATATGCACACACATACATATACACATGTGTGTGTATAGCTGCTATATCTATATATCTTCTATCAAAGTCTTTCTTGGATGTCTCATTATGATGTGGAAGTGACTGTGGAGCTTTGAAGGCCATGATGATAAGGAGAAAATTATGGTAGATTTTAGCAAGCTGAAAAGGCTTCATCTTCCTGAGTTCAACCTGGCTTCAGATATTTACTAGCTGTGTGACCCTGGGTAAGTCACTTAACCCTGTTTGCTTCATTTACCTCATCTGTAAAATGAGCTGGAGAAATGGCAAGCCACTCCAGTACCTTTGCCCAGAAAACCCCAAATGGGGTCACAAAGAGTAGGACACAACTAAAGACAACTAAATAACAACTCCATGTTACTAGATATATTTTTATTATTCTTTTACGCCTTCTTTCCCAACCTCTCTCTTCATGCCAGCTGAGGACACATTTCCTTGCTCCCTCTCTTTCCCCTTATCAAAAAAGTACCAAATCTTTGAGGTGGAAAAGTAGCTAATAGAAGAGAGAAAAGCATTTGTCAATGACAGCATAGAATAGCTCTCAGATCTTTTTTTTTAAACCAACCTTTATAACACTACCATCATGGTAGTCTAGAACAATGATGCATTGGTAGGATGAAAGGATGGAAAAGGTGAGCTAATTCTACCTAGAGTTTAATAAGAAACAGGAAGGAAAATGGATCCTACCACACACAAACAGCAATATTCCTCCACTTCTCAAGTCCCCTTGATTTGACAAATCATATCTCTTAGCATGTTTGATAGATCCATATTTGATCCTACATGAAGATTCAATGCATATCAAATTAACCAGGTGATAAAACACAGGTTTGTTTTACATGCTAATTCTGTGTTAACTCTGCCCCTAAGTGGTTAAGTCAGTTTATTGCAAGTTAATTAGTTTTCCCTGGGCTCTATTATTTATTTATATATGCCACTGTTACATAATGCTTTCCCTATTCAGCACCCGGGCAATAAAACCTAGTTTGAGGTTTACAGTCAGACATTATTTGAGGGAGGGGAAGCTCTGAGATGGTCGGTCACCTAGAAACCAATGCCATTTAGTCACTCTGTCCCTGGCAAATACTCCCATGTTCCCTAGGCTATTTCCCCCCACTGACATTGAAAGGGATAAATGCCTGCCTACCTTCTCTACTTATTAATCAACCCAGGGAACCATTGCTCCAAGTATAAGATGTCTCCATGTGGTTCCTTCCATGGTGGGTGTAAGGCAAAGACTACAGCTAAAAAAAATGTTGGTTTTTTGTTTTTAGAATATACAGTAGTTGCCTCAACTTTGAGAGTCCCACTTGTTACTGCTCTATTTCTCCACTTTGAGAATCTGGCTTGAGTAAAGGGCCCCTTTCCCCAATGCCCAGAGCCAAGATTTGGCTTCCCTTTAGGGGCGGAGGGGGTGGGGAAGTTACTGCCATAACATCCTGTGTATAAAACTTCCTCTATATGCAAGTCGCCGGCTGTGGCTTCTGCCAGGTGCAGCTGCCAGAATTCTCAATGCGGTTTGAACACAATTTGCCAGTGTTGGTTCAGCTCCACTGGCTTCCAGTTGGGGGGCCATATGCTGCCTCTAATCCGCATGTGGAATTCCCACTGATGTCAATAGGCACAGGAGTGGGTGGTTCGATGGAACTAGATAGCAGCACGTCCTGAAAAGTCCTCCCACCATGGAGAAGCAAGGCCCTCTTGGGATGGGCCCAGACTGTTCCCACTTTGACTTAATCCAAGGGGCCGGAGGCTCAGAGAAAGCTACCTCACCCATTCTGGTGCGCATGCAGATGGAGGTGAAGGAGGCGTGTCTTATTTGCTTTTGGCAGGTCTCGCTCTCCTTTTTTTATAGTTTGTGTGGGAGCCTCTCCTCTCTGCCATCCCATACCCCTTTCTCCTCTGCATTGCTCCGTGCCAAGGAAGTCAGCCAAGGGAGGTGCCAACACAAAGTCCAGACTTCGGTTTTCACTCATTCTTTGTTTAATTGGATATTTGGTCCTGCTGGGCAAAATCGGCTTTCCACTGGCTCTGCTTTTTTGCTTTTCCTCAGTGTGCTGTGGCATTGTTCAGACTATGACAAGTCCTCCTCCCTCCTTGGATCACACACACACACACACACACACACACACACACACACACTTCCCTCCCCCACCCCTTCCTTCACAGCAGAAGTGAGAGCAACAGTCCACAGAGGTGACATGTACAATCTCACGAAGCACACCCACACTTCTGGAAACCTAGTTTCAAACTCCCATTTGAAAAGAGTTGTTCTCCCCTATATAGTGAGTGGCAGAATTGTTGATGCCCACTGAAGACAGCCTAGGACTGATACCAAAGCAAATAATGCACGTCAGGACGGAGCTTCGCAGCGGGAAGAGTGAGACTGACACTTGGTGTCTGCCTCCAGCAGGGTAATTAGTCTCCTGCTTTCCCAAGTACTGAAATCCATAGTCAATGTTACAAAACAACAAATTAGACAGTGACCAAGCAATCCACAGATCTGTCTTCCATTTCTAGCCACCAAGAAAGTATGTGGTGGGTCAGTCTTGGTGGCATATGCCTGTAATCCCAGCTACCAGGGAGTCTAGACCAGCAGCTGGGGAATTCTGAGCTTCAGTGAGATATGCAGATTGGATGCCCGTACTAAGCTTGGCAGCAATATGGTGAGCTCTTGGAGGGGATGGGGATAGGGATGGGGGTGGGGGGAAGAAATCAGGTTGCCTAAAGAAGGATAAACCATCTCAGGTCTGAAATGGAGCAGGCTTCTGAGCCCAGTCTGGGCAAAATGAGGAGAGCTGACTAGTATTTTTTTTAACTATGTATTGGGATAACAATAAAAACTAAGAAAAGAATGGGAAGAAAACCCCACCGATCCTAGCAAGATTTTCTTTCATCAAGAGAGCTGCTCAATTTCGCCTCCTGTTTATCCTACAGCAGAAATAAAGGCTGGGAGAGTCATCGATTCTGAAAATAATGCACACGCTGCTGGGAAGTTGCTTTCTTACTGGTAGGGTTCAAAGTGAGCTATCCGAATCCTCTGATTACTTGGGTTCAGCTTGAGGGAGAGGGAGAGGGGGATGAGGAGGATGAAGGAAAAGGAAAAAGGGAGAAAATAAGCTTTTAATAATAGGGAGCTCTTTAAGGTGGATCTCTTTAAGGGTAAATCTGAGACCGCTCCAAGGGGCAGACAGATAGGCAGGCAGGCAGGCAAGCAGAGCAGATGATTGCTTAAATCCTAGCCTCTCCCAACAGATGTTAATCAGTCTTGTTAAGGAGTCCAGATAGGAATGGGAAAGGAGAAACGCTGCGTATGCGATTACATCCAATCAATGGGCTCCATGGCACTCCTGCTGACGTTGGGGGTTTGGTACCTGCATTCCTTCCCTCTGGTTTTCTTGTCTCCTTCACTTCTCTCCGTCTCTAGCTGATGGACAGCTTCCAAGAGACATCAGCAGGATTGTAGGGAACATTAAGACCACCTTAAGTATCCCCAGCTATGGATTGTTAGGGCCCTATTAAAATACAAAATCCTCAGTCACAACAGCAGGCCAGAAATCTGCTGATGGTCAAATAAATCACAATATTTCAGAGATCCTGTTAACAAGCACCCATTAAAATTTGACAACCAGGTACTACCAAAGAAAGTGGACATTTTTTTAAAAATTGGGGTTGTTTTCTGCTGTTTCAGCTAGACCAGGCAGGTTTACCTGTTCCTTTACATTTTAAACACCGGAGTCTGAAGGTGTTAAGTGCCCGGGTGCTACCTCATTAATGGAATGTGCTGTGTTTATTGGCCAGGCCACATTTGAATCAAGCTTGTTAATGAGTCTCCTGTTGTAACTCGGCTGTCAGTCATAGCACCATTTTTTAATCAAAAGATAAAACAGTCAGTCATCAAGGATTAATGACCCTTACGGTATCCATATGAGGCTGGTATTTATCTCTTAAAAGAAAATGGAAGAAAGAAAAATGACCAGATTTTGTTTCAGTAAGCAGTTTAAATCTGCTCTGGTAAGTTGGATTCATTCATTCATTAATTCAGTCATGTGCCTGGAAAAAACCAGCAGGAGTCCCTTCCATCATAAGAACTTCTGACTGTGAAATAAACCCTGAGTAACCAGATTAACTATGAAGTATGTATCCGTCAGGTTTTAGGCATTAGTTCAAGTGTACTTTCCGTGCGTTAGAGCTTATTGTAACTGGTTGCCATTTCAGATATCATTGGGAGGAAAAGGAAAAAAAAGAATCTTTCTTGATGCTCCCTCCCACCACATACACACACACACACACACACACACACACACACAAATGGAGCTGATGTATGCTAGGACATTCTTGTGAAGGCTTGAGTTAAAGAAGACCATCAATATTTTAAATAGATTTTCCTACAGCTCCCATGTTTCTGAATCGTATCATGTGGGTAAATATCTGCCTGCCTCTGAACACACAGACACCCTGGTGATCCTATAACATATATATGTATGCAGACACACAGGAAGTAATAGCCACCAAAACACTCACTTAAAGTGTTTGGGGGCTTTGTTTATAGCTGTTAGTATGACACTGAGATCTTTTACACAGCAGCCCTAGATGTATTTTGGCTATAAAACAAAACGATTGCCCTTGCTGTCATTCAGATGGAGCTGTGATGTTTTCCAAGTTGGCAGTCTTCACTGCACCCTCCTTCCTCTTTTTTTCCTTTTTCTCAGTCGTGGTCTGTATGTAGATGGTCAAGGGGCAGGTTGTTAGACTGTTCCCTTTTCTAATTTTTAAAGCCACACAGTCAGGAAATCTCTGGATTTGGGTTCCCTCAGCAATATCATTACCCAGTATTATGATAATAGTGCATAGGCCATTTGGGAAACTAAATGTAATTTTCACACACAGGTCTCCGCATATTTTATAGAGAAGGGGGGAGGGGAGGAAACCTAGGTGGAATATCACGAAGCAAGCCTGGAAAAATTCTGAGAAATACTCCTAGGCATTGGGCAATTTGTAAAAAGTGCTAGTTAACCTACAGTACAGTGGACAAATGCTTAATTGTTCCCTGAGATGGCCCAGGAGTAGGTATTGCTATATATTCATTCATTTATTCACCAAGAATTAAAGACCATTTACCATGGCAAGCACTATTTTGGGTAAAGAGGGAAACACTAAGATAAATTTTAAAATAGTTTTTGCCCTCAAAGAGGTAGTGACTAAGTTGTTCGTACCTTTTGATATCCCAATGATAGGTATATATCCCAATAAGGCCAAAGACAAAAAGACTCTGTGTGTGTGTGTGTGTGTGTGTGTGTGTGTGTGTGTGTGTGTGAAGCATACATAGCAACACTTTTTGTGGTAACAAAAAAATAGAAATTAAGTGAAAGCTATCCATTAGGAAATGGATGAGCAAATTGTGTTTGTTATATGAATGTAATAAAATACTATTGTGTTTCAAGAAATAAGGAATTAAAAAATAAACCTTAGAAAGACTTTTATGAACTGATGCAGAGTGATATATAAGCAGAGCCAAGAGAACAATGTGCGAAATTACTATATAATACCCTTACTGGTTCCCTGAAGGACAGCCCTGGGACTCCATATTCTAAATAAATGGAAGGGCAAGTGACTTCAGATTAGCTGAGAAACCATTGAGCCTCCAAAGAGGGAAAGAGAAAAGCCAGAGAGCTAAGGTACAAACTTTTTTTTGTTTGCTTGTTTTTTTTGGTTTTTGTGGGGCAATGAGGGTTAAGTGACTTGCCCAGGGTCACACAGCTAGTAAGTGTCAAATGTCTGAGGTCAGATTTAAACTCAGGTCCTCCTGAATCCAGGGCCAGTGCTTTATCCATTGTGCCACCTGGCTGCCCCCATGTACAAACTTTTGAATGGCTAACAGGCCCTCACTACCTGAAGACCAGGTCTCTTACATTGCACCCTTCTTACCAGTGTATTCTGGTACCTGTAAGGGAATTGGGGAGGACAATACGTAGGAGCTCTACAAATGACTCCAGCCTCCACTGATGTTGTTCTCTCAATTGTAGGCAGTGGTCTCCAGCACCTCAGTTCCATTTAGCTACCAACAATCAGATTAGTTTTTACACAAAAATATTTACTTCAAAAGGTATAATCACTAGAGCACTGGCCCTGGAGTCAGGAGGACCTGAGTTCAAATCCAGCCTCAGACACTTAACACTTACTAGCTGTGTGACCTTGGGCAAGTTACTTAATCTCTGTTTGCCTCAGTTCCTCATCTGTAAAATGAACTAGAGAGGGAAACGCCAAACCACTCCAGTATCTTTGCCAAGAAAACACAAAATAGGGTCACAAAGAGTCGAACATGATTGAAATGTCCAAACAACTCCCTAACATGTGGGAAGCATACTCTCCTCCTCCTCTTTGTACTCCCTCAGCCTCTGAGGAGAAAGGGATTAGGTTCATAGTTTAGCTCAGCTCCTTTCGAGTATCGTCCCAATTTCAAGTGCAAACCCCACCCTGAGCTCCAATCTCAGGCCCCTTGGTTTCTCTGGGCTTCCATGCTGGGATGGCTGACTGCACCATCTCATCCATAACCCTCACATCATGACTCAAATTCCCAGGTCCCCCAACGATCACCTCTGGCACCTGGAACTGAGGACAAACAACCTAGAACAGAAATAGACACACACACCCCCACTCTGATTTCTCAGAGCTGGAGTAAAAGAGGGAGAACAGAGGGAAGAGGACTTCTTCTCTCAACAATTCAGTTCATGACCTGACACTGAGGGTGAACTGGGATCTTCACTCTCCTGACAAAGTAGGAAAGAACGTTGTTGCTTTCAGCCTCTTTTCAGAGAGTTTTGGTCTTAGTCTCTCTTTATAAAGACACAGCCAGCCAATCAAAGGAGGCTACCCCCAGCCAGTTAATAAGAGGCCTCCATATTGGCTATCTGGACATACTCCAAAGACACCCCTCCAGATGCCTACATATCAGTGGAACTGGACATGCCCAGACAAGCCTGGGTTACAGGGGACTCCCTGAAGCCATAGATATATGAGGGCAGTCAGCCCCCCAATGCATCCCTTGATTTCCATTGCCTCTATACTTTATATACCTTTGAGATCAGACTTGGTCAGATTTTATTTCAGTATCATGTCAGACTTGGTGAAATCATTCTCTCCTTGGCCAAGAGAAGCTTTTTTTCTTGCCCCTGAAACTGAGTTAATTTATTCCTGTGTAGTTTTTAACCTCCTGTAACTTTGCTAATTTCTATTTACTATCTGTTTGGATGTATGTTGCATTACTGGATAAATACATAAAATAAGTGTATTTGGTGGAAGGGAGCTAAGCTGGCTAAGAGTAAGCTACTTGTTACCCTCCCTGTAGAGAGATCAGGAAAAATGACTTTTCTTCTCAACCACTTGAGGTGAGGAGCCTCATACCATTAGCCGACAAATATTCATATATAATTTGTATGTAATTGTACAAATAGGTGTATGTCATTATAACCAAATATCGCTCTTAGGGTCAGGAGGGCAAAGGAGTTATGCAAGCCATAATCCATATCCTGGCTGCCCTTACCCCTCTAGGCAACTGGTAGCTAGGCCAGGATGTCCTCCTATGCCTCCTACAATGGTGGAAATCAAAGTCTCCCTGAGGCAAGGCAGATAGATCCAAGATGATATCTATCTATGCCATGCACGTCAGCCATTCCACCTACATTAAATGGGCACATCTATATTACAACCACAACAATGAAATTAAAACAATACTAAAAGCAGCCAACATTCAATTAATCACTATCCCACCGTCCTCTGGAACAGATGATGGTAGAAAGATGGGGGATAACGAATACAATGGATAATGTCTCTGCACCCATTGCTTCTGTTTAATTGTATTTATTTGTGACTAGGGAAGGTTTAACAAGGTCATGTTTGGGAACAGGGGAATATCAGGGAATGACTGTGGTATGAAAACAAAAGGAATAAGTAACTTTTTTAAAATAAAAGATACAGTAACAGTCTCCATTTGCACAGCTCACTTTTTATTTTCTTCTCTTGCATCTACATGTGTGTGAAGGGGAGGAAAGGGGAAATTAGAGCATAATATGAACAGTGAAAATAGCAGTGACGGGAGTCAGAGTAGATGAATTCAAATCTTAACTCTAATTTTATTGTCTGTGTGGTCTTCAACAAGTCTCTTAGCCTCCATGGGCTTCAGTCATCTCAAATGTAAGAAGAGGGTCAGACTAAATGGCTTCCGAGGTCCCTTACAGCTCCACATTAAGCTTCTAGAATCACATAGTCAAGACATTTTCAGGGCTTGGATTCCCACTGAGAAATGGAATCCAAATCAGAACATGAGAAGTACAGAAGAGTATAGAGAAGAGGACTCATTTTGGCAAGAGACATAAAGAGAGGATTCATAGAAGAGACCATGCGGGAGCTGGGCTTTAGCTTCATCTATGCAGGCACTAAAAATTATTGGGTGATCAGGGAAATGTATGGGGAGAAAAGATGGGATTTATCTTCCCACCCTCTGTTTAGCTGATGGCTCAGCCCCCACCAATGTTGTTCCCTCAATTGTAAGGAGTGGGTTCCCTGTGCCCCAGTTCTATTTAGCCACTGACAGTCAGATTAGCTTTCATGCAGAAATATTTACTTTAAAAGGTAAACTCACAAAAATGCAAACTTATTCCTCCAAACACACAAGAAGTATAACCCCCTCCCTTTGAACACACCCCATGGCGGTCAAACCTTGTCTCCTTTGGAGTCTAGCTACAGTCCCTCAGGGGACTCTGATTGTCACAAGCAGGAGTTCATAAACTTTTTTGGGTCAGTCTGGTGAAGTCCATGGACCCTTCCTCAGAATTACATTTTAAAATGGATATTACCAGTTCATAGGAATACAAAGGGAACCATTGTATTGAAATTCAGGCATCATTAGAAAGAAAGAAAGGAAGGAAGGAAGGAAGGAAGGAAGGAAGGAAGGAAGGAAGGAAGGAAGGAAGGAAGGAAGGAAGGAAGGAAGGAAGGAAGGAAGGAAGGAAGGAAGGAAGGAAGGAAGGAGTAAAGAATTAATTGTTATTTGAGGTTTTTATGCCTCCGCATGCACTGGCCTGGGGCTCCGCAAACCACATGGTGCTCCACCCACTGGTTGTAGCCGTTGCCAGGGCTCTAGCACCTCATGTCATCACCACTCGCTGACACCTACATGGGCCTGGCAAACTTATAATAATTGGAAGCCTAGTGAGGGCAGTCATGTGACTGTCAGAGCGGCCATCCCATTGGCTGGAGCTGTGTGGGGTGTTTCTAGGTTTGGGAGAGAATTGGGCATTCCAGGTGGAAGCTGGAAAACGACAGGTGGTCTGCTGCATATTCTCATCTGATTCCTGGGCGGTGGTATTTTTTCAGGTATTATAATTTCCCTTTCCCCATTTTATTTCCGTTCCCTTGATCCTACTGATCCTGTTTAAGTTCGTTCTTGTTAAAAATAAATTTTGTTCTGTTTTGAGGGAGGCTGCCGGTCTCCTTCCTTGCCCCAATATTGCAGCGAGCTGCTTAGCTAGCACTCCCGAATTAAAAATTGGTCAGAAGGAAGGAAGGAAGGAAGGAAGGAAGGAAGGAAGGAAGGAAGGAAGGAAGGAAGGAGCTCATGTACAACAGTTTAAGAATCCCTATTCTAGACCATAAAGCCTTGAAACAATATTTAAAGTTTAGAAGGTCAAATGTGTGCTGCATGTAATTTCCTTCATAAAGACCTTCATATTGGTCTTCCCAATGTGGTTCTCATAAAGTCATGATACTAAAATACCCCCCCCCAAAAAAAGTAGATGCAGGACAAGAAATGATACTCACATCAATAACAGATAGAAGAAAGAACACAATGCTTCCTTCAAATATTCCGGAGAAAGAATACTGATAAGACTTTAAAAAGAATCTGAATCGGGGCAGCTAGGTGGATAGAGCACTGGCCCTGGATTCAGGAGGACCTGAGTTCAAATCCAGCCTCAGACACTTGACACTTACTAGCTGTGTGACCCTGGGCAAATCCCTTAACCCCAATTACCTCACAAAACAAAACAAAACAAAACAAAAAAGAATCTGAATCTACATTTTCTTTCATAAGGCCTGTTTACCTATTTGTAAATAACAACCAAGGCAGCTTGCAAATATCATGACAAGGTTTTATGGCCCCCTCTGGTCCCCACCTTCTACACAATTAAACATTCTCTCCAATACCCTTCCTAGACCACATCGTTCATTTCATATCTCCAGTGCAGCAACACATATTCTCAAAACACAGATCTGGGCTAAGGTTTAGCCTGTTGAAATAATTTCACCAGCTTCCCCATGCCTCACAAAATATCACCTCACTGACTGATGACTGGAACTTCCAATAACAGGGAGAAATGCCTTTCATTCTGTAATCATAAAGAAAGCTTAAAAGCGATGGAGAAATGTCAACAATGCATATTAAACTTAAAAGTGTGTGTGCATACTTGCCCAGGGAGCCAGTTGTTAAACATTTACCAGTATATCCCCTGGATGTTACCCATTAGGTTGAAAAGAGGCCCCTGTTCTGTGAATTTTTATATATATACACCTTCTGGCTATTTCTCAGAGTATCCATTTCAAGAATATCCCCTAAATTTTTAACTTGGACAAGTGTTAACTTCAGGAAATCCAACTGGCTTTGGAATCCCTCTCAGAAGTAGAATAGAAGGGTGTGAGGGACATTATCTTTGAACATAGGAAGGCCATAGCTTTTTCTCATTTCTCTTTACAAGATACACACGTATATCCTTTTTTTGGGGGGGGTGTTGGGGTTTTTTGTGAGGCAATTGGGATTAAGTGACTTGCCCAGGGTCACATAGCTAGTAAGTGTCAAGTGTCTGAGCTCAGATTTGAACTCAGGTCCTCCTGAATCCAGGGCCGGTGCTCTATCCACTGCGCCACCTAGCTGCCCCTATCCTTTTGATTTTGATATTTTAAAACGCAGATTCCTAATGTGGGTGCACGGACTCCCAAGGATAGACTTCATAGGGTGAAATTACATCTTGATTTTCTCTCATCTTAAATTGAATTTTAACATTTCCTTCAATTGTGAATATAGAGAACATTATTCTGAGGAGTCCCTAGGCTTTGCCAGACTGACAGAGGTATCCATGACCCCACAGACAGATTAAGAACCGCTGCTTTGTGATCTCATGAGTGTGGGCAGGTCTTCCTCCAACACATCTTTCAAACCTTCCACACTTTAGAAGGTCTGCCTTGGCCAAAACAACATATGACCTCCTGGTGATGAGTCTCTCCTAACTTAGCTAGGCAGGTCTTGAGGTGACAGATACCCAATCCATCACTGGGCCTATGCTTGTAGACAGTGCAGCTGGGAAGGAGCTGCTAAGGCCTGAAATCTGCTGGCATACTTCCTAAGAACCTATATCACAATGAGGTATCATATCATAATGAGACTAAAATGAAGGATTTCTCTGTTAGTGAAACCAAAATGACCCAAGTGTACCTTTCTTTTATGTCTGAAGATGGTAACGCTAAACCACCGCGAATAGCAGTTACAGTAGAAGAGAGTTTTCTAGTAGTGGTTATGAGGCACTTATAGAACTTTCTACAGGTGACTTAGGATTGGCCTTCTTCCTGAGTCACAGGCCGTGCTCTCTTTGAATCATGGGAGCCTTTGCTAAGAGCTCTGAGCCTCCCTCATCTCTTCTTTGATCCAGCCTAAGATAATTTAGCATAACCTTGCCCAGCTGCCCCTACAGAAGATGGGAGATGGAAAGAGAACTATGTCCAGAAAGACAGAGGGACTCAGGACTGGGGGCTGGTGGGTAGAAAGCATATTTCTCATGTGCCAGGAAAGGGAGAAGGTAAACAGAATTGACCTTCTGTACCATGAAATGACCCAAAGAGAGCTCTGAGGGATTGGTATAAATTCTATGATTTATAATCCCGGGAGTGGGGGAGGGAGGTGGTCCAATGAATGTAACATAGCAGAAGGACTCAAGGTTCACTCTTTCCCACTGGTGCTGGACCACAGGGTTACTTCTCCATTTGCAGCTGCCCTTCGGTCCCCTGCTCCCAGTCTGTGCCATACAGTTCTATTACTAGCCTTTAATTCTGTTCTACCTCCTTGCCTCTTTGCCTTTTCATCAACCTTTCCTCCCTAGGAATTGGTACAGGTTCTGCGGGATTAGACCTGAATCCTGGCTGACAATGTTACACCTCTTTTGTGGCTGTCTCTAAGACCAGAATGTTTCTGGGCCACTTAAACTTTCTTTTCTTTTATATTTCAGGCCCTTCCCCTCTACACAAATTGTCTCCTCAAGTGGCTGTGTGAATATCCATAGCCCACAGTGCAGCTACTAATGGACCATGAATAATAACAGGTTATGGATAAATAATTTCTGATGAAGATAATCAACCAAAAGTTTAGGGGATCCCAAAATGGGGAGTTTGTATAATATTTGGTTAAATCCACTAGTCAAAGTGACTGGCAAGGGAGCAACTAGGTGATACAGTGGATGAAGCACCAGCCCTAGATTCAGGAGGACCTGAGTTCAAATCTGGCATCAAACACTTGACACTTACTAGTTGTGTGACCCTGGGCAAGTCACTTAACTCTCATTGCCCCAAAAAAAATTTTTAAAAGGTGACACATTTATTAAGTACTTCTTATGTGCCAGAACTATGCTAATCATTGGATAAAATGATATCTCATTGGATATGACAATAATAACCTTGTTAAACTTACATAGTATTTGTGTTACTTAGTAGATGTAAAGGCAAAAACAGAGGAAAGAGTATCATCTCTGATGTAACTCTTTATGTGACAGAGACCTAGGTTCAAGTCATTAATTCCATTCTTTTCAGTAAGAAAAGAGGCAGATCTCAACTGCCTTTGGTGGTAATAGGGAATTTATGTGGGCCTCAGTTTCCTCATCTATAAAATGAAGCATTGGATATATGGCATCCAAATTCACTTTTAGCTCCAAAGCTAAGATTCTAGGTGGCACAGTGGATGAGTGCTAGAACTGAAGTCAGGAATACCTGAGTTCAAATCCAACCTCATATACTTACTAGCTATGTGACTTTGGGCACAAGTCACTTAACCACTGTGTACCTCAGTTTCCTCATTCATAAAATGGCCATAACAATAGTACCTGGGGCAGCTAGGTGGTGCAGTGGATAGAGCACCGGCCCTGGAGTCAGGAGGACCTGAGTTCAAATCCGGCCTCAGACACTTAAAACTTACTAGCTGTGTGACCCTGGTCAAGTCACTTAACCCCAATTGCCTCACTAAAACAAACAAACAAACACAATAGCACCTGCATCTTGGGGTTATTCGGAGGAAGAAAAGGAGAAAAAGGAGGAGGAGGAGGGAGAGAGAGGGAGAGGGAGAATGAATAAATAAATAACAGGATCAGGGATCCCCCACCTTCCCCTGTTTACCAGGGTCTGATTTGGACTCTGCCTCCCTTGACACAACTCCCTCGTCATCTAAGGACATAAAAAGTCCCACCCTACATGGAGTTAATGCCCCTTCAATTTGGTAGGTGTCAGAAAACTACACGAGTTATTCTACCCTGCCCCAGCTGACCAGACATGTTTGCATATGGAGGTGACTGGAACAAAGTCTGTAAAACCTAAGTACTCCATATCTTACTGTGTTAGGGCAAAGTAATAAACCTCCTTTTGTTAAATCAGTCAGTCAGTAAGTATTTATTAGCACCTACTATGTGTCAGGCACTGGGCCCTCACAGAGCTCATAATCTAATGGGGAAAAACAACATATAAAAAGAAGCTGAAAGGTGTGGGGGGGGGGAGGAACAGCAGGGGTATGATAAAATCTAGTGGAATGCAAGCAGGGTTGGAAATGATGAGGTGGTTACCCTGGGTCCCCTCTTTAAATGGAGGATCTAAGAGGAACTCTTCATGTCTACTCTCCACCCTTTCCAACATGGGGAAGAGGAAGCCCCAGGGGCACTGGGTACTGATAGAGATATTAATTTCAAGGTTGATATGATCTTACAGCATGAGGAGTTTCTGAAGAGCATGATGAGGTCCAGGAGAACAGCTAGGTGGGAAATTATCTGGGATCTGGGAGGAACTAACTGTTCATTTTGTTCCAAAATTAAACCTGAATGAAGAAAATGGTGGTACAGAGAAAGAGAGAGAAGAAACAGGGAGAGGAGGAGGGAGGGAGGGAGGGAGGGGGAGAGAGAGAGAGAGAGAGAGAGAGAGAGAGAGAGAGAGAGAGAGAGAGAGAGAGAGAGAGAGAGAGAGAGAGAGAGAGTGATTCACTGGGAGGGGAATACCAGGAAGTTAAATTCCTGACTCAGTGATAAATCACATCACAGCTGCACCAAGTACTGAGCTGATAGAATCCAGTTCTGAATTCCTAAAAGTTAAAAAAAAATCCATTAATTGCAGCTTAATTGAAAACTAAGCAGGAAGGTGCCCTAGATTCTAGATCCAAAGCTGCTGTCTCCCACCCTAAGCCGCTATCTAATCAACCAACTGATATTTGTAGAGTATTTCTCATATTCCTCTTGAAAAACATTTAACAACGATTCCTGTTTCCATAGAGCTTTAAGATTTATAAAATTCATTCTTCACAAAAAACATTATAAGAGAGCTATAGAAGGATTATCACACCCATTTTGCAGAAGAGAATAACAAGCCTCAGAAAGGTGGTCACCCTCTAGAGGTCTCACAATTTAATAAGTACCAGAGCTGAGATTCAAACCCTGCCATTCTGTTTCCAGGACTAGCATTCTCTATGCTGCTGCATCTTACCATCAAGATCTAATAGAAAAAATTAATTCTGGTCCCAACTCCAAAAGATTTGGTTTCATCTGTGGAACTTAAGAAAAAAATGAAAAGATTCCAGAACACTGACATCTGTAATTTGCTTAGCCACAATATCTATGACACACAAGAAACTGCTTCTCCACATTCTAAAACAGGATGTTGTTCTAGGTGCCCCTAGAACAGCTCCTGAAAATTCAATTTGAAAAGGCCCTGGACAACTATTGGCATTGCCTTCCAGACAAATGTGTCTGGGATGGAACACAAGGAAATTGAAATAGTGCTTAGCAGAATTGCAGATGTAGAAAAAGGTTGCCTCTGGCTCTCTCCTCCTTTCCCCTCCGGTGCCCTTCTCCCATCCCCTCAGATGGGGATGCTCCATTAAGGAACATCCTCAAGTCCCACACTGCCTGGCTTCAGATCTTTCTACCTATCTCTTCTACTTTTTCTCTCCCTCCTCATGCCACCAATCAAAATGTACAGCAGGGTAGGTGCCTTATTTCCTCTTAGCTAACTGTCAAACTAAGAAGTAATGTGACATCCATCTATACAAAACAATCTACCCAGGTAATGGTTTAATGGATTAGGTTACACTGAGAAATATAGTGTACAAGACAAGGAAAGCAATAGACTGGTTGCACTCTACCCTAGTAGCCATCCAACATCTGTAATATTGCATAACTAGGTCTGAGTAAGAACTCTTGGGAATTTTTTGTTTGGGGTTGGTTTTTAGGGTTTTTTTGTTTTGTTTTGTTTTATTTTTGGTTTGTTTTTTTTTTAGTGAGGCAATTGGGGTTAAGTGACTTGCCCAGGGTCACACACCTAGTAAGTGTTAAGTGTCTGAGGCCAGATTTGAACTCAGGTACTCCTGACTCCAGGGCCGGTGCTCTATCCACTGTGCCATCTAGCTGCCCCAGTTTTTAGGGTTTTTTAAGTTAACAAGCATTTATTTTCTCTCCTTTATCAATCCTCCTCCATGTTGAGAAAGAAAAAAAGAAAAACAATGTGCATTGAGTAAACATAATTTTTGTTTGGTGAATTCAAAATTTTTTTTTTGGTGAGGCAATTGGGGTTAAGTGACTTGCCCAGGGTCACACAGCTAGAAAGTGTTAAGTGTCTGAGGCTAGATTTGAACTCAGGTCCTCCTGAATCCAAGGCCAGTGCTCTATCCACTGTGCCACCTAACTGCCCCCAAATTTTATTTTTAATAGTATTTTATTTTTCCAGTTATATGTAAAGACAATTCTTAACATTCATTTTAAAAAATTTTTGGATTCCAAATTTTCTCTCCCTCTCTGCCCTCCCCCCTCCTTAAAAAGGTAAGAATTTTAAATAAGGTTATAGATGTACAATCATGTAAAAACATATGTCCATATTAGTCATCTTGTGAAAGAAGATATAGACTGGGGGCAGCTAGGGGGCACATTGGATAAAGCACCGGCCCTGGATTCAGGAGTACCTGAATTCAAATCCAGCCTCAGACATTTACTAACTGTGTGACCCTGGGCAAGTCACTTAACCCCCATTGCCCCGCCCCCCCCCAAAAAAGATAAAGACCAAAAGAAAAAAACCATGAAAAAAATATGCTGTCACTTCTTTCTTTGGGTGTGAATAGCATTTTCCATCATGAGTCCTTTGGAATTGTCTCAGATCATTATACTGCTGAGAAGAGCTGTCATCTAAAGTTTATCATCAAACAATGTATACAATGCTCTCCTGGTTCTGCTCAACCAGTATACATATTTAAGCAAAACAAATTCTCGCATTGGCCATATCCAAAAATATGTATCTCATTCCAAATGTTGAGTCCGTTGATTGCGTTCTTCATCATCAGTGCTCTGGAATGATGGTTGGCCATTGTGTTGAACAGAATTCTTAAGTCAGTAAGACCTTTTTGGAATTCCTTGACAAGCTTAGAGGCATCCAAGAGGAGGATTAGCAAAGTTGTTTAGAGACTATTAACCAAGATATATGAGGATGGAAGACCTGGGGTGTTTAGCCTGAAAAGAAGGATGAAAGGGGATAGAAACACTATCTTCAAATAGGGGAAATAATGACACATGGAAGACAGATTAGATTTATTCTGGTTAGCCCCAGAGGACAGGATTAGTTATAACAGATACAAATTGCATAGAGGCACTCTTCAGGTGGACATAAAGAAAAAAGTCTTAACAATTAGTAAAGGAGGCATGGGGAAGAACAGGTATGAACTAAGCATCTACTATGTACGAGAAACTGTGCTAAGCACTTTAATAGTATTATCTCATTTGATCCTTAAAACAACCCTGCACTGGGGCAGCTAGGTGGCGCAGTGGATAGAGCACCAGCCCTGGAGTCAGGAGGACTTGAGTTCAAATCCAGCCTCAGACACTTAACACTTCTAGCTGTGTGACCCTGAGCAAGTCACTTAACCCCAATTGCCTCACCAAAAAAAACCAAAAAACAAAAACCCTGCAAAATAGGTGCTATTTATGATACCCACTTTACAATTGAGGGAACAGAGGCCCTTAGAGATTAAGTGACTTGCCCAGGGTCACATAATAAGGAAGTGTCTGAGACCAAATATAAATTCAGGTTTTCTTGATCCTAGGCCCAGCCTTCAAAACACTTTACTACCTGGCTGCCTCTAATGACTAGAATGATCCATTTGGAGGTCAGAGGATCCAGGTTGAAATCCTTGCTTCTGTCTAACTCTACCTGTGTGACCTTGAACAAGTCACTTAACCTCTCTAAGGGCCTCAGTTTTTCTCCTAAGTAAAATTAAGACATTGGACTAATTAAAGGCCTAAAGTCTTGAATCTCTCGACTGATGAATAATTAGAGAAGGCTAAAGTTGAAATGAGCTGTCTGGAAAAGCAGTAGATAGCTCTCACAGGTCTTCAACTGAAAGCTGGATTTGTCCCTTGTCAGGAATATTCTAGAAATATTATTCAATTTATTCAATTATTATTCAATTTTCCTAAGTCCCTTTTACCTCTAAGATTCCGTGGTTCTGTTACCTTTCTCACTATGTTTGCATTTTAAAATTGCATTTGCATTTAGCCCATAGACCTGACTCCAAAGGCACAAATAAAGCTCTAATTGTGGGAATTTCAGACACCACTGCTGACTGGTGGGGGAAATGCTCCAAAGGGAGCTTATCCCTAGTTGGAGTTACCATGATAAAAACTTTCTTAATAACCATAGCACCCCATATCAGAGAGAAATAACTCAATGATAAAACATGGAGAAAACAACTCTTATCCCCCGTTCTACCATCATTCTGCGAGTACTTGCACAAGCTTAGTATAAACAAGAGAAACCTCAGTCAAGTGAGTCCAACTTCAGTGAGAAAGGGAAAGGAATTCTTTGACTACGATGACCATATTTTCCAAATCTAGCAGAAGGTATTGCCCTCTTCAAAACCTTATTTTAAAAGTGCCTTTTCTTTTCATGAAATCAGGTTGATCCCTGAAAATCCAGTCAGATATATCTTTCAGTGCTCCTTGGAAATGGGAGTCCAGAGATAGCTCTGGAATTGAAGAATTTTAACCCTGTGCATCAGGGACACCAAAGTAGAGCATGGAGGAGATGGGGGAGAAAGGAAGACGAGTGGAAAAATAAAGAGAAAGTGGGGGGGACCAGAAAAAACCCCAAGAAATGTCCAGAGTAACTCAAGTGAGGTGATCAAAGAAAGGAATAACAACACTTTGCATGGATTTCAGTGTTTACAAAGTCCCAGTCATGTACATTTTCTTTTTCTTTTTTTCTTTTTCCCCAATAACATTTAAAATAATTTTAACATTTAACATTTTTTTTAAATTTTGAGTTCCAAATTTGCTCCCTCCCTCCCCCTTCCTTCCTTCTCCTCTCATTGAGAAGGCAAGAAATTTGATATTGGCTATACCCCAGTCACATACATTTTCTCATTTGATCCACTCAACTCCCTGTGCTAACCAGAGGTGTACAGGTAGATGTTTAGCAACTAGCTCTTTGAAGGAAAAAAAGTAAAAATAAAAATGTAGGCAAGATATACTTTAATCTGCATAATTTAACATTTTAATCTTCATTATTAATAGTTCAATCTGAATAATGAACATGTTCTCCATCATTTTCTTAAGTCTAAACAATCAACAAAACAATAAATCAAACCTTGATTTGTAATCTTCAGGTTTCTGAGCTATAAATGCTCACAGTGAAAATTTAACAATCAGCTCTCATGAGCTCATAAGAGATGGCTCCCCAAATCCCAGATGCTAGCCCTATATTTTAGATGGAAACAAAGTTCCAAGAGGTTAAGGGATTTATATAGCATCACAAAGTTATCAAGGGATAGAAAAGGGCTGGCACTGAGGTCTTCTGACCCTAAGTCCAGGACTTCACCCAACTGTAGTAAATGGAAATGAAATTAGATCTTTAGAATTTCTGCCCTGGCTTTCTGAAACTGGCAATTTAAATATCAAAGCCTTGCAGTTTAAGATTTGGGAAAACTTTAAAGTCACCTCCCAGTTTGGGAACATGTGTTTCTACTCTGATCGACATGTGGAAGGCAGGAAAATGTAGTCTCTTTAGCAGGACCAGACAATCATCCCTCCCTCATGATCCCCTTTTCCCCAACCCCCACTCCATGAACAATGTGAGCCGAAGATCCTCAGATTTCATGGTCTGGACAATTCATTTTCAGCCTTTCCCCCTGCTATTGAGGGCTCCTCCTTGAGTTTGTTCCCAGATAATACAACCTACCTCCAAAAGATCAGAGAAAAATAGTCTAAGAAAGACTATATGGAGACACTGAAACTTAGTGTCTCAGGATTCCAAATATCTTGTGATCATATTAAAGAGACATTGGGGTGATTTTCCCCTCCTTTTCTAAGAAACAGACTCTCAAAATCTGGAAAGTCCCACCAACTTTCCATGTGTGTCTGATATCAGATGACTTGAACTTTTTAAAACTTGGATTGCTAAGAGAAGGGTGATATGAATTTAACCAAGTGTTGCTATGGAATAAAGTTCATTCATTCATTTTTTCAATAAACATTTATTAAGTGAAAAGTTAGTCAGAGTCCTTATTCTTTTATTACTCCCAACAGGAAAAAAAGATGAACAGACCATATATTTATCCTCCCATTAGTTTGACTCAGGGGTGTGACCTTCCTTCTCATCACTATATCTAATCTCCATTCCCTCCTTTTCATGTCAACATTTGGAGTTTTACCTGGGGTCCCTTCAGGTAAGAGTCAGCACTAGCAATTGAACTTGTTTTAGCTTAGGGGTAAAATTGTCCCATGGTCCACAAAGATCACTTTCTCTGCCAAATTAAGGAATTTATTTATGACAAAAATACATTAATAAAATTATAACAGCTCGGAGCCCCATTGAGGAAAATTCCTAACATTCAGACAGCAGTTTTGATTCCTGACCCATTTAAATTCTGTGTATTTCTAGCTAAACCCTGGCTTCCTCCAGTCCCCTCTGGTATGAACTAAGTATATAGACATGTAGTAAAAACCTTTGTGATTGACTATGAATTTTTACATGAAGAAAAAAAATCAAGCTATAGAAACACCCTAGATTTTAAAAAGAATAGATGATATGACAGTATCTGTTATCAAATAGGCTGGAGGTGAGAATTGGGGGGAGGGGGGAATAGTAGATCCTTCAGAGTTTCCATCAGTCCTTGAAGTTGTGATTACAACTAGTAGCCTCCACCCCCATTCTTTGTTCCAAGATGCCTGCAGAGACCCAATGGCCCATTGCAATCTCCCCATCAGCTGCCATCTGCTCCCCTCTCTCCTCTGTCTCCTCTTTCTCACAGGCAGACAGCTTGCCTATGTGCTGTGTCATCTTTGCTCAGTCTGTCTCTTCCTGGTTCAGTAGCTCCCCTTCAAAGCTACATGGCCAATATACATAAGTGGGAAGGAGAAAAGGAGTTCCCTTCTTCTCCTCCCCATCTTGCAGAGGATCTCTTCTAAAGGCAGCTCATGGCTTGTAACCTCTCCCACTCTCAAATCTGAACTTCTGAAACTCATCCAGGGCATATCTATATAAAGTCCCCAGACTCAACCAGTCATGGTGCTCTCTTTTTGACTCAATCAGAGGGGAATTAGCACCTTACCAAGGAATCAGACCAAAGGCCCTCCATCACTATATCCACTGAGGTAGGGAGGTAGACCCCCTCTTTCACACTAACATAGCCCCATGCTATTTAGAGCAAGAATCCCTGAAATACAAGTACATAAAACTGTTTAGCACTATGTCAGGACCACATTGTAGGTGGCTGCATTTCCCTTCCAAGGTCAGCATTCATGGATTCTTCCAAGACTCTTCTCTGGATTTATAATTAATTGAGTTAAGTGACATAAGTGCCTAATGTTCATTGAAACCCAATTATCATAGTAGTAGACAGTGAGAGTAACCAACGGACAAAAGTCATTCTTGCAGAGAATAACAGGAGAATCTAAGTGGTGCAGTCGATAGGGCACTGAGCCTAGAGTCAGGAAAACCTGAATTCAAACCCAACCTCAGATACTTACTAGCTGTGTGTCCCAAGGCAAGTCAAATTTCCTTATCTGTAAAATAAGGGTAGTAATACCATTTACTTCCTAAGGTTATCGTGAAGATCAAATGAAATAATAATTGTAAAGCATTTAATACAGTTATATATAAATATGTATATTATACATATATACTTGCATATACATATTTTATATGTTTAAATATGTGTATACATACATATGTGTGTAGGCCTCCATCAGTCTCGGACGACCATGGATCAGCGTCTTGAAGAGCCCCAGGCCACAGTGTGGCTGTGCAGTCCCATACGGGAGCCTCAGCTCCTGAGTGACTTATAACCAGTAACTGCCACATCCCGTGTTGTATCTACCCCATGAGGAGTAGCTGAAGTGTCCTCTCCAGGGCGCTGGCCTGGGCAGATCAATATGGAAAACAAGCTGTTGCCCATGCAGCAGGTTTTCCCTCTCCGCGACATTGGTAGATCCAAAGGAGAGGCAGAGCCAATACAGTTTGGCACCAGTGCCACCGCAGGAGTTGCCAGAGGGATGTGATGTCCAACATCCAACTGCCTAAGGGACTCCAACTCCTGATTTTTCCTCAGGGTTAACTCCCAAAGCCTTTCCCATATATGGGTATAGCCACAAGGCAGCAGAGGTTTAAAATCAGGGTTTCCTTCACTAGGCGGGTTGCCTGTCTGACTGGTTTTAAGGCGCCAGTGACTTGCCTTTGCCCCTTCTCCTGTTAGTGGAAACAGTTTTGCCACGAGAAGGCCAGGAGTTGGGCTTCAATTGCCAGAGGCTATTTGAGACGCACGCTATTGGAGCATTTTATAGAAAATGGGAGCTTATCTCCCACCCTGGCATGACAAACCTTTGGAACCATACATATATAGTACTATATAAATGTTAGTTAATATTGTTATTATAACAAGACATACAACTGAAATAAAGGTTCAGGTCCCATCTAGAGGAGCCACAGTGATCCATGTATCATAAAAAGGTGAACGGTTGTCACTACATTATACTTAGATGGACCAAGACTTATTCATCTTGGATACAATGCCAAAAATCTGCCTAAGGACAAAAAGTGCTTGATACATTGTAGGTTCTTAATAAATGTTTGTTGGATAAATGAATCCAATTTGAGTCCATTCAATGAGCACTTAGTAAGCACTATGTATGTGCTAGGCACTGTGCTTGGTGCTAGAGATAAAATGAAAAATGGAAAAGAGTCACTGCCTTACGAGAGTGAATATTCTTTGGTAGGGAGAAACAGTAAACATAAAAATACACAAAGTAGATTTGTGTGTATGTATGTATCTACATATATGTATGTCTTTATATGCATATATGTATATGGGTATGTGTATTTGTGTATATGTGTGTATTGTATGTACATATATGTATATGTGTGTTTATATATATTATATATGTATATAAAATAAAGAAACTGAAGTAATGGGAAGCGAAACACTAGTATCTGGGAGGATCAGGAAAGACCTTCTAGCTCTAGAGCTGAATCTTAAAAGGAGTACAAGTGGAAGGTCAAACAACAGGGGAGTGGAATGCTCCCAGGAAATATGGTATCTGTGGCCTTGAAGGCAACTGGGCAAGAGGACAGATTAGAAATAACAGGAAGAGAAGCAGTGTTATATGTGGAAGAAAGAACACTAGATTTGGAATCAGAACAAGAGCAATTTTGTCATGTTTATACTATAGGTGTGACCTTGGAAAATAATTCTCTGAAATTTAGTTTCCTCATCAATAAAATGAAGGGTGGTTCTAGATGATCCTTTCTATCTCTAAATTCTATTTTCAATAAATCATTTTCAGTCAACTCCTACTCTTTGTGACCCCCATTTGGGTTTTTGGTTTTGGTTTTGGTTGTTTTGGGGTTTTTTTGGTGATTTTGCCATTTCCTTCTCCAACTCATTTTATAAATGAAGAAACTGAGGCAAACAGAGTGAAGTGACTTGCCTAGGGTCACACAGCTAGTAAGTGTCTGAGGCCAGATTTTAACTCAGGTTTTCCAGACTGGCACTTTTAAGTTCTCCCAAATGATTAAATTAGTTCCTAATCTATACTTTTCATTTTATTTTTCTCCCATTTTTATGCTTTTCATTTGATTATCGCTTTATTGTATACAAAACACTTTTTATATTCACTTTCCCATTGGATCCTCAGAACAACAGAGTAAGGTTGGTAAGGTTGGTAGGTGTTATTATCCCCACTTTGCAGATGATGAAACTAAGGGTCAGAGAGGCTATGGGACTTCTGGAGGGGCAGAGCTATTAACAACATCAGGTCTCAAACCCAGCTCTCCTGACTGCAAGCTAATCACACCTTCTACTATACCATTCCTGCCTCTTTGGCCCTTCTAATTCTATCTATTACCCAGAAACAAGAGAAGAGGAAAATTCTGACCCACTAAATTTGGGTCAGATGGGTGGTCAAAGACATCCTCCAGAGAGACACATAGGGTCAAAACATCAAGCAATCAGAAGCACCCATAACTACATTACAAAGCAGCGCCATATATGTAAACATTTCCCACCAATTTCTACAGAATTCCTCTAAATTCTCTGAGAAGGTTGTTTGGGTGTTTGTTTGTTTGTTTTTAAACCCTGCCTGGTCTGGTGCCTCCCATCCCTCCCCCTTACACACACCTTAGCAATGATAACAGATCTAAGGTGATGACTAAAGATCAGAAAGATGAAGGCCTCAAGGTTCCAAGAGAGAGATTAATTTTGCAAAGGTAACCCAGCTCTCTGTGGGCTCTGACAAGCAGCTGAGAGAGAGAGAGTCAAGAAGGGAGATGAGGGATGACGAGGGAGGCAGAAGGAAGGGTGCTCAGACTGAGACATACATACTGCTCTTGCTTGGACTGCCGGCAAGAGAAAGTATCCATGAGACAGACATACTGCTACAAGAAAAAAAAAAAAACCAACAACCCTGAGACACCGAAGCATAAACAGAGAGCCACACACAGAGAAAAACAGACAGAAACAGACCAAGCAAGGCAGAGAAAGACACATGTACGCAGACAGACATATAGGGAAAGAGCTGGAGAGAGAGAGAGAGGGGGGGGTGCCTCTATGGGGGGGCAAGGTGACAGCCATCCTCTGTTGGCAAGGAATGCCCTTCCTTTTTGTGTCAGCTTAAATTATTCATGACAGAACAACGGAAAACAATATAGCTAAATAAAAAATGCAATGGGGACAGTGCAGCTCCCCATGTGAGCATGCAAACAATGCCGCCAGCGGAGGGTTCATTCTAATGAGGGAGATGAGTGGGTCGGAAGGGATGAATCAGCTCTGGCTTCAGGTGGCTGAGAGGAAGCCGCTTTCAGCTTGAGTGGCTCACGCTGTCCATTTTCAGGAGAGCCCAGAGGGTCCCCACAGCTGAAAGAGGACCTGTAGTAGATCCTCACTGGTTCTTGACAGGGGTAACTTTATTTTTCAGGTGGAGAACCATGGAGGATTTCTCCTGGTGACCTGATGTCCTAGGCAAAACTAGGTAGGAAGGGAATAACTGTTTTTATGGTGACTTCTATGTGCTTAGTGCTTTTGTATAAATATTATTTTATCTTCACAACCACCCTGCAAGGTAGGTGTTATTATTATCTCCATTTTACAGATGAGGAAACTGAGATAAATGGAGGTTAAGTGACTTTTCCAGGGTCACACACCCAGTAAGTCAATTTACACTTAGATCTTCCTGACTCCAGGCTCAGTGCTCTATCCAATACACCACCAGCTGTCTCTAGATGTTTATATGTTCAATGTTTCCCTTTTCCGGTTCATTTTCCCTCCTTACCCACACCTCTTGAGTCCCTGACCTGTCCTAGGCACCCTACCTATCACGAAAGCCTGTTTCTCTTGCCCTGGTGCCTCATGGTGACCACCTTAGAGACCCAAGATTTAATCAATGCCCTGCTCCCTTCCCTCACCACCTATAATTTACACTTACATAAAGGAAAACCTTTATCTTATCCCTTTAGGGTATAGTATCATAGATTTCAAATTGGGAGAGACCTGAGAGGTCATTTACTCTAAGCCCCTCACTTTAGAGATGAAAAAAACCTGAGCGCTAGAATGGTTCAGTGACCCATTCTGGGTCATACAGGTACTTAATTAGCAGAGCAGACGCCCAGTCCTCTGGCTTGAAAGAAGGACAAGCCTTCAATCTGTATCAAGTAAATAGAATTTCCAGGGCATCTAAAGTGACAACTAGTTCATCTGGTAAACTAACTTCTAACTGTGCTAATGAAGGAAGATTTGGGACCATATTTCATCTTTCTACATAGCAAGCAAATTTTAACTGTGACCCTCAGGAGGATAAAATGCCCCTGACTTGGTCTCTAACCCAGAGGAATCAAGATTTTCAAGCTAACTTGGAGGAGAGAAAGAAGCAGGTGGGGCAGGTGCTAGCCCACAATTCATACAAACCCTGGCATCCACCTACTCTGCTCCCACTTGTGAAATTCTAAGAACTAAATGCTTGTCCCTTGTTATCTTCAGAACTTTTGGTTTCTTAGTCATCTTCCTCTAATGACTAGCCACAGAGGAGAATTAAGAAACAATGGAGAGAGGGCTGCAAGATTTAAGTGAAACTTCAGGGTAAGTAATAATTTAAAATTAAAAGCCGCCACAGGGAAATAATTTCGGAATGAATCAATGTTTAATTCAGCAGTTGTGGGAGCCCTTTAAAGGAAAGACAAAGAAAAACCAAAAAAAAAAAAACCCCACAATAAATTCACAGAAGCCAAGTAGGTGGAGATCAGTCCCTTGTCTTTCTTTCCTATTTCTAACAGGTAGCATGGAAAACACATTGCACAAAGCAGATAAGCTCCTGACCTGCTTTTTCCACCCCTTGGCTGACACTGACCCAATGCCATGTTTATTTATTAGTAAAACATTGAGCAGTCATGCATGGAAGCCCCCAACAAAATGATAGGGAGTATGGGGAAGCTAAATTTGTCACCAATGTTGCTTTGAGCTAAGCTGCCTTCCATTAGTCTTTATCACAAGGCTTTGTCATGTAAACTACTGATTAGCTGAGAAAGATTCTGGCTACCAGCTAAACTAAATACTTACTTTGAAATCCTGTCTTGAAGAACATGATCAATTTGGCTCATCACGTTACCAATGAGGAACTGAGTTGACCATAGACTCTACTATATAGTCATTCTCCAGTGATCTTAGGTGTATGTGTATGTGTATGTATTTTTTTTTCCTGTGACCAGTGGGGTAATGAGTGGCTCAGCTCTGCTATCTGGGTTATCTTGGACAAGTCACTTAACTTTTCTGAACTTGTCTCTTGATCTGTAAAATGAAGCACATAGCCTAGGTCAAGCTTTGGGGGATTTCTATCCTTTTTGTGTCATGCACCCCTTTAACAGTCTAGAAAAGCCTATGGACCTCTTTTCAGATTAATGTTTGTAAAGGCCTACAATAAAATGCATAAGATTTAAAAGAAAACAAATTGTACTGAAATGCAGTTATCAAAATATTTTTTTTTTAAAGTCATGGACCCCAAGCTAAGAATCCCTGGATATAGTCCCAAAAGGCCCTTCTACCTCTAACATTATGCAATTAAAAAAATGTCTTTTTCTCCTCTCCCCCTTTACCACAAAAATAGCAAGGTGGGGGCAGCTAGGTGGCACAGTAGATAAAGCACTGGCCCTGGATTCAGGGGTACCTGAGTTTAGGTCCGGCCTCAGACACTTGACACTTACTAGCTGTGTGACCTTGGGCAAGTCACTTAACCCTCATTGCCCTGCCCCCCCCCAAAAAAAATAGCAAGGTGGTATGGTATAGTCTTCCATCAGTTTCCCAGGTTAATATTCACTAGCCTGATACATCTACATGAACGATCCTTCTAGGCTAGCCTGCCCTGCCCTACCACCACCATCACCACCACACACACATACACACACCAACTCTCACTCACAAGTTGGGTCTCTAGGAGAGCAACTCTCCCAGGATCAAGGTACTTTCCTAAAACTATAATTCACAAGCCCCCATCAATGGGTTTACTTTCATTAGTCAATCAGTTAACATAATTAACACAAATTTACTGAAATGGGAGCAGCTAGGTGGTGCAGTAGATAAAACACTGACCCTAGATTCAGGAGGACCTGAGTTCAAATCTAGCCTCAGACACTTGACACTTACTAGTTGTGTGACCCTGGGCAAGTCACTTAACCCTCATTGCCCCACAAAAGAAAAAAAAAGATTCTATTGATGTTCTTTACTGTTTTTTAGCACCACAAGCAAAATAATGTCAATATTTTTTTTAATGCATGCCTGGGGGCGGCTAGGTGTCGCAGTGGATAAAGCACTGGCCCTGGATTCAGGAGTACAAATCCGGCCTCAGACCCTTGACACTTACTAGCTGTGTGACCCTGAGCAAGTCACTTAACCCCCATTGCCCCACAAAAAAAAAAATGCATGCCTCATTCTGTACCCAGTGTCCACCACTTCTAAGCTGATAGGCAGACCATCTATCCAGCATCAAATCCTTTCATATTACAATTGATCACTGCATTAACCAGAACTCTGAAGTCTTCCAAGGACCAACTGTTTTCCTTCAGTTTCATTCCCCCAATCCAGGAAGGAGTGTCAGGGAAGCTGGAGCTAATCAAGTTGTGTTGGGGGAAAGTCAGGGATATTGGGGAAAACACTGGTTTCCTATTGCAAAGTGAAATTTTGAACCCAGAATCACATGCATGGATCAGTCCGTAACATGGAAACTGTTTTAGATCTCTTACATCCATCTATCCTGTGAGGAACTTTCTTTTACAGCCATTTTGGGGTAAAATTATTCCCAGTCCAGAAAAACACACATACACAGAAATTTATTCAATGATGATGATGACAGGTAGCATTTATATAGTCCCCTTTTTAAAAAAGAGATCTTGGGGCAGCTAGGTGGTGTATTGGATAGAGTACTGGACCTGGAGTCAGGAAGACCTGAGTTCAAATCCAGACTCAGACACTTGACATGGACTAGCTGTGTGACCCTGGGCAAGTCACTTAACCCCAATTGCCTCACCAAAAAACAAACAAACAGAAAAGATCTTTACAAATATCATCTCATAAAAAACCCAAATATAATTTCACTTGATTGTCACAAAAACCCTACAAAGTAGATAATAGAATTATTCCCATTTTACAAATGAGGAAACTGAGGCACCCAGCTAGCTTTGCCCAGGATCACACAGCTAGGAAAGTTCTAAGGCTATATTTGAATTTGGGTCTTCCTGACTCCTGGTCAATACTTATTAAAAAATATTTCCTTAATTTTATTCAACCTGGGAGGGGAAAAAAGAAAACAGCAGAAAACCTCTCCTCCTAGTTCCTATGATTACAGCTTCACACTATGCCTGGTCCCTGAACCATGTGGAGGAAAGCTGTTTTTAAAATCAGCTCCTCTTTATTAAGGATTATGTTTGGATTACAACTGAAAGATAATTCTCAGCAAAGCATTTACCAAGAAATCATTTGTATAATTCCACATATCCCCTCCCATTATAATCAGTGCTTTAAAAAAAAAAAAGCTGCCAACTATTATCAGAAGTGGTCCATCAGAATTGTTTATTGTTCAAGGTCTACAGAGGCAAAATTCCCAGGGCAACACTGAGGTTTCAGCTGTTCTGTTTTTTTATGTCAGGTTGGTACTATACCTTTAAGAGAAAGAAACAGAGAGAAGAAATCCTCTCATTAAAGATATTACTAGATCCTTTTTTTTTTAATTCTTGAAAAGTATTATAGGATTTCAAGCTGATAGGAATTTTATAATAATAATAAGTTTAACCCTTCATTTTACAGGCGAGAAAATTGGGGCACAGAAACATCTCTTGTCCAAAGTCACACTGGTTCCAAAATTTGTACTCAATCTTCTGACTACAAATTCAATGTTCCTTTCACTGTACCACACTGAATTCTTCCATCTGAGGTCATAACAAATAACAGTAACTGAAGTGTGTGGCCAGAGCCAGGAGTGAGATGGGCTTTATCTTCTGGGAATCAGAACTGGCTCCAAAGGTTCTTTTTTTTTTTTTTTTTTTGGTGGGGCGATGAGGGTTAAGTGACTTGCCCAGGGTCACACAGCTAGTAAGTGTCAAGTGTCTGAGACTGGATTTGAACTCAGTTCCTCCTGAATCCAGGGCTTTATCTACTGTGCCACCTAGCTGCTCCTTCCAAATGTAATTCTAGAGAAAGAATCCAGAAGCAGGCTAAGCCACAAGAATCTTATTAAGATGCTGTTACATCTTCCTAAAGTGTTCCTTTGGATATATAGATTCTGGCATTTGTTAAAATTTGCCTCAATACTTTAGGATAATTGCATGAATTATGTAATGATACAACATCAACATGTTTTTTAGAGGGATGGTTTCTGAGTAGCTAGAAAGGGAAGCAGTGCTCGCTAAGATCCAGCATAGATGGCTTGAGAACATGTTGCACCAGGCTAACTTTTACTTTCTTGAAAGTTAGATTGGAAAGAAAAAGGAGAAAGAGGAAGAGGAGGGGAAAGAGAAGGAAGAGGGGGAATAAGAGGGGGAGGAGAAGAACAAGAAAGAGAATAAGAAAAAGAACAAGGGGACAGCTAGATGGCGCAGTGGATAGAGCACCAGCCCTGGAGTCAGGAGTACCTGAGTTCAAATCCGGCCTCAGACACTTGACACTTACTAGCTGTGTGACCCTGGGCAAGTCACTTAACCCCAATGGCCTCACCAAAAAAAAAGGTAAAAAAAGAAAAAGAACAAGAATAACCAACTTTATATAGTTCTTTGTATGTGCCAAGTGCTTTATAATCTTGCAACAACTCAGCAAGGTAGGTACTATTATTATCACCATTTTACAGATGAGGAAGCAAACAGAGGTTACGTGATTCATCCAGGGACACAAAGTTAGTAAATGTCTGACTCCATATTTAAACTCAGGCCTTCCAGACTCCAGGCCTAATGCTCCATTCACTGCATGCCCCCGCCCCCCTCCCACCCCCCCCACCCACTCTGTTGTAAGAGGAGGTAAGAGGACTACTATAAGTACATTGTGCCTGGAGTTCAGCAAAGCATTTGGAAAAGCTTCTAATTCTAGCCCTGTGATAAGATGGAGAGATATAGACTAGATGGCAGTAGAGGCAGGTGAATTCAGAATTTTGTAGGATGACCAGACCCATAAAGTAGGTTGATATCAGCTTTAAGGGAGGTTTCTAGTAGAGTACCCCTAAGACCTTTCTTGGAACTATGATTTTCAGCATTTTTAACAATGACTTGAATGCAAAACAAAAAAATAAAAATAAAAATCAAGGGGCAGCTAGGTGGTGCAGTGGACAAAGCACCAGCCCTGGATTCAGGAGAACCTGAGTTCAAATCTGGCCTCAGACACTTGACACTTACTAGCTGTGGGACCCTGGGCAAGTCACTTAACCCTCATTGCCCCATCAAAAAACAAAACAAAACAACAATAACAACAACAACAAAAATGACTTGAATGAAGGTATAGGAAGCATACTTGTCACTTTGGGGATGACATGAACCTGAGAGGGATTGCTAATAGAATCAGGATCCCAAAAGATCTCTTCAAACCTGAATATTGGGTTAAATCTAAAAAAATTGAAATTTAACAGAGATAAATGTAAAGCGCTTGAGTCTAAAAAATCAGCTTCTCGACTACAAATTGGGGGAAGGGGAGGGGCATGGCTAGACAACAGTTAAGCAAAAAAAGAGATCTAGGAGTTTTAGTAAGCACCACAATGAACTCATTTTGAGCTTGGGTGAAGGACATAAAATTGTGTCCCCTATCCTAATAAGAAGGTGCATTTGGCATAGTAGATGTTATGGGGTTAGGAGTATTGAGGTTTGAACTGGCCAGCTAGGCTAGGGGACATGGGTCTGGGGTGGCTCTCCTGGAGATGCTAAACCATAGGAGAGACACACCTAAAGAAGCAAGGGAAATCGGTAGCACCCCAATCAGGACAGAGATAATTCTAGGATCACCACCCTTCATTCCAGTCTCCCCCCACCCTTCCGAGAGATAATCCCATTAGGCATGGCTGCTGCCTGAGTGGTGCCAAGGGGACAGAGATAGCTCCAACAACCACATCTCACTCGACTTCTCCCAGCCCACCCCCAATAAGGGCTCAGCTGATCACCTCATCTACCATCTATAAAAGTTATGGCTTTTCTCCTGTTCAGGGGATAGGTATCTCAGAGAACCATGTCTCTGGAAGTATCTCCCCTCGAGACCCCTTTCTCTAGCACTTAAATAAAAGATTATTTTATTCTAATTGAATTTGTGCTCAAGAGGGTGTAATTCTTTAAAGAGGAATACCTAAGGATCCCCACACCAACCATTTCCCCCATGACAGTAGATTCATATTTTTTATTTTAATGTTATTTTATTTCTTACATTTATTTCTAAATATATTCTTCCCTTCTCCTTCCCTCCTCGCTTTTAAAAATGAAGAATAGAGGGGCAGCTAGGTGGTGCAGTGGATAAAGCACTGGCCCTGGATTCAGGAGGACCTGAGTTCAAATCTGGCCTCAGACACTTGACACTTACTAGCTGTGTGACCCTGGGCAAGTCACTTAACCCCCATTGCCTCACACCCCACCCAAAATGAAGAATAGAAAAGGAACAAATAAATAAATAAACCAAATTCAGTAAAACCATATCTGACAATTGAAAAGACATGCAACATTCCACACTTAAGTTATAAATATGTAGCACTCAGGATTTTGGGTTGTTCTTTGTTCCATTTACATTCTTGTAGTCATTGTATAGATTGTCTTTCTAATTCTGCTCATTTCACTCTGTATCAGTTCATAGAAGTCTTCCTGTGCTTCTCATTTTTCATAATTATACTTTCTTGGGGTAGCTAGGTAGCACAGTAGATAGAGCACCGGCCCTGCATTCAGGAGGACCTGAGTTCAAATGTAGCCTCAGACACTTAACAATTACTAGCTGTGTGACCCTGGGCAAGTCACTTAACCCCAATCATCTCACACACAAAAATTATCTTTCTTACAGTAGATTCATAGTGAATCATTTTTCCCTACACCTCTAAACTTTGCATGACCAAGGTATGTGCCTTACCCTTTTTATGATTCCAGGTTTAATGGTACAAACAAGGAGTCATGGTTTGTAAATGGCTAAGAAGTAATGAGAGTCTGGTTCCAAACAAGATAAGGCAAGAACTCACCTGTAAGATCCAGGGTCCCAGGGACAGAATTCAGTTTTGTTGGGAGAGCAGAAAGGAGGATGTCCGGAATGCAGAGGGGATGATTTGGGGATATCTGAGAATTGTTCTCCTTCCAAATAACACCTTCCACTGCATATGCCTCAGTGGAATAATGGATAGAGCACTGGACTGGAAGTCAAGAAGACCTAGGCTCAAATCCTAGCTTAGACACCTACTAGCTATTCAATACTGGACAAGTCACTTAACCTCTGCCTGCCTCAGTTTCCCCATCTGTAAAATGAGGGGATTGGATTTGATTTCCCCTAAGATTCCTTCTGGCTCTATAGCCATGATCCTGTGACCCCTCTGCATGGCTCATAAAGCAGTAGAGAAATTCAAGGTAGAAGGCTATCCCATGGGGGCAGCCAGGTGGCACAGTGGATAAAGCACTGGCCCTGGATTCAGGAGGACCTGAGTTCAAAGTTGGCCTCAGACACTTGACACTTACTAGCTGTGTGACCCTGGGCAAGTCACTTAATCCTCATTACCCCTCAAAAAAAAAAAAAAAGAAGGCTATCCCATGATTTCTACACCATGAGATGCTGGAAGGTATCCATACATCCATAACAATGCCTAAAGTTCCATCATTCAGTAGTGGAATGAGCCCTGCTTTCAGAGTCATAGGTCATAGATTTTGATCCAGAGAGACCTCAGAGCCCAATCCTCTTATTTTACAGAAAAGCAAACTGAGATATAGACAGGTGGGCAAGTGACTTGCCCAAGGTCTCACAGTCAGAGAGCTGGGATTTGAACCCAGATTCTCTGCATCCAAACCCTATACTCTTTCCAATGCACCACAGAAGGTATATTATCTGTGTGCCCTCGGGTAAATTAATTCCTCTTGTGAGGCTTCAGGGATTTTTTTCACATATAACATGAAGTAGGAAAGGTGGAATGAAAGGATCCCTAAGGTCCTTTCTACCTCTAAATCCTAGAGTGTTATGGTCCTTGGGTTAGGATCATCCTCTCCAATGGTAATATGCAAATACAAGAGGAGGAGAAGAAGGAGGGGCTCTCACATTAAGACCTTTACACTTTACTATGAATGAATTTATCAGGTAATGCAACAGACGAAGCAGACCTAAGAACACTGGACACATCCCTGGTAAAGTATGGGTGGGGGTCCTGAAGATGGGTGGTGCCCATAAAGGTGGAGAAGTATAAGGGGAGAGGATGCTGAAAACCAACAGCCTGTGTCATACTATTATCCTGATCAATTCCTTGTTTCCCAGTCTTTCCCCCTCCATCCAGACAAGAAATAGACCTCTTGCATTATGGGTCCTACTCACAGGATTAACGATTGAAAACTAGGGGGAACCTCAGAAGCCATCTAGTCCAACCACCCCTCCCCCATTTTACAGCTGAGAACCCTAAGATCACTTCAAAGCCAGATTCTCAGATTCCAAATCCACTGTTCATTTAATGCAGAGCTATAGACTTCTCTCCCTGGGGGTCCAAAGCTAAAGAGAAAGCCTTAGCCCTTTTACCCAAGGGAGCTCGGCCAGTCTGGGGAGGCAGACTTGGGACTGGGGGGCTGAAGTGGTAAATGAGGACTGCCATGAGGGCTCATTGATGGGGCACGAAATGCTTTCAATAGCTTCTGTTCTACCTGATGAAAGAAAAGAGTTGGTGATGAAGAGCAGAAAAAAACAATATTTAATAATGAGAAGAAGAAAAAAAGGGCTTAAAAATCTATGGCTAATTCGCCTAGAGACTTATTCATGCGGGAGCCCGCTTTCCCTCCACCAGACTAAAGAGTAAACAGTGAAGTAGCATGAATTGGCTGCCTGAAATTAGAAGAAAGGAGGAGGTTGTTTGTGCATAACAGAAGGCCTTTGGAGGCCTTCCCTCAACACTGGGTGCGGAAGGCTCAGTCTCATCCTTCTGGCCTTGGGAAAGATGGTGTTCCGCAGGTCAGGTGACCCTCTCCAGGAGCCACTTAGGGGATTTCTGCTTGTCTCCCCCTGAGCCTGGGTGTCATCTCGGATCGATGGAAAGCTGGTGATGCGGGGACCACCCCAGAGACAATGCCAAGCTGGGTACCTCTGTACATAGAGCACATAATGCTTCTCCCAGAGTTAAAGGGGAGGAGGGGAAGGCAACAATGAAAGGAAAGCCCTTGGGTCCGGAAAAAGAGATCCTAATCACAGGCACTAAACTCTACAAAATGCCTCTAAAAGATTATCTTCAAGGTTTCTAGCACAGGAGAGAACAGCTAACAATCAAACAGCTCCCTGCCTCCCCTCCCCCACCCCCACGCAATTCTCTTCTCTAACATGTTTCCTTTTATTGCTGCATTTTAAAATTTGAGCACAGGGAACACTTCATGCTCCTCCTAGGATGGGAGCAGAGAAAGGCCACCGCATCTCTCTTCTGTCATTTTTTTAAAGGTGCCACTGCTGAGATGTGCCTCTGAGAAATCCAAGGTGATTCCAACATGGGGGGAAGGAGGGAAGAGAGGGATCAGTGTTATGAATATCAGGGTGACAGAGTAGAATTTTCAAGGTTTTATCCCACTAGACTGGTGTTAGGCTTAACCAAAATAGATAAAATGTGTCTTGCTGGATTTTTGTCTGTGTAGAACCCATTCTGAGGTACTTTCCCAAGTTGGCACTCATTCATATGTTGGGTCCCTGGAGTTCAGGGTGCTGTTTCAGGTTCTAGAGTACCCTGTGGATAGCTACTTCTAAAACTATAGTTCATGAGCCCCCACTAGTGTCTTTCCCAATAACAATCAGTCAATAGGTGCAATTAACTCTTAGCAAAGGCATGTATTTACTAAAATGGCATAGGGGAAAAAAGAGTTACAAAATATTTCCTCCTCACCCTTAAGCCTGGGGCACACTGTACCACGTAGTGAGCAAGATTGACAAACTAAGAACATAATGTTATAGAGGCATTGGTGTAGGATACCTGTGTTGCAAAGGCAACTCACAACTCCTAATTCTGTAGGACCTAAAAATCCTTGCTTTCTTCAGAGTCTTCATGCAGCTTCCCTTGGGGGAGGTATCTATACTGGGTGGGCTGCTTAGTTATGTTCCCACAGTCTGCTCTCTTCTAAAGCCTGACTTGCTCCTCTGCTTCTAGGAGTTACACTTCTTGAAGCTGCTGTGTTCCTTGGGTGAGTATCTCTCTGTATCTATGTCTGTTTAGAGTGATCCTTCCTGAATACCAGTCTCCTCCTGGACCAGTAGCTCCCCTTCAAAGCTACATAGCCAATGGTAAGGGAGAAAAGAGAAATTACATTCTGCCACCCTTTGGTGGTCTCTTCCACAGTTAGCCCCCAGCTTGTAATCTTGCCACCTCCTAGGATTTAGCTGTAAAGCCCCCAGGGATATGAATAATTTGTCTTCTCAGCCAAAAGAGAATTCAGGAAAGTTCCCTTTAATTCCATGAGAGAAAGGGATTCAGTTGTATAAAGTGGTCACCTTTACGAGCATTTAGGATAGAGGAACAAGTGGATGGAGTGCCAAACTTGGAGTAATGAAGACCTGAGTTCAAATCCAACTTCAGACATACTAGCTTACCTAATGTGATTATGAACAAGTCCCTTAATTCAGCCTGAGTTTCTTCATTTGTAAAAATAGAATAAGCATCTGTCTCACAGGGTTGTTGTGAGGATCAAGTCAAATGAGATAAAAATATGTAAAGTACTTTGCAAACTTTAAAGGCTACATAAATATTATCTGTCCCTTTATGCTCCACACATATGATCCTTGTGAAATTGATAAAAAATTAACTCTTTTTACCTCAGGAAGAGAGCACTTCTTTGACCAATGGGGGAAGTATTATGAGTATGATATTTTGGTACCCTTCAGAACAGACCACAAAAGAGACTGGCCTCTAAATATATCCATTCAAAATCACTGGCTTTTCAGTCTTTAAGAAAGCAAATTCTTCTTACTTAGGTCTAAAATACAGATGGAGTTTCAAGTTTTTGAAATTAGGCCAGTGTGGGACTATTTATGAAAAGAAACAGTCATGCAATACAAGTATCAGCCTTTCTACTCTTCCCACTGCCTCCTCCACAAGAGTGTGGCCCATTCTTTTGACAAAGGGGAAAGTTCCATCTCTTAACTCAAAGAAAAAAGGGCTGAATTTGGCTTCATCTTTCTCAGAAAGCATAGGGGGGAGAGAGAGAGAGACAGACAGAGACACAGAGACTGAGACAGAGACACAGAGAGAGACAAGGACAGAAAGAACTGGTTACAGGGGAATTTCAGCCAAAGAGAATTTTCACATTTTAAGAGTAAGTGAAAACAAAGGAAGTTGCAGTTTTAAATCATTTTTCAATGTTTTTTATCCCCACTGGCAATGGAGTTATGTCTCTGTTTGAATGCCAAACTGTTAGTGGAGTGGTAAACTTAGGGGAGAAAGCTACACAGCAGGAAGACAGGATAAAGTTTCCCCTTGAGTCAAGGTTGGGCTAAGACAGAGTATGGCTAAGCATGGAAGTGAGGGGCAGCTAGATGGCGTAGTGGATAGAGCACCGGCCCTGGAGTCAGGAGTACCTGAGTTCAAATCCGGCCTCAGACACTTAACACTTACTAGCTGTGTGACCCTAGGCAAGTCACTTAACCCCAATTGCCTCACTAAAAAAAAAAAACAAAAAAAAAAGCATGGAAGTGAGATGTTAGTTTTACTTTGTCACTGGGCACTTTAGCAATATCTTCAAGGAGGTGGAAGGGGTCCATGGGTATGTAACATCACATCCACTGTCAGACTTGGTTGATGTTTTGATTAGTTTGACTGAATTGTGGTTTTTTTTCCTCTTTTATTCTTTGTTACAGGAATGTCTCTCTGGATAGGAGAAGGAGAAGGATATATTTGAAAATGAAGATAATAACAAATAAGATACCAATACTTTTTAAGGAAAAAAGCCATGTCTGCATGGATTTCTAAAATTGCTTAAGGAAAATGATTTATAATGCTAGTCCTTAAGACACCAGGGTATATTAAATGATACTGGGATAAAGGAAGGGAGGGGAGGGAATAAGCATTTCTATAGCACCTCCTAATGTCCCGGGCACTGTGCAAATATCTCATTTGATTCTCACAACAACCCTGGTAGGTACGTACTATTATTTTTTTTCTTTTTCTTTCTTTTTTTTTTTTTTTTGGTTAGGCAATTGGGGTTAAGTGACTTGCCCAGGGTCACACAGCCAGTAAGTTTTAAGTGTCTGAGGCCAGATTTGAACTCAGGTACTCCTGACTCCAGGACCGATGCTCTATCTACTGTACCATCTAGCTGCTCCCGAGGTAGGTACTATTATTAACCCCATTTTACACTTGAGGAAACTGAAGCAAACAGAGGTAAAGTGACTTGCTCAGGTTTATTCAACTAGTATCTTAGGAAAAATTTGAAATTCCTAAATCCAGGCCCAGCTTTCTATCCACTGAACCACATAACCGCCTCTATGATATCATATATATGACCATATAATTATATATACATATATGTGTCTGTATATAGTGTGTATGTGTGTATGCATATACATACATATATACACACATACACATGCATATACATAAGTATGTGTATATGTATATGTGTGTATATGTATACACACATACACATGCATATACATACATATGTGTATATGTATATGTGTGTATATGTATATACACATACATATGTATGTGTGTGTATATATATGTATATGTGTATGTATGTATGTATGTGTATATATATGTATGTGTATATATATATGTATGTGTGTGTGTGTATATATATATATATATATATATATATATATATATATATATATATATATATATATATGAGAGATCTTCAATGGAGGGAGCCTGAAATGCCCTCCCCTATCTCTGTCTAAATGTTACTCCTTTTTTGAGATGCAGTTCAATTCTCAATTCTATTACAAAAATTTCCCAGATTATGCCAAGTTGCGTCAATGGCTTCCTTCTCTGTATGGCACCATTGAACACTAAGCGTCATAAAATCATAGATTTAGAGCTGCAAGGGACTTTAAAAATGATCTGATCCAGCCCCTTCATTTTGCAGATGAAGAAATTGAGGCAGGTGGCGAGTGGCAATGATGTGAATACAAACCCTCTATCTTTAAATCCAGTGGTAATACTGTGTATCATGTTTTTTTGCAGATAATTAATTATAGGTTGTCTTCTATGGTTCTTCAACTGTTTCACGTGAGTCAGTCTGCTTTTCCAATAAAACTTGAGGTCAGGGCCCGTGTCTTTTACAGGCACACTCCCACCTGATGGTTAATTGATCTCTTGAAAGCGTGACTTACAGGGGCAGTTAGTACCACAGGAATGAAGTTATGGGTAGAAAATACATTGGAGGTTTAGCAGGACATTGAAGGCCAATTGTCTGCATGGAGAGCAAAGGGCTTCAGAGCTAAGCTGTGAGTCTCTGGGAAAAGGAAGCTCGGTCCTGACTAACCTGGAAGTGCAATGCAAAACTATTGGACACAATGAGGTAGGCTAAGACTAGGAGCAGGATTTGGTTGGAAGGAGGGCAGGGGAGGGGGAAGGGGTGGCATAGAGGCTGAAGAAAAAACTAAAAATAGGGATGGGGGTGGGGGAGGAGTTTGGGGGAGGGTTGGAGGGGGGGTGGAGTAGCCAGTATAGCTATTGGTAGGTTCCACCACGGCTCCTGCCACCTTTGCCAGACCTCGATGCCTTTGACCACCAGTACCAGATGGCACAACCTGAGGCCAAACTGAGAGGCATATCCTGTTAGTGTTAAAGTTTCCCTAACAGAGACAGAAGACTCATGCAGACAGTGAAAGGCCTGTGTCTTTTCTCCTCTCTTGTTCTGTCAGAGGGCAGATGTTAAATCCAAAGCATTCCTTTCAAGTTACATCTCTAATTTTTGGTTAATTAATCTTAATGCCAGACAGATAAGATCTGGCCCATCATAACTGTTTCTGATCTGTCTGCTTCATTATGGTGAAGGGAAAACCAAAGAAAAGGGGTCTGTGTTGGCAAGGAATACAGATGAAAGTGAAGCTGACAAAGGGCTGGATTCTCTGTCTAAATCCTAGGGATCTTTCTCCACTGTGATATCAAAAATTAAAAGAGAATCTTATTGGTTTTTAATATTTTTAGAAATTCCTCAAGGGAAGCAACAAACACAAACCTAGATCTAATGATTCCACTCCTAAATCCCCCCCCAAAAAAAAATTGTGGCATTAGGGTAAATAAGCTTTGTTAGCAGGAAGATGTTTCCAAAAGCTTGCTCTCCCATTACACACCGGCCCCTAAGTAAGAGATGAGGCAAAGATGTTGACTAAGGGAAAATCGAGCCCCAGAGCTGGCAAAAGAAAGATTTTAAAAGGAGGCTCCGCCCCTGTGAAGGTGGGGGTCATCCAAAAGGAAGTCGCTAGTTTTCTGCCAACTTAGATGACCTGGTAACCTGGAAAGGGAAGGAGAAGGCTTAGTGGGTTTCAGAGCCCTGGGGAAGACATTAGGTTCTGCAGATTGGAGCCAAGCATGGCAGACAGGGTTAGAGCTGAGCAGAGGGAATTCAGGGCCAAGAATTCTAGGTGCTCCTCAAACAGGATGGGTGTATGTAAATGAGAGAAGGTTGGTGTGCATCCGCCCTGAGCAGAAGGGATCAGGAAGAAGACAGGAGACTGAATAGATCAGAACCAGGGAAGTTCCTGAGCAGACAAGGGAGGAGAACTGATTAAGTGACCAGAGGCATGCCCGTATCTCCCCTCAGTACCTGGGATAGTTTTGGATGGGGAGGAACCCATGTAGAACAAGAGAGGAGGAGGGTGAGGAGTGGGAGGGAAGGAGAGAGGAAAGGAAGGGAGGGGAAGCGGAAGAATCATATGACTCTCCTTGCCTGCCCCTCTCCTTCCCAGGGGTATGAGTGTGGGACTGAGCAGAGTGAAGTCAGAGCCTTGGGCCATCCAAGGTCTGCACACAAGGCTGAATTGAGTCAAGTTAGCTGGAATGCTGCTAGCAAAAGCTATCCTCAAGGCAGCTCAGATACGGCCTCTTAGGAATTCCAGTGGCATCGGAGAAGAAGCCTTAGGAGAGAACACAGGTCGGCTCAACCTATCAGAGCTGGGGAATAGAGGAGGTAGGGGGTTGATTATAATGTGTTAACGCCATGATTCTTATTACAGAAAGACCTTGGTCAGTTTGTGTCTGGTTTTTGCAACTTTTGCATCTCACAAAGTTCTTAGCACAATTCTTGACACACAGTTGATGCCAAAAAAACATTAGTTGAATTGAATCGAGAAGGAATCTGAGTGCCCCAGGGGGGCAAAGGGAGGGAGGGGATGGAGGGATCAGAAATACAGTCCGGCCACAGACTCCGGAATACCGAGGAAAAGTGAAACCCAGCTTGAAGCACAGAAACATCAGCTGCAAGAGCCAGAGACGACAGCTGCAGACAGACCTCGCTAGAAATAGGCGGACGTGGGGCGGCACAGTTCACCTTGAGGCAGAGCGTCAGAAGCTATAAACAATGACGGGTGCCCTTCGGAGAGAGCAGGTGCCATCATTTGCCAGAGGACAGGCAGCGGGCGCAGTTGTCCTCCTCGGTGATTCCTTGTGCCTTACCCTGAGCTGAGGAAAGCCAGGTTCTCTGCCCTAGGGAAGGTGGGGGTGGGGAGGGGGAGGAGGTGGAGGTGTAAGTGAACTGCACAGGCAAGGAGAGGAACAGAAACTTCTATTCTCCCTCTCAGCATCACCCCTCACCCCCCTACACACACACACATAAAAGACAGAGAGGGATAGATACAAAGACAAACAGACAGGGGAGAGAGACACACAGAAAGAGACAGACAAGAGAGGGACAGAAACACAGACAGAGACAGACAGAGAAAGAGACAGAAGAAAGGGGCAGATACAGAGACAGACAGACAGGAGAGAAGGAGAGAGAGAGACAGCGAGGGGATTTTCTTGGACAAGCATTTGTAGCTTTTTGTTCCATAGATTTCGTTTCCCAGATTCTATATGTCAAGCTCTCAATACTGGGTGCTGTGAAATAAGAGGGCAAAATCTGGTTCTCCTCACACTTAAAATATAATGAAGAAGACATTTTCATAAAACTGTAGGAACTGAGCGGCTGCTCCTCCCACCCACGTGGAGCAAACGGGGGGGGGGGGGGGGGGGGCGGAAAGTGTTTGTGAGCTGCCGGAGAGAAGTCAGCCTGAATTGCAGAAGCTAAGAGAGAAGAGATACCAAAAAGCATCCAGCCCAATCCATGCCATATGAATCCCTCGCTGTAATAGAAAACTTCCCAAAGAATGGAAGAATGAAAAGTGCCTATTAAGCGCTAACTTCGAGCTAAGGGTCGGGAATACAAATCCAAAGCTGGAGTGCCCCCCCCCATCTCTGCCTGTTAGCTTCCCTGGCTTCCTTCAATTCCCAGCTAAAACCCCACCTTCTACAAGAAGCTTAATTCTAGTGCCTTCACTCTTTTGATTACTTTCAATTTATCCTGTATATTGCTTATTGATACAGATATTTGCACGTTTTTTCTCACATTAGAACATGAGCCACTCAAGCACAATACCTGGTATTTGGCAGGTGTTAGTTTATTGACTGACTGCCCAGCTATGTGTTTTTTTCATAGTCAGTGTGTCAAGAAGGGGCTTACCTTCAAGTAGGTGGAAACAACACATAGAAGGAATTGGTAGCCAAGGAAGGATATTTTGGTTTGGGAAGTCACATGGGGAGTCAATTGATATACTCTTTTCTTGAAGCAGCAATAGTATTGATTTGATTACTGTTTCCAGAGTAAGGGGTGGTCATTAACAAGTGGTAATTCAGGGGAACAGTTAGGTGGCTCAGTGGATAGAGTGCTGACCCTGGAGTCAAATCAGGTCAAATCACTTACCCCATAGAAGAAGAAGAAAGAAGGAGGAGAAGGAAAAGTAGTAGTAATAGTAGTAGTAGTGGTGGTGGTGGTGGTGGTGATAGTATGGTTTGGGGGTGGTTGGGTTTTTTCCCCTCCCATCCAGCTTAAACCTCCTCTAGCTGCTGTTCCTGGTTCTGCCCTCTGGGAACAAGCATAACTACTCTAATCTAACTCTCCTATGTAATATCCCTTTCAATACAGAAACATGTCCATCATTTGTTGTTAAAGCCTTCTCTTCTCCAAATTAAATAGCCCTACTTCCTTCAAATGATGTTTGTGTAACAATAAAAACTGCTCAGGGCCGCTAGGTGGCACAGTAGATAGAGCACTGGCCCTGGAGTCAGGAGGATCTGAGTTCAAATCCAGCCTCAGACATCTGACACTTACTAGCTGTGTGACCCTGGGCAAATCACTTAACCCCAATTGCCTCACAAAAAAATAAAAAAATAAAAAATAAAAATTGTTGCTGGGCCCTAAGGATTGGAAAGCTGATCTTTCCTTTTCCCCTACCTTGGCAAGTATTTGAGGGGGAAATTACTTAAAGCTTAGGTTTGTCCCAAGTAAAGGGTCTCCCCAAAAGTGAGAGTAGGAAAGTGTTCAGTGTGAATATGAATATGAGACAACAAATTATTTCCTGTATAGAAAAGAAATGCTCGATACAAAAGGCTGTCACAAGTTCAAATTTACAAAAATTCAAAACAAGCAGCAACAAAACAGCAAGCAACTGCTAAACTCTCCCAGGAAGGTGGCACATAAACCACCAAAACAGAAAGCCTCTGCTGGTACTGATTAATAGCTATTTACATTTCACCTTGGTTCTGCACTATCTAAGCAATTCCCCTCTGTGTCCATGTCTTCTGAAAAGTCAGGCCAGGGCTTGGACTCATCCTCTTGCTGTGGTCATTTCAGATGATGAGTCAATCTCACTCCTGCCAGTCAGGTCTAGCTGAAGGACCCAAGATCTCCAGATCTCTCGCACTCATATGGTGGCATCCACGGATAGAATTGTTCATCTATAAATTGCTACTCGGTAACCTATGATCAGGCACAGAAATGCCAAGCACATCACAGCTAGGGCTCTGAGAATGAATCTCTGGCCCAGCCGAGCCAAATTTGTTCTTTAGCTGCCACATGTTTACATTTGTGGTGGAGGGAGGAGAAAAGTAGTGTGAGAAATGGGTAGTTGTCTCCTCTCAATGTGGATATAACAGTCAGTCATACCCCCCTGACCTGTTTGTAGGACAAAGGTCTCAGATCCCCTCCTCCCCCTCAGGTTAGCAAGGTCACATGGTTCAAGGAGCCCTGGTCTCAATAAGGTCTGCTTCAGAGTTGTGTCCATATAAGGAAGTATAAGGTCCACTCCTGAGTTATGCCCATACAAGGAAGAGGCGTGGGAATACTGCCTTCCGATTAGCTAGTTTTTGCCCGTAGATTGTAACACCACCAGTGATGAAAAAGGGGAGGGTCCATTCTCATTAGGAACTAGGGTATAAAACAGGGCCTTTGAGCCCCCTTTTTAGGCACCCACTAGCTGCTGCACACTAGGGTGCCTCCTTCTCATGAGAATGAAATAAAGAGACTTTGTCACTTCTCTGCTGAGTTCCCGAGAATTATTGAGAAGAGGGTGGATTTTTCCCTCACAGTAGACTCTCCTCCACCCCTCATAGGAGAGCCTCTAAAAACAGTAACATGATTTACAGCAGAGAAGTAAAGAAAGAGACAGGAGGGGGGGGGTTGTCTGTTGAATCCAGGGCTTTTCCTATTTAGGGGTCAATAAGGGAACTGCTTCACCACCACCCCAATTGCCCAAGACCTTCAATGCTGGCCAGAAGTAGTCAGGGCAGCTCTAAGTATGCTCCATGGTCCCTCATGACCCCTGTTACATTTTCATGACATGTTCTCAAGTCCTCTCCTGAAATTACAGCCAGCTCTCCACAGATCAGCCTCTCTGAATGGGGTTAGGCTGATTCTTGGTGACAGACATACAGTCTACATACAATTAGGTTACCACACCTAACACTACATTGTGATAGACTTAACAAAACCATGGTCACCTTTATATCATGGTAAGGCATGTGAGGGGGACTTTAGTAGAAGGATGGAAGAAATAGAATTTGAAAATATGCAAAGAAATCATAAGCAAGGGCAAATTAGTATCATACCAACCAGAGTCCCAGTATCTGAGGGCAGAGGGAAGGGAGTTACGGCAAAGATTCTCAGAATGTAGCCTGAACTGCACAGCTGGCTTATGAATAGACAGAGCCTTAAGCAAAATTGTAAAATCGGCTTAATTAGTCTTCAGGTCCTCCCACCCAGAGCTGGAACAAGATATTTGTGCACCCTAGGCAAGGTTTGAACACCTTATGCCTTCAGTGGTACCATAGATGTTCCTAGATCATGGGAGTCATGTCTGCACATCCTGGGGTGTGCATTGCCATTGGTCCTTCTCTTTTAATTTAATTTTCTTTTTTTTTTTTTTTTGCAGGGCAATGAGGGTTAAGTGACTTGCCCAGAGTCACACAGCTAGTAAGTGTCAAGTGTCTGAGACTGGATTTGAACTCACATCCTCCTGAATCCAGGGCCAGTACTTTATCCACTTCACCACCTAGCTGCCCCCTGTCCTTCATTCTTGAAAAGGACCAATGACATCAGGAGGATGATGTCTTGACTTGTAAGTGAATAGGAATTAAGTGAGGTAGAGCTGGGCAAAGTCATCAGCCTCACTCTCTCCTCCAGAGTCATCAGAGTCCAGTGGCAAGACCTAGATCAGGACAACTAGAGATGACCCCAGATGCAATGGGAGACCTTGGCCTTTTTAAACTAAGGTCTTTCCCAAATCTCAGTTTGTGTGAGGTAATAGCCATTTAGTGGGTTATGGCTAGATAAGAAATGGAGCAAAAAAGATGGCCTAGTTTGCCTACTCAAAAACAAACAAACAAACAAACAAACCCAATGACCAAGTGAGGCTTGAACTGGGACCTTTTATTGGCCAATCAGTGTGATCCAGAGTAATCTGGTTTTAAAGGCAGACACTTGACACTTACTAGCTGTGTGACCCTGGGCAAGTCACTTAACCCTCATTGCCCTGCAAAAAAAAGTTAAAGGCATAGTCAAGTAGCTCCATTTGAATCCCAAATGGGCATTATCAAAGCTTAGTTTTCCAGAACTATATTTTAGGAAATCATAAATTAAAACTTCATGGGAAAGAAGAGTTAATTGTCCCAGTTTTCCAGAAAACAAAATAAAACAATGAGAGAATATATAAGTAGGGAGAAAAACCGTAGCCACCAAGCTCCAAGATATGTTGTGAAGTATAAGCCATCAAAATTTATATTCCTTTGGACAGAGTATGCACATGTAAGGGTATGACTCCCCACATGGATAAGTCTCTTACTGGTCTTTCTGTTGTCACTCTCGCTGTTGCTGTCTGCATGTATTCACCTCTGCATTTATGTTGTTTGGAGTGTTCAAAAAGCAAAAATCTTTTCATTTCTATTTTGTTTTGTTTTGTTTTGTTTTGCAGGGCAATGGGGGTTAAGTAACTTGCCTGTGGTCACATAGCTAGTAAATGTTAAGTGTCGGAGGTCAGATTTGAACTCAGGTCCTCCTGAATCCAGGGCTGGTGCTTTATCCGCTGTGCCACCTAGCTGTCCCCAATCTCTTCATTTCTAAAATTGTTTCAAACTCTTCCTTTGTCTTGTACGGTTAATTTCCAGAATAGGTCACCCTGGACAGCATCCTAAGTTCCAGTGAGCAGTCCATTCCCTCTCTCTTTTTTCTAGTGGGTAGGAAATAGTCCTGCATTATATGAATATCCTTTCCTTTGTATTTAAAAATCTTTCTCCTGATGTCTTATAGAACTTGTTTCTAAATTGAACTGTTAAGTTTAACTACTACATGTCTTGGAGTTTGCAGCATTGGGTTTTTCTCTGGAGGTGATCTGTATATTCTTTAAATTAAGATTTCATTTTCTATTGCAGAAGTTCTGGGTTGTTCTTTTCTAGTATTTCCTGCATTGTGGTGGTTTTTGTCCTTTAATATTCTTCTCAGAGAGTTATGAACCTTGGGTCATCTCTATGCATTCTGTCTTTAAGATCTGTATGCTTTGCTTAAATAGTGAACATATTTTCTTTTAATGGTTTTGGGTTTTTGCTTCTCTTCTTCTAGGTTGTCCATCCCTTCAGTGTATTTGCATTCCCAGTCTATTGCTTTTTCTTTTACTTCTTTGATGAGACTTGCCATTGCAGACTTTCTTTTCTTCTCATTATTTTTTTTGTGTAGGACATAAGTTCTACTTTCATAATTCTCATTTCTCTTTTAAACCACTGAGGAACAGCATGTTGTAGTTGGATGTTCTCCTCAAATTCTTTAGGGTCCTCTGTCTCATCTTGTATTAGATCATTTTTCTCTTTTTTCACTACTTATTCAGAGATGTCTAGACTCCTTTAATAGATCCAGAAGCCATGTTTCCTTCTGTTGATGCTGTTTTTCCTATTGATTTTTCTGTTTATGTTTAAGGTCTTTGAGGTTTCTTCTTTCTTTCAGTTTTCCCCCTTCCCTTTATTTTCCTTATCACTCACTTCCAGACTCCTTCCCCTTGGATTCTGTTTTCCTTGGGGACTGGATCTCAAAACCCTTCAGCCTCCTCCCATACTGGGCAATTCATGGTTCACCAACCTAAGGGTCTTCTCCTAAGTGAATTTTGGGTGATCAGAACTAGCACCAGCTGAGTGCTGAACTCTTATATTCCCATTCTTGGTAGAATGCTACACAGCTTCCTGCCCCCTCCCCCAGTATCTTGTCCGGGTAACCTGCCTCAATTCAGTATCTCACTTCCTCTAGCATGGCACCAGCACCGTTAGTTTAGAGTTTTGTAGTGCTGATGCTTCTAGGTTGCAGCCCCCAGCAGGCTTTTGCTGTTGAAAGGCTGTGGCCAAGTTGACTGTCAAGGCCTGAGCAAACTTTCATAGCCTGAAGCCAGGATCTCTATGGCACTAGAAAGAAGGAGGCGGGGAACAGGGTACAGGGGTGGGTTTTGATGTAAGTCTGTGTTGTGTCCTTGGATCTGTGTGTGAGACCTTGATGCCTGTGGCATGGGAAGTAGGGGAGGAGGACTGAGTGAGCTCAGGGGCAGTAAGTTCCTGGGTTTGGGGGGTTTGTTTGGGTGGGGTTTTTTGCCTTATTTTAGATTCTGGGTAACCTAGGTCATTGAAACAGCTGAGATTGCTTTATCTTTGGTATATTATTTCTGTTTTAGAGAGGTTTGAGAGGTCATGATAATTGAAAAAAAATGTCTAGTCCACCATCTTTTTGATCACATGGTCCAGAAGTTATAAATGTCAGCAGCATAAAATTTTAAAAATTAAATTGAAGCTGGGTATGATGGCACACACCTGTAAATCCCTGCTACTGGGAAAGCTGAGGTTGGTAGATGGCTTAAGCTTAGGAGTTCTGAGCTGCAGGTGGGCTAAAGGCCATCAGATATCCACACTAAGTCTAGCAACAATATGATGAGCCCCTGGGGTGGGGGTAGGGGGGGCACCAGAGTGGCTAAGAAAGGGCAAAGTGGCCCAGGTTGGAAATAGAGCAATTCAAAAGGTCAAAGCTTCTGTGTTGATCAGTCGTGGGATCAGTCCTAGTCTGAATGAGAGAGAGAGAGAGAGAGAGAGAGAGAGAGAGAGATTGAAAGGGAGAGAGAGAGAGAGAGAGAGAGAGAGAGAGAGAGAGAGAGAGAGAGAGAGAGATTGAAAGGGAGAGAGAGAGAGAGAGAGAGAGAGAGAGAGAGGGAAGGAGAGGGAAGGAGAGGGAGAGGGAGAGGGAGGGGAGGAAGGAGGAGGGAAGGAAGGAAGGAAGGATTTGTTTAGATATATGTAAAGTCTTGGCCATAGGCTAAAATAAACCCAAAACAATTGCATAAATACAGATTGGGGAAAACTTGGCTTAATTACAGTTCATATGAAAAAGACTTAAGGGTTTTAGTTTAAGAAAAGCTCAATGTGAGTCAACCATGTGATATGACTACAAAAACTGCTAATGCAATATTTGGCACAGAGAGACAGAGAAACAGAGAAAGAGACAGAGACAGAGACAGAGACAGAGACAGAGACAGAGACAGAGAGAGAGAGAGAGAGAGAGAGAGAGAGAGAGAGAGAGAGAGAGAAAGCAAGCGAGAACACAATTTCAGCATTTGGTATGTGTAAGGCACTGCTAAGTGTTGGTATTATGAAAACAAGATGGTCCCTAGTCCCCAGGAGCTTATATTCTAATAGTGTAAAACAAAACAGAAAGAAGAACTGGCAAGGGGAATAGTGAGGGATGGGCTGCCTTGGCTTTCTCGTGATGTGCCATTAATTGAAGTAGTGTATCTAGAAGAGAGGAGATAGTAGTCCCATTATATATCCTTTTGACAAACTAAATCAAGCCCAGATTTGTGACCAAAATGTCACGGCATCTAAAAAACCATGTCATATGAGTTGATTGATGGTTGAAGGAACTTGGAATATTTAACACAAAGTAGAAGAGTGTTAGAAGATGTCTTCGGATATATGAAGATGTGTTATGTGAAAGAGGGATTAAATTTATTCTGTGTTGCTTTAAAAGATGGAACTAGGACCTATTGACTAACAACACAAAGAGGCAGATTTTGGATCAATAGAAGGGGGAAAAAATTCTTAGCAATTAGATGTATTCCAGGCAGTTAGGTGGTGCAGTGGATCAAGCACCGGCCCTGGATTCAGGAGGATGTGAGTTCAAATCCGGCCTCAGACACTTGACACTTACTAGCTGTGTGACCCTGGGCAAGTCACTTAACCCTCATTGCCCCACCGAAAAAAAAAACCCAACAAGCAATTAGATGTATTCCAAAATAGAATGGGTTGTAATGAATTCTCTACCACTAAGAATATTCAGAAGAGTGGCACTCTAAGACTGAAAAGGGGCCTCAAATGCCATCTTTTTCCAGCTTTCTAATTGTACCAAATAGAGGCTGGATGCCCCCTCTCAGGGATGTTTGCCAAAGGTTTCTGCCATGAGTTAGGAAGCTGGACTTGAATCAGAGAAGCATATTTACTTACTCTGAACCTTGATTGTTATTTCCTACCTTGCTACCTCAGATGAGTGGAGCAGCTAGGTGGCGAAGTGGTTAGGGCACTGGCCCAAAGCTGGGAGGACCTTGAGTTCAAGTCTCACTTCAGACAGTAACTGGCTGTGTGTCCCTGGACAAGTCATTTAACCCCAATGGCCTTAAAACACCCGGGGTCATCTCCAGTCGTCCTGATATATATCTTGCCACTAGACCTATATGGCTCTGGAGGGGAGAGTGAGGTTGGTGAGGGAGCTCACTTAAATCCAATTCACTGCAAGTCATGACATCACCACAATGTCATGGTTCTTTTGGGGAACAGAAGGACAAACAACGACAACAACCTTGGATGAGTCATTTCACTTCTCTACCTGTTTCCTCGTGTCTCAAATAAAAGGGTTGGGTTAGACAGTCTTTGAGTACTAGAGTCTATGATTCCTTCCAGCTCTGAGATTCAATGAATCCCTGAATCTTGGGTGGTTTAATTTCAGGCATCCCAGCACCTTTGCACATAGTAGATGTCTAATAAGTAGGCATCTACTTTTACTTGGATTAAATTGAATTAAAGAGTGGAAACAATTTCAGGCTACAGCAAGGGGGGAAGAGGAGGTTTCTTCCCGATACCTCTAAAATCATATCATGTACAAAGTGCCTTTTCTAGCTATGCATAAAGTTAAAATTATCATGAGTGTCCTTAGGTGATCTACCTGCTGGTTCCTAGGAATACAGCATTAATATTTATAATATGACAGGATACATGCTACTTTTGTTTCTATCTATCTAAGTGATACAAGTGATAAGTGAGCTATAGAATCTTTTTCAGCCCCTGGACTAAATAATGAAAACAACGGCTTGGGTAGAACTATAACTATGGTGGGGCAAGTGGAGCTTTTCCTCAGGACACCAACATCCAGAGGTATACTTTCTCTTTGTCGAAGTCATTTGATCTGCTCTCTCCATACGTAATAATACCTTAAGGGTCCCACTTCTCTTCAAGCCTGCCTTCTGCTGCAATGTTGTTGCTCTTCTTCTCGAACCTCCGACGTACCATCAACCTGCTACCTCTCTCCCCAGTCTCAGCATCTTCCTGGAGGTTGCCCAGTGAAACTGCATCAGACAATCTTCTGCCCTGTTTCCTCTCACCTCCCTCAACCTCTTCCCTCACAAGGAGGTCACCATGATTGTACTTAACTGATGTGAACTATACTTTATGCCACCAAAAGCATTTTTCCCTCCATGCCAAAATCCCTAGTTACAATTCTGCTTGAGAGTGAAGGAGAGACTGGAACTGAGTAATAATAATGGAAGAAGGCTGAATGGAGAAGGGTTTGGAGCAACATTTTGAAAGCGTAGAACAGGAGTTCTGCACAAGCACACACACACACACACACACACACATACCTGCACTCATGAAGCAAATGATGCACCAGGAAGTTGAAATAGCCCCAACTACCCCAGGAAATCAGTATTAGAGATGGAGCTAGGTTTTGGAACCTTGTTCTCCTAATTCCCAGTCTCATTATCTAGTCTCTAGACTACTGTATCCTGAAAAGACTTTAGAGAAATTTAGCCTGGTACATGCCAAGACACTCCAGGCTAAAAGATATAACAGTGTGGGACAAGATAGAGAATTCAAGGGGATGGTCTGGTGGGAAAGAAGCAGAAGTTGTATAAGAGGAGAAAGCCTGGAGGTACTGGAATAATTAGAAATCTACTAGCTGTAGTGGGGCACAGAGAGTATGAGTGAAGAAGAAACTTTAGTATCAAAACATAAATGAAGTCTGTTCTATATGGTCCAATGTCAGAGGGGGGAAAAAAATCTGGGACCTTTTCTACAGACCATATGACCCCTTGATGAGTAGCTTTGGGCAAGTCATTTTATCTCTTTATTGTCGTTGTGTGGGGGGGGTGAAGGCAATTGGGGTAAAATGACTTACCCAGGGTCTAGTAAACTAGTAAGTGTCTGAGGCTGGATTTTAATTCAGGGCTTCCTGACTCCAGGGCCAGTGCTCTATCTACTTTGCCACCCAACTGCCCCCATTTTATCTCTTGAGGACTTAGTTTCCTTACCTGTAGAATGAAGAGGTTGTGCCAGATGATCTCTAAAGTCTCTTCTAGCTATAATGATGGTGATGACGATGATAGCTGATGTTTATATATTCTTTTTCCCTTTGTCCAGGGCATTACATTCATGAAGTAATGGGAAAGGGGCTGGATTCGGAGTCAAACAACCTAGATCCTAATCCTCGATCTGCCTTACTTTTGATAAAACCTCAGGCAAGTCACTTAATTTTTCTGTGTCTCAGTTTCATCATCTATAATAGGAGGATATTTTACTAGAGGACTCTAGGAACCATTTCAACTCCAGAACTATAATTCTAAGACAATCACTCATGTAAGTAGGACTCTAAAGTTTACAAAGCACTTTTCTCAACACAAAATCATTCGGGAGGTAGTACCATTTTCCAGATGATGAAACTGAGGTATAGTGGGTCAGGTGACTTACCCAAGGTCACAAATACAGTGTAGTGCAGAGAGTCAGATCTTTTTTACCCCAAATCCACTGTTCCTTACAACACACAACTGCCTCTCCTAACAGTCCCATGAATCTACTCTATTGTATTGTCAATTCCTAATTATCCACAAAAAATGGATCATAGGAGTACTCTAGTACTCTAAGATTCCAATGGATCCCTGATCTTCTCAATGTAGGTACTCTCTTGAATGAGCCAGATCAGAAGCCACTGTGTCTGCCCATCCTGTGCAACCTGAGACATACAGAGAACATTCTCGGACCTCATTTTGGTACATAATTCCATCCTCTTTCCCTAACTTAGCCTTTTGACAAAGTCCCTAACAACCTGTTCCAAAAAGTGACTGATTGACATTTTCCTTCTTTTCCTTTTCCCTTGCCTTCCTAGTGGTAAATGGAGAAAACCAAAGTGGAGAAGCCATTTTTACAGTGTTTGTGACCTGGACAAGTCACTTGACTAGCTGTGCCTCAGTTTAATCATCTGTTAACCCATAAGAGAAATAAATGATTCCAGATTCACTGAGAATTTATTGTGCTCACAGAATCTCCTGACTGAAAGTCAGATTTCACAATACAAGTATACCAGCTGGTAAGAACTTTGTAACTTTGTACCCCATGTGGTTTTGATTATATTTGCTCTCAATACCTAGTAATACAGTGAGCTCCCACAAGAAGGTGAAAGCTCTTGTGCCAAGGCCCCAGTACCTTCCCATAACAATATCTCATATTTATATAGGACTTTAAGGTTTGCAATGACAACTAGGTGGTGTGGTATATAAAGCACCAGGCAGAGACTCAGGAAGACTCCTCCTCCTGAGTTCAAAATGAGCCTCAGACACTTATTAGCTGTGTGACCCTAGGCAAGTCACCTTGTTTGCCTCAAATGTAAAATGAGCCGGAGAAGGAAATGGCAAACCACTCCAATATCTTTGCCAAGAAAACTCCAAATGGGGTCACAAAGAGTTGGACATGACTGAAACGTCTTAACAACAAAGGTTTGCAAAATGCTTTGCATATATGTGTGTGGGACAATGGCACAGTAGATAAAGCACCGGCCCAGGATTCACGAGGACCTGAGTTCAAATCCAACCTCAGACACTTGACACTAGCTGTGTGACCCTGGGCTAGTCACTTAACCTCCATTGCCCCATAAAAACAAAACCAAAAACATGTGTGTGTATATGTGTATAAATATGTATGCATGCATAATACATATCTATATACACATATACATGAAGACATTTATATGTATATACACATTCATGTATATATTATCTCCTTTGATCCTCACAACAACCCTGGAAAGTAGGTGCTATTATTAACCTCATTTTACAGATAACAAAAAATGAAGCTGATAGAGATTAACTGACTTGTCCGGAATCACAAGGCCAGCAAAGTATCTGGGGCAGGATTTTAACTCAAGTCTTTAATGCAAACACATTATCTGTTATACCACGGAGTGTAGCAATATAGCACTCCCTTGTGTGTTGGGGGGGAGGGGGAAAGAGGATGCCATAAGTGGAATTTGCATGTGCCATGGCTTCTGTGTACAAGCCCTTGTTCTTCCTACACAGAGGCCTCTTTGTCCTCACCAATAGCAGGATGGTGGCCCAACCCAGGATGAACCGGACTGACCCACAGTCAAAGCTCTCCTGCTGGAGCAAGAATGAAGAGAAGCTGGAACATGCCGAGGGGTCTCTCCTTTCTCTAATCCTTAGCCCCAGAGTCAGAGAAGGCAGAGTTAAGAATCCTCTCAGATTGGCAGTCAGGGCAAACAACACCCAGTGTGCACTGTTCCCCTTTGGCAAGCTGCCCCACCATGCCCAGAAAGGGCGGTTAGTGGTTGTCCTTTCAGAAAAAAAAAATAGCCAGTGCCGACTGAAAAGCTGGACCATCCAGCTGAGGCCCAGTGCTGATTCAAAAACAGAAGGGGGAGGGAGACCCTTGTGATAAACAACACACACACACACACACACACACACACACACACACACACACACACACACACACACGGCAGCGGTCATCTGGTAATCATTTGAGTTTAGAGTAATAGTTGAAAGTCGAGCACTAACCTGAAAATTGCTTCTCCCTTTTGTGCATTTTTTTGTCCACAGTCCAGTTAACACAGTGGACAAGCCAATCCTCATTCCCGTAGGCCTCATTAATGAACCTGCAGCAGCGAATGTGTCTTGTTATTGCTGAGAGCTTGGAAGCAGCACGCTTCCCACAAACGTGCAAATACCAAATAGAAAAGATCTCCTCCTCTCAGCCACTCACACGGCCTTCCCAGGTATGTGCTGCTAATGTGCAGTTGAAACCTTCCAGAATACACATCAATTGGACGGAGCTTTCCTGTGTAGCAGACGCTCCCCAGTACCACCCTGGCGATCGCATTGTCACCTGCATGCCAAATTACATTGGAGCTTCGTGCATGTGTGCACGTGTGTGTGCATGCATGTGCATGTGTGTGCACATGTGCATAAATGTGTGTCTGTGTTAAGGGGATGGAGAAAAGGGGTAAGTGCTAGAGTTCAGGCCTTCCAAATCCCACCCCCAATGAAGAGCTAACCTCATCAACAGGCAAGATAAAAAAATAACAGCAATCACTGGCTGGCCCACATGCCCACCGAAACGCCTACAAATCACGAGGCAGGCAGGAGAATGGAAATGATTTAGCTCCTGGTAAATATGAAGGAACGTGTTGGTGAAAAAGAACAAATAGGGACTTCGTGTGTGGACCTTTGTTTCTTTATTTCTTCGGGCAGCAGCATCCCTGTTTGTCTTCCTCGCCTTGTCTGCTATTGGTAGACCAGGCCTGACTCAGGCTAGTTCGTTGGTTCAAGTTTGGAATTAGGAAAAAACCCAGATATCTGTAGACCATCTAATAGTTAGCAAAAAGAAGTTTACTTAGCCACAGCAGGGAGACTATTCAACAAAGATACAACCTAATTCAGGCTTCCCTGGCCTCTGGGATGGCCAGGTTGGGATGCTAGTCTTGCCTGAGGAAGAGCTTCTTATTACTTAGACTAAGAACTTAGTACTTGGGCTTTCTGGTGTCTTAGACTACTAAAAGGCTATACCTGTAACTCAGGCATTGGTCTCCTGAGACAATTAAGTCTCCAAGATGGTTTCAATACCTTTTGGGTATGTTGTAGCTATAACATCTGCCCCATGCAGACTGGGCTTATTTTTCTTTAAAAGGTATTGAAGGGGCAGCTAGGTGGCACAGTGGATAAACACCGGCCCTGGATTCAGGAGGACCTGAGTTCAAATCCAGCCCCAGACACTTGACACTTACTGGCTATGTGACCCTGGGCAAGTCACTTCACCCTCATTGCCCTGCAAAAAAAAAATTAAATAAATAAAAGTATTAAAAAAAGTGACAGGGAGAAGCAGCAGCAGTACAAACATCACAAACTTCAGCGTCATAGAACACCAGAGGATTCTTCAGGCCCAGATTTGGACCCTTATCACAGGTCAGGCTCCTCTTTACTGCCACCCATGTCAAGTCCAGCTTGGTGAGAGCTGTGCCACCTGACTTCTACCGCTGGAGCCTACGCCACTGCCTGCTGCTGCTCTGTCCAACGCAATGTTCTCCTATGCCAGAGCTTCAAAAATATCAGTGTCTGATTGGCCAAGAGCTGCTACAGGCACTGCCCCCTTATTATGAGACCTTAGGGTTGGGTTCCCTGGGCTGAGCACCTCTACAAGCAGTACTACTCCCCTCCATTCTTAGACTTTTTTTTTTCTGGTTGGAGATACATTCACAAAGCTTTCTTTTTACACATATGTCACCATTCTTGGACCTTTGCTGAGAGACCCACTCACACAGAGGCTTTTCAACCATCCCTCACTGAAGCTTCAGAGAGAGAGTTAGAGTTCATGGGAGTAGTCTCCTTGTCCTCAGCAAATCAGTCAGCTGGGGTACTTTGGGCACACTTGTTCATAACCACAGTTCCAGAAAGGTCTTGATGGTCCAGAGAAGGATGAGGCATTGTCCTATTAAGTGCCTTTCCCAAAGGCTCCCAGCAAAGTCCATATGGCCTACTTCCCAATGCCATATAAAAGTTCCTAAGCACTTCATTTAACATAGTTTTAGGAAAATCCCCAAATTCAGTCTTTTTTTTTTCAGGGCAATGAAGGTTAAGTGACTTGCCCAGGGTCACACAGCTAGAACGTGTAAAATGTCTAAGGCTGGATTTGAACTCAGGTCCTCCTTAATCCAGGGCCAATGCCTTATCCACTGTGCCACCTAGCTGCTCCCCCTCCCCAAATTCAGTCTTTAAGGAGTACCCAAGGATGTCCCACTAAGGGACATCTAGGTGGCACAGTGGATAAGAGTTCTAGGCCTGGAGTCAGGAAACCCTGTGTTCAAATCCAGCCCCAGATACTAGCAGTGTGACCCTGGGCAAGTCACTTAATCTCTTTGCTTCAGGTTCCTCAACCATAAAATGGAGATCATCAGATCATCTATCTCTCAAGGTTCTGGTGAGGTGCAAATGAGAAAATATCTGTAAAGTGCTTAGCACAGTTCCTAGCACATAGTAGGTGCTATATAAATGTAAGCTATTATTATTACTACAGCTGAAAAACCTGGAGATTTCTATCTGTACAAAGAGAAAAATTATGCAAATTCAACAATAGACATTTTACAGCTTTTTTCATCCTGGGAGCATAGTGCTTTAAAATACAGAACACATTCACATCTGTCTCTAGTCCTGGAGGGCCTAGAGATACTTTACTCTCTAATCCACTTGGGGCAATGGGGGGAGACCTCACAGTATGAGGCCAGCACTGACAGAAGCACGGAGGCCACTAAGAGCTCTAGCTTCAGAATTGGAATGAAATGAGACACTTATGAACCATCTGATAGTTAACAAACGGAAATTTACTTAGCCATATCATGGGAAAGACACTCCATAAGAACACAGCACAGCTCCTCATTGATTTCAACGAGTCCAAGCTTCCTTGCTGGCCATTCTGTTGTCCGAGGGAGACCCATTTCTGCCTCAATGTGGGCAAGATATTTTTACTCATGAGGAAGCTATATCAATGACCCCAAGATTTAGTCCCCTGAGTCAATCCTATCTCCAGTTCCAAAGGAAAAACGAGCCTAGCCCACGTGGGATGGATGCTGCTTCTACAGAGCCTTCCCTCCTCTCTCTGCCTTTTCTTTGACCACCTTCTGGACTGCTTGACCTCACCGGATCCCTGTCTCCCACCTTGCTATAAATGTCTGTTCAAATGGCCGGGGCTAACATGATTCCATCAAAGGCAAATTACAATGATTTTTCTGATGTCCTTTGCCAGTGTCTGCTCCATTTGCTTCCCCAGCTTGGGACTGTTTTGTTCTGCCTTGTATGAGGTCACATTTCAGGGGCTGGTGGGTCTTTCTTGGCTCTGTTTGATAACAACTTGCATATAAGGGAGGGACAGAGAAAACAGGGCCAGTAGGCAAAGCTGCTCAGCCTACATATCACAGCTGAACAATAAAGGCACGAACCGCCAGCGGACTTCTGGGGGGATCGTCACGCAGCTACCAGACTGTTGTCTGTGAGTCACGCTGCTGAAGGGCCATGTGACTGCAGACATCTGAGAAACGCAATGGTCCTTCTTGCCAAATTGATATGAGAGCAAATTGAGAGAGACAGAGACGGAGACACAGAGAGAGACAGAGACGGAGACAGAGTCAGAGACAGAGAGAGGGAGACACAAAGAGAGAGAGAGAGGAGAGCAAAGTGAGAAAGGGATAGAGAATAAAGGTGAGAGAAAGGGAAAGAGAAGAGAGGAGAGAAAAGGGGAGAGGGAGGGAGGGAGGGGAGAGAGAAAAAGAGAAGAGGGAGAAAGAAAAGAAGAGGGAGAGGGAGGAGGAGAGAAAAAGAGAGAGGGAGTGGGGGAGGGGAGGGAAGAGAGAAGAGGGGGAGAAAGGAGAAACGGAAGAAGAAAGAGAAAGGTAGAGGGGAGAGATGAGAGAAAGGGAGAGAGGGGAGAGGGAGTGGGGGAGGGGAAGGGGAGAGAAGAGAGGAGAGGGGAGAGAGAAAAGACGGAGGAGAGAGAAAAAAGAGATGGGGAGGTAGAACGGAGGGAGAGAGAGAGAGAGAGAGAGAGAGAGAGAGAGAGAGAGAGAGAGAAACACACGCTCATTTTAGCCACATGCTCATTTTACCCCCAACTGAGAAAGTCTGACATCACTACAGAGCAAACAAAACCGGTCTTTCTTTTTTTCTTCCAAGCTCACATTCTTGAGCCATTCCATGATTATGACAATCAGTCTAATAAAGTCTCGGCTGAGATAGCTGTCTCTGCTGTCTGGAGAGTTCGGCTTTCCAGATGCCTTCTGTAGAACCAGTGTTGTTCCTGTTTCTAAAAGTTCATGGGGTGGTCATGGCAGGGGGGCAATAGGGAGGAAAAGAAGGGACCGGGAAGATTATTTCAAATGGCTTTTAAGACCCTCAACTGTTGCCATCTTGGGGGCTTTGGGAGCTCAGGTAGTCTTTAATATTAGGAGTTAGAGTTTGAATCAAAACAGCCTTCCCTTCCAATTAGATTGAAATTCTTCAGCCGTTTTCTTTGAGGATAGCAACTGGTTCAATTTGGATTCTGTTCATTGCTGTTTGCAATCACCTGGCCTATGAGAGCCTGTGAGTCATGGGAGTTTGCCTGCTTTGAGTCCAGTGCATCAAGGTGTACCTTGCAGCTTGTTTCTTCATGCTGGGCATGTCCGTAGTGTTTTGCGGTAATACCATAAGCCCCTACAAGAGCACAGAGTGATAGGAAGTAGCAGAGTAAGATATTGTCCCTTGGGTACCACGGAGCCAGGAGAAACGTGCTGAATTTGAATTGTTCCATACCCACTGACCCAGAATCTGAATGAGGGTGATTGTCTTCTCTTTTTAAAGGCTCCTGCTCTGCAACTCCAAGATGCTAGTTAGAATCAAATTCTTCTCACATCAAAACAAAATTTTTTAAACAAAGTTTTCAAATAATTTACATGTGCCCAAGAGCTAATTTCTTCCATGAATCCATGTATTCCCCAAAGATTTTCTCTTTATCTATTTTAGGTTTCAGGTTTTTTTTTTCCTTTTTTGTGTGAAGGGTTAAATATTAAAAAGAGAGGCGGCGTAGCATAGTTGGGAGGGTGCTCATCTTAAAGGCAGGAAGACCTGGGTTCAGATCTTGCCTCTGGTGAATCACTTACCCTCTATGAGTCTCAGGCAACTCTAAGACATATTTACTTCAGATTTTGAGTGGTTGGAGAGAGTACTCAGTCCTATATGATAATTGATAATAACGAGTATTCATATAGTCCTTTAAGGTTTACAAAACACTTTAAATATATTATCTTATTTGTTCCTTTCTACAACCCTGTGCTGGAAGTGCTTTTAGCCTCCATTTCACAGATGAGAAAATCAAGGTTTACAAAGGTCAGGAGACTTGCCCAGGGTCCCACACCTAGTGTCTAAGAGATTTGAACTCTGGTTTTCCTAACTCCAGGTCCAATGCTTTCTCCACTATAAACCATAACATATCCTAACCTCGAGGACCTGAAAAAATGTATTTTCTTTTTTTAAATGTAAGAATAATTCAATCTTTCTAGCTCTCCTGGCTCATGGGAATCAATAGATAAAGAACATATATGGTCTAAGGATTTCAGCCATGACCTATGGATTGATGGCAGAGCTCAAAAGGTACCAGATGTGGTTATCTGTGGTGTCATCTCATTTCTTTTTGCCTATTCTCACTGGTGTGATATTTTAGTTAATGGCAGCTATTCTTATGAAGCTGGTCAGAAAGTTCTCTCTTGATGCCACTTAACAGGCAACATGGTACAGTGAATATCACATTTAACTTGAGAATTGGGAGTACTTATCTGAAGCCCTAGTTCAGTCCCTTAATCAGTATATGACCTTACCCAGGTCACTCAACCTCTTTGACTTCAATTTCCTCATTTGGAAAATGGGGATTCAACAAACATTTGCTAAGAATTTGTAGAGCACTCCATGCCAGGAAATGTACAATAATATGGGATTCTGCCTAGAATGAGATGCAAAGTTTCAAAAAACTATAACATAATAGTACATGATAAATGCATTAGAAAGGCACCATTGAAGTTATGAACTGGTCCAACCATTCTGGAGAGTAGGAGCTATGCCCAAGGGGCTATAAAACTATGCGTGACCTTTAGTCCACCTATATCTGATTGCTTACCACCTCAGGATGGGGGGAGGGGAGGGAAGGTGAGAAGGATAGAATTTGGAACTCAAAACTTTAAATAAAAATGTTAGAACATTGGGGGGAAAGGCACCATTGATCCCAAAGAGATCATAAAAAATGGAAAAGGATCTACACTACAAAATTATTTATAGCAGCCCTTTTCAATGGTGGCAAAGAATTAGAAATTGAAGAGGTGGCCGGTCAGTTAGGGAATGGATGAACAAGTCATGAAACATGAATGTGATGGAATACTATTGTGCTGTAAGAAATGATGAACAGGCAGATTTCAGAAAAACTTGGAAAGACTCATATGAACTGATGCAAAGTGAAGTGAGCAGAACCAGGTGAACATTGTACACAGTAATAGCAATATTGTGTGATGATCAACTATGATTGACTTAGTTCTTTTCAGCAATACAATGACCTAGACAATTCCAAAAGACTCATGATGGAAACTGCTTTTCATATCCAAAGAAAGAATTGATGGAGTCTGAATGAAGATCGAAACATACTATTTTCACTTTCATCATTTTTTGGTGTTTTTTTCTTTTTGTTCTGTTTTATCTTTCATAACATGATTAATATGGAAATATGTTTTACATGATTGCACATATGTAACCTATATCAAAGTGCTTACTATCTTAGGGAGAGAGGAGGGAAGGGAGGAAGGGAGAACATTTGGAATTCAAAGTTTTATTAAAAACAAATGTTAGGGGCAGCTAGGTGGCACAGTGGATGGAGCACCAGCCCTGGAGTCAGGAGTACCTGAGTTCAGGTCTGGCCTCAGACACTTGACACTTACTAGCTGTGTGACCCTGGGCAAGTCACTTAACCCCAATTGCCTCACTTTAAAAAAATAAAATAAAATAAAATAAACAAATGTTAGGGGCAGCTAGGTGGCGCACTGAATAAAGCACTGGCCTTGGATTCAAGAGTACCTGAGTTCAAATCCAGCCTCAGACACTTGACAGTTACTAGCTGTGTGACCCTGGGCAAGTCACTTAACCCTCATTGCCCCTCCAAAAAAACAAAACAAACAAACAAACAAAAATGTTAAAAAAAAAAGTCTTTACACGTAATTGAAAAAAAATAAAATGTTATATTTTTTTTAAAAGGTACCTTTGCTAGCTGAAGTCTGAGAAGTAAGATTGTTACTGGCTGAGGTTTGAGAAGTAAGATTATTACTGGCAGAAGGCATCAGAGAATGGGTAAGCAAAGAGTAGGGCAGCTAAGTTGCACAGTGGATAGAGTACCTGGAGTCAGGAAGAACTGAACTCAAATCCAGCTTCAGACACTTACTAGCTATGAAACCCTGGGCAAGTCACTTCAACCTGTTTGCCTCAGTTTCTTCATCTGTAAAACGAGCTGGAGAAGGAAATAGCAAACCACTCCAATATCTTTACCAAGAAAATGGAGTTACGAAGTATCCGATGTGACTGAAAATAACTGAACAACAAGGCAAATGATGGATAGGAGAAAATTTCAGGCACTGAGTGTGAGCAAAGGTATGGAGACAGTAGACTATAGGGAGTATTTCGAGGACAAAGAGTAATCTAATTTGGTTGGAGTGTAGAGTGTGTCAGGAAGCAGTATGAAGATAAGACTGGAAGGTTAGTCATGCCAGGACCCTGAAGGAACCACTCAAGTTTGAACTCTCTCATTTCAGGCATATGGAGCCATTGAAGATTATTGAAGCAGAGGGACATGATCGGATCTATGCAGAAAGTAGATAAATTTGGCAATGGGACGAAGAATGGACAGGAGGGCAGAGAAGGGAGAGGTGGGAGGACCAGAAGGCCCAGCTGGAGAACAGACAATACCCGTACCATGAACCTGAAAGGATTGTTACAAGACTAACATAAAATAATACACATAAAGTGTAAGCAGGTTTAGAAATATAAGTGGTAGGGCAGCTAGATGGCACAGTGGATAAAGAACTAGCCCTGGATTCAGGAGGACCTGAGTTCAAATCTGACCTCAGACACTTGACACTTACTAGTTGTGTGACCCTGGGCAAGTCACTTAACCCTAATTGCACTGCCAAGAAAGAAAGAAAGGAAGGAAGGAAGGAAGGAAGGAAGGAAGGAAGGAAGGAAGGAAGGAAGGAAGGAAGGAAGGAAGGAAGGAAGGAAGGAAGGAAGGAAGGAAGGAAGGAAGGAAGGAAGAAGAAAGAAAGAAAGAAAGAAAGAAAGAAAGAAAGAAAGAAAGAAAGAAAGAAAGAAAGAAAGAAAGAAAGAAAGAAAGAAAGAAAGAAAGAAATATAAGTGGCTATGGTTGATTTCTCCCTGTCACCGCTGAAAAATGGTTGTCATTAGTCATTGCCAACTAACATGGACTGTGGCCCACTATGCACATTCAGGAGGAATTGAAACAACACTAAACTGTTACCCTCAACAAGCTTGCCTTTTTCCCCCAGGACCACAAGAGACCAATGAGCATCGCGCCCAGAATGATGCTAGGTGATGAAGAAGGTACAAAGAAGACCATATTGGCTGTTTTCAGAGAGATTACAATATGGTGAGAGAAAATCAAAGGGCAAGAGCATGTGTGTCACAGGGGAAATTGGTGGTGGGAGTCCTCAGGTATTCCTCTTTAAAAAATTACACCCTCTCACACAAATCCAATTAGAATAAAATCATCTTTTATTTAGGTGCTGGAGAAAACAACCAAGAGATAAGTCAAAGACTTCTCTCAAGGGGAGGTGGTTCAGAGAGACATTTTCTGAGATACCTATCTCCTTGAACAGGAAAAAGGCCATAGATGATAGATGGGGTGATCACCTGAACCTTTATTGGGGGTTGGTTGGGAGAGATGAGGGGCAGTTACTCTGACTTCTCGAGTTATCTCTGTCCCCTGGTGCCACTCAGGCAGCAACCACACCTAATAGGCTTGTCTCCCTTACTTCTCAAGGTGTGTCTGTCCTTTAGTTTAGCTTCTCAAGGAGAGTTACCCCAGACCCATGTCCCATAGTTTAGCTGGCCAGTTTATATCCCAACCCCATAACAATATGGGAGTTTGGATTCAAAACCCAGTTCTTCCTCTTGACTTCCTGTAGTGTGTAGTGCTTAATATATGGTAAGCATTATAAATGTTTATCGACTGACCTAAGAAGTAACTGCCTACATAACCTTTTTCAAGTCACTAATCTCTCTGGTCCTCAACTGCCACCACCCTGGTGCAGGCCCCTGCCATCTCATAACTGGGCTATTGCAATAGCAACTTGGTCTCCATGACTCTACTGTAGCCCATCTTCCATTCAGCCAGTTAAAATGAATCCCATAAAGAGCAAGACTAACTATATCAGCCCCGCTATTCAATAGACTCCCTTGCTCCCTATCACCTCTAGGATCAACTAGAAAATCCTCTATTTGACATTCAAAGTCTTCATAAGGGGTAGCTAGGTAGCACAGTGGATAAAGCACGGGCCCTGGATTCAGGAGTACCTGAGTTCAAATCCGGCCTCAGACACTTGATGCTTACTAGCTGTGTGACCCTGGGCAAGTCACTTAACCCTCATTGCCCTGCAAAAAAACCAAAACAAAACAAAACCAAAAACAAAAGTCCTTCATAAGCTTTCCAGCTTTCTTGTACCTTCTATTCCATCAAATATTCTAGGGTCCAGTAACCCTGGCCTCCTTGCTGTTCCTCCCCTCTCTTTCCCTCCCTTCCCTCCCCTCTCCTCTTCTCTTCCCTCCTTTCCCTATAGGGAGTCATACCCTTTGTGGGCTCTCTGCCCAAAGGAATATGTTTTCTGAAACCCCACAAGATGTCTCAGGGTTTACATGCTAGACTTCTTCTAAGAACCACTCCTTAAACCCAAATAATTCAGCCCCTCACTGACTGGCCAACAATAGGTGCCAGCCCAGGTCTCATTTGGCCATTGTTTGGTTTCTTAATGGCTCAGAATGAGAGTAAAGAGCAATGGTTTCTATTTTGGCCAGAAACCCTGAGGGTCCCCCCCCCAATCAATTTATTTTCTTCCTTCCTTTCTTTCTTTCTTTCTTTCTTTCTTTCTTTCTTTCCTTCTTTCTTTCTTTCTAGACTAGGTAAAAGGGAGCCTTCCATTGCCTCTTTTTTTTTTCTTTTTCTTTTTTTGGTGAGGCAATTGGGGTTAAGTGAGTTGTCCAGGGTCACACAACTATTAAGTGTCAAGTGTCTGAGGTCAAATTTGAACTCAGGTTCTCCTGAATCCAGGGCCGGTGCTTTATCCACTGCACCACCTAGCTGCCCCCAATACTTTTATTTTTAAAGAAAACATACCAGAAGTTATCATCAAAATGTGTTGTCCTCTTTCAAGAGGTATCCCCTCTTTCCTCTTCATGCTCTCTTGCCCAAGAATTCTGGCTAATTGAAAAGTGAGTAGGGGACAGAGGGTAGCTTGAAGCTATAGACATTAGGGTTTTGACATCTCCCATTGTTGTGGGAATGCAGAAGGACCCCAAGAAACCTAAAGATCCCAATCCCTAAAGGAATCCTTAAAATTTTCCCAAGGGAAAGGCAGCTCTGTCTCCCACCTCAGTAATAAGGTGTGACTGAGCATGACCATAGTACTCTGATAGGCAATACTAAGGTCTGCAAGATGATATGCAGGATATGGATGGATGCTGCACATCCTACTGATACCCCCTATCAAAGATCCCCTCCTAGTTATCTTACCCTTCCCTCCCCTTCTTCTCTTACTCCAGTGGGACAGTCATCTTGGTGATCTGTCCCCTGGCCATATATTCCTCTCTCCTAATCTTTTATTTTACAAGATTTGTAATGAGCCTCCAATTCTTTGGGTGAACTAGTCCCCTCATCCAGGTCACATGCCCCCCCAACACCATTAATTAGATTCTGATCTACTGATAGGGGTCCTGTTTTCCCTGGGCCTGACTTCAATCCTTCCAAAACAATTAACAAATGCACCCCCAGCCAAAACAACTCCAAAGACACCTGTTCTACAGGATTGGGAAAGTGAGGTGGTGAGATGACACCAAGTATCCGCTGGCTGGCCTTCTGCTACCATACTGGAGTCAAGTTTAGAAGCCAGATGATCTGATTGCCTTTTCTGTGCTATTTACTGGACCCTGCCTCCATCTCTGCAGGTTGGCTCTGGGACAGATTCTGATCTCAGTTCTGCATACTTAATCCACAGTGACTTCATACAGGAGTGGGAGTCTCTCTCAATTTTCAAGGGCAGAATTTGTCCTGCTATGTAGAGGAGAAAACCTAAATGATGCAGCATTCCTATCCTTATGATTTAAATAAGGGTGGGGGGGTGGGGAGGCAAGAAGATAAGGAGGAAAAGAGAGAGAGAAGAGAACCCAGCAAGAGTCTAGCCAGGGCAGCTAGGTGGCACAGTGGATAGAGCACCAGCCCTGGAATCACAGGAGGACCTGAGTTCAAATCTGACCTCAGGGGAGACTTACAGGGCAGAGCCAAGATGTCGGAGGAAAGGCAGTGAGCTCCCGAACTCATGACACGATTGCTCAAAAAAACATCCAAATAAGGCCACAGGAAAATGCCCGGAGCAGCAAAACTCACAGAAGAATGTGCTGAAATCATCTTCTAACCAAGAACGGCTTGGAAGGTCAGAAGGAGGGAGCTGCTGTGCTAATACGGGAGTCGAGCCCAACCCCACAGTCACCCTGACACAGATCCAGTCCCAGGAAGAACTCACCAGAGAAGCAGACCCCCAGAGCCTCTGAATCAGCGGAAGCACCAGTGTTGTCTGGAACTAAGCTCACAGTCTGGTGAGTGGGCTGAGCCCTGGGCAGGGGAGAGACTATGCTGGTGCTAAGGCAGAACTCCGATTTTATACCTCTGCTGAGAACCAGGAGGTAGGCTTGAGAAGCGGTGGCCCAGGTGGGGGAGAGGCAAAGGCTCATTGGAGCTAGCAACCACAACACACAAAGCTGGTTGATTAGCAAGTTGGTCTGGGGTCATCTAAGGACCAGGGAAGGGGCCGGAGGGAAGAACCTGATTCTCCTTAAATCATACCACCTGAGACTTCTTAAGCTTGGGATACTGCAAGCCTGGAAACAGTGCCCCACTTTAAGGAGCTAAAAGTCAAGTAAAAAAAAGGCAAGATGAGCCAACAGAGAAAGGTGAGGACCATAGAGTTTCTTCAGTAACAAGGAAGACCAAGGGGCACCCTTAGAGAGAGATGTCAAATCTGGCCTCAGACACTTGACACTTCCTAGCTGTGTGACCCTGGGCAAGTCACTTAACCCCAATTGCCTCACCAAAAAAAAAAAAAAAAAGAATCTAGGCTAACACCCTTGTCCCTACTCCTATGCACTTTTGGGGTGTACACCTCATTTGGCATCTAGTAGATTTACTGAGGGACAGGTAAAGGAAAGCCTATACTCAGCAATGTGATTGCAACAAGCATATGTATCAAGAGCTACATTTTCAATGAGGTCATAAGCTCCTAGAACAGAGCCTGAAGGAAGGGTGCCAAGACTTTGAATTCACACTGGATGCTTTGCCAGCAAGAAAATCTATATCATCATGGTGAGGTGGGAGGGAGGATGAAGAAAAGGATGGTCCAGCAGTATATGTAATATTTCACACCCATAGTCCCCCTACCTATCAAAAGGTGCTCCCCCATCTCTTCTCCCAATACCTTCATTTTATAGTACAAGTCCTAGACTACAGACAGAAGTGTACAAAAGCTATTCTACAAAGATAGAGTTTAGCACCTCCCTTGGTAATGAGTGCCAACATTTCAGAACCCTAACCATCAATTTCTTCTCATATCTTACCTAAATCTCTTCTACTGTGACTTACAATTATTCCCTCTGACCTTAACCTTAGGGGGAACAGAACTGCTAATCAGCATCACCTTTGTACAACAGCTATTCTTTATATATATATATATATATATATATATATATATATATATATATATATATATATATATATATATATATATGGTATTTTATTTTTTCCGTTACATGTAAAGATAGTTCTCAACTTTTGTTTATACAAGCTTTACAATTTCAGATTTTTTTCCCTCCCTCCCCCCTTACAGCAGGTAATCTGATATAGGTTATATCTATACATCTATATATCTATATACATATACATATAGATATATCTATACACACACACATATATATACACATAATAACATTAATCCTATTTCTTCATCAGTCCTGTTATAAGAAAAAAAATCAGAGCAATGATGAAAAACCTCAAAATAGAAAAAAAAAAGCAACAGCACCAAAAACAAAAGAAATAGTATGGTTCATTCAGCATCTATACTCCACAGTTCTTTTTTTTTTTCCTTGGATTTGGAGATCCTCTTCTATCATGAGTTCCCTGGAACTCTTCTGTACCATTGCATTGGTGAGAAGAATATAGTCCATCACAGTAGATCAACACTCAATGTTGATGATATTGTGTACAATGTTCTTCTGGTTCTGCTCATCTCACTCATCATCAGCTCACGTAAGACCCTCCAGGTTTCTCTGAACTCCTCCTGCTCATCATTTCTTACAACACAATAGTATTCCATTGCATTCATATACCACAACTTGTCCAGCCATTCCCCAATTGATGGGCACCCCCTCAACTTCCAATTCCTTGCTACCACGTAAAGAGCAGCTGTAAATATTTTTGTACAACAGCTATTCTTGTGCTTGAAGGTTATTTTTTGTTTGTTTTTTTCCTGCCTCTACACCTCTAATCTCAGCCTTTTCTTCTCTTGGCTTGAGGAACCACCCACCCCTTAGGCCTCCTTTTTCTGTTGAGAGTCATTTTTCAGTCATGTCCAACTCTCCATGACCCCATTTGGGATTTTCTTGGCAAAGATATTGGAACAGTTTGCCATTTCCTTCTCCAGCTCATTTTACAGATGAGGAAACTGAGGCAAACGGCCTTAACTGACTTGCCTGGGGTCACACAGCTAGTAAGTATTTGAGACCAGATTTGAGCTCAGGAAGATGTCTTCTTGAATCTAGGCTCAGCACTCTGTGCACTCTATCCACTCCATCACCTAACAGCCCCACACTCTTTTCGCAAGGCATTCATTTCAAACCTTTCATGTACTGCGGTTCTCCTCTGTCTCACTGACTTGTCCACACCTCTCAAGCTTTGGAACATGTAACAATGCTTTCTGTGCCCAGCAGAGTGCCTTACACAAAGTAGAGTGTAAGCTACTGGAGTGTACAGACCGGGTTTTGTTTGTTTTGTCTTGTTTTCATATCCCCAGAACTTAGCACAGTGCCTTGCATATAGTAGTTGCTTAATAAATGCTTGTTGAATATAATTAAATAGTAGGCACTGAATAAAAGGGTTTTTTGTTTTGTTTTGTTTTAATTGACATATATGGAATAGACAGCACTGGTTCTACACTAGTGAATCCAGTAAACCTGGCCTTGGGACTGGGAAGATCCACTTAAGACACTGACCCAATAGTAATAACATCCAGTATCTTCCATAAGACTATTTCATGGGCTTATCTCACTATAGAGTACATAAAGTACTTTCTCCACAACGACTGGCCCAGCTTCATGCAGCCACTAAGTGTCCGGCCTGGGATTGAAACTCAAGTCTGCTGACTCAGAGACCAATATTCTTTCCTCTTAAGCGGCTGATGCTGATGCAGATGTTCAGTTCATCCACTCCATCTCTCATCCTTCCATTCTCCCTAATGGGCAAAGAGAATGAAAGCAGCAGGATGGTTGGTCCCCTTGGATAGGTCTATTACTGCTGCCAGTTCCCTCAGGTGCAGCCAGTAAGTTGTGCCTCTGCAGGGCTCCTTTAACAGTCAGCCTGGCACACCCTCATTGAATGGGAGAAGCCAGGCACTGCCTCTACCTACTATACTTCCTACCTTTGAGGCTTCATGATTTCATCCTGCCAGTCTACCTTCTCCCTGAATGTATTGCTGCTTGTACTCTATGCCTTAGTGGTCTTCCTGAATGAGAATATACAGCTGAAAAAATATATATGTGTGTGTGTGTGTATACATATACATATATATGTATATGTATATATATATATACACACATATATATATATTTCTAGGACTAAGTTTCTTAAACTTAATTAGCCTAGTCCTCTGCCATGACAGTCAAAAGATAATAAGGACAATAATGACAACAACAATAGCATTTACATATAGCATTTAAAGGTTTGCAGAGAGTTTTACAAATGACATCTCATTTTATTCTTCTTTGTTTTGTTGTGGGTTTTTTGTTTGTTTGTTTTTTGTTTTTTCTTATTTTTAACTGGACAATGAGGGTTAAGTGACTTGCCCAGAGTCACACAGCTAGTAAGTGTCAATTGTCTGAGCCCAGATTGGAATTCAGGTCCTCCTGAATCTTGGGCCAGTGCTTTATCTGCGCCACCTAGCTGCCCCCTCATTTTATCCTTATAACCACTCTGGAATGTGGGTGATACTGTTATTCCCATTTCACAGATAAGGAAACTGAGACTCACTGGCCCAGGCTCACACAGCAAGTGTCTAAGGTCAGATCTGAACTCATCTTCCTGAATTGAGGGCACTGCTCTACCTACCATAAGAGGGATTCCAGAGGTCATCTAGTGTACCTCCATTTAATCCACAGATGAGAAAACAGAGACCCAGAGAGCTAAATGAATTGCCCAAAGTCATACAGATAATAAATGGCAGAGTCGAGATTTGAACCCAGGTCCCATGACTAAACTTGGAGCTCTTTCCAGAACACCACAGCTGGTGCTCAACACAGTACTTTCAGCTGAGGACCTACCAGAACTCGAATTCCATTGGTGCAGACTTTAAGAATCCAAAATCTCACCCCTCAGCAGAGTAATCTTAGCTGCCCACCTCACTAAGTCTATCCATACTATGGGTCTGTAGCTATTCAGGCACTGGCTGGGTTCTTAACACTATCAGTAGTCAGAGGACAGCAGACAATATGCAAATCTGTCCCTAGCATGACTCAGGATATTTAAAGAGGAACAAGACCCTTTTCCCTCAGACTGGCATGCTGACATTTGAAAAGCCAAGAAATACTTCTTGGCTTGAATCAACCCAGAATTGTATCTGGAAAAAAACTGCATTTGGCATCACCTTTAGAAATGTCAGCTCACCGAGATGAACAGGGTGGAGAGTGTGTTCTTGTCATTGAACCTGAGCAGCCTAAACCCTCGGTTGATTTTCTGCCTTCGAAAAGAGGCTGATAGCCACCTCTGCCACAAAACACTGTGACACCCCCATACACACACACACACACACACACACACACCAAGGGAAGAGTAGGGTATGTGGCCACAGTCTGGCCCACAGGTAAACTGAAGAGGAGTCTGAAGAGCCAGAGTCCATGCTTTGCCACTTCCTCAATGCTGTGTGACCTTGGGTAAGTCCTTTGACCTGTTTCCTCACAGGTACCATGGGGATGATGACGTTGTCATTACCTATCTCCCTCAGTAATATTGTAAGCTAGAATGCTCCCATTTAAAGATGTGAGCCTCTACAATCATGGAAATACTATGACTTTTGAAATAAAATAATGACTTTTTCTTTGTTATATAATAACGAGAAATGGAATTGGAGGAAACAGAAGCCCATCACCTTCTCTTTACAGCATTAAAATTCTTTATGATTCATCATACTCCCTACCCCAGAATATAGGGCAGTAAACCCAACTATGACCAGAAGAGCTGTTAGAAAAAGGAACTGGCTTTTCCCTCTCATCAATCTATCAATCCATCAATAAGAATTCATTGAGTACCTATAAGCTTGTTGTTGTTGTTTGTCCAACCATGACAGATGTCACGACTTGCTGTGAATAGGATTTAAGGTGTGTGGGGGGGGGGAACCACAAAAGATCACCAACCTCACTCCTCCAAAGCCATCTGGGTCCAGTGGCAAGATTTACATCAGGGTGACTGGAAATGGCCCCAGATGTTTCAGTCAATTGGGGTTCAGTGACTTGCCCAGGGTCACACAGCTAGTAAGTGTCTGAGATGAGATTTAAATTCAGGTCCTCCTAACCCCAGGGCCAGTGCTCTATCCACTGCACCACTAAGCTGCCCCATTTTTTTCTAGGCAAGGCTCTGGAGAAGATGCGACCAGATGGTCTGCTTGCTCACAAGGAGTTTATAATCCAGCTGTGGGAATGAAACACACAGTAAACCCCCTCCAACAACACAGGAGGGTAGAGATATAATCACATGCTAGACTATGGTAGAGACTCTAGATGCTGTAAGGATTTCTGGACTGTGTTTTCTAGGGGAAAGAAACTGATTTTGGGTTCAAAGCACTTGGTTCCAATCCCAGCTGTGCAATTGATTAGCTGTGTGAACTTGAGCAAAGTTATTCCTCCCTTTTGGACCTTGGTGTCCTCATCTGTAACATGAATTGGCTGGACCATTGTAGACAAAATCCCTTCCAGATCTAAAAGGCAAAAAACCAAAAACAAACAAACAAAAAATGGGAAATTGACCTGTTGTCTGCATGGGAATAGTAAGAATATCAGTTGGCTGAACTGAAATGTCTGTAAAAGGGAATAATATGTAATAAGCCTAGAAAAATAGGGTGAGGCCAGATTGGAAAGGATTTGAAATGCCAAATAGAAGCACTGGTATTGCATCCTAGAGGCAAAGGGGAGCCACTGAAGACTATGAAGCGGAAAAGGAGCATGATTGGATCCAGGCTGACAATGGACTGGAGAGAGACTGTAATCTCCATGAAGACAGAGAAAATGTCTTAAGTAATTTGGGTATTCCCTCCCACACATACACATTAGTCTTGCATGGTACAGAGTACACAATGGGTACTTAATATATATTTGTTGGTTTGTGTTATAATGAAGCTACATACTCTACTTCTGGGACTCACCCAACATCTATTCTGCTTGATGGAGATAACCAATCAAACCCAAGTAACCATCTTAGAAGGTCCATGGGTGTTTGTATAATACAGTCTTTTAGCTCTCTAAGCCTATTCCCAGGCTATTCTTCTCTTACCCTCCCTTCCTCTCCCCTCTATCCTGCCCCCTCCCTTGTATTAGGTCCACAGCACAACAGAGTTGGTAAGGGTGTCAGTCATTTTATGCCCTTAACTAATCATAATATCCAGATTTCAAGCTAGAAGGTATTTCAGAGATCATCCAGTCCAACCACATCATTTCACACTTATCAAGTTTGAAGAAAACATCCCTCTGTGTAGCAAGTCACTCCTCAGCCCGCCACTTGACTCATTCTCTTATTTACTCCTATCCAGTTGAGCTCTAGAGTGATACTGGGGAAGTTGTGATAATTTATTTTGCATTAATAATCCTCTTTCTTATCAATTATCTTGAACCCCACCCCATTCATTAAATATTATTTAATAAGTTGGAGAGGACCCCTTTCCCATAACTAATTATTCTTTTCTAGAATTAAATAAATATTAAAACTTACAGGATAAATGAGAGCAATAATAAAGCAAAGACATATATAACTATTTGCAATAGTCTGGCTAGACAAAAGTTCACAGCCACCTCAAATCCTCAATCAGTAGATGCTTCATCTTTTCATGTATGGAAAAGCAGTTTCATATCATCAAGGCCATTGCAGATACTGATTAAAGCCTCTAAAAAAAATCTTCATATTTCTCCTCAAGATAAGAGTTTTATTCAGTCTCTTAGGAAATAAGCTAGATGAGTTCTTTTTCTTTGTCCTCTCTTCTGTAATTGCAGGAAATAATCTTTGCAAAATACATTGTACTTGCAGGCTCCTCACAAACTCTTCATAGAATTCTCTTTACAATGTTCAGGGTTTTGGGGTTTTTTTTTGTATATAATATATCACAACAGTTCTGACTAGGAAGAAGTTTCACATCGCCTTCTTCCTCTCTGTATTCTCCATAGATCCTCATAGATCACAGATAAAACATACACCTTCTCCCTGACTCCACAGGGAGAAGCACTTCAAAGTTAGACATTTCTCAACAGTCACTTCCAAACTGCTAACATAAACTGCCTTTCTCAATATTCCATTTGGCTCTTATTCTCTTAAAGAGACAGTAATATTCCTCAAAGTCTCTTAGAAAACTTTTTTGAAATAATTACACACAGATGAGAAAACTGAAGCCCAGAGAGAGAGGGAAAAAAAGTGATTTGCCCAAGGTCACATAAGTAATGAGTGATGGAGTCAGAATGTTGAGGTCCAGGTGTTGAGACTAAATCTAATGGTCTTTCTACTCTAGCACACTGCCTCCTAATCACGTCTCTTTACCTCTCTAGTTTTCTAATCTGGAAAATGAATATGTTCGTCAGCTGATCTCTGAAGTTCCCTTCAAATATAAAACTCTACAGTTCTAAGTTCTTGCCAATCCACCTCAACAGTCAAGTTTGATTCTAAAGAGAGAGAAACCCTTTCCTGGGATTGCTTTGCTGGTTCTATTATATACGTGTTCTGATTTCTCACTACTTCCCTCCCATGACCTCCAAGAAGGAGGATGAAGTAGCAATAAAAACCAATTCAGGACTAGGAAGATTAAGAAAGAGATCAAAAGGCTTCAAAGACCCCAACTCTTTTTTTTTTTTTTAGTGAGGCAATGGGGGTTAAGGGACTTGCCCAGGGTCACACAGCTAGTAAGTGTGTGTTAAGTGTCTGAGGACAGATTTGAACTCAGGTACTCCTGACTCCAGGGCCGGTGCTCTATCCACTGCACCACTTAGCTGCCACCCACCCCCCCCCAGCCCCAAGCTCTTTAAGAAGGAGTTAAAAGCCAAGAAATAGATGCCCGAGATGAGTCAGCAGAGAAAGCAGCAGACCATCAAAGGCCCCCAGCTCTAGATCCAACAACAATCCTGAGTGTCCTCACAGGGACAAAACTCTGCCTACTGTGTCTAGGTTCTATCTCTTAGAGCAAGGTTAGATAAATCTCTCCTTCAAGGTTCTGGGGTACTCTTGAGGGATTGAGGGTGTTTATCTAAACCTATCAGCTGAAAATCGCCATTCCAGTTACTTTCCTCCACTGTTAGCTACCTGTGACTAGCACCTCAGTTACCTTTTTTTTTTTCCTTCGGTGAGGCAGTTGGGATTAAGTGACTTGCCCAGGGTCACACAGCTAATAAATTGTCAGGTGTCTGAGGCCAGATGTGAACTCAGGTCCTCCTGACTTCTGGGCCAGTGCTCTATCCACTGCACCACCTAGCTTCCCCCCTCAGTTAGCTTTTACAAAGCTCTAGCAAAAGTACAAACATCCCCCTCTTCCAACATCTAGGAGGGCACACTCTCCCATAAACCACCTCGGTCTCTGGGAAGAGTGGACTAGGACTTAAAACAGTTTCTGCATAGCATGAGTTCCATTAAGGTTACATTGGAATTAGACATTATTGCCAGATGAGTCCTTTTCTCAGCTATTATTGGGCTGTGTCCTACTCCTCACTTCTTGAGGCTAAATTGGATGGCTTCAAACCCTGATACAGGTTCCACTCCATACTTCATTGTCCTGATTTTTCAAAGTTCACAAGTTTGTTGCCCACCCTACCCCCCTTTCCCATATCTCTCATCTAAAACAAAAGAAAAAATGCTGGGACAAAGGGAATTTTGAGAGGTAAAAGAATAGTGACTGCCAAGTGGAGTGGGACCTTTGGGAGATGCCTCTACCTTGGATGGGACAAAAGTACCCTTACTGGGGGCAACTAGATGGCGCAGTGGATAGAGTACCGGCCCTGCATTCAGAAGGACCTGAGTTCAAATCTGGCCTCAGACACTTGACACTTACTAGCTGCGTGACCCTGGGCAAGTCACTTAACCCCAATTGCCTGACCAAAAAAAAAGTATCCCTCTGACCCTATCCTACATATCACAGTAGTTTTACTATCACCTCCACAGGCTGGTGGTTGATTGTTTCTTTATCATCACTGTCTTTCAGAAACCACACCCAGAAGTCCCTCCCAGAGAGAGTGTCATCACTCTCAGATCACCTATGAGGGCTGTGGGCACTGAGCCTCTTCCTGTCACCCCCAGAGGAACTATTTGTACCAACAACCTATTTGACCTGCTAACAATGGCTGTCCCAATCTCCTACTCAAATTTCACCATTTAATCTACCTGTGGCAGCGGGGTTTGGTTGAACCATAGCTAAAGCTTGATACTTTTCAGGCAGGACTGCACTTAGAAGGCAAGGTTGAATTGCCCCCTTGCTGATCATAGAGTATGGTGGGCCACATCTTTTAGATACTTCACCTTAAGATACCTCTTATGGAATTGGCTACAAAAAGAATCATGGGAAATCTTAAGGGGGAGGGTAGGTAAGGGGACCTCTCTATCTTAGCCACCTAAAAGGGGATAAAGGACAGTTTCCATCCGGGGTCTCAAATTCTTTTAACCAATTTCTTCAAAAGAGTTAGTCTTCTGAGAGTTGCCCAAGTAAACAGAACAGCCTCAGAGAGGCTTTCTAGGTTGGCACTATTGGGTCAGGCCTCTGGTAGCTATTTTTCCAGTGTGCATCAGGCTGCTGCTTAAACTTCTGCAGCCTCTCCAATTCCTTGCTAACAAAAACTAACACCCCCTCCAAACCCTTTGTACAGGAAATCACACTTTGGGGGTTAGTAATAGGGTGAGGTCAAAGATTTCTTACCATTGGTAATAGTTCCCACTTTTCATCCTCACACCCACTCCCATTCTCTTTCCTTAAAGTCCCAATCTCAGTAGGATTTAACACAATTTCCAGGGAAACCTCTGGGTTAGAGACAAGACTTTCCACCCTGTCAGTTTCTGTCTATCATTTTCGTTCCTTTTACTTGAACTGTTACCAAGTTGATTAGTCTCCTCTCTGTCCTACATGGCAAGAGAGCTTAGTAGATCTTGCTCCTACCAAACTTAGCAACAGTCTGAAATCCCCAAAGCCAAAGCACCTGCTCCCGTGGAATCATCTCTATTATACAAATTTAGATGATTTTTATTCATGAAATAAAATGTGTGTCCTTTATGATTAAGCATTCAATAAATGTTTGCTTTTTTTCTTTTAATTTCCCCATCCACCCATATATAAATTAATGAAATGGGCTGCATACAGCAAAGAACATAACATGTACAATCATTTACACAAAAGCCATGATATAGCAAGTACATGACTGACAAATGAGTGGGCCAATCCGATATCAAGAGGAGGGACTAAATGACCTGAGTTTTCTGCTCCTTCCTTGAATATTAAAAGAAGTAGAGGAAAACTTCAAGCTATTTGGGTATATCCTCCGTGGGAAGAAATAGGCACACACACACACACACACACACACACACACACACACACACACACACACACAAATTACAGAATAAAAAGATATGTCCTGGTTATGATTGTGATCCGTACAGTTTAAAGGAATCCTCACATAGATGTGTTCGTGAATCCACTGAAAAACAAAAGTATGACTCAGCAGGCAGAAGTGAGCCACTCTCTCCACTCCCTTGGTATTTTGTTCTTTTTGTTTTTGCGGGGCAATGAGGGTTAAGTGACTTGGCCAGGGTTGCACAGCTAGTAAGCGTCAAGTGTCTGGGGCTAAATTTGAACTCAGGTCCTCTTGAATCCAGGGCCAGTGCTTTATCCGCTTTGCCATTTAGCTGCCCTACTCCCCTGGTAATTTAATGGAAGAGTTGAAACCTATCAGCTGCTACACCCTGACATCTCTAATATCCAATATTCTAACATCCTCTGTTAGAATCTGTTCTAACTTCCCTTCCAGCTCAAATATTCTCGGATTTCAATGACTCAACAGAGAAGGAGGCATCAGTCTCCCCACTCCTAATCTACTATGGGAAGAAAAATGGGCAACATCAAAGATGTACTCCACTCTTGCCTTAGAAGAGTAAAGAACTCCCCTTTCCCAAAATGAATGGAAGGGCGACTTGCTTCCCCCTACACACTAATTCCTGGTTAAAACTGTCATTTTGGTCAGTCCACCAAAACCAGCTGACCCTTGTTCACATGCAGCAAAGCCTGCCTAGCCCTCTTGCCCTGCAAATCATCCCTCTTCAAGCAGTAGGAGAGTCTTTCCCAGTAAAGAATGTCAGCTGTTCTTACTTGGAACCTGGAGCAGCTTGTGGGCTCTGGGATCCTGGAGGCAATATCCTTACCCTGCTGTTTAACCCCCATTACATTGGTTTCCTAATACACTTTTCACCTTCAGCAAATAGTACAAATTTGAATTCTTACTCACTGATCAAATATTTACTCTGTGAACTGCCAGTATGGTTGAGTTTGAACTCTACAATCCTCCAAGTTTGTATTAGACAAATGAGCCATTTTCCTGTCAGGCTCCATAGTCTGAGCTTTGCAGGGGGGTCCCAGTTGCCCTAGAGATTCTCCATGGAAAAGATGCTCAGTTTTGTTCTGTTCCATAAGTCAAGCTCCACCCCCATCCACCCCCCCAAAAAATGCTCCTGTGTGTCAGGAAATAGAAGAACCTGGGCAAATTAGTTGTTGGATAATAAAAAAACAAAAAAAGAAATTTCTCTTCAATCCCCCTCCCACTTGACTCACAGAAAAAAAAATAAAGAAAAAATTTAAAGTAGCTTTAAAACTCTAGGATTGGGGAAGCTAGGTGGTGCAGTGGATAAAGCACCAGCCTTGGATTCAGGAGGACCTGAATTCAAATCCGGCCTCAGACACTTGACACTTACTAGCTGTGTGACCCTGGACAAGTTACTTAACCCCTATAGCCCTGCAACCCCCCCCAAAACAAACAAACAAAAACTCTAGGATGAATAATAATAATAAAATCTCAGATTTCTAAAGCACTTTCTTTTTCAGAGGATCAAATGTTTCTCATCTCCATTATCTTGTTTACTCTCCTACCCCTGTTAGGGACAGGGATTATTTCCTCTACTTTACAGATGGAAAAACTGAGGCAGGGCAAAATTATGCAATATGCCCAAGATATGTCTGGGTTTGCCACTATGGGTTAGGCTAGTGTTAACAACTGTGTCAAAGACATGCCTATGCAGCTTCATCTGAGAGGGGGCAAGAGCTAATGACTTTAGTCACCAAAAGACAAACAAAGAAGAAGAATGAGAACAAGATGAGGATCAGAACTAGGGAACACAGAGAGCTGAGTCCCCATGCTAGGGAAGAATGAGAAGAGTAAAAGTCCAAGTCAAGGCCTTTACTTGTACATTGATACCAAAACAAAGGTGACCCCCAAAACAGAGCAATTCAATTACTACTTTGTCAAATTTAATATGTGCTTTTTAAAAAATTGTATCTAACACAACAGCTAGGTAGGCACTGCTTGGCTGAGGACCCAGGGACTGGAAGGAAACCTTGAATCAATTCCCATCCTTCACCTGCCGTGGTGGTTTGCCCAAGGTTTAGCTCTAGGGAAGCCTGACTTCTCAATGGGGGAAGTAGGTTCCGCAGTTCTTACATTCATTGGTTCATTACTCCCCACCCCAGCTATTTCAGGGATGATTACATTCTAGTATTTCCCCAAAAGGTAAAGGACAAAAAGAGGGACCCAATGCATTGTGTAAATCAGACATAAGACAAGCCCTTTTAATTTCCCCACAAAAAGCAACAATACAAGAATCACTGCAAACATTAAGAGAATGATTTCAATAGGCTTGAAAAACTCAACGCATAGCCAGGTTACAATCTCCTGAGAGGCTGGGGGTAAGCCCAATCAAGACGTAATACAGTTTGGCAATTCTGCTAATTACCCATTTCACATTTCACCTCTACTGAGCACAGCCTGATCAGACACCAATCGCAATCTCCTCTCTCTGAGGCTGACTCTTCCCTAGCAGGCTCTAGCTGCTGCTACTGCTGCTGCTGCTACTGCTGCTGCTACTGCTGCTGCTATTGCTGCTGCTGCTACCACAACCCACCACAAATCTCTGCCTCACTTGTCTCCCAGGACCTTATATGGCCTTCTGAAATTCATATGTTTACCTGGACTCCTTTATCTCAAAGTTGCTGTCCAATCATCCAGCTGGAGAAGAAAACATGGAGGGGAGGGGTGGGGGTGGGGGGATGACTCCATCCCAGACACAAGCTTTAATTGGTAAGAACATATGCTCCCAACTGCAGTATATGGGGATATGGGACTGGGTAGGGATGACTGTTTCCCTCACCTGACTTTCCAAGTTGCAGCTCCAAGAAATTCCCCAAGTTATAAGAGGAAATGCTGAAGGATGAGTTATCCCTATAGTATAGTCCTGGAATTCTGCCTCCCCAATCAATTAAAAGAGTTTTTGAGCTTCTAATTCATGGGCTTCAGGTTGGCAAACTGACCAAAGAAAAGAAAATGATGAATATTGGAGAGGCCATGAGAATTCAGTTACGTTATTGCACTGCTGGTGAAACTGTGAATAGGTACCAGCCATTATGGTGTCCTAAATATGCCCCAAAGGTTATCAAACTCTTTGATCCCACTGGAGCAAGATCCCAAAGAGATAAAAGAAAAAGGAAAAGGTTTTAGATGTACAAAAATATTCCTGGCCATTCATTTCTTGTGGCAAAGAACTGGAAACCAAAGGGGGAAATCATTATTTAGGGAATGGCTGAACAAATTATGGCATATGAATATAAGGAAACACTATTTTGCCATAAAAAAAATGAAGGGAAAAGCTTCAGAGAAACCCAAAAGATTTGTATGAACTGAGGCAGAGTGAAATGGACAGAACCAAGAAAATAATTTCTACTATCACAAAAACAGTATAAAAATGAACAATTTTGAGAGACTTAAGAATTCTGATCAATGCAATGATCAACCATGATTCCAGAGGACCAATAATGAAAAATGCTACTCACCGCCTGACAGAAGGATGATAAACTAAATATGCAGAAAGAGACATATATGTTTGGATATGGCCAATATGGGAATTTGTTTTCATTGACTATGTATATTTGTTACAAAGGGTTTGTTTTTTCCTTTTCCAGTGCCTAGGGGGAAGGTGGGAGAAAAAAAACTAATGTTTGTTAATACAAAAAAATGTTTTTAAAAATATTTTTTATCAGCACACAGTAAAACCCCCTGAGTCATCATGGCTGGCAGGACATAGTCAGAGGATATCTGCATATGTTCTGTCGGGGAGGTAGAATCTACACACATTTACTTGATTAGGAGCCCTACTTGAGCATCCTACATATACATTACAGAAGGTCATGGTTTCACATAAAAGCCTTTTTTGATTCTTTTTTTCTTCTTTGTTATGCTGAAATGCTTGGCTTTGTTGATCAGGAAGACCTGAGTTCAAATCCTACTTCAGATACTAGTTCTATGATCTTGGGTAAGTCACTTAACCTCTATTTGCCTCAGTTTCTTCATCTATAAAATAGCACCTACCTCCGAGGGTTGTTGTAAGGATCAAATGAGATAACGTTTGTAAAACACTTTGTAAACTTTAAAGAGCTATATAAGTGCTAGCTATTATTGTTGATGTCTCAAGTTCACAATTTAAAAGGCAATTTTTTAAAAAGTTGAAACCTATAAGGAAGAAGAAATTCAATTCAATTAAAAAAAAAACACTTTCTAAACTCCTAGTGCTTATAGAGCACAATGTTAAAATCTGGATTGGAGCTACAGAGCATAATTTCTTCTCTGTAAGTCCCAGAGTCCCTGGAGGGAACACAGAGTTATTATTCCAAGGGGTCTGCAAATTTCTATGTGCACTAAGTATTATCATTTTTATCTTTATTTAACAACAAGACTGAGTGTCCTTCAGATTTGACCTTAAAAATAAATCCTCAAAAAAAAAAATCCTCAACCTAAAAAAGGTTGGCAGCCACAACACAGGAAGGGTAAAAGATTGGTTCAAATGGGGAATATTGCTTCAGAAGTAAACAATCCATCTGCTCAAGAGATGTTCTTTGCTGGGATTCAGCCCATCTTCCTCATTTGCCTTCCTCATCTCCAGGAAGAAAGAAAAGAATAGAAGGAAGAAACAGTAAGAAAGAGGGGGAAAAGAAGGAAATAAGCATTTATTAAGTGATAAGCACTATAAAAATATTATCTCATTTGATCTTCACAACAGCCCTAGTAGGTAGGTATTATTATCCCCATTTTATGATTGAGAAAACTGAAGCAGCTATAAGTTAAGTGACTCGCCCAGCGTCACTTAGCTAGAATGTGTTTCAGGCTGTATTTGAACTCAGAGCTTCCTGATTCCAGGCCCAGTGCTCTAACCTCTACACAACACCTAGATGCCTCTGAGGGATAATGCCAGTGGGACATAGATACCCCCAAACACTGCTTGAGGGCTGCTGAGCTCTTTTCAAGGCTGCTTATCCACCTTTGGTGCCCACCTATCACCCAACTCTCACTTGTGTTTCCAAGAAACTTTAGCATGGACAATGACCACACCCCAGTAAAATTGTCTTGGCACATGGAGCTAAACCAGGCTGAGGGTAATCAACAGGACTCTGACTTTTGAGTGAATTAGAGGAATGTCTACCCCGGGCAGCTTAATCAGACATCAAAGATGACAAGATCATCCACTGCATCAAGGTCCATCACCTGTCGTCCTGCCACTGGACTCCAATGACTGAAAGGGAGAGTGAGGCTTATGACTTTGTGCAGCCCTGCCTCCCTTCAATCCAACTTAAGTTCAAGTTATCACCCATCATCCACTATTTTCCCCAACATCATGATGTCATTGGTCCTTTTCAAAAATGAAGGACCACCACCAACAACATAGGCTTAAGTCCAGTACCCTGATGCTGAGCCACTAAGCTATTCTGATGAATCCTCCTACAATTTCTGATTCTCTATCCACATGGTCAATTCCCAATTGTTTAAATGTTCAAATGTAGCTGGGATCTTTTTTTTTTTTTTTTGCGGGGCAATGGGGGTTAAGTGACTTGCCCAGGGTCACACAGCTGGTAAGTGTCAAGTGTCTGAGGCCGGATTTGAACTCAGGTACTCCTGAATCCAGGGCCGGTGCTTTATCCACTGCGCCACCTAGCCACCCCCTTAAAAGCTTGGGACTCTTTTTTCTTTTTTTTTCTTTTTTTTTTTTTTAGTGAGGCAATTGGGGTTAAGTGACTTGCCCAGGGTCACACAGCTAGTACCTGTCAAATGTCTGAGGCCAGATTTGAACGCAGGTCCTCCTGAATCCAGGGCTGGTGCTTTATCTACTGAGCCACCTAGCTGCCCCTTTTAGCTGGGATCTTAATGATGTGGGGATTGCCTCCCATGATGAAGATCACAACATATCCCTGCTTGCCTTTCCTAGGTTACTCTTGTCTGTGTCCTTCCATAAGCTCTCCACAAGGGGCTAACCAGTGTACTAGCAACCTTCCTCAGTCTCTCCTGAGACTGTAAGGAGCACCAGTCATCTAGCTGTCTACATCACCTCTTGATCTTGCCACCTGACCAGGCCATTTCTCATACAATTCCTTGAAGACATTTTTCCTTCCTTTTCTTATTCAGAGTTCTTCCTTGGTTATAGGTTTCATCCTGCTCAACCCCATTGTACACCTCTCCATTGCCCTCTCTATGATTTTTTTTTTGCAGGGCAATGGGAGTTAAGTGACTTGCCCAGGGTCACACAGCTAGTAAGTGTCAAGTGTCTGAGGCTGGATTTGAACTCAGGTACTCCTGAATCCAGGGCCAGTGTTTTATCCACTGCACCACCTAGCCGCCCCCCTCTCTATGATTTTTAATTATTCTGAGATAGTTCTATTACATGTCTTGCTGACATGTAGAGATGCCATTAGACTGTCAGAATTTAAAAGATGCCCCTTTGCTTTCCTTGGAAACCTTGAGGTCAGTCAAGGACCTTTGCAATTGCCCAAAGTCAATCTTGTCCACTTTCTTCCACATGTTCAATCCGGGTCCAACTGGTTGTTATACATACGTATAACAAGCTCTAGAAGGTGTCCATCTAAATTCATGTTGAAATCTGGGCAATAGACCTTCTCTCTCCGCCTGATCTTTCCTATATAGATGGACGGGCCAAAACTCTTTTGAGTGATTATGCATCTCTTCCAGGAAGCTCTACAACGTTCCAGAAATTGATGCAATCAACACAATGTCATCCAGAAAAATTTCACTTATCCACATTAATAGAGTAGAATAACGCTACAGATAACCCCATGTAACCAATAAAATGTTATTTATTTCTATTTCCCTCTGGAATGCTGCAATTTTTAAATATGTAAGCAGGATTACCTTCCTAATTATAATTAGTTTCTTTATGTATTCTGTTTAATTTGTATTCTTGGACACAGAGGGGTGAAGTGGATGGCCCAGGAGCTCTGAACATGGGGTTATCCCAGGTTGGCCTCCTCCTCTCAGACTTCAAATCATGCCTCTGACACATTCTGGTTGCATGACCCTGGACAAATCACTTAATCTTTCCATGCCCTAGGCAACTCTCTAAGACTATAAATTGCTGAGGACTTGTGGATCTGCACTGGTAGAGGGGGTTTCTTCCCAGAGATTCCCTGTACCAAGCCAGACCTAAAAAAATTATTTCTATATGGTATTTTCCCCCCACCCCCAGTCCCCAGATAATCCGCAAAGCCAAGAATGTATGGTTGGATAAGAGAGTTGCATAGGGAAAGATTCTCAAGGCTAGGCCCCATTCACACTTATTAAAATGTGGGCAATTACAACAGCTCAGAAAAGGTAAACTCTTCTCCTATGATATCAAATCACTCTACTAAATGTTATTTTTTCCCCATCATGAATCATAAGCACGCAGATGAGAGTTCTTGTTACAACTATGATTACTCAGGGCATTCTTGTGAATACTTGCTGAGAAGCTACCAAACAGCAAGGATCTACCCATCCCTAAGGATCGATAAAGGTTCCTTCTCAAATCTGGGGACTTCCCCTAATGACAGGAGGACACACCACAGCAATTTTCATCTCCAGAATGTCTCAGACTCCCTTCCAAAGAACTCAGAGTGCCCGACACAATTGTCTGTCAAGCATCCTCACCATGAAGTAGGTAAGGTATTGCTACTCCCATTTTATAGATGGAAAAGCTGAGACAGCTGAGACAGTTTTGCAAAGCAGGGGCTCCCATCATTGTGTAGCAGACTGTTCTGTCTCTTCCCATTTCAGACTTCCTTTGAAATGTTGCTGAATGGAACTAAAAAGGAAGGGGAGGAGAGTTTTGCAGAACATGTGCCAGATTTTGCTAAATGCATAACAGCTGAACATATTCCCCAGCTGGAAGGCAAAGGAGTATGGGCTTCTTTCTGCCTTGTGCCATTTTTTGTTTTCTCTGATGGCCAGCTCTTCAAAGTGACTAGGGGTTGCCATCCTCTGAAGCTCTGGATGACATGAAAAGAAAATCTATATCCCTCTGTCATGTTTTCCAGAGGAGTGTCTATGCTAGAGAATCTCTGCTGATTTTCACAGTGATGGTAGCCAAGTCAACAAGCATTTATTAAGAGCTTCCTGTGTGTGCCAAGCACTGTGAGGAACACTGGAGCTAAGAATCCAAGCCATTAAAAAAAAAAAGACAGCCCCTGTCCTCAGGAAGCTTACATTCTAATGAAGAAGGTTTGTTGTTGTTCAGTCAAGATCCCATTTGAAGTTTTCTTGACAAAAATACTAAAGTGGTTCATCATTTCCTTCTCCAGCTCATTTTACTAATGAAGAACTGAGGCAAACAGTGTTAAGTGACTTGCCCATCATCACACAGCTAGTAAGTGTCTGAGGCCAGATTTGAACTCGGAAAGTTGAGTCTTCCTGAGTCCAAGCTCAGTGCTCTATCCACTGTGCCACCTAGCTGCCCAAAGACAGCACATAAAAAGGGGGAAGGGAAAAGATGGGGGGCAGCAAAGTATGGAAAGTGAGGCCCACATGGCTGGTCTGAGGTCTTCCTCAAAATGAAGGTTCAAGGAGGAAGGAAACAGTGACTGAAGTATGGTGGCAAAGTATGACAGAAATAGTAACACTTGGGTTTGCATGCTACCTTTTAGCCAAAAGACTCAAGGAACTTACCCACAGCTTAACTTAAAGTGTGTCTATGGTCTGCTAAACCTGATGGCCTTTCCTCATTCTGCATCCTCCTTAACTTGTCTGTAGCCCCACTTTTGTGACTGTGGATCCACTTATGGAATACTTTCCTCCATTAGCTTTGATCTATCAGTGCTATGTTGTGGCTCTCCTAAATGTCTAACCTCTATGACTCAAGTCTCCTCTGCTGATTCATCATTCATTTCCTGTTCCCTAATCATAGATACCCGTCTGAGGCTCAATAACGGGCTCTCTTCTCTCCATTTTTTCCCTCATCTATTCCCAAAGATTCAATCAATTACCACATCCATGCAGATGACTCCCAAATCAATACATCCATATAGCTATATAGATATACAATCTCTGTTCTGAATTCTAGCCTCACATTTCCATCTACCTCATAGTACCCCCATCTGGAGGTCCCGTCAGTATTTCCAACTGAACATGTGTAAAACCCAATTCACGATCTTTCTCTCTAAATCAGCCCTTCTTTTTAACTTCCCTGCTTCTGTTGATGGTACCATTCTCTTCCTAGTCATTCACATTTGTAACTTTTGGGATCATTCTTGATGTTTCCCTCTATCTTCTCTCTCACACACACATTTAGTTGGCAAGCCCTAATGATTCTACTTTTACAAGTGATATCTGTCCCCTTCTCCCAATTTATAAGCCCTCATTGAGTCACTCCAGCTTACCATAATAAATTGGTCTCTTTCACACTCCAAATTCATTTATCTCCTTCTGTCATTTCTGCTCTCTCTAAACTATCTTCCACACAGCTGCCCAAAGAATCTCTCTAAGGCAGAGATCTAACCATGGCAAATCAGTCTTCAGCAACTCCTTATTGTCCAACAATAGCCTATACTACAAAATAAATTCCTTAGCCTGACATTATAGAATCCTCTAAAATAAAGCTCCTATCTACCTTTCCAGTCTTATTTCATACAAATCAGTCCAAGTACCTGTTCTTTGAACTTGATATTCTATCACCCCCCTCCATGAATTCTCACAAGCTGGTCCCCGTATCTGGGATACACTCACTCCTCCTCTCTGTCTCTCAGAATCCTCTTCCCTCATGTCTCAGTTGCCACCTCCTCTATGAATAACCTTTCCGAACCCTACAGTTATGCTTTTCTCTCTCTTTAGTTAATTTTATGCTTACTTATCTAGGTATATATTCCATCCCGAAGTAGAAAGTAAACTCCTTGAAAGACTGATTTCTTTTTCCCTTTGTATTTCTCTGTCCCTTGGACTAAAACATATTGTTCTGCATATAGTATGTACTTAATAAATGTATGCTAAATTTTACGTCATATTCCATCATCAACTTAAAATTGTCAGCTAAATATTAAAGTTCACTTCATAAAAAGTAAAAGAAAAGCACATCATATACCATTCACAGCTATGGGTAGGGGATGAATTCTTAAACAAAGGATAGAGGCAATTGCAAAAGATACAATGGTGGGGCAGCTAGGTGGCACAGTGGATAAAGCACCTGCCCTGGAGTCAGGAGGACCTGAGTTCAAATCCAGCCTCAAATACTTGACACTTACTAGCTGTGTGACCCTGGGCAAGTTACTTAACCCTCATTGCCCCACCCCTTCGTCCCAAAAAAGATACAATGGATAATTTGATTGCAGGAAATTGAAAGACTTCTGAATTTAAAAAAAAAATGACCCATCTAGGATAAGAAGGGAAGTGACCCAGAGAAAAAATTGATAAGGTTTGGCATCCAAATATATTGACAACTAATGGAAGTCTGTAAGCTCAAAAATCATTCTTCAATTACTGAGTGATTATAATAATCATATGAAAGAATAAATATGCTCCTGGAGGAAATTTTAATTTGCTTTTCTCTTATTATTAGAGATTTGTAGAAATCACTGATAGTAAGAGAAATGCAAATCAAAACAACCTGGAAGTTTCACCTCATGCCCCCCAGATTGGCAATGGTGACAAAAGACAGGAATGGTCAGTTTTGGAAGGGTTGTGAAAAGACAGGCACAGTGATGCAAGGCTGCTAGAGCTGTGAATTAGTATGATTGCTCTGGAAAGTAATTTGGAATTATGCAGATAAAGTGATAAAAATTTCCATACCCTTCAACCTATAAATTCCACTGTGCAGCATATATACCAAGGAGGTCAATAAAGCTGAGAGCAACAGTGAGGACAACAATAATAGCAGCTATGTTTATACAGCACCTACTGTTTGCCCTGCACTGTCCTGAGCATTTTACAATGATTATCTCTTTTAATCCTCACAACAACCCTGGGAGGGAAGTGCTATCCATTTTACAGATGAAGAAACTGAGGCAAATAGAGATTAAAGTGACATGCCCAGGGTCACAGAGCGAGGAAGTATCTAAAGGTAGATTTGAACTCAGTTCTTCCTGACTTCAAGCTTGGAGCTTTATCCACTGTACCACCTAACAGACAAAAAGAAAAATTTCACATGCATCAAAATATTTGTAGCAATATTTTTCAGGGTACCAAAGAGCTGGAAACAAAATGAATGTCTGTTGATGAAGGAAAGGATAAACAAATTATGAAACATGAATATAATAGAATATTAGTGTTCTGTAAGAAAAAGCAAAGGTGATAAATACAAAGATTCATAGAAGATGGGAACTGATGCAAAGTAAAGTAAGCAGAGTCAGGAAAACTATTGATGCAATGATTGATGCAATATAACTTAAGAACAATCACAAAACAATAATTAAATGTGAAAATATAAAGGAATACGCATTTATCAAGTACCAGGCACTGTACAGATATTATCAAAGTAGATCGTCACAACAACCCTTGCAGATAGTTACTATATTATTCCCATTTTGTAGTTGAAAAAAACTGAGGTAGTTAGCCATCAAGTGATTTGCCCAGTCATCCAATTAGTGAGTGAATGAGGCTGGGATTTAAATTCAGGTCTTGCTGACTTCAGGGCCAGCATTCCATATGCTATGTCACTTGGCAGATAGTGGGTCAACAGATGTGGAACATCACATAAAACAAATTTTTTTCCATTATGTTGATCAGTTTTGCTGAACTTTTTTTCTCTTTATTACAAAAATTCTTCCATTCTAAAAGACGAAACTGGTTGAAAGAGAAAAGGAATACAAAGGGAAATTAACTACAGCAGTATAAATGATACATGTTTACCCCACAAAATTAAGAAATTTTAAGATATTGATTTTTCTTAATAAAATTTAACATAACCACCATCTTGTATTATATATTGCTCTCCTCAAATTTTTTACATTGTGAAAACTTTTATCAGCTGCTAAAAGGATTGGGTTTGTAGGCCTAGCCTTAAGACCATCCAAAGAACAAGGTTTTGATGCAGACATGATAGTTTTTGTGTGAACCTACAAGAAAATAATCTAACTGAGGTAGATGAGGTGACCAACAGAGCCAATCATGAGGACTCCCTCTACCAATCCACTGGTCTGAGAAAGTGTCATCCAGAAACTATTTCACATCATCACAGGCTGCCCCATCTTGTTCAAATTAAGCTTCTATTATTCAAAATTCACAAAACTAAAGGAGTGTAAAATGTCCAAGTGATTTTTCATAAGTTTCTTTTTATATCCCTCGTGCTTAACACAGTGCTTGGCACACGGTAGGCTTTTAATAAATCTTTATTGACTGGCTGCGATTGTAACTTCTATACTTTTAAAGGTATTAAAACTTAAAAATTTAAGGATCCAAGACTTTGGGGACACCCTGTATGAAAATCAAGATATCAGTGAAAATCTATTAGTTTTTTTAAATGTATGTTGAATTGAAAGAGACAGCCAAATTCTTTTATGCAAAACTGGCACAGGTCATTTGTATACCCCAGGTAGGCTTGAAAACTTCATTCCTGTGTTACTGACCACAAGAAACAGGAAGCCTTTGATGTAAGCCCATGATGACAACACAAAATGAATACCACAATGTCACAGAGGGCAGAATTTCTGACATTAAAGACAGATGAATTTGTGAAAAGTCATATTGTGTCCCTAATTGCTCCCCATTTAATGTTGTGCCCCAGACATTTACCTACTTTGTCTTCTTAGACGGGGCTCTGCCTCTGACTTGCAGAATTGGTAGTAATTGGCTCCTCCCTCCCCCTCTTCCCCCATCAAAAATAAATGTACTTGTTAAATTTCTATTATTTGCAAGGTAGTGTGATAGAGCTGAAGAGAATACAAATGTAATCCATGACCCAGAGATAAAACTCCGGGTTTATGTGAACTGGGTTCTATCTCAAGAGTTCAAACAATTGGGGCACCTAGGTGTCGAAGTGAATAGAGTACCGGTCCTTGAAGGGTCAGGAGGACCTAAGTTTAAATCACCTCAGATACTTGACACTTGCTGTGTGACCCTGGGCAGGTCATTTAACCCCATTGCCTTGCCAAAAAAAATTTTTTTTAATTTAAAAAACAAGTTTAAACAATAACAACAGTACTTTTTTGTGCTTCCACCCAAGGTTTCCCTTGGAAACATCAGAATTTGGGTCATGTCTAGGTCTTTGCTGAAAAGCGAAAGGGCTTTCAGGTTCCAAGTGAGCACTCAGACCAACAATAAAATGTGAGGGAAAAGGCTTTGGGCCCTACCTCAATTAATGTAATCAGAAAATCCAAAATGTAATTGCAAGATGCTAAGTGTAAGGGAGGGAGGTTGGGTTCCTCCATCACACAACTGGTGCAGTCAAAAATTAATCAATCACTTAGTGCCAGATTGTAATCACAAAGTAGTAGATGTTTAAGGAATTTTTCTATAACCTGCATCCAAAGGATGATAAAGCTTTGGTCACTGAATTAAAGGTAGTTGATACCACACAGAAAACATCTTGTGATTGGCTGAAAAACTTTATATCTATTTGTCTTGATAGAAAAACAAGTCAGTTTGGTAGAAGACTCCAAGTTCAGGTGTGTATTAGGTTCAGAATTGAGGAGGCAAACCCTTGTGCCTGTGCCAAAAGGCAGAAAGGAAGGAAGGGAATGGGAGAGAACAGGAGCCAATGGTGAGGAGATTTTTCTCTTCTTTCCTCCCCAACAGAACCAATAGAGGGGCAGCTAGGTGGCGCAGTAGATAAAGCACCAACCTTGAATTCAGGAGGACCTGAGTTCAAATTCGGTCTCAGACACTTGACATCTCCTAGCTGTGTGACCCTGGGCAAGTCAACCCTTGTTGCTCTGCTCCCTCCCCCCCAAAAAAAAATCCAACAGAAACCAATTTTCCTATTCAGGAGTATAGAGACACTGCGGATAGATACAATTTGGAACAATGGTCAACCAAGGAAGGAGATAGTATGATTCCTCATGATGGAGAGAAATGCCAGCTACTAACTCAAGAAAGAAGTAGACCCTGGTAGCCCAGATGAGTGCTCTGCCCAATAGAAAGAGAGCTACACAAAAATAGAACTGTGTGTGGACTCTACAAAGAGAAGGAAAAAAGACTTCTAGCACCAAAAGTTGTGTTATCTTACACATCTTTTACACACTTTACTATTGTACTATAAGTTGGAGCCCACTCCTCTTGTGAGAAAGTATACTCCAGTTTTGCGGGGGGGGGGTGAGGGGTGTTGTTTTGTTCAAACTCTTCTTACTATTCCATCTTAGTAAATGTCTTTGCTAAAAGCTAATTAAGTCTCCTGTATGACTATTAATAGGAGTTACTGAGCTGTAATAGTATAAGTAGCCAAGACCCACAGAATTACCTGTAGGATCTTAAAAATAATAATCAGTCACCCCATTTGGAGACCCAAATTGCAGCCTGAAGCACAAATTTAACCTGATACCCCCCCCAAAAAAAATGTACAATCACATAGCATTCATACTCAAGTTAAGACAACTCTCCTTCCCTTGCTAGTGAGCCCCTCACCTACTCCAGGGACCTCCAAACTTAAAACACTACCCTGGGCTTAAGACCCAGCCTGCATGGAAAAAGCCCTCAGGGTTACTAGGGAAGAGCAGACCCTCTTCCCCTAAACCTAACAGTCTATGTAACACAGCACCAGTGACACAGGAAGCCCAGGTTTGCTTCCCTACACTATGCCACTGTCCTTTACTGCTTCTTGGCACAGGCTTCTAGTAGTTCAATCCAATTCTTCACTTGGTCTAGTTCTGTGTTGTCAAGCAGTGCCTCCTACGGACTCAGGAAACATCATCTAAGGATTTGGTATCATCCAAGGGCCCTGACACAGGATCTAGGCTCTGCCACTGCCACTGGCTGTGGTTCATGCAGTTCCCAGCTTAGCCCAGGGGATACCCCGCCTTTGCAACCACTACCATTTCTGGGGTCACATGGTTCTTTGATGTATACAGTTCCCTGTAGGGACCTCACATCCCTGTGGCTGCACAAACTTCACTAATAGAGAACCGTAGTTTCTGTTTGTTCAACAGGCTTCTCTGTCTCCCTCTCTTACTCTGCACTTCTCCTTTTTTTTTTCTCTTTTATTTTTTTCAATTTTTTTTTTAGTTTTCAACATTTGTTTAGATAAGATTTCCAATTTCAAATTTTTTGCACTTCTCCTTTTAAAAGACAAGCCCAAGAGGCAGCTAGAGGAGCAGCTATGTGGCACAGTGAATAGAGCACCAGCCTGGAAGTCAGGAGGACCTGAGTTCAAATGTGACCTCAGATACTTACTACCTGTGTGACCCTGGGTGAGTCACTTAACTCTGATTGCCTCCAAAAGTAAAAAAAAAAAAAAAAAGTCCAAGAGCATAGCTCAGTAGCATGAACTGGCCATGAGTTGAACAAATCATCTTCAAACATGAAGCTAAAAGAGCCCATGAATGCTCCAGACAAAGCAGGAGGACACAACTCCCACAAAAACAAAGACCTCCAAATAACAATGTAGGCTCCAAAGGAAAATAAAAACATCAACAGCTGGACATAAGAGGCCCTTTCCAGGCACGGGGAGCAAAGGCACAAAAAGAGGGAAGGCAAGAAGAAAACCAGGTCAGTCTCTGCTTTAGGGAAGAAGGAAGAAGTACTGAGTTAGAGCAAAAAGGGACCTGCATCAGTGCCTCCAGGCACGAAGGAACAAACCTAGACTGGGGAGAGAACTAGCAAGTAGTTAATTCCTCCTTTCTCTAGCTTGATTTGAGGCTGGAAGCCAGCTCAATACAAACACTTTAGTTTTTACATAGAAGAGAATCCTTTCTTTCTTTAACAAACTTTTTTTTTACTTGCCTTTTATTTACCAAGAGCATTCAGCTCAGTCACACACGAGGAAATTTTCAAAATGAATGAGGATTCCTTGCCCTCAAGGAGATTATAATCTAGTAAAGAAAACACTTGCAAATAATCAGTACAAAAGAGAAAGTGGAAACTGTAGAAAGCACAAACGAAGGGATAAACAAAAGATCTAAAGAAAGAAAAATTGTGTCCAATTCCCTTTCCCTTTTTTTTTTAAATTGAGGCTTTCAGGCTCTGGAATTCTAAGAGGAAAAGGGGTTAGTTTAAGGGTGCTATTAAACTACGTGTGTGAGGTATTGACCCTTTCATATGGAAATAGATTGGTTGATGAGAGAAGCAGAGAAAAGAACTTTTGCATTTGGAAAAAGTATGAAATCCACTTGAAAAGAAACATGATTTCTCAGATCAGTTGTAAAGGAGAGTTGCAGACTATTAGGAGGACCATAAAGAGAACTGTCCCTTAGATGTAAGTACTGAGGTAACAATGGCTGCAGAGCATTATGGTGCCCTAGCTCATTTGCATGTGGCTTTTTTTAGAGTCTTAAAATTTATTATAACTGACAATGTTATAAACAAATAACTGGCAACTATGGAATGAATAAATGGGGACTGTCTAGTTCATAACTGATAAAAGGTATATTTCTTTCATTTTACCTCATAAGGTAAGAAGAGTCACTAGCTAGTAAGAGGCTCCAATTCGAGGCACTAAGTGATGATAAAAATCCACTGTGAAGAGGCTGAGGGTTAAGGAGTCAGCAGGAAGACATCAGCTATTGAGCTGGGAGCCTACTAATTGTCTGAATAAAGACTGGAAGGTCATTGGAAGAGAGTAATTCTACTATAACATTAATGTTATTTTTTTTTTTAGGCAATTGGGGTTAAGTGACTTGCCCAGGGTCACACAGCTAGTAAGTGTCAAGTGTCTGAAGCCAGATTTGAACTCAGGTACTCCTGAATCCAGGGCCGGTGTTGTATCCACTGTGCCACCTAGCTGCCCAAACATTAATGTTATAAATGAATTATTGAGGCAGCTAGATGGTTCAGCGGATAGAGCCTCTGGCCTGGAGTCCAGAGACCTGAGTTCAAATCTAGTCTCAGATACTATGGGACCATGGCAAATCACTTAATCTCTGTCTGCCTTAGTTTCCTCATCTGTAAAACAAGGATCCTAAGAGCACCTATTTCCCAGGGCTGTTGTGATGATCCAATGTGATGTTGTAAAGCATTCAGCTTGGTATCTGGTATGTAGTAGGTGCTATGTAAATGCTTATTCCCTGCCCTTTTAACATTGCTGTGGAGAAGGGGAGGGCCTCTCAGAGGTGCCTCTCTGCTGAGAGGAAGAGACAGCAGGCTTTGGAAATACTTCGCAATTAAAAGAGGACTGGAACTAAATGAATAACTGACTAAATAAAGCATTTATTAAGCACTTACTGTCTATAAAGCTCTGTGCTAAGCACCAGGGCTACATATAGAGAAGCAAGTCAGTCCCTGCCCTCAACACATACAAGTTTCAGCTACAAGTCAAATGAAAAGGTTCCATCCTTCGGCAAAGTAGACAGTAATGCCTCTTCTTTGATGACATTCCCACTGATAAAAATCGTATCACTTTCTGATGTGGAACCATTTGATAGGGGCAGCTAGGTGGCGCAGTGGATAAAGCACCGGCCCTGGATTCAGGAGTACCTGAGTTCAAATCCGGCCTCAGACACTTGACACACACTTACTAGCTGTGTGACCCTGGGCAAGTCACTTAACCCCAATTGCCTCACCAAAAAAAAAAAAAAAGTAGAACCATTTGATAATACCAAAGTCACCAGTGGCAAAAAATTGTTCTTTTGGGGGGGGTCTTTAATAGATGTGGCCGTAACATCTGCAGGAGCAAGCCTATATCTCCATAGGGACCGCTTCCCTCCATGAAGGCTGTGAGCAGTGGGCTGGAATGGAAGCGTTGCTATTGCAGTCTCTTGAGTACAGGGACCTGGACTCTCTCCATCAGGGTCTAAGGGGGATTGTGGTCAAGATTGGTGATGGTGGTGGTGCCCGTTTGGACTAGCCGGGCACGTCCTATATCTCCCTCAAGGCATCTGGCTGCTTCTACCTGGCTAGCCGACTTGCCCCAAGAGTGGCGGTTGACAGACAGTTGGTAGGCGTGGCCAGCCCCCTCTCCACAGGAGTTGATTGGACAAAGCAGAATCCTGTTAAGTAAAGAGCTGTCTGGGCTTCACTTTGGGGTTTGCCTAAAGAGTCAATCTAAAAAGTTTTGCCATGAGCACTCCTTTACTCTAAGTACAGGCTTAGAGCTGATTGAACAAAGCAGAATTTCTTGCTATTTGTAGACCTGAGGAGTTTGGCAGTCTCTGGCTTCTAGGAGCTACTTGTCACTAAAAGAACATAATATTTTTCTCAGCACTATGTTAAGAGTGGTGCTGAGTGGGGGGAAAAAAGGCTTGTTCCTGCTTCATTGGCTATATGGCAGAAGGGGAAAAGCTTTGCCTAGCAGTGAGGACCAGAAGGGGAACAGCTGGCAGAGAAGCCAGTTTTATGTAGCACAGTTTTGCTCCTGAAATAACCAAGGACACTAAAGCATGAAACCCAGAGCTGTGAATTTTTCTGAATCCATGGCTTTCTCCACTCGTGTGCCTCTCTACCAGGTTTCTATAAAGGTCGGCTCACTTTCCCCATATAGACACCGTGGACATTATTGAGGGTGTTACTCGGGTTTATGGATGGACTGTGATGATTGATTATTCCTGCATTTGTTTTATTTTAAGTAACTATGATGATTAGCTTCTGCTTTATCTTTAAGTAAATATTTTATGTTTGAGAGTTAATGGTGTCATCATTGTGACTGATAATATAAATGCAAAGCGCACTAATGGGGACTTAGAAACTAGAAGGGGAGGCAGCTAGGTGGTGCAGTGGATAAAGCACCAGCCCTGGATTCAGGAGGACCTGAGTTCAAATCCAGCCTCAGACACTTGACACGTACTAGCTGTGTGACCCTGGACAAGTCACTTAACCCTCATTGACCCAACCAAAAAAAAAAAAAGAAAGAAAAAGAAACTAGAGAGACAATTATTAAAAACATATTTACACACAGATACACATGAAATAGGTTATTCTTAGGATGGTGAGAAAGTTTGGGGCATATGCATGGTTGTAGTCTCTCTCTAGTAACCCCAAACCTGCCAAAGAAAGGGAGGGACTGAGGTGAGTGAGCCTGGACAGATAACAAGAATGAAGGGCCACATCTACCTCACATTTTATCTTGAATTTGTATATTGTATTCAGGAGACACTATCTCTACATACATGAAATGAAGCACAATGAATTTGTTAGAATTGCCTACAGAAACAATGTATTCAGGACAGGGGCAGCTAGGTGGTGAAGTGGATATAGTGCTGGCCCTGGAGTCAGGAAGACCTGAGTTCAAATTTCACCTCAGACACTAGCTGGGTGACCTTGGGCAAGTCATTGAACCCAGTTTGCCTCAGTTTCCTTGTCTGTAAAATGACCTAGAGAAGAAAATGGCAAACCAGTCCAGTATCTTTGCCAAGAAAACCCCAAATGGAGTCATGTCGAGTTGGTCACTGAACAACATCTATGCAATGAGAGGTTGGACTAGATGACCTTTAAGGTTCCTACTGACTCTAAATCTATTATCCTGTCACCAGTAAAATGGGGAAAACAATGTCATACTGTATTTCACAGAGCTCTTGGAATGAAAATGTTTCATAAACTCAAAACCACTATATGAAGATGTAGTGTTAGGGGCAGCTAGGTGGTGCAGTGAATAAAGCACTGGCCCTGGATTCAGGAGGACCTGAGTTCAAGTCCAACCTCAGATACTTGACACTTACTAGCTGTGTGACCCTGGGCAAGTTATTTAAACCCTCATTGCCCTGCTTTAAAAAAATTAAATTAAATTGATCATGAGGTGTTGTTAACTAGAATTTTGGAAAAATGAGGCATTCTACACGCAAAATTTTTTTTAACTTCCCTGGATCACTGAAACTTTCTACTTCAAGCAACAAAGTTTGTTTTTATTTTCATTATTTTGTATAAAATCTTTCTAAAATATTTTTCCTGCATTCTATAGTTTTATGAGATTTCAAAGATATTGTAAGGGTAGAAAGAATCAACAGGACTTGGCAATAAACAAACTAAATAAATAAAACTGGCTAGATAGAGGAGCTGTGGGGAGGTCCAAGGAGAGGACAAAACCAAAAATAAATGGAATATCAGAGCTTTGCATTTAGAGCCTAGCAATAGCATTGCTACTGCTCTGGGTAGAAGCTACAAATACAAAAAAAGGAGTGAAGGACTCGACAGATTTTACTTTCTTCTGCTTAAAAGGTGGGGAGAGCAGGAACTGAATAAGATAACAGTCTTTTGAACAAGCACCATTTGCAAAATAGCTCAAATTGGCTTACTCTCCATGAGCAGTTTTCACAGGGCCAATGGTTATTTATAAAACCATTGTAAAACACTGGCTTCTCAGGTGAGAGCCAGAAAGAAAATCACCGTCACTGGGATAAAGAATGTGTGCAGAATTCTCCACCAGGAACCAACCTACTCCCTTTGCCTTAAACCCCAAGGTTATCCCAGGCTAGACAATCAGGATAAGCTGTTCTGAGCAGGGAAAGATTTCAAGCCCTCCAGGCTCCCTCTCCCCAACCTACACTCACACCCTTCCCCACCCCCAGCTCCCCAAAAGTAAAATTCCATTGTTTTAGAAATATTGAGAAATTGAAGGCTTTGGGCAATCTTGAGGTTCCACAAGACAGGTGTTTCATTCAGAGGAGGCTTTCAGATTATCATTGATATTTGGCCCATCTCCATCACAGAGCATCCATTACCAACTGAATTAGGAGCACCTTTTTCCTCTCCAAGAGCAAACCCTCTCAATGTCAATTCCACCTCCAACCAGAGGTTTGCTAAGCACTTCACCAGTTACCTCCTTTTGATTTTGTTGATTCAGTCCTGGGAGCAGAAGCAATTACTGTCCCCATTTCACTGACGGGGAAACTGAAGCAGAGAGCAGTTACCTGGGGTTCCCTTTGTTGTTGTTCAGACATTTTAGTCTGTCCTTTTCTTCTCGACCCCATTTGGGGTTATCTTGGCAAAGACACTGGAGTGTTTAGTCATTTATTTTTCCAGCTCCTTTTACCAATGAGGAAACTGAGGCCAACAGGGTTAAGTGACTTGCCTGGGGTCACCCAGCTAGTAAGTGTCTGAGGCCAGATTTGGAAATGAATCATTCCCCAGCCTTCAACTCTGTGTGTTTGTGTTTTAAATGCAACCACCTTCATTAGTCAGGCTGACCACCTAGATTCAAGGTGGCCTACTAGGGCTCTAAGGGGCCATATCCACCTTTTGATGGGCCTGAAGAAAAGGAAAAAGAAAAAGGCAAAGGCCTCCTGACAAAGTAGGAAAAGGAACTGACTTGGGGGTCATGGAAAGGGCCAGAGAGATCATTTACTCCAACCTCTAATTATCAATTCAACTGGACAATCCTTTATTAAATATCTACAATTCGCCAGGCACTGGGGCTAGGTGCTTGGAGACACACACACACACACACACACACACACACACACACACACACACACACCAAAAAAAAGAAAATGAGGCCAAGAAAAATTAAGTGGCTTGCCTAAGTCCTCTAAGTACAAACTCTTTTCACCCCACACGGTTACCTTCTGCAAATCTCTGAATGTTTCCTCATCTGTAAAATGGGTTTAATGATACACTTTGGGGCACTGTTGTTTGTAAGATTCTTTTTTTTCCTGGGGCAATGAGGGTTAAGTGACTTGCCCAAGGTCACACAGTTAGTAAGTGTCAAGTGTCTGAGGCCAGATTTGAACTCAGGTCCTCCTGAATCCAGGGCCAGTGCTTTATCCACGGTGCCACCTAGCTGTTGCCCCCACCCCTCCCATTTGTAAGGTTCTAATGAGATAAGGCATGTAAGACTTCAGAAGGAAGAGGCAATTCAGCAGAAGATCTTTGGAGTGCTGCCTCAGCATTTACTAGTCACAGGACCCAGGGCAAGTCAACCTATGACCCAAGTTACCTTATCTGTAAAGTGGGAGTTATGCTTATACTGCCTCATAGCTAGGGGCATCTGGGTGGCAAAGTGGGCAGAGCACTAGCCCTGAAGCTGAGAGGACCTGAATTTCAAATCTCACCTCAGACACTTAATAGATCTGTGACCCTGGACAAGTCATTTAACCTCAATTTCCTTAAACATCCAGGGCCATCTCCAGTCACCCTGATGTATATCTTGTCACTGGACCCAGATGGCTCTGGAAGAGAGAGGGAGGTTAGGGACCTTGCACAGCCCTCCCTCACTTAAATCCAATTTGGTGCAAGTCATGACATCACCCAATGTCTTGGTCCTCTTGGGAATGAAGAATGAACGAAAAACCATTGCCTCACAGAGTTGTGAGGGAAAGCTTCCGGAAACGGTAAAACTAAGCTATTTCTCCCAATAATGTATATGTTCAGGATAATCCTGTACCTTTGTGCTGCCCATTGTCACCCATACCATCCCCCTTCCTCCCCACCAAAAGAAATCCCTTCTCCCCCGCCCCCCACATCTACCATCTAATAAAAGCTCTCCAGAGGACCCAGACTGACAGCACAGACTCACCACTCACCAGAGATCTCCTGGGAAGCAGGTTTTTAGGGGGTTTTGTTTTCCCTTAATTGTCCTTTTGGTTAATTCAGGGGACTTGGTAGCAAGAGAAGGAAGGTTAAGACAAGGGAACTTTCTTGGGTCTGATTAAAAATCTTTTGTATAAAATAGAATAAGTCCAGTCTTGTCAGTCTCTCTTTTACCAATTAACTTCTATTTAAACCTGACTGGAATGAATACCTGGGTTATTCTTGAAAACTGAAGACTCTCTCTGCCTAGCCTTCAAATGTGTGTGTGTTTGTGTGTGTGTGTGTGTGATAAATGCAGCCATCTTAATTAGCCAGGCTGACCACCTAGACTCAGGGTGGCCTGCTCAGGCTGTAAGGGGGCAGTATCCACCTTTGTGGACACACACCATGTGATGGGCAGTAAGAAGAACTGCTTGGAAAAAAAAAAGTCAGACAAATGGGCACCCTGGGAACACAAAGATTCAGAAGACCTCAGAAGCCTGAGAATCAGGGAGAGGCTTGTGTTCTGTGTGGCCTCTGGAGACTCTGAAGCCCAAGGTCCCAGGGACAGAATGCTGGCTCTCAGCCAAAGGCACCTTTATCTCAACAAAGCCCTGGGGGATGATGGAGGGAGCTACCACTACATAACATATGCACAAAAGATCTGGAGAGGAGGGAGGGCGGGAGGGAGGCTACAGTGTGTGGGTGGTTTCCTGTTGGGATGTTTTTTGCTGTTTTCTTTCTCATCTATTCAGTGTGATAGAATTACTCAGTCCTAGGCTGGACAGCCGGACAATAATAACAACTGGCATTTTCTAAAGCTCTTTAGTTTGCAAATCGTTATGTAAAGTTGCTTCCCAAATGACCCCAGTAACCCTTCTAAATATTATCATTCCCATTTTACAGAAGAAGAAACTGAGACTCCAGGAGATGCGCCAATAGCCACACAAGCTATTGAGTCTTATAATCAGGATCTGAACATAGATCTTCCTATTCACCAGGCCAGACTGCCTCCCATCCAGGGGGAAAAAAACCAACAACAGGCTGGAATGCCCACACCGCTCTTTCTAGTCCAATGTGTAAAACTGATCCTGTCAAGTTTTACAGCCCTATGCACGTACCTTATTATGGACACCAGGTGGTATTTATTTGCCAGGCTTCTCCATCCTGCCTCACATTTTTTCACGAGTGTGTGTTACCCTGCAGTAGATTCAGCTTTCCTCAGGCCCTTAAATGCTAGTAAATGTCCAGTCCAATTCAGCCCTGGGAAGTGCTGAGCATTTCATCTTTTCAGGACTTCACCCTGACTAATGTCACTTTCGTCTCTATTTGGTTCTTGTCCAGAAGGAAGATGGCCCTATTTGATGTAAAAAAAAATCCTGTTGTTTCATTTTCATGATTTTAATAATTAGCTTGACCAGCAGGAAAAAGGGGATCATGCCATGTTGGTTCTCCAAGCACAGGCCAGTTCCTCTGACCTCTCCTTTGCATGTAGGTGAAAACAGCTTTCCTAAACAAAGCTGGAACCTTGTAAGGTGGGGCAACAATGGCTTTGTTTTCCTCTGGCCCAGAATTCCAAAGAATTCTTAGTTTTCTCCCAGACTAAATCAGCTTACCAGATTCCACCTTTTGGAACGCTAGTGAACAATCCTTCTTACCTCAAAAAAAGAAAGAAAAAAGAGAATATAACATTAGGGTCTTCAAAAACAGAAACAAAAGAAAAAGACTTTCTAGGTTGAATTCTGTTTAATTCTATGCATAATGCATTCATTTAATTCAAAGGTAAATAGCAGCTA